>NW_003852398.1:36836259-36869128 GCF_000181295.1 Otolemur garnettii
CCCTGTTAACCTCATATTCTTGGAATCAGGTGATCTTCCTGCCTCAGCCTCCAGAGTAGGTAGAACTATAGGCACATGCCACCATCTTGGCTAATTTTAAAAAATGTTTTATGGAGACCAGATCTTGGTGTGTTGCTTAGGTTCCTCTTGAACTCCTGGCCTCAAGCAGTCCACCCACTTTGGCCTCTCAAAGTGCTAGATTATAGGTCTGAGGCACTGTGCCCATCTTTTTTAAAAATTTTTTTGAGACAGAGTCTCACTATGTCGCCCTGAGTAGAGTGCCGTGGTGTCACAGGTTACAGCAACCTCAAACTCTTGGCTTAAGCAATTCTCTTACCTCAGCCTCCCAGGTAGCTGAGACTACAGGTACCTGCCACAATGCCCGGCTATTTTTTTGTTGCAGTTGTCATTGTTGTTTAGCTGGCCTGGGTTGGGTTTGAATCTGCCAGCCTGGATATATGTGGCCAGCACCATAACTACTGTGCTATAGGCACCAAGCCAACTGTGCCCATCTTAATCTATGGTATTTTTTAATGTCAGCCTGAGAAGACTAATACATGTACAGGGGTTATAACTTGCCATATGCCCACGTGCCTAGATGCTTTAGAATAAACTTGGGCTCTGGAATTATTATCAGTCAAAATAATTTGCTGTTTGTCTGCTTTTTCATAGATAATTGTAACTCCATAATGAAGGATGGAAGAATATTATTTTTACAGTGGTGTTTAGTATCTGTTAGCTATTAGCCAAAAGGTACATGTCCCCAGTGAGGTACTGTAAATACATTTTATCTACTATATTGCCTGCTGTTTCACGAACACATCCCTGAAGCATTTTAATCTTGTTTTTCATACTTGTCTTCAAGTGAAGAATTGTTCTGATTTGCAACTTTAGGGGATAATTACTATGTTCATTAGTTTCTGTTCCTTTCTTCCCCTCCATTTATTTCTAGTTCCTTGAGAAAATTTCCCCCTAAATCTACGCTAACAGGAGACAAGTTACTTGATTAAAATGGTGTTTTACAACACTGGTTTTTCTGGCTCCCTTGGGATGGTGATGGGAGGGCTGTGTCAGCATCTTCTTAGGTGGGTAAAGGTCTCCTTGCTGTAGGCTTAGATGAATAAGAGGCTTTTGTGAGGAGGGGGAGGTATAACCTTAAGCTCTCTCTCTCTATCTATCTATATGTTTTTTGACAGAGTCATACTTTGTCACCCTTAGTAGAGTGCTGTGGTGTCACAGCTCATAGCAACCTTAAACTCTCGGCTGTTTTTAGAGATGGAGTCTCGCTCTTGCTCAGGCTGGTCTTGAACCTGTGAACTCAGGCAATCCACCTGCCTTGGCCTCCCAGAGTGCTAAGATTACAGGCATGAGCCACCATGCCTGGCCTTTGCTGCATATTTTTTGCTCTGAGATATTACTGGGAAAGGGGCAAGAGAGGCTCGCATGGTTTTCTCTTATCAGTGATTCAATTATAGATACTAATCAGTCATTTGTGATGTACAGGCCATTGTGTACAGCATTGTGGGCTACATGGTTCTTGGGTCACAGGGGTGCTCAGAGCATGGGCATGTTGATTAAATGACTGTGTGTCTGGATACAGTGGCGTTAACGTTCTTTTTTTTTTCCTTTTGTTTGAGACAGAGTCTTACTCTGTCACCCTGGAGTACCATGGCGTCATAGGTCACAGCAACCTTGAGCTAAAGCTATCCTCTTGCCTCAGCCTCCCAAATAGCTGGAACTACAGGTGCTTGCCACCACACCTGGCTATTTTTTCTAGGGTTTTTTTTTTTGTTTGTTTGTTTGTTTGTTTGAGATAGATTCTGTCACTCTCCCTGCATAGAGTGCCATGGTGTCATAGCTCACAACAACCTCAAACACTTCTGCTCAAACAATCCTCTTGCCTTAGCCTCCCAAGTAGCTGGAACTACAGGTGCCCACCACAATGCCTGGCTAGTTTTTCTAGTATTTTTAGTAGACACAGGGTCTCGTTCTTGCTCAGGTTGGTCTGGAACTCCTGAGTTCTAGTAATCCACCCACCTTGGCCTCACAGAATGTTAGGATTACAGGTGTGAACCACCACGCCTAGCTAGCCTTAGCTTTCAGAGAGACAGAAGAAGCAGGCTAGGGGTCAGTGCCTGGGCACTAGTGAATGAGGTGTGTTGTAACCTCCCTGGAAATGTAATAAAATTCGGAACAGAGCATCCTCTCGGGGACCATGATGCCCTGGCACTGAAGCGGTAGAGGAGGAAGGCTATGTTGATGATAGTTCATTTGCATTTATTTTTTTTCTGGTTTTTGGCCTCACAAGTCCCTTCTTTGTAGACAGGGACTGTTAAATGTTTTGTATAAATGCAGATGTTTTATATGTGCAAAATAATCATCCAAGATAGGTTTAGGAAGAGATGGAAAAATAGTTTGGACAGGGGAAGAGCAAGAGGCAGGGATATATGTGAGTGAGATGCTTGGGAAAAGAACCAAAGGAATGTGAGAAAGCAGAAGCCAGAAATAATTTGAATTATTTGAATCCTCCTCTACTGCTGGAACAGAAGAGGAACCTAGGGTGGAGAAGTCTGTTCTGGGCTAGATACCCAGAGAAAGAGCACTAGAAGAATTTCTCTTAGTTGAGAATGAGGAGGGACAGAGTGCAGTGTTCTTGGGATACTGGAGAAAGAGGAGCACTGGGGTGAATGGTTTATGGCTGCTTTGTACCACCTCCACTTTATATATCTCTCCATTATGACACTTGTCATACTAAATGATGATTGTTCATTTATATGTCCCCTTTTCTCCACAAGGTAGGAGGGGGAGCTTGGTCATTTTCGCATCTTGTTACTTAACACTGAGTCTATCACATAGCTAGTGCTGCAACAGAGGGTTGATGAACACACTTAAAGTTAAGGCCTTGGGTGAGCTATCCATTAAGGACTGTGAAATGTGAGGGGTTGTAGTGGGGAGCTATAGTGGTGGCAAATGCATAACTGGCTTGGAAGTGAATCAGGAAAGAACTGAGGAGCAAGCCTGACACAGACTCTAAATCCTCCCTCAAGAATGAATTAAACATCTCTTTGGTGTCAAACATTGAACTAGTTGGGCAGAATAAATGTTCCTTTCCTTGTGATACTTAAGGTATAGCAAAGGAGAAGGGTGGCTATTTAAGAAAGTAGAGAAAGTGTTATGATCAGCGAAGCACAGGTGTTCTGGCAGCAGTGAACTCTGCTCTATCTGGGGAAGGTTGCGGAATGCTTCCTTGGGTAAGTGTCTTTTAAGCTGAAGCCTTTAGGACAAGTAAAAATTTGTCACATAAAGAGGAGGAAAATGGTATTCCAAGCAGAGGGAATGACATGCAAAAACCTGGAGGTGGGAGACAAGATGTCTTAGAGCATTGGAAAAAATTTGAACTAGTCAACTATAGATAGGAAGAGGAAAGAGATGAAGCTGCAAATGTTAATCGGGGATAGATGGTAGAGGGCATGGATATGGAATTTGGCTTTTATTCTGAGGGTCCTAGAAAACCATTGAATGATTTCAAGCAAGGGAGGATAGGGTCAAATTCATGTTCTGGCTATAGAAGATTCCCTCTAAGATTTAATTAAAGTGTTGCAACTTACTGATTTTTTTACCCTAGGATCCTTTAACTTTGTGACTCATTTACTCCAGATCATTCTCTGACCAGCACAGGCCTAAGTCCTTGGTGTTTTATTTCAGACCCATCACCTGTAGCAGCAATGCTGAGCATGTGGGGTTCAGAAAGCCCCTTTTAGCTCTGCTGGAGCTCTTCTGCTCTTACCTCAGACCCCAGTCACAGCTCCTCAGCAACTGTACCTTTCCATGCACTCTACAAATTAAAAAAATTTTATAACAGTGTCAAAAGATGGGAAAAGTTTTGAAAAGTAGGCTTGAGAAATAAGGACTTCTTTGGCTTTTCTTCCTGCAAGGGAATTTGAATAATATAGAAATTCTAAGTTGTATGTTAAATATCCTTGGGGTTTCCTTTCCTTCCCTTTTGAAAGTTTTTTCCATTAACGGAAAATCTGACAGAAATGCTTGTGGGAAGATAATTCGTTTTGGGAGGAGCTTATGCTCCATGTTGTGAGCTTTTTAATTTTCTTTTCTTGGTGGTGGGTTGAGACCCAACTATGCTGTCACTGGAGCTTATATCACAGTTCTGTTGCTGGGCAGGTAATCTCTGTGAATCTGTATGTTTTCCCCTTGTATCTACATAATGAAAGCCAAATTAAATCCATTTTTAATCAAGGAGATGAATGAATGATGAGTTTTTCCTTAGAAAAGACTAAAACATTGGATAGAATAAAAAGTGAAATTTATTTGCATGTGTGCTGGTTAGGCATGACTTTAATGTTAGGAAAACAGGAGGTGCTCCTAAAGAAGCATTTGGAAAGATGCCATGGCAGGGAGATGAAGGAGAGTGCCTCTCTCTGCCCTTCTCTTTTGCATTTGGTGCCTGCCTGCGTGTTCTTAGCACTTTGCACAGGTATGTAGTCTGTAGTAGGTAGTCAGAGGCGTCTGATTGAAGGAAAGCGTAATTTTGAGCAGAGCCTTCGTTCTGCCTGTTGCTCTCTTCCTTTAGCTCCTCAGCCTGCTATTTGTTTATTTCTTAATTCGTCTGTTCATTCATTCAACATTTTTTCCTTCTAGGCTGATGTGAGGTCCAGTGGTAGGGAATTGAGTAAAGGGAAGGTTTCCATTGAGTTGAAGCTGGATGGCATGGTCAGAACTCTCCTTCCTCTTTAGTACCTATTTTGTTTTCTTTATTCTGGAAAATAGATTTCTGAGGGATGGGGCTGTGGAGAGCCAAGCTTGCCTTGCCTAGGATTCGATGCCCATAATTGAAGGTCTGTCTTTGGGCTCTGGGCTTCCAAGGGGTTGGTAATTTCCAGAGGACTCACACAGGCAAGAGACCTTTCCTGTAGCCCATGTTCCAGTTTGCTACTGCTATTGATTAGGTTTCCTGAGTGCCTCTCTTTCTTCATCTAAAGAAGAAAGTGGCTTTTATTGAGAGCCTTTAGGAGGGTGTCAGGAGACTAGATATTGAATATTCCAGAAGTCCTGGGCTGAGCAAATAAGAGATTTATTAAAGCTGTGAGCCTAAGTCTTCTTCATTGTGCTACTGTGCTTGGGTCTGGCCTCATTGAAAGCCTTGCAGGGTTGCTCTCACTAGAGAGATGGGAATGGCTCTAGCAATTTGAGTGTGTGAGCAGGAGTATTGGGGGAAGGGAGATATTTAGTGCATAGAGCTGACCGTAGTTGATAATGTTTGGGCAGAGGGTAGAGAGAAAGAAGGGAAGTAAGAGGGAGGTGTTGAGAGCTCCTGGGTTTCTGCAACAGAGCTAGGCAGTTCTAGAGGAGGGTGAGGTGTGTGGAGGGAAGAGCAGGAGCTCAGCTTCGGTCTTACTGAACGTGAAAACACAAAAGGAGAGTATAGCAGCCATATTCTCCAGGGAGAGGTGGTGAGGAGACTGCCTAGAATCCTCACACTGCTTTCCTTTTGTTATTCACTGGGGTTTTAGACCACTGTGGGTGGGTAATGCAGTCTAACTCTAGTGTCTGTTTATTGGCATCTTCTATTAAGGGAAATAAAAGTTGGGAGTTTTCAAGAGTTAACAAACCACTTAACTGCCAAGTAAAGCAGTGAATTCAAAAGCAGAGTTCACAAACTATGGTGAGTGTCTTATCTAGACAGCAGACTTCCATCTCCCTTTCAGCATGAGCAGTTCTGAAAAGGAGAGAGATTCCAGAGATTTGCTAAGACAACGAGCTATGTTTTTGAAACCTACATAACCTGTCTGGCAAAGAAGTTTCTTGTATATCATCATGTTACTCCCCATAAGTCTTTTGCTTCAACATATATTTGTTGAAATAAATGCACATTCCTAGTTTCGTGCTTCTAGGCCAGGTGTCCTCAAACTACGGTCTGCAGAGGATGTTTATCTGGCCCGCAGGGTGTTTTTGCTGCTGCTGCCTTGTCCTGCTTAGCAGCTGACTTGTCCAGGGGCCTGCAGTCTGGCCCTCCAGTGGTCTGAGGGACAGTGAACTGGCCCCCTGTTTAAAAAGTTTGAGGACCCCTGCAGCCTTTAGAAAAGCACTCTTTGTCTCTGCTTGGGATCTTTCTCATTGTCTTTGTTTGGCTAACTTCCTCTTATAATCTTCAAAGCTCACTTCTTCTAGGAAGTCCTGTCTGTCCCCAATCTCCTAATAGAGATATCTGTACTCTTCTGCCTCAGAGTCATATCTATCAGGGCTCTTTCAGCCCAGTACTTGGTGTCATTGCTGATTTACTCATCTATCTCCATTGCCTGTCTGGAAGCTCCTGGAGGACAAGACCCCTGTTTACTTAGTTTTTATATCTTTACCACCTGGCACATGTCTAAGATACAGCAGGTCTCAACAAATATGTGCTAAAGGGTAAATTATATTCTGATTGGATGTGTTTGGGGTGGTAACTATATATTCTCTAGTAGACAGTATAGATTTCTTCATCTTTTCATGGTGCACACATTTTTGTTCTTTTGGAAGTTTTCCTATATGGGAAAGTGAACAAGGTCTTTGCAAAAGTAATTTTTTTCTGGATTGTCATGGTTGTTAACTATTCATCTGGGGTTGAAATGTTGGAATGGTTTTAGTGTGACTGTGGAACCACAGGTAGTAAGTGAATAGTGTTTCTGGGTAGCGTGGACATAGTGTTTTCTTCTCTTTTTCTTTTTTTTTGCTGGATGTTCTTCACATTTTTGTGAGCTACAACCCAGACATCTGGCTTCTTTGAGGCCAGGGCTTATGCCTTATTGTTTATGGGAGTGGTTGCCTTTCAGAGTGAGAGTCTATGAAGTAATCTTCCTTTACCTAGTGTTTTCTGCCAGCATTACCAGGGGCTATAGTGGCTGATTTAAGGAGAGTTGCCACAAGAGGAATCCCTGAGCAGTGAAAGATGGGATGGAATAATTGGCAAGAATTGCCTCCTACTTTGCAGGAGGGCAAATCCTTTGGGCAAAACAGAAGGTGTAGGGAGGGGCTGAGTAACACAGATAACAAAGTAAGGTCAACCAAGAGGTGAGGTGTTAGTTCTGTAAGGAAACTAGAAAGAATTGGGGCCCCTGCTATAAGGGTGAGGCAAAGGAGGGCCACTTGACATCTCTCACACCCTGTTGCTCTTAAAATGATGTTTTAAGATTCATGACCCAGTGGGATTGGGTTCAGAGCATCTGTTGCCCAAAATCTGGGCTCCAAATACTTACTGATACTTGGCCGAATGTGTTCTGCCTGGAGTTAGTGAGACAGTGAGACAGACTGTTTTCAGGATATGTTTACCTGTGCAGGTAGCTGGCATGTCATCCCCTTTCAGCAAATCTGCTTCAGTGAGAAGGCTGGCTGGCAAGCTGTCCTTATGGAGCCTGCTGTGGCAGGAGATACTTCCTGGGGTCCTGCTGGCATTCCCATCACAAGCTCACTCACTGGAACTCAAAGTCCCTTTGCAGATTCCAGTCTAGGACATTGTCGTTGGCTGAGCTGTACCCCTGTCAGTTGCAGGCTGATGACTTCTGGCAGGTTGGAATTTGGTTGGTGGCATCTTGCAAGGCCTCCTGACCCTACCTGCTGTTACAAATGCTGTTGTGTACCCCTTGTACACATGCCTGACTGTTTCGTGATATACCACTCTTAAGAAGAACAGATACCAGATGGGAAAAGTAACTCTCTTGGGTTTATGTGTGCTTTAAAAAAAAAAATGCACTTTAAAAAATAAATTGAGCCTGGTTTGGCACATTTCCATGCTCAGAATGTGTTTATTTGTCGTGTTCTTGCTGCCCTATGGAGACTAGCAGAACTATGAAGAGAAATCACCTCATTAGGAGACTCTAGAAGAAAACCAGGGCTCTCCTGGCACTTCCCCAGGGATATGGGTCCTTCCCCTTCCACAGCCTGCCAAGGCCAGGGCCTGGGAATAGCTCCCTGGGGCAGTGTGCTCTTTGCCAGTGTCCAAGGAGCTTAAGGAATTTAATTAAGCAACTAATAGACTGGTGGATGTTTAAAGTTAAAGTGTGATTTTGTTGACATTAAACACAGTTATTTAAATATCAGTTAATTTGTACTTTTTGATATTGCTTCTTGAACTCAAGTTTGGTTACTGTAGTTGACATAGATACTTGACAGACCCAAGTTCAGCATGGAGGAATGGGGCACAGTTGAACATCGACTTGAAGGATGGGAAGAAAGAACACATAATTTACAAATGCAGAAATAATTCAGCTGTTTCCCTTACTGATTGCTCTCCTCTGTACTGCTGAGACAGTGAATTGTTAATGGGATGGGCTCTTGCTCTGCCATTCAGGGTTGGGATGAGGCCATTTTGATTGTTGGGAATAAACTCTGGGATTGGAAGAAACACTTTAAGTTTGAATCTAATGCCACATCCCCCTTCAATGCCAGCATAGGATCTAAGCTTTGAGATGTGCTATGATATGAGAGATGTATCCTGCAGAGTAAAAGCAGACACTGAAGTATAGAATATTGTTGATTAGGAAATGAAGGGAAATGGGGAGATGAGAATTCTAGGAATAGAGTTCAGTTTATAGAACTGCAGACAAACTGAGTTGTCCACAAACAGAGCAGACACCTTCATGTGGTGGTTGGCGACCCCTTGGGAATTCTCCCTGCCCAAATAGAGCTGCTTTGTACCCTTGCCAAGGAGAGTGTCACTATTCTGATTAAGGTGTTCATCTGCTTACCTGTTCATTTTGCCACTCACCCATTTATTCATTTATTTGTTCATCAGCACACTTTTGTTGAGTGCTTGCTGTGTGTTAGATCCTGTACTAGCTAGGGATAAGGAAGGCATCCATGCCCTCAGGGAATTCATATTTATAGTTTGGTAGATTTTATGATAACCATTCAGAGAATTATGAGAGCACATAGAAGACCGACCAAATAAGGCATCAGAAAATAAAAGTGATCATCTGACCAAGTTGAGCTTACCCCAAGAAATCAGGAGTGGTTTCATAAATCTATACATAAAATTTGCCATGTTATTAGGTTAAAGGTAAAACTATAGTCATCTTAATAAATGTAGAAAACACACTTGTTAAAATTTTATACCCATTCGTAATAAAACATCGTAGCAATTTAGAAAAAGAGGAGGACTTCTTTTTTTTTTTTTTTGTTAGACAGAGCCTCAAGCTCTCCCCCTGGGTAGAGTTCTGTGGCATCACAGCTCACAGCAACCTCAACTCCTGGTCTCAAGCGAGTCTCCTGCCTCAGCCTCCCAAGTAGCTGAGACCACAGGCACCCGCCACAACGCCCGGCCATTTTTTGGTTGCAACTGTCATTGTTGTTTGGCAGGCCCAGGCTGGATTCGAACCCACCACCCTAGGTGTACGTGGCTGGTGCCTTAGCCATTGAGCTACAGGCACCAAGCCTAGGAGGACTTCTTTATCTTGACAAAGAGTATCTCCCAAAAAACAGAAAACATAAATTTTTGTTTCTTAAATTTGTATAAGAGCAGTACAATGTGCCCATGTGTCCAATATCTAGTTTCAGTTTCCAACTCATTAAAAATCTTCTTTTAAAAGTTTTTAGTGTGATAAAATATATACAGGATAAAGACTGAAGGTGTAGGCTCGGCGCCTGTGGGTCAAGTGGCTAAGGCGCCAGCCACATACACCTAAGGTGGCAGGTTTGAATCCAGCCTGGGCCCGCCAAACAGCAACGACAGCTGCAACCAAAAAATAGCCAGGCATTGTGGCGGGCGCCTGTGGTCCCAGCTACTTGGGAGGCTGAGGCAGGGGACTTGCTTGAGCCCAGGAGTTGGAGGTTGCTGTGAGCTGTGATGCTATAGCACTCTACCCAGGGAGACAGCTTGAGGCTCTGTCCCAAAAAAAAAAAAAAAAAAAGATTGAAGGTGTATAATTCAGTGTCATTAATTACATTCACAATATTGTTCAACCATCACCGCTATCTACTTCTAAAACCTTTCCATTAACCCCAATAGAAACTCTGTACCCATTAAGCAATAGCTTTGCATTACCTGTTCTTTCTTTACCAGCTGCTGATAACCTCTAATCCAGAGGAGTCCAAGCTATGGACTGCATGTGGCCCTAAACAAAATCATAAACTTACATAAAACATTATGAGACTTTTTGGTGGAACTTGATTGTGCAGTTCTTGAGTGTGAACTTTGTAGACAACAACATTGTGTGACAGTGTCACGTAAAATAAACACACCTATGTTCTTGCTATTTGTATGCATGCATTGCTTCAGTTTTATAGCAGTGTGCGGCTTCTAATGTTTTATCTTATAAGTGCAGACAGAATTGACACCATCAGACATTACAGGTACTTGTGATGACTTGGTGAGGCAGTGAATATCAATAATATTTCAACCTACAATTGCAACGTTAGGTGTTTAATGTTATTTAGGACTCAGGTAAGGCTTCTTATGAGATTATTAAGGGTACTTTCACACCTTGGCAGCACCTCCTGCACCACTTGCAATGCTTTACAATTGTCCTCTTCCTTGACCTGCAGTGGCAGCAGCCAGGATGTGGAAGGCCTCAAACTTTGCTTTCTGTTTTCCTGTCAATTGATTTTCACAATAAAAGTACATATGGTTTCTTGTCTATTATTATTTTTTAAATCCTAGCATGGCGGCTTTAATGTCTCAAAAGAAAACAGAACCCCCCAAAAGAAAAATTACAGATAAAGCAAGATTGTTCAATGAAAAGTGGGTAGATGACTTACTTTTTTTGTCAAGGCAAAAAGGCACTATGCCTAATTTGTAGGGAATTTGTGCAAGTTTTCAAAGACTATAATTTGAAAAAGCATTATATACAAAAACATGCTGCCAAATTCAACTTTTGTGAAGGATTGTGTCGCAAAGACAATAGTAGAACTGATATAAAGTCTGTCTTCTTAACAAAAAATTTTTTTCTCTTTAAGAATAGAATATTTTATTTATCTTTACTTTTTATTTCAGATTAATACAGGGGTACATACAGTTAGGTTACACTATTTGCATTTGTTAGGTAAAGTCCAAGTTGCAGTCATGCCCTTCACCCAGGAGGTGTTCCATATAGGTGAGAGCTTACCATATCGCCTCTTTGCCAACAATTTTTTTTTAAGTTATAACTCATGGATTCCATTGTAAAAGCTAGCTATGTGGTAGCTTATTTAATAGCAAAAAAAAAAAAAATCAAAATCATTTACTGATAGTTTATTAAGCAATGTATGGAAAGCATGGCAGATATAATTTGCCCTTAAATAAAAGGGGGATATTTCTAAAATCAGTTCATCTCACCAGACTATAGCCAGGTGAATTGAAGGAACTGGAAAATCTATTGAAAGAAGTTTAGAGAGTAAAGCTGCTAATTTTAAATTTTATACTTTGGTAGTGGATGACAGCACTGATGCTACAAATATGGTTCAACTTGCCATTTTTATTAGAGGTATTGATGACAAATACAATGTTACTGAAGAAGTGGCTTCTTTAGTGCCATTAAAAGACACAACTAAATCAAGAGATTTATTTGAAGCAGTAAAAAATAACACTTAAGTGATTTTCTTAGTCCACTGTTATCATATCTGGTATAGTTACTGATGATGCCCTGGCAAGGGTAGGTAAAAGAGAGGGACTTGTAAAATTAATAGATGATGCAGTTGCCACCCAAAACTCATGTTTGATGAGGTGTCATTGCACAGTATATCAAGAATATTTTATAAATTTCTTTTTTTTTTTTTGAGACAGAGCCTCAAGCTGTCCCCCTGGGTAGAATGCTGTGGCCTCATAGCTCACAGCAACCTCCAACTCCTGGGCTCAAGAAAATCTCCTGCCTCTGCCTCCCAAGTAGCTGGGATCACAGGCGCCCACTACACCCCTGGCTTTTTTTTTTTTTTTTTTTTATTTACAGCCATTGTTGTTTGGCGAGCCTGGGCTGGATTCCAACCCACCACCTTAGGTGTATGTGGCTGGTGCCTTAGCCACTTGAGCCACAGGCGCTGAGCCAAGAAAATTTTATAAATTTCATGATTGAAATTTATTGGCGGTGCCCATAGCTCAGTGGGTAGGGCGCCAGCCACATACACCAAGGCTGGAGGGTTCGCACCTGGCCCGAGCCAGCTAAAACAACAATGGCAACTGCAACAAAAAAAAATAGCCAGGTGTTGTGGCAGATGCCTGTAGTCCCAGCTACTTGGGAGGCTGAGGCAAGAGAATTGCTTAAGCCTGAGAATTTTAGGTTTCTGTGAGCTATGACGCCATGGCACTGTACCCAGGGCGACAGCTTGAGACTCTGTATCAAAAGAAACAAAAAAATTTATAAAATGCATAAAAGCTTTAAAAATAGCCAGGTATGGGAAGGTTGAAGGGGGTAAATTGCTTGAGTTCAGGAGTTCAAGACCAGCCTGAGCAAGAGCTAAAAATAGAAAAACTAGCTGGGTGTAGTGGCGCATGCCTGTAGTTCTGGCTACTCAGGGGGCTGAGGCAAGAGGATTGTTTAAGCCCAAGAAAGTACTGATGCTGACTATGATGACTTTTTAGAAGTAAGATGACTAAGTTGAGGTCAAATGTTGAAAAGATCTTATGATTTGCGACCTGTTATCAAGTTGTTTATGGTATCAAAAACCAAATTTCTGCCAGAACCTGATGATGAAAACTGGCTTTTATATTTAGCTTTTTTAGTGAATTCAACTGCTAATTTAAATGAGTTTAACGTAAGGCCAAGCATGGTGGCTCACACCTGTATTCTTAGCACTCTGGGAGGCTGAATGGGGCAGATTGCTTGAGCTCAGGAGTTCAAGACCAGCCTGAGGTGCCTATAGTTCTAGCTACTTAGGAGGCTGAGGTAAGAGAATCACTTGAGCCCAAGTGTTTGAGGTTCTTGTGAGCTATGATGCTAGAGTACTCAACCCCTGAGGCTCTGTCTCCAAAAAAAAAGAAATGACTTTAACATGCATCTTCAAAGTGAAAACTAATTTTGCAATACAGTGTTTCAAACCATAACAGTACTCCAGATGAAACTGAAATTATGGCAAGCTCAAATTAAGGCAAACAATTTTATGCTTTCCATACCTTGGCTAAACACAGTCCTGTGAACAGGGAAAAATATGCAGCCTTGTTTTTCGATTTGTTACAAGAATTTGAAAACAGATTTCTTTCTTTCTTTCTTTTTTTTTTTGAGACAGAAGCTTCAAGCTGTCCGCCTGGGTAGAGTGCCGTGGCATCTCAGCTCACAGCAACCTCCAACTCCTGGGCTCAAGTGAGTCTCCTGCCTCCGCCTCCCAAGTAGCTGGGACCACAGGTGCCCGCCACAATGCCTGGCTATTCTTTGGTTGCAGCCGTCATTGTTGTTTGGTGGCGGGCTGGATTCAAACCTGCCACCTTGGGTGTACGTGGCTGGCATCTTAGCCACTTGAGCCACAGGCGCCAAGCCTGAAAACAATTTCAAGACTTCCAGGAGAATAATCATTATTTTGGTGCATTTGTGACTCCATTTTTAGTTGACATAAATACCCTATATGTAAATTGCACACGAAGTTTATGGACACCCTGTATGTTACCTGCCAATTTTCAAATGGAACACATGAAGCTACAGTCTGACATTCAACTTAAAGAAAAATTTGACGATGTCTCTTTACTGGACTTCCAAAGGTCCTATCTTTCCAGAGACAAATATCTACTGCTTCACAATCATGCCTTATTCATGTCATCACTTTTTGTTAGTACCTACATTTGGGAGCAACTGTTTTCAGGAATGAAGCACATTAAGAGTAAAATTAGAACCAAAATATCTGATGAGCACCTTGAGAACTCACTGAGAATTACAACTGCTTCTGTGTAACCAGATACCGATGGATTAATTTCTCAAATACAATGTCATATATCCCACTACTGGTGTTTTGTGTTGTCCACTTTTTTTGTGTGTGTGTTGTCCACTTTTTTTTTTTACTTCTGTAATTACAAATATCAGAAAAAGCCCAAAATCTTTTTATTACTGAGATATGTACATTTTCTTTCTTCCCCCCCTTTTTTTTTTTTTTGGAGACCGGGCCTCAAGCTGTTGCTGTGGGTAGAGTGCTGTGACATCAAAGCTCACAGCAACCTCCAACTCATGGGTTTAAGAGATTCTCTTGCCTCAACTTCCCACGTAGCTGGAACTACGGGTGCCCGCCTAAACTCCCGGCTGTTTTTTTGTTGTAGCCGTCATTATTGTTTGGCAGCCTAGGCTAGATTCCAACCCGCCAGCTCTGGTGTATGTGGCTGGTGCCTTAGCTGCTTGAGCTACAGGAACCCAGCCTAGATATGTACATTTTCTATATTGGTGACTATCAAGTTGGGACCTACTCAATGCTTTTAAAAGACTGCTTAATTAGGATTATTATGTGAGAACTTTTTTGCTTATCTGTGGTGATATCACAAAAATTATGCACAGACTTTTTTTTTACTCATCAGCTTTTGTTATTGTTTGTGTATTTAAAAAAAAAAAAAAAGAGTCTCTGTCTATCTACTGTGTGGCCCAAGATAACTTTTTTTCAAATGTCGCCAGAGAAGCCAAGAAATTAGACACTCCTGCTCTAGTCTACTTTTTGTTTCTATGAATGTGCCCATTCTGGATATTTTGTGTAAATGGAATTATGCAATATTTATCCCTTTTGTGTCTAGCTTGTTTCATTTAAGGTAATGTTTTTGAGGTTCATTCACATTATAACGTGTATCAGCACTTCAGTTCTTATTATGGCTGAATAACATTCTATTGTATGTATAAAAATCCGTTTATCTGTTGATGGATGTTTGCATAGTGCTGCTATGAACATTCACATGCATGCATCTATTTGAGTTGTTATTTTATCTTTTGGCTATCTACCTAGGAGTAAATTTGCTGGGTCATATGGTAATTTTGTGTTTAGCTTTTTGAAGAACCACCAAACTTTCTATAGCAGCTGCACCATTTTATATTCCCACCAGCAATGTATGAGAGTTTCAATTTCTTTTGTTTTCTTTTTTTGAATTTTGCTTTCAAGTGGCTTTTACTCATCTTAGTTTTAAGTTTCTGTATTTTTTTTTTAATTTTCTTTTTTTTTCTTTTCTTCCTTTATTGATTCTCTTGTCCTTAGCCTCCCAAGTAGCTGGGACTACAGGTGCCTGCCACAAAGCCTGGCTTTTTTTGATAGAGGTGGGGTTCTCTCTCTGGCTCACTCTGGCTCAGGACGGTCTTGAACCTCTGAGCTCAGGCAATCCACCCGCCTCTGCCTCCCAGAGTGCTGGGACTACAGGCCAGGGTTTCAGTTACTTTGCATACTCACCAACACTTATTTTCCTTTTCTTTAAAACTTACAGCTGCAGTGTCCCACAGTTGTAACCCTGGCACTCTGGGAGACTTAGGTGGGTAGATTGCTTGAGCTCAGGAGCCAGAGTGAGATACCACCCCCCACCTGTTTCTACTAAAAAAAAGAAAAAAGAAAAAAAGGAAAAATTATCCAGGTATTTGGGTAGAGGCAGAGGAAAAGAGGATCACTTGAGCCCAAGAGTTGGAGGTTCCTGTGAGCTATGATGATGCCATAGCACTCTACTGAGGGTGACAGAGTGAGACTCTGTCCCCCAAACAAATAAATAATAAAAATTATAGCCATACTTATTGGGTGAAGTGGTTTTGATTTGCATTTCTCTAGTGAATAATGATATTGAGCGTCTTTTCATGTACTTACTGGCCATTTGTATATCATTGGAGAAATGTGTATTTAAGTCCATTGTCCACTTTTAAATTGGGTTGTCTTTTTGTTGTTGAGTTGTAGTTGTTTCTATATTTTGGATATTAAATCCTTCTCAGATGTGTGATTTGTAAATATTTTCTCCCATCCTATGGTTTGTCTTTTCATTCTCTATAGTGTCCTTTGCTATACACGTTTTAATTTTATGAAAGTCCAATTTATCTATTTTTCTTTTATCATCTGTGATTTTGGTGTCATGGTTAAGAAACCATTGCCAAATCCAAGTCATAAAGGTTTTGCTCATGTTTTCTTCTAGGAATTTTACAGTTGTAGCTTTTAAAGTTAGATCTTTGATGCCTTTGTAGTCAGTGGCACCCTTGTCAAAATCAATTGACTGCAGATGTGTGGGGCTAATTCTGGTCTCTCAGTTCTATTGCATTCCATTAGTTTATATGTTTGTCCTTATGCCAATACCACACTTGTAATTATTCTAGCTTTGTGGTAAGTTTTGAAGTAGGCCTTGTGAATTCTCCAACTTTGCTCTCTTCTCCCCCCCCGCCCAATTTTGTTCTTCAAGATTGTTTTGGATTTTTAGGGTTTCTCGAAACTCCATATGAATTTTAGGATGGATTTTTTCCATTTCTGTGAAAGATAGAGCTGGAATTTTGATAGACATTGCATTAAATCTGAATATTGCTTTGGGTAGAATTGTCATTTTGGCAATGTTAAATCTTTCAGTCTATTAACCCAAAATGTCTTTCCATTTTATTAAGATCCTCTCTTATTTCTTTGGCAGTGTTTTATAGTTCAGTGTACAAGTCTTTAGCCTCCGTGGTTAAATTTATTCCTAAATATTTTATTCATTTTGATGCTATTTTAAATAGAATTGCTCTCTTTATTTCCTTTTTGGATTGTTCATTGTTAATGTATAGAAATACAATTGATTTTTTAGTGTTGATTTTGTATCCTACAACTTTACTGAATTTATTAGCTCGAACAGGTTTTTTTTGATAGATTTTAAAAAAGGCTTTGTACATAAGATCACGTCATATGCAAATGAAGGTAGTTTCCAACATGGATGCCTTTTATTTTTTTCTTGCCTAATTGCTCTGGCTAGAACTTTCAGTATTATATTGAATAGAGGCAGTGAAAGCAGGCATATTTGTCATGTTTTTGATTTAGATTCTTTTAAATTTCAGGTTACTGTGAGGGTACGAATAACCAGGTCACAATTTTTGAATTTGTTAGGTATAGTCCCTCTTATAGTGTGTCTCGCATTCAAAAGGTATGCCATACACCTCTATCTTGTGCCCTTTAATTGGAAGCACACAAATTCCCCCTCTTCTACCCCTTCCCTCATTCCTCCTCTTCTCCCTCCTTCATTCCCCTTCTCTCCAACTTGAATAGAATTACGTTTTTCTCCTACGTGGGCGTGTGTTAGATTGTCTACTGGCTTTGTAATAAAATTGAATACATTGGATAGTTGCTTTTCCCTTCTTGTGGTACTTTACTAAGAAGTATGTGCTTCATCTCCATCCAGGTTAATTCAAAAGATGTAAAGTCACCATTTTTCTTACAGCTGAAGAGTACTCCATGGTATACATATACCACAGCTTGTTAATCCATTCCTGAGTTGATGGGCATTTAGGTTACTTCTATATCTTGGCAATTGTAAATTGAGCTGTGATAAATATTCTAGTGCAAATGTCTTTATGATAAGATGATTTTTTTTTTTCCTGGATAGATACCTAGTAGTGGGATTGTGGGGTCAATGAGAGGTCTAGTTTGAGTTGAGGATTCTCCATACTTCTTTCTAAAGAAGCTGTGTTAGTTTGCAGTCCCACCAACAGTGGAAAAGTGTCCCTCTCTTTACACACCCATGCCAGCATCTACAACTCTGGGACTTTATGATGTGGCCTATTCTCATTAAGGTTAAGTGATATCTCAGGGTGGTTTTGATTTGCATTTCTCTGATGGTTAGGGACGATGGCATTTTTTTCTTATGTTTGTTAGCCATTCTTGTCTTCCTCAGAGAAGGTTCTGTTCATGTCTGTAGCCCAGTAATAGATGGTATTGTTCCTTTTATGCTCCTTTTTTGTTGATTAATTTGAGTTCTCTATAGATCCTAGTTATCAAGCCTTTATCAGATTCATAACATGCAAATATCTTTTCCCATTCTGAAAGTTGTCTATTTGATTTAATCATTGTGTCCTTAGCTATGCAAAAGCTTTCAGTTTAATTAAGTCCTATTTATTTATTTATTTTTGTTTTGTGATTGCCACTGAAGTCTTCTTCATAAAATTTTTCCCCAGGCCGACATCCTCAAGGGTTGTTCCCACATTTTTTTCTAGGATTTTCATTGTTTCATGTCTTGGATTTAAATCTTTTATCCATCTTGAGTCAATTTTTGTAGTGGTAAAAGATGTGGGTCCAATTTCAATCTTTTACATGTGTTTATCCAGTTCTACTGTTTTGAATAGGTTTTTTTTCCCCATTGTTTTTTTTTGGAGACAGAGCCTCAAGCTGTCCCCCTGGGTGGAGTGCTGTGGCATCATAGCTCACAGCAACCTCCAGCTCCTGGGCTCAAGTGAGTCTCCTGCCTTAGCCTCCCAAGTAGCTGGGACCACAGGAGCCCATCACAATGCCCGGCAATTTTTTGGTTGCAGCCGTCATTGTTGTTTGGTGGGCCTGGGCTGGATTCGAACCCGCCACCTTAGGTGTAGGCACCGAGCCTCCCCATTGTTTTTGATCTTAGTGGAAAATCTTTCAGTCTTTCACTATTGAACATGTTAGCTGTGGTTTTTTCATATATACTGTTTATTATAATGAGGATATTATCATGTATGCTTGGTTTATTGAATGATTTTACTATGAGGAGGTATTGGATTTTGTCAAATGCTTTATCTGTATCATTTGAGATGATCATGTTTTTTCACTTTGTTTTATTAATGTGGTGTATTACACTGATTGTTATGTGTTCAGCTGCCCTTGTGTTCTTGGGGTAAATACCACTTGGTTATATTGTAGAGTCTTCTTAATAAACTGTTGAATTTAGTTTGCAAGTATTTTGTTCAGGATTTTTCACATATATATTTTTAAAGGATTTTTGTCTGTAGTTTTCTTGTAGTGTCTTTGTCTTGTTTTGGTTTCAGGGTAATACTGACCTCATAGAATGAATTAGGAAGTTTTCCTTTCTTTTTAGTTTTTTGGAAGAGTTTGAGAATGATTGATATATTGCTACCCTTTTTAATAGGCACCTTGCTGGCTGGTATGCCCTGGGCTTTCTGGTTTGGCTGGTACACCCTGGGCTTTCTGGTCTGGGGTTATCTATTTGGAGCTCTGGTCTTGAAGCTTGGCCAGGTGAACTTTCTCATGCTTTTTTTGTCTCCATCTTGGCCACCTATCTAGAGAGCCAGTCCTACTGACGATGTAGACTAGAAACTGTCTGGGCAAATAGGGTCAAGTTGGTTAAGTTGGACTTAAGTCTACAGCTTTTGCCATGTGTTCCTGTTTTCTTGGACTGATAGATGGATAGCCTGATCCCTGGCTTGCTGAAGAATAAGGACTCTGACCTATCTGAGAGAGCTAAACAAGGTAGCTCACATGGGAGTAGGTTCTGTGTTGAAAATAATACTATTTTAAATGTTTTCTCATATATCGAACATTTCAGGATGAAAGATTCTATTAAGCACAGCCTTCCACAATTCTAAGTTTATAGCAGATCATAGATATGGCCACACATACTTTTTTTTTTTGAAACAGAGGCTCAATATGTCACCTTTGGTAGAGTGCTTTGATGTCACAGCTCACAGCAACCTCTAACTCTTGGGCTTAAGCAATTCTCTTGCCTCAGCCTCCGAAGTAGCTGGGACTATAGGCACCTGTCACAACACCTGGCTATTTTTGTTGTTGTTGTTGCAGTTATCATTGTTGTTTAGCAAACCTGGGCTGGTTTCGAACCCGCTACCCTCGGTGCATGTGGCCAGTGCCATAACCACTGTGCTATGGGTGCCAAGCCACACACACATTTTAAAAATGTAATCATATATATGATTACAAATCTTATTTGTACTATTATGCCCTGCTTCTTCCACTTAATATTTTACATACTTATTTTCATATATCGCCACAGTCTATATTTTTATTTATTTTAATGACGTTGTTTTCCATTGTACTATTATAGTATGTCTTTTTTTAGATTATTGATTCTATTCAATCAACAGATATTTTTTGACTACCTAAAACAGTACTGAGCAATGAGAACAGCAATGGGTTAAGCAGACAATTATCCCTACTCTTGTGGAGCTTTCAGTCCGATGGATTTTAGTTGTTATTGGTCCATGGAATAGAAGGACTTTACTGACCATCTAAGATAGCCCTGGAGAGAATGAGGAGGTTGTGGCTGTGCAGTCCCTACTTCTGATTCCTATTGCTGCCTTCTAAAATACAAGGGAGATTTTGGCAGTATAGTGGCAATTCTGCTCATAACTGGGCTCTCAGCAAAGCCCAGGATGGGGAGCCCTGTGACCATGGCAGCTCTAATATTGGGCTTCTGCAGCAGGGAGGACCGCTGTTTCCTAGGCAATACGCTGCTTAATATTTTTAGCCTGTGGTCACGGTACAACTAAATGTAGTTTCTCATCCCAAATTGGTAATAAATGTAGACATATTTAGAGTCAGAAACAATGCATTTAAAATCCCCTGCTCCTTAATTGTCCTGCCAAGTGCTGAGTTTAGGTTTCTTTGTTTCTTGGCTACCTACCCAGGCTCCCACCATCTCTTGGAGAAGGCGCCTGAATTTTCTCTGGGCGTTAGGTGGGATCGTGAAAGCCGTGAGTTATGGCTCCCTAGACTGTGTTGAGAGGCATCTGATTTTTGTGTTTCTGCCCACGTATGTAAATGTGTACACTTTAAAATTCATCTCCCTTTCAAGTTTTTAAGGATCTGGTATTATAAATAGTCTCGGGCTCTCAGGCATGTTAAAAATAAAATATGTTTCAATTGCTGACTTACCTGGAAGACATAGTCAATACCAACATGGTAGTAATGAGTTCCATGTTTGGTGACCCATCCTCATATTGCTACTAAGTGTTACTGTAAATACAAATGCTGTTTTCTTGGGGCTCCTCTGTTAGTTTAAGGAGCATCCTAGTTTTTGCCTATTTCATCATTATAGAATTGTAATTTGTGTTTCAAGTTGCCCAGAATAGTATTCAATTTCTCATGGCATATTCCTTAAGGGGGCTTTCCATTTAATAATTATTCTGGGGTGACGCCTGTGGCTCAAGGAATAGGGCGCTGGCCCCATATACTGGAGGTGGTGGGTTCAAACCCAGCCCCAGCCAAAAACTGCAAAAAAAAAAAAAAATTATTCTGAGACTAAGATGTAGAAAGGCACATTATCCACTAATTATGAACAGGACATCAACCACTTGAGGCCATTGATTTTTTTTGTATGTTTTATGCCATAGTATGGTGCCAGTGTACTCAGGGAACTGAGGTTAATGCTGAAATATCTTTGTGTGGTACTTGTTTCTGGAGTGTGAATGCTGAATGCTTTTAATCCAAAATGGTACAAAAAGGGTTGGTATGCTTACTGATTTGCAGATGGTTTGTTTAGAGCTATGGACTAGAAATCATGCCTTTCTCCCTATTTTAGTCCCACTCAGAGGCCCTGATGTTTTCTAGAAGCTTAGAGACTGCAGGGGAAAGGAAAGGTGCACTCTGATCTCTCCTCCTCCCTAGAGTATGACGTATGGATGAGTGTGTGAAAATCTCTGGTGTTTTTTAGGAGCAGGCTGTAGAGAAAGCCCATCATCTGTACTGTCAGATCTAGTTATTATTTTAAAAGAGGAGGGAAGAAGGAAGGTCTGGGGCTCTCACTCCCTGGATGTCAGCTGCAGCTGTCTCGGATAAGTCCCAGCAGTCTAGGTCTGTTGCATTTGCCCTGCCCTGCCCTGCTCCTGCCCTTCATGACTCCTCCTTAGAGATAGAAGGGCAGCAGCAGGAATTTGGAGACAGGCCTGAGTCACCAAGAAGCTGAGCTCTGAAGTATCTACCCTTGATCAACTGGAACTTATGCAGAGCCATTGAAGATTTCAGTGGAAATGTGTCTATAACCACCCAGAGTGTAGTCCAGGTGTGTGGGCCTAGAGAAGCTGGTTTCTAAGGAGGGGGGTTGATTCTCATAACAGAAGCCAGTTCTGTATGGGAATTGGAAGCCCTCATTGCTTTTGCTTATCCTATTCTTTGCTCAGAATTTAATAATAGTGAGAGCTACAGGCTTTATGAATCCTCACTTGGTGTCAGGCATTGTGCGGTAGGCTCTATAACATCTCATTTAATACTGATAACCATACTACAGAATAGTTACTACCAAGCCCCTGTATAGATGAAATAATTGAAACCTTCAGCTGTTAAGCATTTAGCTCAAAGTTATAAAGCTAGCAAGGGAAACTTGGGTTGAAATCCAGAGCCCACATTTTTTCTTTTACACTATAATAGAGAAGGAATAGAGGGAAGCTTCCTGTAACCTTGGTTGTTATTATAAGACACAATCTGGTTACTCTCAGGGCCTTAGGCAGGACCAAGGAGCAAGTGTGAGGAGTGGATCCCTTTCTCCATACCCTGCTAAGAGGTTACAGTCTAAGGCCGATGGAAAGTACAGTGGCTAGATCTCTAATTCACCTGCTCATTTGCTGGTGTGCTTGATCAAACCTCATCCACCTTTCTGGGCTCTATCTTTGTCCACATAGAAATAATTCTGCTTTATTGCAAATGAGCTTAGATCTTTGGCAACTTTTACTCAATATAGATTTCCTCTCCCTTCTAAGTTTTTGCTAGACAGGGGTGTGTGTGTGTGTGTGTGTGTGTGTGTGTATTATGTGCAGAAGTGCCAAGTGCTGGGCTCTGTGAGGCAGAACAGGGATGCTTTTACTTCTTGTAGCAGCTGGGAAGCTGGAATGATAGATGAGGGTAAGAGGTCAAGCCACAAAGGGAGCCAGTGACCTGGCTGCAATTTGCGTTAAAGGCTTTCTTTTGAATGTTTGTGCCTCTGCTGTAGGCTGGGATGTGCCAAGGACATATAGTAATTAGAGGGTGTTGTGTGTGTGATGTTCAGAAACTTGAACATGGTAGAGATTGGTTTCTCCACAAGAGGGCCCCAGTAGGCCCATTAAAAAATTTTTGTCCTGACACAGAATGTGCCTTTTTATTTATACTGTTGCAGAACAAATAAAATGATGAATCTGTTTTTGTTTTTGTTTTTGTTTTTTGATACAGAGTCTCAGTATGTCACCCTGGGTAGAGTGCTGCGGCACAGCTCACAGCAACCTCAAACTCTTGGGCTTAAGTGATTCTCTTGTCTTAACCTCCCAAGTAGCTGGGACTACAGGTGCCTGCCACAATGCCTGGCTATTTTTTATTGTTGTTGTTGCTGCTGTTGTTATTTTTGTTTGGCAGGCCTGGGCTGAGTTTGAACCCACCAGCCCCCGTGTATGTGGCTGGTGCCCTAGCCACTGAGCTATGGAGACCGAGCCTTAATCCAATTTTTGTGGCTAATTTCATGACCACTGAAGAGATAGCATGGCCTATGGAAAGAGCATGGCTTCTAGGGCCAAACTGGCTTTGAATCCTGACTCTACTGCTCTCTGGCTGCATGAAATCTGGCAAGTTACTTAACCTCTCTGAATTTCAGTTCTCTCATGGGTAAAATGAGCAGCATATTAGAACCACTTCAGAGGGTTGTTGTGAAGAGTAAATGAACTTAATACTTGGCTTGGAACATAGAAAGTGGTCTATAAATGTTGACTGTAATTATTATTTGACAGAATTTATTTTCATCTGGGATGCCCAGATAATATATTTGAAGGGGGTGTTACTGGGGTATTTCTCTCTCTCCTCCATACCAACTGCTACAATTATTATTATAGTTCTACATAGTATCAGGAATAAAGCTACTTGGGTAGTCTGAGTCATGACTGAGAGCTCAGAAAAAGTAGAATTGTGTTTGTGGAAGTTTCTTCTTGGAGGATTTGTCTTCCTGTTCCCTCTCTTGGCTAATGTGACTGTGTCCCTCTCTGTCCTGAGGATTTAAGTGCTGTGGAGTGGCTCTATACTATCATAGGAACCTATTGTATGGCATTGGAGAATCCCTCTATAGTACCGCAGAAGTGAATTTTTTGTTTCATTAATATTCTAGTGAAATGTTGAAAAAATCACATTTAGAGAAGCAGCCCCAAATCTCCACACTTTAGTAGACCCATTCAGCCTTTCTAAGTGGCTTATCAAAATAAAACAGTACAGAAATGAAGTGGCCTACCCTTGTGCCTCTATATCCTCACATGTGGACCCTCTTTTTAAGGGTACTCTGACTGCCTCACTGTCAAATCCAGCAGATTTTTTTCTTTTTCTTTCAGACAAGGTCTTGCTCTGTCACACAGACTAGAGTGCAATGGTGTGATTATAGCTCATTATAACCTTGAATTCCTGGGCCCATGCAATCCTCCTGCTTCAACCGCCCCAAGTAGCTGGGACCACAGGTGTGCCACTACACCTGGCAATCCTGTAAATTTTCTTTTCCTCATTCTGACTGAACTCTGGGCATTGTTGCCTACCACTTGACTTGCTCATAAATTTCTGCTCTCTCAACATGTGTAGTTCTCCATAATCTTGTTGCTGCTCCTCTGGTTTTCTTACTTGCTCGTTTTCTTTGCTTAACCTGCAGTTGCGAGTTTAAGACTATTCTTGGCTTGCTGTCCTTTACTTCCTAAGCTGTTTCCATAACACAGTGACTCTATTCTTGCTTTTGTTATCACCTCTGTGCTGATGACTCTTGCCCTCTCCTACAGTATGAAGTTGCCGGCACCTTCCTGCATCCATTGACAAGCTCCATACCTAATGGCATTGAACTCTGATAATTCTTTAGGTATTGAGTGCTTCTTGTGTCTTCTGGGTCTTTAGCAGTAAAAATATAAATTGAGCCTTAAGCTTTCTTCTAACATTCATCATATTCTTTGAAATTTGTGGCTAAGGAGGATAGGCCTGGAGAGGGCCAGGCTAGGCTCCCTTTATTCAGTCACTTCTCTTATCACTTGATTTCTTTTATGGAGCCCCACTATCATTTGTCTCTGAGTTGCAGTTTTTTGCTAACCTGCCTAGTTACCTTCTTGTAGAATTATCTTTTTCCTGTTGGTATGGAGGTCATGTTCTTCTGCCTCTTGGAGTACAGAGAAAAGGCCAGGAATTCCTCTTCACTGTCCTCATTTCATCCCATTCCATACTGCCTTCTTTCCTGGGCTCAAGTCCTATCTGGAATTGTAAAGCTCTTCTCGGCTCCATGTGCTTTCTGGCAGGGCCAGCACCTGTCCTTGTACTGCCACTGGCAAGGCTTCCCTTGGGCTCTCCCTGGTAGGGTGCGAGATTGGACTTTGGTTTTGTAGCCCTGTAGTTAGGCAGAGGCATGGGTTCTTTTATGAACCTTCTATTCTCCAATATCCTCCTCTAATCACTATCCTTCTTGGATGCCTTGGGTTTGTTAAGACTAGTCCCTGTTTGCTTGGTCCTAGGAATCTCTTCAATACTGGGGGTAGATACCGTCCCTATTGTACAAATGACCAGTGGCTCAGGGATGTCCCAACTCCAGCCTCCTAGTCAGTTTGGTGCTGGACTATAGGTAGATGCCACATATCTTTTGCTTGTTCAAAGGCTCTTCCATTTAATTGCTGCCTACCTCTTGACTTTCTGTTTAGTTTGTATCTTGGCGGGGTGGGGAATCCTGTTTGCCTGACTATACCAAACTTGTTTCTTGTCCTTCAAATTATTCTTTAAAATTCCATTTCTTTTCTTAAGCCTTTGCACATTGTTCTCCCTTGTCAGGGCTGTCATTTCAGTGTCCTTTTTGCATTGTTTCTTTAGCTTCTTATTTGTCTGTTTAAATTAGGTGGCGTGCTTCTGTTTGTATAGAGGTGAGTGACTGTGTGTATGTGTATAAGTTTGTGCAGCCCATAAATATTAATAGTAATGAATGTGTGTCTGTGGAAGAGCTCATCCTCTAACCTTCAGTTTGTAAAGCAGGGGATTGTCTAACAGCTGTTCCTGCAGCTGGCAGTTCTGCATGTTGATAGCCTGGATCTCTGGATGACAGTATACTGAGAAAAATACTGTGTGGGATGGGTCTGCCTTGGGGCTCTGCCATGGGGTCTTCCTTTAACAGCTTCATTTTCAGCCATGGGATCCTCCTTTAACATCTATTTCCTTCACTTTCTGGAAATAGCTACCCAACAAAGGCTTTGGTCCTAGTGTGAGGCATGGGTCATCTGGAGCATGTGTGGACCTTGCAGGAGCCTCAGGAGCTCTGGAGAGGGGTTCTAGGATGCTTGGCTGGCCCTGACTGGCTCAGAGTCCAGGGGCAACAGTATTATTCCTATCCCCTTTATGGAGTATTAACTAGGTGCCAAGTACTGTACCAGGCATTTGCCATTCATTGCTTTATTTAATCCTTACTATGTTATTTAAAGTAGGAACTATGGAGAATTCTCAAGGAACTAAAAGTTGACCTACTGTTGATCCTGCAGTATCATTACTAGGTATCTACTCAGATAAACAAAAATCATTTTTACAACAAAGACATTTGCACCAGAATGTTTATTGCAGCCCAATTCACAATAGCCAAGTCGTGGAAGCAGCCTAAATGCCTGTCAACCCATGAGTAGATAAACAAATTATTGTATATGTATACCACGGAATACTATGCAGCCATAAAAGAGGGAGACTTTACATCTTTTATGTTTACCTGTATGGAGCTGGAACATACTCTTCTTAGTATAGTATCTCAAGAATGGGGAAAAAAAAATCTAATGTCTGCAGTATTACTATGAAACCAATATATAAACACTTACATATTCATACGAATGATAAAACACAAAGATAGTCCAGAAGGAAAGAAGGGAGTAGAAGGAGAGGGGAGGGAAGGAGTGAGGTGAGTGGAGGGAGGGTATTTAGCGTGATCTCACCTAATGTGCACAATGCAAGGGTACATTTCAGAACAGCTAAGAGAATATTATCAATGTCTTGCCACAAAAATAAGAAAGTATGGTGATGGCTATGTTAATTAGTTTGATTTAAGCATTCCACATTGTGTATCAAATCGTTGCATTGTACCTCATAAATGTATATAGTTATGATTTAAGAAAAATTAAGTTAAATACAGTAGGAACTGTTATAATGCCCATTTTATAAGTAAAGAAACTGAGGCATACTGAAGTTGTGTCTAAGATTTCATAGCTATGAATTGGCAGAGCCAATAATTGGCCTTAGATCTCTTTGGTTCTAAATCTATGTAGTATACTTTCTACCCAATGTTTTTGTTTCTTTGTTTTAGTATCGTCCTTATGAAATGTAAGTGGGAATTCTTGCCCTTTCACTTTTCCCAGAAGATCTGGGAAAACAAAAGCATGGACATACACTGTAGATTATGAATATGAGCATTTTATGAGATGGAATGCCAAGGCTCCAAGCCAGGTTGCTGACATGGCTCTGCTTGTCTAGGACACTTAAGACTTTTTCTAATTCCCCCAGTGCATTTCCTTCCCTGAGACCTGAGAGTGGCTACTGTCATTGGAGCCTGACAGCCATGTAAGAAGCTCCCAGAAACCCAGTGGTCCCACTGCCACTTCCTTCGTTAGCTTCTTGCTATCCTCATTCTTTTTTTTTCTGGGGAGAAGAAAGAAAGATGGAACAATATTTTGTTTACCCAAAGCCCCATTGCCTCCCCTAGCTGTGTATGAATTGAGTACACGTGAGGCCCTGAGGGATGTGAGGGCTGGTGGTCTCCTCTCGCCTGGACCCCAAGCATCTGCTCTAGGCTGCAGTAAGCTAGCAATACAGGTTGCTGAGAGCATTCATCCTCTGTTTAAGTAGAGGTACAGTCTACAAATGGCCAGTTTTGATAGAAAAATGGGCATCTCAGGTATCTTGTTATCTCTTTTGTTCCAAAGCCCAAGAATACTTAAAGAGTTATTGGTGGAATATTGAAATAGTTTTCCCTTTCCTGGACTAAGTGATGGTATTTTAAATTGGAGGAGGGCCATAAATGCAAAGATGTAGTTCTCTTCTCCCTTGAGAGCAAGGATGATGAGAACTTTTGTTCTCTAGGGTCCTGTGACTAGACAAACTCAGGGCTTGTGGGTGGCAAGTGGTTTGGGGAGAGCACTGTTCTTAGGCCAAGTGTGCCAAACTGCGCCTCAGTGGGGTGCCATGACTTTGGCTTTACTTATGTCAGGGACTGAGGGGTTTTGTTGGCTGCTTCTGTTGTTGCTGTCCCTAGTTGTGGTGGTGGAGGACCATCCTGGCGGAACATAGAACTTCATGCTACTTCCCCTTTTACCCTCTTCCCTTCCTTTCTCAGCTTCACCAAAAAGGCCAGGGTAAACTGTGCCTGCTTGTTCATGCCTGCCACTTCTTGAGTGAGGACCAAGTGAAGTCACTTCTTGAGTAAAGACCAAAACCAGGTGATGTGGCTGGCCAGGCTGGGCCTTAAGAGGACAGAGGACACTCCTTACTTGTCTCCGCATGCTGCAGAGTTTGCAGTTGCTCTCTAAATGCCCCTGTGAAGTCTGGGAAGCTGTCACACACTTTTCTCCCAGCCTTACCTCACCTTCCTCATCTAGGTCTCCCCTTGGTCCTCCCAGTTCTGCAGCACCTCCCCACTTCTCTCTCTCTCTCTCCCCCCTCCCCTTTTCCCATCTCCTCTTTCCCCTCTCTCCTCTCTATTTCTCTCTCCGTTTCATGGAAAAATATGTGGAGGTCAGGTGTGTAGTCTATGTGGAATTATTGAGGCAAGATGAAGAATCCACTTACGAATCAATCTTCCATCCTTAGTATGAGAAGAAAACGCTTCTGACAGTGTGTGTTTAGGAGATGGAGGTGGCTGGGAGCCCTGTGGGAGCTGCCATTTCTCTTGCCCTCCACTCCCCTTCCCACTTCAGGAGGTGGAGATGCTGCTATTTGTGCATCAGCTACTCTGACCTCTTCTTCCTCAGTCCCTTCTGGGCTTCTGCCTCCTGCTCATTTGTCTTCTTTGCCCTTGACTACTACTTTCTCATTTATCTTTTCCTTCTCATCTTTTTGCCCAGCAGTAGTGTTGGTGTTTATTCCTGGCGGTAAGAAGGGGCTGTCTAACTGTGTACATGTGTATACACATAAACACGCTCATGTAAGGGGAGGGAAATCTGTGGCTCGGGGTTAATCTTTGTTTCTCTTATTGTATGTTGTCCCGATAACTGCTATGAGTTCCTCAAGTCCCCCTCAAAATGAATTTGTTTACTTCCCCATCCCCAGACAAGGCTGCAGGGTTAAGAAAGATATAGGACATTATAGGAAGCTCTGAGGTCGTGCCCTCTTAAGACTCATCTCCCTGGGTTTCTGTAGCCTTCTCTTTTCTCATGTGGCAACCTCTGCCCCTTGTTTGTCTTCACCTAGCTTGGCCCCTCTCCAGTTTGCACTCAGGCATGAGCAGGCACCTGTCCAGAGCCTAGTGCGGTGCTGTGACCTCACTCCCTGTATTTCAGTGTGATTGGTGCCCCCAAGAGCCAGGTTGCTGGGACTGCTGAGACTCTCATGGCACTCAGCCGTTCCATTTTGTCGACAAAAAAAGAGGGGGGAAAACTGGCAGAAAGCAAAGGCTTTTGCTGCTGGGTGAGTATAGCAGCTATTTTTAGTGCCTGAGCCTTTGCTTTTCCATTTGGCTGTGCTTTTTTAGCACAGTGCTGGTCCAGCAGGGCTGTTTTCCTTCATGGTTGCAGATGTCCTTAGGGAAAGTTTTTGTCTGGCTTAGAGAAGGTATGGGATGGGCAGAAGGGTAATAAGTTCAGAGGGGCAAATTCAGGCAGACTCTGGGGCTCTGCAATCATGTCATGGACTAGTTTTTTGAGGTGAAGCAGGGAGGACTGTGGCAAAAGTAGGAGAGAGAGAAGGTAAATACCACTCTTCAGAGATGCTCCCTGGTAATTAATTCACTTAAGCTTCTGTTGAGTAAACTGACTAATGAGGTGCATTGGGGCTGTGAGATAAACATGAAAACCTCTGATAAAGGTTTGGGCTAATACTGATGCATTCTGAATTTTTCTAAGGTTTTTGTTCTGATTTTTGCTTGTTTTATTTTGTTTTTCCTTCTGCCTCTCTTTTCTTTTTTCTTTTTTTTTTTTTTTTTTCAGTTTTTGGCCGGGGTTGAATTTGAACCTGCCGCCTCTGGTATATGGGGCCTACTCCTTGAGCCACAGGCGCTGCCCCCCATTTTTTCTTTTTAAATCTGTATGTATTTTATTTATTTATTTACTTATTTATTTTATTTTATTTTTATTTTTTTGAGACAGAGCCTCAAGCTATCCCCCTGGGTAGAGTGCCATGGCATCACAGCTCACAGCAACCTCCAACTCCTGGGCTCAAGCGAGTCTCCTGCCTCAGCCTCCCAAGTAGCTGGGACTACAGGCGCCCGCCACAACGCCTGGCCATTTTTTTTTGGTTGCAGCCATCATTGTTGTTTGGCGGGCCCGGGCTGGGGATTTGAACCCGCCACCTTAGGTGTATGTGGCTAGCGCCTTAGCCGCTTGAGCCACAGGCGCCGAGCCTATTTACTTATTGTTGAGACAGAGTCTCTCTCTGTCACCCTAGGTAGAGTGCTGTGACATCATAGCTCACAGCAACCTCAAACTCCTGGGCTCCAGCAATTCTCCTGCCTCAGCTTTCTGAGTAGTTGGGACTACAGGCGCCAGCCACCACACCTGGCTAGTTTTTCTATTTAGTAGAAACGGAGTCTTGCTCTCACTCTCTTGCTCAGGCTGGTCTTGAATTCCTGAGGTCAGGAGTTCCACTTGCCTTGGCCTCCCAGAGTGCTAGGATTACAGGCATGAGCCATGCTTGGCCTGCCTTTATTTTCTAGATTATTTGGTAATTTAGATGTGTTTCCTTGGTCCCTCCCTCCCTCCTTTTCTTCCTTCTTTCCTTTGTTCTTTTATTTTGTAGAAACAGGGTCTTGCTCTGTTGCCTATGCTGGAGTGCAGTGGTGTGATCATAACTTACTGTTGCCCTGAACTCCTGGGCACAAGTGATGGCTTCTTTTTTTATTGACGTCCACTCTAGTTTGCTGCTCAAAATACTTTCACTACTCCAAATAGAAACTCTTTACCTATTAAGCAATAACTTCCCATTTCCTCTTTCCCCTAGCCTCTGGTAACCTCTTTTTTACTTTCTGTTTCTATGAATTTGCCTATTCTAGATATTTCATATAAATGGAATCATATAGCATATGGCCTTTTGTGTCTAGCTTATTTTGCTTAGCATAATTTTTCAAGGCTTATCCATGTTAAGCATGAATTAGTACTTTGTTCCTTTCATGACTGAATAATATCCTGTTGTATGTATATACTAATTTTTAAAATCTGTCGATAGACAGGTTTGGGTTGTTTCCACTTTTTCGGTATTGTGAATAATGCTTCAGTGGACATTGATGTACACATATCTGGTTTCTTTTTCTTTCTTTCTTTCTTTTTTTTTTTTTTTGAGATAGAGTCTTACTATATCACCCTTGATTGAGTGCTGTAGCATTATAGCTCACAGCAACCTCAAACTCTTGGGCTTAAGTGATTCTCTTGCCTCAGCCTCCCAAGTAGCCAGGACTATAGGTGCCCACCACAATGCTTGGCTATTTTGTTGTTGTCATTGTTGTTTAGCTGGCCCAGGCCAGGTTTGAACCCACCAACCCCAGTGCATGTGGCCGGCACCCTAACCACAGAGCTATGGGTGCAGAGCCTGTTTATTTTATTTATTTATTTTTCTGTGATACAGAATTTTACTCTGTCCCCATGGTAGAGTGCCCTGGCATCATCATAGCTCATAGTAATCTCAGACTCTTGAGTTCAAGAAATCCTCTTGGCTCGGCCTACCCAGAAGCTGAGACTACAGGTGAACACCACCATGCCTGGCTAATATTTTTATTTGCTGGAGATGAGTCTCTCTTGCTTAGGCTGGTCTTTTATTCCTGAGCTTAAGCAATCCACCCACCTTGGCCTCTTAGAGTGCTGCACCCGGCCCACATATGTTTAAGATCCTGTTCTCAATTATTTGTGGTATATGCCTAGAAGTAGAATTGCTGGGAAATATTATAATTCTATATTCACTCTTTTGAGGAGCCATTGAACTATTCAGGGTGGCTGCACTGTTTTACATTCCTACCAACAAAGTATGAGTTAACACACATCTTCACCAACACTTGTTATTTTACTTAAAAAAAATTATGGGCTCGGCACCTGTAGCTCAAGTGGCTAAGGCGCCAGCCACATACACCTGAGCTGGCGGGTTCGAATCCAGCCCAGCCACCAAACAACAATGATGGCTGCAGCCAAAAAATAGCCAGGCATTGTGGCGGGCGCCTATAGTCCCAACTACTTGGAAGGCGGAGGCAGGAGAATCACTTGAGCCCAGGAACTGGAGGTTGCTGTGAGCTCTGATGCCACAGCACACTACCCAGGGTGACAGCTTGAGGCTCTGTATCAAAAAAAAAAAAAATGATTATGCTCATTATACTGGGTGTGAAGGGGTATGTCATTGTCTTTCTGTTTTGTTTTGTTTTTTTAGATACAGACTCTCATTTTGTCGCCCTTGGTAGAGTACCATGGCATCACAGCTCACAGCAATCTCCAGCTCTTGGGCTTAGGCGATTCTCTTGCCTCAGCCTCCCGGGTTTGGTTTTGTTTTTGAGACAAAGTCTTACTTTATCACCCTCTGTGAGTGAGGGAATTAGGTCACTCTAATACACTGTGGTGTATTAGCTCAAACTCTTGGGCTCAAGCTATTCTCTTGCCTTAGCCTCCCAAGTAGCTGGGACTTTAGGTGCCCACCATAAGCCCCAGCTATTTTTTAGAGACAAGGTCTTGCTTTGGCTCAGGCTGGTCTCAAACCTGTGAGCTCAAGCAATCCACCCACCTTGGCTTCCCAAGTGCTAGGATTATAGGCATGAGCCACTGTGCCCGGCTGTCATTGTCCTTTTATTTGAATTTCCCTAATGATTAATGATGTTGAGAATCATTTCATGTCCATATTGCCCATTTGTATATCTTCTTCTTTTTTTTTTTTTTTTGAGATAGAGCCACAAACTGTCTCCCTG
>NW_003852398.1:36869779-36885036 GCF_000181295.1 Otolemur garnettii
TTTTTTTTTTTTTTTAAAGACAGTCTTACTCTGTCATCCTGGGTAGAGTGCCATGCATATAACTCACAGCCACCTCAAACTCCTGGGTTTGAGCAATCCTCTTGCTTTAGCCTCCTGAGTAATTGGTACTATAGGTGCCCACCACAATGCCTGGCTAATCATTTCTATTTTTAGTAGAGAAGGGAGTCTCATTCTTGTTCAGGCTGGTCTCTAACTCCTGAGCTCAGGTGCTCCACCTGCCTCTGCCTCTCAGAGTGCTAGGATTACAGGTGTGAGCCACTGCACCCTGCCCTTACTCTCTTGATAATGTTCTTTGAGGCCTAAAATTTTTAGAATTTTGATGAAGTCCAATTTATTTTTCTTTTATTGTCTTTGCTTTTGATGTCATATTTAAATTAAGAAACCACTGCCTGGCTCAGCGCCTGTAACTCATTGAGTAGGGTGCCAGCCACATACACCAAGGCTGGTAGGTTTGAGCCCAACCTGGGCCTGCTAAAGAACACTGCAACCAAAAAAAAAAAAAAATAGCCAGGTGTTGTGGCAAGTGCCTGTAGTCCCAGCTACCTGGGAGGCTGAGCCAAGACAATTGCTTAAGCTCAAGAATTAGAGGTTGCTGTGAGCTGTTGTTATGCCACAGCACTCTACTGAAGGTGACATAGTAAGACTCTGTCTCGAAAAAAAGAAACCACTGCCAAATCCAAAGGTCACTAAGATTACACCTATGTTTTCTTTAAGAATTTTATGCATTTATCTCTTAAATTTAGGTCTTCAATCAATTTGGAGTCAATTTTTATATATGGTGTGAGCCAGGAGGAGTCAAATTTCATTCTTTTGCATGTGGATATCCAATTGTCCCGGTACCATTTGTTGAAGAGATCTTCCTTTCCCCATTGAATGGTCTTGACACCCTTCTCAAAACTTAATTGACTGTACACATGATTATTCCTGGGCTTTGAATTCTATTCCATTGATTTATGTCTGTCTTTATGCCAGTATCACACTTTTGATTACTATAGCTTTGTATTGCAGTTTTGTTTTTTTTTTTTTTGAGACAGAGTCTCAAGCTGTTGCCCTGGGTAGAGTGCTATGGCATCATAGCTCACAGCAACCTCCAACTCTTGGGCTTAAGCGATTCTCTTGCCTTAGCTTCTCAAGGAGCCAGGACTATAGGTGCCCACCACAATACCCGGCTATTTTGTTGTTATTGTTGTTTAGTTGGCCCGGGCTAGGTTCGAACCCAACAGCCTCGGTGTATGTGGCTGGTGCCCTACCCACTGAGCTATATTATAGTAAGTTTTGAAACCATGAAGTGTAGATCTTTTGACTTTCTTCTTTTTCAAGATTTTTTGGGCTATTTTCAGTTCCTTGAAATTCTATATTATTTAGAATATATTTCTTCATTTCTGGAAAAACAAAAGCACCATTGAGATTTTGATAGTGGTTGCGTTGATTCTGTATGTTACATTGTGTTGTATTGTCATATTGATAGTACTAAGTCTCTAATCTGTGAACATGGAATGTTCTTCCATCTTTTTTCCTTTTAATTTTAATGGCTATTAGAGCCTTCACTTGTTTGGTTTGTTTGAATGTTTGAAAGGTAATATGAAAGACTCTGTGACTTGGGAATATTGAACTTCATTGGCTTCAGAGATTTTGATACCATCTGTCTTCAGGTATGATAATGGGTATGGTTTAAGTACAAAGGCTTAAGTGAATTTAGGCCTATGTGTATTTACATGCCAACCAGTTGATTAGTCTCTCTTTCTCCCCCACCGTAAGCCAATAGCAAAGGCTTATTGCTTATCCCTCCATAAACCAATACCACCCTCTGCAACCTGATAACAAATTATTAATGAAGAAGGAAGGGACCAGGTAATTGTACAGTTCCAGGCAGGCCATTTCTCTGCTTGGGTGGCTGGACCTGTTATGGGAGTCTTATCTAGAAGTGGTAGAAGACTCATGACACCTCCCTGCAGTAAGTGTCTGGCATCGGTAAAGAAGTGATGCTGGGGGAATCACACTGAAAGGGAAGCACTAGGCACCAGCTTTCCATTGACCTTCTGTTTCCTGTGCTGCTCCTCAGGTCCTTAATTATGGCTTCCCTGAGCCAACCTCCATCTAGGATGCCTCCTCTGGGCCTGCTGCTCGGCCTGCTGATGGCCTCCTGCTTCACCTTCTGCCTTAGTCATCAAAACCTGGTAAGTTGTCTTATTGCAAATAGGAAGGATCTCTGATGGGATCTGACAAAGTCTTCCTGTCACCAGGAAGCACTGATGTAGGAGTAGGGTGGGCTTTTATTTTTTCTTTCTTATGGGAAATGTGGTCAGGACTGGGTTATAGAGTACATATATACTTCTTTCTCCCCATCCCTGAATTCTCTGGCCATTGTTTAAAGCTGATGGCACTGTTTTCCTTTGAGGGAAATATCATGATGATGGTGATGATAATAAGCTTCCATGCACCACTTATTGTATTAAGTGCTTTATAGGTATTCTCATTTAATCTTCCCAATGACCTTATGAGGTAGGCAACTACAATTTTTATCCTAATTTTGAGAATGAGGAGACAAAAGCTCAGAGCCATTAATTAATGGGCAAATCACATAGCTGGTGTTGTCAGAGCTGGGAAGGTCAGGATTCTTTCCAGGAGCTGGGTGCTTTGTGTGGTGAACACCAGTTCCAAGCAAGACTCTGTTTCCTCTACTCATCTTTATGCTCTCTTAGTCTGTCTCTCTGTGTCCTCCTTCCGTCTGTCCTTTTCACCCTATTCTTTCCAGGCCTCTCTTCATTAACCTAGACCTCATTGCTCGGGGCTTCTGTTCTTGCCACAGGCAAGAGGAGAATGCCTGAGAAGGCCTTGGGTTTGGCCTGGCTGCAGCATGCCTGGCCCTGTTTCCCTGGCTTGTCCCAGCAACAGTCTGCCCTTGACCAGTTCCCAGTGTCCTCCCTCTCCCCTCCCTCGAGAAGGCCTGACTGTCAGCTCTCTGACAGTTTCACCCTCCCCTGGCCACCTTTCTCAACCCTCAGGGCTCCCAATAAATGTTGGGTAAAGCACTGGAGGCTTTGGAGCAGGAGGCCCTTGAAGTGCAAATGACAATTGTGATGAATTTAATAACAATCCAGCTCAGCTGAGGTTCACCTCTGGCTCATGGCAAGCTTCCACTTTCTCTCAGAAGTCATTTGTTTTCTCTTTGCCTTTCTCCCCACTTTGTGGAGCAGGAGAAAACATATAGTTAGGAGTCATGAATCTTTTTGAGTTTTTAATGTTCTCTAAGATTCTGTTGGTACTTTTTTTTGGCTTCTTCTTCAAGGACAGGGAGATTTGGATTCCAGGGGCCACTGAGGATGGGACTGGTTACAGTGTGAGGTTGGGGCTGTCTTTGGCATGGCTTGGAAGTGGAGGGTCCCAGTAAGGCACCCAAGAGTCTTGAGGGATCAGGGCTATGTCTCCTCCCTAGCTTACAGCTCATGAGGATCCTGTACTCCCCATCTTTAGCCTTAGCAGATGCACAATTAACAAAAGCATGCTGATGAATTTACTTCAGGACTGTGCGTTAGGAAGTCCCTTTTGGATAATAGTCCGACCAAATAGATGAGCTTTCAGAGCCATAATTATTCTGGCCCATTTATATTAGCTCTATTGAGTCTAGTCTCAGAAAAATGTTAATACTGACTTTCATCAACAGAAGCTGCTTTTATCCTTATGTCTGTTCCTAAGCTGTATCCATTTGTCATAATCTTTCATCATGTGCTAAGCACAAGTAGGAGTTGAAGCATCTTTTCTCTCATACCATAAAAATTGCTGCCCTGATGCCATTTAAAATCCAAATTATGCAGCCAGCCACCTCACAACAGTGAAAATGGAGTGGGGGTTGGGGTAGTTACGATCCTTTCAAGATCCAGGTGTCCAGGTAAGCACTGGCTTGGAATTGTCCTCCCCAGAGGCATTTGGACGGTTAGTACCCACCCAGGCAAGGTTGGCTATGTGTATCAGAATGTGATCTGGAGCCAGCCTCCCTCCAGGCTCCTACCGTGGCCCTTCCCTGGGCTGCCACATCTCAGGAGGAACATAGATGATGAAAAAGGATGTGGATGTGTAGGATGGGCCTGTAAAAAGGCAGTGAGCAATGAGGGATACACAGCAGTGGAGCCCAGTGGAAGGAGCACAGGCCCTATAAAGCTCCCTATGCCACCTGCTTTGCCAGTTTGACCTTTTCTGAGCTTTGTTTCCTTCTCTGTAAAACAGGATTGTATCTCACTCTTAAGATCTTAGTGTGTAGAGTGAATGTGATTATATATATAAAGCACCTAGCATTGAGACTGGAACAATATAGCTAATAAATGGTCACTAAATGTCTGCTGTTATTTTTAATATAGGCGTGCTGCTTCTATAGTTTAATTTTAGACTATATTAGCCAGGCTTCTATCCCAAAATATTGCCCTGGCAATTTGTCTCTGTCACAGTGTCTATCAACCTGCCATTAGAGATTGCCTCATTCTCTTAAACTTGAAGGCTTTGGTTTTTAAGAATCTCTTATTCAGATTTAAGCACAAGGAAGTGTGACATGATAAGCTGTTGTCAGCTAACACCTTAGCTGGAATTTCTTGCCAGTCAGTTGAGAGGAAATTGTTATTTGGAGAAATGGTGGTAGGGAGACGAAAGTGCTGGTGATCCAGCATGGAAGGGATCCCTGAGAATCCAACTGGGAAGGCACTAGAGCCTGAGGTTTACTTCAGGGGTAACCAAGAGCTGGTCTCCCTCTCTCACCTCTTGGTCTCTCTCTTGTTCAGGACGTTGCCTGGGCAGAGTTAGGCTAGTTTTGCTTGTCCTTTCACTGGGGCTGTGATTTCTTATCTGGCCCATAGAAGTCATTGCCTAGGAAGGGTGTCGCGACCCATTGGGGGCCTGTGGCCCTGGTCTCGATTAGCGCAGGAAGGAACCAGGCGAGAGACGATTAGAAGTACAAGCTTGTGGAAGGCGGGCTAGCCCTTACTTTTCGGGTAGCCCCAAGCAACCTCTGCTCCAGCCTTCTATTGAGCCAGAACAACACAGGTGAGGGGAGAAATTAACAATGACTACGTGCTGAGGGCACGAGCTCCTCCCACAAGGAACTCCTGTGGAGGAATGGCCCGAGGTCCATGCCTCAGCTGCAGATCATCTTGCTTGGATGTTGGCGTCTCCTACAGAAGGGAAATGTGGTGGTGGATATACTAAAATGGTCTCATTTCCCCACCTTTATTCCTTCAGCATCCAAGGCACAACCATTAGGACACCTGACCAAGAAAGAAACAGAAGTGAGTCAGAATTCATGCATGGGCTTTGAAGCTAGGCAGGTCTGAACTTAAATTTCTGCTTTGCTTTTCTGAGTGGTGTGACTTTGAACAGCCTGGTATCTTCCAGCCTTTCTATAGGATGGTAGTAAGTCTATATGCTTCATAGGTGAGACTCAGATGAACTGAGGCACGGAAAGCACCTGAATCTGTGCTGGGCATGTGATCAGGGCTTAATATAGAGTAGCTGCTGTTCCCCATAACCTCATCCTTGTGATGCCGCTTTTCTGTAAAACCTTTTGGAACTCTCCTTTTGAACTGATTGTCTGGCCTGTGGTATGTTCATATCACTGAACCTTTATCAGTGCTTCTGTGCCTTAACCTTTGAGGATAGCCAAATGGGATTTGAGCAGAGAATCTAAACCCTGGAGAACAGGGTGAGCTAATCAGATAGGGTGGGGGAAGATGAGTTGATTAGATTGTGCGCCTGAAGTCCAGCAGGTGTCACAGTTAAACTCAAGTAACCATGATTAAGCAATATGACATCATTATATAATTAGTGCTTGACTCATAGCCACTGTTGTTCTGGCCACTATGTAAGGCTTTGAGGCTTTCTGCCTGTGTAGACTTCCCATAGTAGACCTCCTAAGGTGGACTTCTTATGCTGTCACAGTTACCTTCAGCTCCTCGGTTTTTCTCTGGTCTTCTGAATCCAGTGCAAACGTCCCTGGCCTCAATCTCTGACATTATGTACGGTAACAACAATTTTCTGTCACCTCCCCTTACCCTAATACCCCCCAAAAAACCAAGAAAGATTTTATCTGTGTTTTTAAGTTTATTTCAAAGATGATACCAGAAGGAGGCACAGAACCATTTTGAGCAGTGACAGGATTATTGCAAGTGTTTGGCCTCTTTAGGACTTGAAGCATGTGGCTCAGTGGTTTGTCAGTTTCTTGTAACCCTTCTTCTTGAACCTACTTTGTGAAATCTTGTTCACATAATCTAGAAAGAGAAGCTTTCCCAGGCCCTGGTAGTTAGAATGAACACTAGCTCTGCCTAGATTTTGAAGGGCTCCCTGCGATCTTCTCATCATCACCATTTCCCTTGCCCCTTTCTGCTTCCTTAATAAAGAGAATTTTGTTATTTGCTTACAGCCACAACTGCCAGGAGTTACCTGGCTAGTAAGTATGCTAAAGCAAGGGTTGCAGTTTCAGGCTTAGATATGTTTAATTTGGCCCTCTTAGTGTTCTAAAAATAAGAATATTTTCCCATAAAAATCTGGATTTCAGTTTTTAAGCTGAATGCCTGTGTAGCAGTGATGGACCAGCTGAGTAGCCTCTGCTTTCCTTAGTCAAGGCAGGGTGGGGGTGAGGGGCCAATTTTTACAGTCTCACTACTCCCTGTTGTGTACACGTAGCCCACTTTTCCCATTTACATTCTTACCTGGCCCCTGTTGGCATTTGATGGACATTGCTCTGAGGTAGATTTTTATTAGCATTCTCCAAGACCCACAGTAGTGTTTCTAACAGGGGATGATCAGCACGACTGGGTCCTAGAGTATTGATACATAGGCTCTGGATACTTAAAAGACAAGGTGGTCTTTGTTCTGGAAGGTTAGTACTGCTTCCAGCACATTCAGGTACTTTAGGCTTGCCTCAGTCTGAGGCATCCAAATGACACACCTGCCTGTGGGAGGACATTCATTCATGTATTTGTTCAGCAGTTATAAACTAAGCCCTATGTTAGACATGGGGGAATGCAGTGATAAAAGAGACTAACTTAGTGTGGGTTCTCAGGAATCTGGGCTGTTGGAAGCCCTTGATGTCCATGTCCTCATGGAGGGTGCCTCCTGCCAGTCTCTTCTTTTTAGTTTTGTAAGCACACCGATTCTTCTGTTCCTAGTTTTCCTTTGAGCTTAAATTTGTGCAAACTTCAAGTTGAAGGGATAGGAGGGTTTGAGGGGGCCAGGTAGTACAGGTGACCATCACCCCAATCTAACCTGCCTGAATTATGCTATATTGTATAGTCACTCCTGGATGTCACAGCACAAACTCATCTGACTTGGAGCCTATGACTGCCTTTGTAAGTAATAGTAGTAACAGCCACCATGCAGTCAGTGCTAGTGGTTTTCAGTGTAGCACCTCATCTAATATATGAGCTCGATAGTGTTATTATTTCCATTTTACAAATGTAGAAATTGAGGCATAGAAAATCAAGGAACTTTTCCAGACTCATGAGAAACTGAGATTTTAACTTTGAGTTATCTGATACAGAGCTTGTGTTCTTAACCACTATGCTGGAGTCAGTGTCTCTCATTATTTGTGACATGATTTGAAGGGCTCTTCCAAGATTTTTCTTCTTGGTTCTTACCAAGGTCTCAAATTCTGTCTAAATTTCATGTCTTTTAAAATGTACAAGCTCTTAGAGGAGCTCTATATTGTCATTACCAACACCTTAACGCCTTCATCTTTCCTCTGATGGCTAATTAAAAAGATTAGACGCTGAGGGACCCAGGCAGGTGGGAGTCCTTATCTGGAGCTGGGGCATTACTTGAAGAGCTGCATTGCATATAACATCTCTCAGGTGGGGTTAGAACTGATGGAAGACTAAAATGCAATCTATGTAAAGTACTCAGCACAGTACTTTGGGCTCATAGGAAGAATCCAACAACTATATTTCTTACTACTAGGGGAGGGATTGACAAGTGGAGGAAAAGTGATGACAGGGGAGGTGGGAGGGCTGAAATAACCACCCCATGTGCTAATGTGAATTCCTCCTTACTCTCCCAAATGTAATTTCCCAATGTTCTGAAACCCTCTGGTTTTAAATTCCTGAGGCCTTACTGCATTTATGCAAGAATAGGTTTTAAAAAGGGATAGGAAGGATGGGCGTTCAAGAAGGAGAAAAGCGAATGATATTTTGTATTTATCTTGCATTGCTTTCCCTTCAGCTCAGAACGCTGCACAGATACCATCTCATTAATCCTCTGTGTTCTCCATGGGGTAGAACGAAGCAGGTTTTAGGAAGTGGTTTCCAACCTGGGCATCTTCCTCAGCTTAGCTGAACGTCCACCTTCCTCCTTGGTTTCACACGTCCCAAGAAGTCATTGATGTCCCATAGGTACCCTGAGGAATTGTTGGGGCCTCCATTGCACCCTGCTGGGCTACTTGGGAATCAATTGGGTTAGCTGCCCAACTGTGATGTCCATTTGAGGCCTTACTCTCCCATTCACGTGTACTTTTTCTTTTTTTGGTGAGGCACTTTGGGAGGCCAAGGAAGGAGGATGGCTTGAGCCCAGGAATTTGAGTCTAGCCTGGGAAACATAGCAAGACCCTGTCTCTAAAAAATATCTTTTTTATTGTAAAAGTAATATATGAGTTTTAAACATCAAACAGTATGGTAGCATGTCAAAAAGTAAAGGTTCTTGTCTCCTATTGCCAATCCCTTTCCCATTATGTTCCTTTAAACCCCTCAAGATATTATGGAATCTTCTAGAGTTGTTCCTTATGCCTTTTTAGTAGTGCTGTATACACGTGACAACATGCTGGGTTCCTTCAGCCATATCACCTCACACATGCTGGTTCTGAGGCTGACCTTATGAAAGGAATTATAGTTATTCAAACATATCTGGGGCGGGGGGGGGAAGGGTATGGAGGAAAAGAGTGTGCCATCTCAGGCTATTTCTTTCTGCTTGCCTGGCATATACTTGTGATGGGTCATGCCTTCTTGTTTTCTTTTCTCAGAAGGAGTTTTCACTGATCAACCCAGAGAAGAGCAGCACCAAAGAAATAGAGAGAAAGGAAACTAAAGCAGAGGAGGAGCTGGATACTGAGGTCTTGGAGGTGTTTCACCCAACCCATGAGTGGCAGGCCCTACAGCCAGGTACCAGCCTAACCCTGTTCCCACAAAATACATTCTGCATTCAAACTACATATGTCCTGTGTCCCCTCAGGGCTGCTTTGAAGGAGCAACTGCTCTCTGGCCTGCTGGAGGGGTACAGTGTGGTCTGTCAGAGTGCTAGTTGCTGCAGTAAGGCTCAGGGACATTCATGTTCCAGCAGAACAGAAATTGCAGCATCTGAGTGCCCTGGAAGGAAGGCAGGTGGTGGGTGGCCGTGCTTTCTGAGCAAGTGATTGAAAACTTTCTTTCCTTGCACTTCTGAAGCACAGGAGAGGCAGTGACATGTGCTTTGCTCTGCAGATGCTATTTTGGGCTCTGCTGCTCAGTTCAGTGCTGCTGAAATGTTGTTCATGGGAGAGTCCTGAGCACTGGTGTGGGGTAGGAATGTTCTGTTGTTAAAGGAGTCTGTGCCAAGAAATAGGGGCTGGTCCTGGCCTAGTTTTTAAATGGAGCATCCCTAGAACAAACAACCTTCTCACCTTTTCATGAGCCTGAGCCTAGGGCTTAAGATAATAATGAAAGTAGCTAGCAGTTGTGGAGTGTTTACCATGTTCAGGTGCTGTAGTAGGTGTGGGCACAATCTTGTTCATTCTTTCCAATAATAAGAACTATTATCTTTATTTTCAGATGAAAACATTGAGGCTCAGAGAGGTTATCTAACTTGTCCTTTGTCATCCAGCTAACTTGTCCTGTGCCATTGACCTCAGAGCCTAGACCCCCTCTCCTCCTACTTATTCCCAGTACCAACTGTCCTTGGCTGGAAGTACTATGCTGACACATGGGATAGTTCTCAGGAGTAGGCTGTTTGCATTCTGCATTGTGGCAAGGTGGATGGCAAGTCCTGGCAGCTCCCACGGTGTAGTTTTATCACCTCCTTGCCGATATTCATCACCATCTCCTCACTAGGCAGCCCCCTCCATTGCTGCTGTGCTGGCAGGGCAACATCTGCTATGCCAGCCAGCTTTCTGGTAGCAATATCACTCCTGCTGGGCTTGCATACGGGTACTTGCTGCCACAGAAGAGTGATGAAGCACCAAGGAAGCCAGTGGGAACTAATGATATTGGGCAGAGGGAAGTTTTAGAAACAGAGATAATGGGTTCAGCAGATCCAGCCTCTGCCTTCCCTGAGAACTAACCTTCCCCACCTCTAGTTCTCGAGGCTAAAACCAAAGGGGCTTTCAGAGGTAATGTATGAAACATGTGGGCTATGTCCACATGTTTTATATAGTATCATTTGGAGTACTTTTAACCAGGCAAATGTCTGGGGCAGATAGAGGTTAATGTCCCTGCTCCTACCCTATCTATCCCTGTGGCTGAGTCAGTACCACCCTTCAACCAGTTGTACCCAGGTTTACATTACAGATGGAAAAGTTGACAGTTCTGACCCTGGGCCCTTATTCTGCCCTTTGGGTAATAGGACTGCTCTTAATGGCTGAAGAAAAGAGCCCTTATCTGTATCCTTGGGGAGGGAGAGCCAGAGCCTATGTGACAAGGGTGGGCTATGGAAAATTGAAGTGGCGCATTGATTTTTACATTTAACTTGATGCTTCATTGATATCACCCTCTGCCTTATGTTTCTCAAGAGCCCATTGTAAACTCTTCTGCACAAAATTTCCTTGGAATTTCCCCCAAAGGTTGATGTGTTGCAGTTGAGCACATACACAGAGGTTCTGCAGCTCAGAGGATGAAGCTACTGTGGTTCCAGTTTTGCCTGTCTCATCCCAAAGGCAGTTTTTGCTTATACCTCAACCCCAAAGCAGGTGGGGGGACATTATTGCTTCTTCTGACCTCAGTGTCTAGTGGGAATATTTCAGAGTCTGGCATCATGGAGCCATACCAGTGGAGGCAGATAGGATATTCTTAGGCCTCAATATAAAATTAACATGTTTCATGTGTATATTGTTAGGAAATTGACCTCTTGTGGTCTGTGAAAAGCTGACACTTGTCTTCATTCAGAGTATGATATTTAATTTACCACATTCTGAATGCTGCCTGATAGCTTCCAACATATTTACCAGAAAGTTGAAAGGAAGGTAGATATTCCTGAGAACTTGATGGAGAGGAAAATGGGGAAGTAGTACAATTTAATGGTAAAGAGGACAGACTTTAGACTCAGTCAGTCCTGGGCTCACATCCTAACTTTACTACTTAGGAGATCTTGGGCAAGTGACTGAATCTTTTTGCTCTTTGGCTTCCCTCCTGGTGGTGTGGGGAAAGTGTTCTGTCCTGCCTGCTGCAGAGGCTGTTGGGTGAGTGAGATGATAGAGCAAAGCCCTCTGCCCAATTCATAGCATGAAAAAATTATTCTACTTGTACCACCCCTTCAACTCAGTTGTGGAATTAGATGGCAGCAAGGGTACATGAGCATGTAGCCTACCTGTTCCTATGGCCTGCCTGAAAGTCAGTGATATAGCATAGGAAGATGGTGGCATTCATTTAAGAATGGCAAGTTTTATTGACCCCAGTTCAGTACCTTCTGTCCATTCAGGTCTCTGAAGGGAGGACTGTGGCTTTGTTGCCCTTGATCTCCAAGGGGGGAAACTAGAGTACACGGGCTGTTTTGGATGTGGGCTGGGCTCATTTGAAGGCAGATTTTCAGATTGCCTTCTGTAGCCTGGAACAGCAGGGGAGCAACCTGTGACTTCATGGACCTTCCCACTGGGCCAGGTGGGAATTAGGCCCCAGTCACTCAGCCCTGGAATAGCTGCAGGTCACTCTCCTGAAGTCTGCCTGCCTTTATCATTACTGTCAGCATCCTCCCTGGAAGCCACTTTTTCCTAGAAGTGATTTTCCTGTCTTTATTTCTTCTGATTTATTTTGGGATCTGCCTCACCTTCGGAGGCACAGCAAGCATCTGAGTGTGGATTCAGCATCAGCTGTTCTCAAGGAAGCAGAGGAAAGCTGTTAGCTGGCAGATCCTATGGGTTCTTGGTAGGGAACTCAGGAATTTGTCCTGGGGCTGAAAATCCCTGAACACCAGGACTTTATGCCTGTGCACTTGTCATTACAGAATATGGGTCACAGCTAGATTTGGTGAGGCTTCTGGTTCCTGGGCATTTACTGAGATCCTACTTTGTGCCAGGCACTATAATCATAGTCAGAGATAAAGCTAATAGCTAGGCATCCTGGAGGACAAGTGCCATAACTGTCTTCATTTTTACAGGAAAAAACGGAGTCTCAGAAAAAATGACTTATCCAAATAACTAATAAGTGATAGAGCCTGAATTCAAAGCTAGCTTTCTCTGACTCCAAGACTCAGCTCCTAACCACTGCACCATACTGTCTTCCTGGGTAGCCAAAAAATCATGACCTCTGTCTTCTAGCAGCTCATAGTCTCACAGAGGATACAGGACCAAAAAGGAAGAAAAGAAAGAAAAAGAAAATTACCAAAGTGGAAATTGCCAAAATTGCCTGGTGGAAGTGTTTTGTGCTCAGTGAGGGCACAAAGGATGGTGTAGCAAGACCAGGGCCTTCTGTCTTTTAACCCTGAGATCTTGGTGGAGCAGTTAGTCAATGTTACAATGCTGAACCTCTAACCCTATCTGCAGTTCTCTTTTTGAGCTATGTGGCTTTGGTCAGCTTTGTCAGATTCTCTGAATCTGAGTTTCCTCATCCTAAGATAGAGATGAAAATATCTACTTCGGAGATGGTGTGAGAATGAAGCAAGTCTAACATATGTAAAGTGTTTCACACGGGGCACGTAGGACATATCCAATTAGTGGCTAGAGCTGTCAGTTTAAAAACTATACCTTTGCTACCTTTCTTTCCTTGGGAATCTAAAGAAGTGGTGGTGAGGAGGCAGCCTGAGAAGAGGCCTCCTCGTCCTACCTGTTTGCCAGTGCTGCACACTGTGTGGTCAGGGAAGCATAACCGGGCTCAACCTGGGCTCTTTATTGACCTGATCTGACTCCAAGCGGCTGTGAGTTTCTGAAATATTGGTATTAGCACAAGAGCCCACTCAATGTGAGCACGCAGGAAGCCCGTGCAGGAACACATTCATGTGAGAGGGGAAAAAAATCCAAATCATCAACAACTGATGAGAGCAATCCAAGAATTATAGAGCACCAGCCATCTGGTCAGATCATTTCAGATCTGCACGAGCAATAACAGGGAATTGAATTTTAAAAACCTCATTTATAGTAGACCAACTACTCTGCTTCAAGTATTTAAGAGAGGAGTCTGATTTCCTGCAGGCCCTGGACATCTGTCTGGATGAGCACCTGACTCTGGTTTGGGTGACTCTGTGGGACTGGTCTGGGACTCTGGGGGCCTTTGGCTCTTTGCAGCTTTGGAGGGGTTGTATGGTTCTTTAATCCTCTGTCACCAATTGGGTGTCCAGCAATTCAGTTCAGTTCTGGCACTGTCTACCTGGAATTAGTGTCACATCCTACAAGTTCTGCCCTCATTCAGATGGCTATTGTAAGTCCCAGCCACCTGTATTTCTGACTAACCAGCTATAAATTGGAGATTCTCACAACCCCCTTTTCATGCTTGACAATTTGCTAGAATTGCTCTCAGAACTCAGGAAAATACTTCACTTACATTTACATGTTTATTGGAAAGGATGCAATTCGGGAACAGACAAATGGAAGCTCTGCAGGGGTAAGGTATTGGAGTGTAGGTGGGGATGCTTCACAGATCCTCCATGCCTTTTCCAGGTGTGCCAGCTGCCCAGCACTTCAGTGTATTTACCAGCCCTCAAGCCCAAGTGGAGCTCAGGAAACTCTCTGAACCCCATTATTTGGGGTCTTTACGGAGATTTCATATGTAATCATGATTAAGACATTGGCCACTGGTGTTGAACTCAATCTTCAGTCCCCTCTTTTTTTCCCTGAGGTTGGAGTGGGAATAGGCTGAAAGTTCCACCCTCTTACATGGGTTGTCTTTCTGTAGACCAGCCCTTATCCTGGTTGAAAGGGGTTTGTTGTGAATGAAAAGAAGATACTCCTAATACTAAGCGAATTCTAAGAGTTTTAGGAGTACTATGTCAGGAACCAGGGACAAATACTGTATCTATATATCTATATCCATATATTTTTTTTGATAGTCTCACTGTGTCACCCTTGTTAGAGTGCTGTGGCATCACAGCTCACAGCAACCTCGAACTCTTGGGTTTGAGTGAATCTCTTGCCTCAGCCTCCTGAGTAGCTGGGACTACAGGCACCCGCCACAATGCCCAGATATTTTTCTGTTGCAGTTATCATTGTTGTTTAGCTGGCCCAGGCCGGGTTTGAACCTGTCAGCCTCATGCATATGGCTGGTGCTATAACCACTGTGCTATGGGCACCGAGCCTAGGTATATTTTTTATTATACCACAATTGTAATTGAAGTAAGACTAAAGGGTAAAACTCCCAATGTTCTTTCCCCTTCCTAGGTCTATGGTTGGGAGACAGAAAATCAACCTTCCCCACCTTGTCTCCTAGCCTGGAGAGATTCTCCCTTGTAGTCATCTCATTACCTAGGATGGTCACCAAGAGTTTGACCTCTTCTGTCCTATCCTTCATATACAGACACATAACCTCCTGCCCCAACCCCAGGCCCATGAGCAGTGGGAGGGAGCAAGGTCATTGGTTAAGGGAAATTCATACCTAAGCCCCTGTGGTTCCCCACGTCACAAAGTGTGGCAGTGGGACTTCTTGGCTGCTACCAGGTGGTAATGGTAGGAGTTGATCTTTAACCCCAGCTTAAGCAAGAAAAGTGGGGCAGGGGCCCAATAGAGGAAACAGTGTGCCTTTATGTGGTATTGTGATGGTTTGTCTCCTTTCTTGGATACAAGTAGCTATTTCTGGCAACTTTTCAGGATGAAGTATGCAATAGAGCTTATCTTTGGTGCTACCTTCTTGTGCAAAGTCCTTTTCTACTTTGAGGCTATTCAAGTATTCTGGAGATTTCCCTAGAACTTAATTTGTTCCTCTCCTATATATACTTTTGGCCCCTACTGCTGTAACTGTTACCTCCCCAGTCTTTGTTAAGTATTCTCCATTACAAGAATCTCCTTTGGGCTTGGCACCTGTGGCTCAAGTGGCTAAGGCGCCAGCCATGTACACCCAAGGTGGCGGGTTCGAATCTAGCCCGGGCCTGCCAAA
>NW_003852398.1:36885203-36895954 GCF_000181295.1 Otolemur garnettii
AAAAAAAAAAAAAAAAATCTCCTTTGCTCCTTGGTAATACAAATTTTCAGGGGAACCACTTACAGGATGGCAGGAGACCAGGCCTCTTGAGGACTATAGGAATAGTTTCTGAGGGTTCAAATTACCATGTACTGGGAGTGGAAAAGACAGTGGTTGCAACACATGAAGGCCCCAGAAGGCTCCAGGAGGACAGTTTATTTCTCTTCATCTTAGAGAACCCTCATTTCTCATGTGGGGAGGGCTCTTCACTAGCCTCGCAGCATGACTGACCACCATCCTTCAGCAGACAAACCCACAGCCCCAGCAGCAGTGGTGGTGGCAGACAACATGACCTGCAAGTGAGAGTCTATTTATCTATATGGCTGGAGAGACAGGTGTGTGTAGGGAATAATGAAGTGGTGGTAGACAACATTCTCTCTTTTCAAGCTGGGAGACAGTTAGGAGGGTGAGGAGATAGGGAACAAGCCAGTAGATGTAAAGGTATGAATTTGTCATTGAGTTCAACCAGAAGCTGTGCTGGGAGGCGAGGAAATGAAGAAAGATAATGTTCACTCCTGGCTTTGAGGAATTTGAGAGTACATGAAAGAAGAGAACTTAAATAATAACTTCAGAGATAGCCACATCAAAAAACTTATTTATTCTCATGTTCTATTTGTTGAATTTCTAAAATGCTCCGTGTGTAGTACTTAATGCTAGGAATGTCATGGTGGGCATGTCAGAGGCTTGCCCACTTGGCCTTATGATTTAGGGGGACCTCAGATAGGATTGTGGCCCTGTGATGACACAGAAGGCCCTGAAGGAAAGGCTTCCCAGAGGTAGGGTCAGTGAAGCTGGATGGAGAGAGTTTTGAGTATTTTAGAAGGCTGGCCCCATATACCGAGGGTGGTGGGTTCAAGCCTGGCCCTGGCCAAACTGCAACAAAAAGCTGGTTGTTGTGGCGAGTGCCTATAGTCCCAGCTACCTGGAAGGCTGAGGCAAAAGAATCACTGAAGCCCAAGAGCTGGAGGTTGCTGTGAGCTGTGACATCACAGCACTCTACTGAGGGTGACAAAGACTTTGTCTCAAAAAAAAAGGAAGGTAAAAGGGAAAGGAATCAGCATTGACAGATTTAAATCTCAGAGAGATCATCAAGGCAAAGTTATTTAGGTGGCAGATGGGCAGTCTTGGCTTCATGAATATGATAAGCCTTAGCAATTAGAAGCCGAGGCTAGAAGGAGACACAGAAAGGTGAAAGAGATGTAGAGGGATATGAAAGAAATTTGTTAGATGTTTTTAGTTTTCTGACCCAAGCTGAGGGTGGGCTTTTGCCTTGGGTGATGAAAGAAAAGGCCTCACTTGGGTGTTTGAGGAATGGAAGGTAAGGAAGATCCACTGTGGGGAAAGTCCTTGGACAACAAGGAAATGAGAACTAGGTATCACATAGAATCAGGAAAGGTCCAGTTGACACCTGACATCCTGACTTTGTGGTGAGCCAGAACCTGTGGGTTTGGTGACTTTCTTGGGTAGTCTGAGCTCTGGACAATAGATAGGTGGGTAGTGGAATAACTAGTGTTGAAGGAATGATGGACAGATTATTCTGGGACTGTGGGGTTGGTGAGAGAGACCTTTGTTTATCTGGCCTGTGAGGCTTGGTGTGGGAAAGGCCAGGATGGCAACCTGAACTGAGAACTTCACTGAAGCTCCTCTGAACCTGCTCCAACTTTCCCTCTTCTGAACATGGGAAATGTCAAGAGAACTCTTTGAAGCCCTTGGAAATGTTCAAGGGCAGGGTGGGGTGGCATACCACTAGGCTCTGTTCTGCTGGCCAGCCTGTAAAGAATCTGAATGAACAGGGCTTCATATGTAGGTGCCTCTGTAAGCCTTTTGTTTAGGTGCTAATCAGGCTGATGTGTTTATGTTGGGGTTTTGTGTGTGAGTGTTCATAAATTCATAGGTTGTTGGTCTTGCTTTATGTCCCATAGTATGTTGATTTGGGCAAACAAAGATTGAGTTTTATTTTAATTTCTTTAACTCCCAGAGCAGTCCATTTATAGTTTGTATAATGCAGTTGTTTGGAAGGAGAGGGCCATTTCTTTGGATTACAAAGTTTTCAGATTTGATTACCTGTGACTATAATTTATCTAGGCAGAGGTGAGTTTTTATGGAATAATAATATGGTATATTTGTAAAGTTCTCTTTGCCTAGGAAAAAGACAAAACAAAAGTATCCCTACTCCCAACCCCAGCGGTCCCCTACATGTTACATAAACATCTTGTCCATCTCTATTCCACCATCTCTTGGCTTTGCCAAGTCAGGCTTTTTGAGCAGTGGATGAAGAGATTGTCTAATGTCTTATGGCCAAGAATTACTGAAAGGAAGTGGGACTCAGGAATTTTAATCCAGCAGTTGAATGTGGAAGGGGGTAAAACTTTTTTTAAATATCCCCTTCTAGGCCAATGTGGTGGCTCACGCCTGTAATCCTAGCACTCTGGGAGGCTGAGGCAGGTGGATGGCCTGAGCTCACAGGTTAGAGACCAATCTGAACAAGTGTGGGACCCCATATCTAAAAAATAGCCAGGCGTTGTGGCAGGTGCCTATAGTCTCAGCTTCACAGGAGGCTGAGACAAGAGAGTTGCTTGAGCCCAAGAGTTTGCAGTTTCTGTGAGCTATGACACCATGACACTCTACCAAGGGTAACAAAGTGAGACTCTATCTTACATAAATAAATAAAATATCCCCTTCAACTAGGTGCTTTGCATATATTTAAGTCCTCAAGATATACCATAAGGAAGTGGTTACATTTTTCTCTTAGTCTCTTTTGGAGCCCGTGGTCCATTGGTGAAGGAGCCTCAGATGCCATTATTTTTCCTAGAATTTCTTTTCTTTCCTTCTGAAGATAGATACCGCGGGGTTATTACCTAAAAACACTTCTATTTGAAGTCTAGGTGGAAATGAAATGTGAATTTTGGGGGTCTTTGACACTGGATGTTATTCAAGCAGATGCAGAATTATTCAGATTGGTCCATTTTGGTTTCCTAGGTTAGATCTTAGGGATAAATCCAGATGTCCTTAAACATGGTGGATGTGGCCCCATGTGCAGTGTGACTTGAAGGTTGTTAGCTGGCTTTAGATTCCCATTGGGGTAAATCACAGATGGAGAGGCTGGAAGAATTGTTTCCTAAAGTCTGTTAGCATTTCAGCTTTCAGTATTTGATCAAAGTAGCTAGCTGGGGCTGGGTGTGGTGACTCATGCCTATAATCCTAGCACTTAGGGAGGCTGAGCCAGGGGATGGTCTGAGCTCAGGAGTTTGAGACCAGCCTGACCAGGAGTGAGACCCCATCTCTAAAAATAGCTGGGTGTTGTGGCAGGCACCTGTAGTCCCACTTACTTTGGAGGCTGAGGCAAGAGGATCGCTTGAGCCAAAGAGTTGGAGGTTGCTGTGAGCTGTGACACAATGGCACTCCACTGAGGGCGACAAAGTGGGACTCTTGTCTCCAAAAAAAAAAAAAAGCTAGCTGAGAATAGCTTAGAGATAAGTATAGAATGGTAGATTTCAAATGGGAGGGGCTCTTTGTTTTTCAAGACTGTCAGTAATTGAGGCAGCCAGATCAAGTGTTTGATTATAAGAATCCATCTTAGTGGTGGGGTTGAAGGATGCACTTTGTTGTGAAGGGAAGTAAGAGGAAGACAAGTTAAAGGAAAGCCTTTTCACCTGTTTGCTGACTTCATCTAACCCTGCTTATGCATGTCAGTGAAATTCTTGGTTCTGTAATGGCTGTTTGAACAAAATGCTTTTTTTTTTTTTTCTCTCCCTTATTTTCATGCTTCTGGCTCTTCTCCCTTTGCCCCTCCTTCGCAGCATACCTTCTCTGCCTTTTTTTCTCCCTTGCTACAATGGCTTATACCTGCATCTGAGTGGCAGGTGGCAGGGATGGATAGATGGAGAGGTATGTGGCTGGGGAATATATTCTCCATTCTGCTACCATCAAAGAAATGACTTCCAGGGCATTCCTTCCAGCCATGTATTTTGCTGATCAGTCAGAACTAGGAGAAAACACATCAGTATTGCCAGAGAGGGGATTTGGGAAAAATCAAGTCTGTGGAACTGAGTGGTCTAAAGTCATAAGCATTAAAAACAAATCTTGGAGTGCAGCTGGAGTTCTTCCCAGCATCTCTCCCACAGCCCTGCCCCTTAACACACATGCACCCTGTGTTCTATGAAAGGTTTGTGCCTCAGCTGTCCCAAAGAGCCTAATGCTAAAGAGGTACCAGCTTATGTTGTTCATCATTGGATATTTCTGGCATGACATGGAAAAGAAGCAATCCCAGAAAACTTTTCTCCCCCTTTGTGAAATTTTGTGACCTCTGTTTTTATACACCTGCAAAGACTTTGAAAAAGAGTTCTTTTGAATTAAGCATACCTACATACTTATCTAGTTTGCCTCTGCCTTGTACCAGTCTGGAGAGAGGTCTGAGGAGAATGGTGGTCTTTTTTTTGCTCTTTGGTGCTGCTTGTCAAGAGAAAAGAAATCTTTTGGTTGATATGAGTAGAACTTAGAAATTAAAGTGAAATATTTTGTCTCCTTTGGAAAAAAGACAAAATTTATAACGTCATTTCTTCAACGAGACATGTACTATGTACTTCAGTGAGAAGACAGTTGTAGGTTAGAGCCCAGGCTGTATTTTGGCATTTGGTTATAGTTGAAATGTTTTGGTTATAGCATACAGTATAGTATTGTAGAGTCAGTCTACCTGGGTTCATGCCACAGCTCTTTTACATCAGGGAGCCATGAACACTTAATGAAACATTTCTGTCTATAAAATAGGGGTAGTAATAGTACCTATATCAGAGGGTTATTTTATTTTATTTTATTTTTTTAAGGTAGCATCTTACTATGTTGCCCTCGGTAGAGTGCTGTTGCATCACAGCTCACAGCAACCTCAAACTCTTGGGCTTAAAGGAGTCTCTTGCCTCACCCTCCCAAGTAGCTGGGACTACAGGCATCCACCACAACTCCTGGCTATTTTTTTTTTTTTTTGGATATGGTTGTCGTCGTTTTTTTAGCTGGCCCGGGCTGGGTTTGAACCCACTTGCGTCGATGTATTTGGCTGGCATCCTAACCACTGAGCTACAGGTGCCGAGCCCAGAGGGTTATTTTAAATAGTACATGAGATAAATAAGGTATTTTACTATAGTGTCAGGTACATAGTAATAGCTCAGTAAACGTTAGCTGTTATTGTTTCTGTTGTACACATACTAAAAATTAATGGACATCAGACAAACTCAAATTGAGGTACAATCTGCAGAATAGCTGACTAGTACTCTTTAAGTATGTCTGGGTCAAGAAACACAAAGACTGAGCAACTGTCACAGATTGGAGCAGACTAAGGAGACATGACAGCTAAATACAATGTAGTATCCTAGATTTGATTCTGCAACAGCAAAAGAAAAATTAATGGAGAAACTAGTGGAAAAAAGTCTACAGTTTAATTACTACTGTGTACCAATGTTAATTTCTTTAGTTTTGATAATTGTTCTATAGTTACATAAGGATGTTAACATCAAGGGAATCTTGGTAAAGGGTATATGAGAACTCTGTACTTTTGCAACTTTTTTGTAAGTCTACAATTATTTCAACAGGAGGCTGAGGTGGGACCTTGCTTAAGTGCAGGAGTTTGGGACTGTAGTGAGCTATGATTATGCTACTGTACTATAGCCTGGGTGATAGAGTGAGATCCTATCTTAACTAAATAAATAATTTCAAAACAAAAAGTTAAAGTGAATGTCCAAGTGACCCTTGTTAAGTAAAGGAGAAACTGACCAGGCAGATATACCCATGCCCCCAGCATAGCAGGTATCACCTAACTCAGTCTCATCTCCCATGCCCAATGCCTGCCTCTTTAACATCTGTACACCCGCTGCATCCTGAGGAGAGGTCTACTTTAGGTGGGTAATTGGTCAGATAACAATGGAGACACGCACCCAGGTCGATCCTGCAGCAGTGCCATACTGCAACTGAGAAGGAAGCTGCTTACTTGGCTTTAAGACTCTCTGTAGCACTGAATGATCAGGGTACTTGTTTCGGTTCCCAGAAATATAAATGAAGTTCTGCTTGTTTTTATTTCTCTACCTAAGCACCAATCACTATGGCAATATGTTTGCGGATTGAGATGCCTCCCCTTGCAGTCACTATTTGGTCGTCCAAAACAAAGAAAAATAAGTTCAAACTCAGCTTTGCAATAATTTATTATTTTCTCTATTTTAAGTGCCTTGCTCTGGCACAAAACATGTATTTTGTTTGCTTTCCTTGAGTGTAAAAGGTACATATGCTTTTCCTGTGACTGATGGGGCCATCCCTGTCATGCTAATAGCAGGGTTTGTAGAAGAGGCTCATTATTATCGGAAGAAGGTGTCTTGGAGCTTTAATTTTTGCACTGAAGTCAGCTTTCAGGGGGATCTGGAAAGTATAGTCTTTCATTCTGTACACAACTCCTTATAAGCATTTACTCTCAGAAGCTCATATTTTCTAAGTTAAAAAAAAATCAATGGTAAAAAATGTTCTTTGTATTTTAACTCAGTGGCTAAGGTATACTGCTTTTTGCTATTGATTTACAAATTTTATTGTCAGACCCTTGGGGTGCATGTGGATTACTCAATATTGTGAGAAAAGGTTGGGCTCTGAATTATGTATTGTATTATGGGGAAGTATATAAACCATATTTCTCTCTAGGTTATTTTAGGCATAAGACTAGTGAACTATCATTTCTCTTTTAATCACATGTGACTTTAAAAAAAGTGGGGGATGATGGCAGGAGGGAGAAGAGGCTGGCTCAAGATTGAACAGTAAACTGTCCAAGAAAGCTTGTGAATACAGAGGCTTAAAGTAGATAGACCTTGCCTATGGATTGGGAGGATTGGGAATACCTGTTGGAAATCACACCTTTTGCTGTACCTTTGCTCAGTCTAGAGCCCCAGCAAACAGATGGCCAGCTTTTCCTCTGTCTGGAACTTCTGAAGCCAGAGAGTCCTATACCCTAAGTGGGCCTTTCATGCTCCTACCCTCCCCTCTGCCTCACAGCCACTTGTGCTGATGGATGTGCAAACCCTTTACAGTTTGGCACTGCTCAGCTTGCAGAGATCATCTGTCTATTTTGACTGAGCAACTTGATGTTTGAAGCTCTTTTTCTTTGCACAAAGAGAAGTTGCCTTGTGTGACTTCTGCTTTCTGATGGAAATGTTTACCTTCCCTAGGGAAAGCACTATTCTTTGGAGGTAATATCTACCAGTGCTCCCTGCCCCTTATGGGAGCAGAACTCTGCTCAAGGGTGGATTGGAGGAGGCAGCCGTTGGAGTGTGCACGATTGCTACTGGGGCAGCCATCTGCCAGTGTCGTGGCTTGCAGCCTGCCTCTGAGCAGGCTGCTGGGAGGGAATGTCTGCCCTCTGGGGCCTACATGCATTATATACATCCCATTCCCTAAATGAGCTTTCTAAGCGTATATAACTCTTTTCTACCCTATTCTTGTATGGCCTGCCTAAAGGCACTGTTCTGAATCTCCCCTAATTATGCTACTAGCACCGAGCATTGAGAGTTTCTGCTAATAGCTGAATTTGGGTTTTTTTTTGGATAGATTTCTAAAAATGCAGTGAGGGATTGATTTATGGTTATGGGAAGATTTGCTTCTTACAGGGAAATTATCAACATTGCGACAATACAATTTCATGGCAGTGGTATGCTGACTCTATCCAAACCACAGTGTAGCGTCCTGGCCTGCCTCAACTATGGACCCCTTGTAATTTAAGGAGGCTCCTCTAGCATTAGAATGAAATCTGTGCTTCCAGTTGCTGACCACCACCTTCCGTACATATCACTCCCTCCTCCCCACCTTCCCTTCCTGAGAGGGAAGAATTTTTTCACAAGCTGCTTAGAAAAAGGAGATTCATAACATGACTCAATTCTCGCCCACAGATCTAGAATTCCTGCCATCCAGTAAATTTTGGAAGGCAAACTGTGTACATGGAGAGCAAGTATATCCTTCCTATCCCTGCTCTGCTCCCCTCATTGCATATGCCTCTTGGGTGGAGTCTAGGGTGTTTAGCCTCTTTTTTTTTTTTTTTCCTGCTTTTTACCTCCTTGCTTCCCTTCAGGGGCTTTTAGAATCTATAAGGAAAAGAGGACAGTCTCACATCCTAGGAACTTCCTAGGGAGACCTGTGGGAAGAGTTTAAGACCTGAGATGTCTGAGTGCTTATCATGTGCCTACTTCTGTGTTAAGTACAGTGAGGGCACAACAGAGTGCTTTGGCCTTACGCACCACATCCTACCTGGGAATCCATCTGAACCCAAAGGTTGGCAGTTCTACCTTCCCACTTCTGTGGTATGAATATACAAGTCCTTGCGTCTGTGATTATGGTATTGACATGTCGAGGTCATTGAGGCCTCCAGGCTAGTGCTTGTGAGGCCATGATGCTGTTGAAAGTGAATTATAGGTGACACTAGGCTCTCCTTTGCCCTCTGGTGAGGGAGAGAAGTAAAAGAAACATATTCTAGCAAATCCTTGGCTATGAGGACATTATTAAATGTTGTCGTCTTCTGACCCATCCCTAGAGCATTAGAAGAAGCCAGACTAACATAGTAGAAAGGGACTTTGGGGAACCAAGCAGAGAGAGAGAGCAGTGAGACCACCAACCTATTAGAACAAGAGAAGGGAGTGCCTGCCTCAGCATGGCTAGCTTGTTGGCGGTTTAGGAGGAATCCATGAGGCTCTGCAGGGTCTGCTACCTGTATGTTGTGGCTGCCTTTCAGTTTCATGCTCTGCTGTTCACACAGCCACACAGCTACACTTTTATAGAGCTATAGCTCTATGTCCTAACACAGAGTCTTAGGACAAATCTGAACCACACTAGGTGGGGCTTCTTTTTAGCCTGGACAGTGGGAATCACTTGTTTTAGAAACCCCATCCCAGTCTGTGTAGATGTGCCTAAAGCTTAGCTTCTCTTACAGCCTGGCCTTTGGGGGCTTTCCTCCATCTTTCTGGCCTCAGCCAACTGACCTGCAGATAGGTTCTGGACTGCTTCCTAGGCCTGTATCATATAGGGCTTGGTATAAGATCTATTATGGGACAGCATTTATTGGATGTCCTTTGAAATTAAGGCTCCTCATAGGAACCTCTTTAAGGTCCTGGCTTCCCTTGAACTTCATGCTTGTGCTGACTCCCGCATACATTCCTGTGTTTTTCCTTTTAGACATTGTTGGTGATGAATGGGGGGAGGGGAGTGAGGATTTGCTTTCCTCTGCACCAGAACCGCAGTGATACTAATTTCATTCTCCACGCTTTGTCTCTGAGATGAGCAGGGTCCTCTGTGCCCATGTTTAGTATTGCTGTGTTGCTGGACTCTCCTGGCAAAAATTAGGCTAATGTCTCCAACGACTGCATTAGCCACTGAAATGAGGTTCTAAATTGAAGGTACTACACCAAGTCTCTCTCTAAGGTATAGCCTTGTTCTGGCTTTTATTATTCAAATTCATTCTCTCAATGATTCTCCACAGACTGACTAGCATGCTGGTTCAGTGCAGGCAGCACAGCTGAAAGGCAAGATCACCTTTTAAGAAGAGGGAGGAAGGAAAAGGGTAAAAGGCGAAAATGCTGTGGTGCAAATAGTCAGCAGTTTGTCTATTCTAGGAGCTGCTTTGCCAGGCCTGTGTGGTGCTCAGAAATACAGAAAGGGACCAGACCTAGAATAGGGTAGCTCCCGGTGGGGTGATGGCACTTTCTAACTTCACCACATCTTCCTTCCCTTTGTGTTTACCAAGCACCTAAGGGGGGGGGGGCTGAAAATACCAGGGTGGGAGACCAAAAATCAATAAATCAGCATTCTAAATCTTACAGTTTCACTGGTTTTTCTCTTTGGTTTGGGTGTTGGGGAGGGAGGGTGAGGGAGAAAAGGGGAAGGAATAAGAGGAGGGAGCTGGACCTTGCATTTAACATTGAAAGTAGGAGCCTTTTAGCAGTTAGATGCCTAGATGGTTGAGAATTTGGGTTTTTTTTTTTTTTTTTGAGACAGAGTCTTACTTTGTCCTGCACGCACATATGCTGAGGTTGTCACACCTTGCAGCACGTTCAAACTAACCAGTGGTTCTCAACCTGTGGGTTGGTGACCACTTTGGGGGTCAAACGACCTTTTCACAAGGGTCGCCTAAATACATCCCGCATATCAAATATTTACATTATGATTCATAGCCATAGCCAAATTACAGTTATGAAGTAGCAATGAAAATAATTCTATGGTTGGGGGTCACCACAACATGAGGAACTGTATTAAAGGGTCACAGCATTAGGAAGGTTGAGAACCACTGGCTTACGTGATTTTTCTGCCTTAGCTTCCCGAGTAGCTGGGACTATAGGTGCCTGCCACAACACCAGTCTATTTTTAGAGATGAAGTCTTGCTCTGGCTCAGGCAGGTCTTAAACCTGTGACCTCAGGCAATCGACCCCCCACCCTTGGCCTCCCAGAGTGCTAGGATTACAGGCATGAGCCACCAAGACTGGTTGAGAATTTGGCTCTTACATGTTCGTTTTTAAAATGACTTTTTTGTGTGCCTGCTGACAAAGTAATGTGTTTTCAAACCAGAGTACTTAGAAAACATAGAAAAGCCCAAAAGCAGACAATAACAATAAAAAAAATCACTCAAATCACACTAAGCAGATTTAAAATTAACATTATGGCTTGTGTTCTTCCAGTTTTTTTTTTTTTGTTGTTGTTTTTTTTTT
>NW_003852398.1:36896515-36932497 GCF_000181295.1 Otolemur garnettii
AAAAAAAAAAAAAAAGAAATGGAGATTGAAAGTTAGAGGCTCCAGCACATAATTAGGCACAAAGTGGACGTTTTCCAGGTATTGGTCTTATGCACTCAATTGTGTGAATATACCAAATTATATTAATTGATTATTATTTTGGTAGTGTCTAGGTTTTCACCGTTGTAAATAATTATTCAGTGAACATTTTCTCTGAGTCTGTTCTTGAGATTCACTAGAGCAGAAGTGCTTGTCTTTTCTTTTGCCCAGCCTTTCAGCTGGGGCAGCATCTTTTGGGGGCTAGTTTTGAGTATCTTCACTCCTACTCTACATTAAACATTAGATGCCCTGGGATTTCCTCTCTATGTGGTCCTTAGGTGCTTTTTTTTTTTTTTTAAATATGTGTATATATAGATTTCAAATATGAGGGTACAAATGATTGTGTTTCTGAGGTAAAGTTCAAGTTGTTGAGCCCTTCATCCAGGCAGTGTGGTGTATACCCTTTTACCTTGTGCTCCTTAGGTGAAAGCTTACCATTCTGCCTTTCTCTTCTCCTTTCCCCTTTCCTTTCTATCCACTCCCCTCACTTTAATATACTTGTGTTTTTCTCTCATGTGGGCATGCAGCTCTTTTTTTATTGGTTTCATAGTAGTATTGAGTACATTGGATACTTGCATTTCTATTCTTGTGACTCTTTACTAAGAAGAATGTGCTTCAACTCCACCCAGGTTAAATACAAAAGATTAAGCTCGGCGCCTGTGGCTCAAGTGGCTAAGGCGCCAGCCACATACACCTAAGGTATCGGGTTCAAATCCAGCCTGGGCCTGCCAAACAACAGTGATGGCGGCAACCAAAAAAAAACCTAGCCAGGCGTTGTGACGGGCGCCTGTGATCCCAGCTACATGGGAGGCGGAGGCAAGAGAATCACTTGAGCCCAGGAGTTGGAGGTTGCTGTGAGCTGTGATGCCATGGTACTCTATCCAGGAGGACAGCTTGAGGCTCTGTCTCAGGAAAAAAAAAATACAAAAGATTAAAGTCCCTATCTTTTTTATGGCAGAATAGTATTCCATGGTATACATACATCACAGTTTATTAATCTATTCATGTGTTGATGGGCACTTATGTTGCTTCCACATCTTGGCAATTATAAATTTAGCTGTGATAAACATTCTAGTGCAAATGTCTTTGTGATAAAAATATCTTGTTTTTCTTCTGGGTAGATATCTAGTAATGGGATTGTGGGATCAAATGGAAGGTCTACATTTAGCTCTTTGAGAATTCTCCATACATCTTTCCATAGAGGTGGTTGTCATTTCACAGTCCCCTTGGTGTTTCTTTGACTAGAAGATAGTTGGCTTCAGGAGAACAGGGCAGGACATGTGTGCAGAGCACATGTTCCCATTATTGTTTTCCTCCCACAAGTTCTCATTGTTTTATGGTCCCCAGGGACCTTACATTGTCATCATCTCTTTGATAATAAACAGTTACTGAGGCCTGCCTATCTTTGTTCAAACTAGTACCAAATGGAGGAAATACAAAACTGGCTCCTGTCCTCCAGGAGCTTAATGACTGATTAGACAGCTGAATTGACATGAAACAATTCAAATATATTTATAGCTCTTGCTATATGGTAGGTGTTTATTCCAGGCTATTGTTGGGGAAACAGAAAAGGTAGATATGCTGTTCTTCATAACAAAATTCATAGTATTTATAAAGTTAACTAGCCACACAACTGGGCATAGTGGCTTATGCCTATAATCATAGCCTTGGGGAGGGTGAAGTGGGAGAATCACTTGACTCCAAAAGTTTGAGACCAGCCTGAGTAACATAATAAGGCTCCACCTCTTTAAAAAATTAGCTGAGCATGGTGATACATGCTTGTAGTCCCAGTTACTTAGGAGACTTAAGGCAGGAGGATCACTTAAACTCAGGAGTTTAAGGTTGCAGTGAGCTATGATGTTGCCACTACACTCTAGCTTAGGCAATAGAGTGGGACCCTGTTTTAACCTCTACACCCCCAAAATAGCCATGTAGGTCATTAAGTGATAAATATCTAGTTGTACAGACAACAGGTTCAAGGTTGGTAGTCATTGAACCGTTAGGTCTGCTTTGTATGGGAGGCTCATTCACTGTGAGTCAGAGTAGTTAGATAAATTTTAGAGAGAAGATAGACCATTAGCTGGAGTTTGGAAAAGCTGGCATTTGATGAGGTGGCGTGGAAAGAGTTTCCAGGTGGGAGGAACAGCTTGTAAAGAGGTGGTGGTGACAATGACTTGTCTTATGATTGTGACCAGGTGTACAGCAGCACAGGAGTAGATTGAGGGTGGAGAATCGCAGAGAGGCAAGGGAGAGTTAAGGTTGCATATTGAGGGTCCTAGGTATACAGTGGGTGAGAAAAACTTGCTAAATTTGTCACTGATTAAAGGGCAGGTGAGCAGGTCTTGATTTCTTTCAGTATCAGAGTGCTTGTGGGCTCAGTCCTTGCTCTATCTATACTTACACTCTTGGTGAGCTCATCCTTCCTAATGGCTTCATGCTTGATCTGTATGCTGATGACTAGGTTTTTAAATCTCCAACCCAGACTTCTCTGAACTCCAGATCCATCTGTCTACTGGATATGCCTCTACTTGGCTAGGGATCTCAAACTTGGATGTCTAAAACTGAGCTTTAACTTTCTCTACCTCATTTAATGGAAACTCTGTCCTTTCAGTTACTCAGGCCAAAATCCTCATAGCCCTTCTTGACTCCTTTCTTACTCAAATGCCATACATTCTGACAGCAAATTCTAATAGCTCTATCTTCAAAATATAACCAGAGTTTGACTACCTTCCATCAATCACCCTATGGTCACCATTATCTCTCACCTAGATTATTTATAGTAGACTCCTAACTGGCCTCCCTCCTTTTGCCTTTATCACCTGCAGTCACTTCTTAATATGGTGGCCAGTAGTCCTTTTACCATGTCTTCCTGTGCTCAAAAATATCCTTCAGTTTTCCTTCTCATATAAGGTAAGAGTTATTCCCTCCCACGGCCTACAGCTCACTATCACCTCTGTCATTTCACTTGCTGCTACTCTCCCTTGTGTTTCACTCCTCTAGTCACCCTATCCCTCTTGTTCCCTGATCACACCAGGCCCATCATGCCTCTTCTCCTAGATAGCTTTGGGGCTAGCTTTCTTACTTCCTTTGGGTCTTGACTTGGAGGTGACCTTTTCTTCCAATGGCCAAAGCTGGAATGATAAAAACAACAAAATAAGGTAGTATTGGATTGGACTGGATTATAACCCAAAATATCAAATAAATATACTTAGTCTAAACTTATATAAAAAATTGATTAAGTAAATAAGAGAGAGAAAGATAGATCTTTCTTATAGAAGAATTATAATAATATATGTAGATTCTCCCATTCCAGGAGGTAGAGCTTAAATATTTTGAGTGTGGGCTGAACTTAGTGACTCATTTCTGAAGAATAGATTTTAGAACACCTATGGTGCATATTGCAAGGGTACATGTCGGATCTATTAAGTATAAAGTATAAATGTCTGAACACAATAATTAAGTAAATGAGATGAAGTATGTATTAACCAGTGTGATGTAAGCATTCCTAATTGTATATGAAATCAGCACATTATACCCTATAAATGCATTAATGTATACATGAACTATGTGTTTATGATTTAATTTAAAAAAGAATAGATTTTAGAAAGGGACAAATAAAAAACCAGCTGGGCATTGTGGCACATGCCTATAGTCCCAGCTACTTGGGAGGCTGAGGTAAGAGGATTGCTTGAGCCCAGGAGTTGGAGGTTGTTGTGCCCTATGATGATGCCATGGCCCTCTACCCAGGGCAATAGAGTGAGACTGTTTTGCTTTTTTTTTTTTAAGATAAAGAAAGGGAAAAATAGTAACTTCACAATGGAAAAACTTGGCAAGTACCACCTATGGCCAAGGGTATCATGTGATTAAGGGTAATATCACCAATATTGTCATGTGGATATGATATATCCTTTGATATGAGAGAACAAAGGCATTTCTGTGACATTCTTTCTCAGAACCAAGTCCTTCAGTCTAATTGTGAGTAAAGACAACAGACAAATTCAAATTAAGGGACACTCTTATAATATCAGTGACTTGAAAGGCTGAGGGAGGAGGGTAGTTTGAGACCAGCCTGGGCAACATAGTGAGACCACACCTCTTAAAGCAAACCAACCAACCCCTCCCCCAAACAAAACAAAACACAAACAAAACCCTGACCAGTACTTCTCAAACTCATGGTTGTGATAAACAAGGAAAGTCTAAGAAACTGTTGTAGACTAAAGAGGACATGGCGTCTAAAAGCAATGTGGAGCTGGAGCAGAAAGAGGACATTCATAGAAAAACTAATAAAACATGAAGAGTTTGGAGAGAATTTAATAGTAATGTACCATTGTTGATTTCTTAGTTGCAATAAAGGTGCCATGCTAATGTAAGATGATAGCATTAGGGTAATTGAAACTGAGTGAGTAGTGTATAGAATTCTAGGAACTCTCTGTACTATCATTGTTAAGTTTTCTATAAATCTAAAATTATTACAAAAAACAAAAGTGATAATGAGTCCTTCCCTGTCTGCCCTCAAAAAAGTTTTATCCCTTCTAACATTTTCCTGTCCCTTTCCTGCATTATTGTGATCCTTAGCGCTTACTAATGCTATCTATTTTGCATTGTTTATTGTCTGTTTCTAAACAAGAATGTAAACACTGAGAAGACAAAGATTTTCATCTGTTTGCTCACATGTACATCTTCATTGCTTGGCTTATAACATGTATCCAATAAATATTTGTTCATAAATGAAAGAATGAATTTTAGTATATCATTCTTTTATCCTTAATAGTGTGAGGATTTTCTGTTTGGGTCTTCTTTTCTCTTTTGAGATTTCCAGTGGTTTCTTTCCCATTCTAATGGGGGAAATGATTCCTATGTTTCTTTTCTACTTTTGCTCAGTGTGGAAGGTTGGAGGTGGGTTGTACACGCTTCCAGTGTGTTTACCCCTTCAGCAGGAGGAACAAATCAATAGCATCATTTACTACTTTCCTAGCAAAAACTGTTCCTCCTGCAGGGAAGGGCTGGTTTATGAGATACCCTCCCCAATTCATGTTTAAAAATGTAATCTAGAACTGCTTTCTGAGAGGAGCGATACTATTGCTGCTTCTGGTTCTGCCATGACAGATGTGGAGTGTATGTGGCTATGAGGACAGTGGGAAAACCACTGGGACTCTTTGATCTGGAAGAATAAAGCCAAAGAAGGACAATTTATTTAATTGTAATATGTATTGAGCTTCTCTGATGTACCACACGCTGAAAATTTATAAGGGGAAGATAGTGGGGTTGTGAACTGGTTCAACCTATCTTGTTCAGTAGAACTTAACAACACTGCTTGATTGCAAGAAGACTAAATTTAGGACAAACTGAAGAAAATCTACTTTGTACAGTTAATACATGGCTGAAAGTATAGATTCAAAAATACCTTAGAAAAATATGTGGATGATAGTATAATGGGTGAGGGATTGCAGTTTTGAAGACTTCCACTGAACATCATGGATAAGGACTAATTTTTTTTTCTTTTTTAACCTTCGGTGCCCATGCCAGGTCTTGTAGGACCCTCTGATACTTCAAGGAGGAGATGTTGGGTGGAGAATTACAATGTCAGCACCTTTTTGAAGTGCAAGAAGTGGCCTAGTGTAGAAGAGAATTGGGGCTGAGTTCTTTTTTTTTTTGAGACACAGACTCAAGCTGTCGCCCTGCGCATCACAGCTCACAGAAACCTCCAACTCCTGAGCTCAGGCAATTCTCCTGCCTCAGCCTCCCAAGTAGCTGGGATTACAGGTGCCTGCCATAATGCTCGGCTGTTTTTTGGTTACAGTTGTCATTGTTTGGCTGGCCTGGGCTGGATTGAACCTGCCAGCTCAGGTGTATGTGGCTGGTGCCTTAGCTGCTTGAGCTACAGGCGCCGAGCTTGGGGCTGAGTTCTGAAGGGTTGTGGGCAGCACCTGTTCGGTAACGCCTGTTTTTGGAACTTGATTATCACTGTCTTAGTTCATTTATGCTGCTATAACAGGCTACCTGAGATTGGGTAATTTGTAAAGAACGGAGATTTATTCCTCACAGTTCTGGAGGCTGGAAAGTCCAAGTTCAAGGGGCCTTTTTTGTTGAGGGCCTTCTTGTTGTGTCATAACATAGAAGGCAGCACATGGTGAGAGAGAGCCAAATTAACTTTTTTTTTTTTTTAATTAAAAAAAGAGAGTCTCAGTAAGTTGCCCAGGCTGGCCTTGGAATCCTGGTGATTGAGCCTCCTTCTTGCCTTAGCCTCCTAAGTAGCTGGGAAACTGGGACTAGAGCTGTGTGCCATTGTACCTGGACCAACTTGCTTTTCTAAAAAAACACTCTTTAAAAAAAAATTTTTTTTTAAAATTTTTATTGAGACAGTCTCACTTTGTCACCCTGAGTAGAGTGCCATGGTTGAGCTCATAGCAACCTCAACTCCTGGACTCAAATGATTCTCTTGCCTCAGCTTCCTGAGTACCTGGGACTATAGGTGCTTGCCACAGTGCCAGGTTGGTTTTAGAGATGGGATCTTGCTATAGCTCAGGCTGGTCTCATGTTGGTGAGCTCAGGCGATCTGCCTACCTCGGCCTCCCAGAATGCGGCGATTATAGGCATGAGCCACCTGTGCCCGGCCTATAACAAACTACTCTTGTAAAAACAAACTCACTCCTGTGATAGCAACATTAATCGTTGCCCTCATGACCTAATCACCTCTTAACGGTCCCACCTCCAACAGTTTTGCACTGAGGTTAGAGTTAGGGTTACCATGGTAATCTCGTAATATATGTATTTTAAAATTGACATAGAATACATTTCCCAAAGAATGGAAATTTGAGGCCTGAACAAAGTCATATGGAGCAACAAGGCATAAAATGAAGGCTATTTCTCTTGTACCTGGCACTCTCCATTTCCTCGTTTTCATGTTTCCCTTATCCTGAGCCCAAAGGTTGAGCAGTTTTGCTTTCTGTTTTTGGTGCTGTGCCCATCACATCTGTGGTACTTTCTGAACAAAGGCCTGCTCCTTGCTAGGGATAGGAATTGGGCTGGGCCTGAGGCTGAGATTCGTTTTGGAGAGAAATAAACAAATTGTTTTGCATCCCCTTCCATTTTGTGTGTCTTAAGGCAGAGGCCAAGGGTCCCCTCCCTTTCTAAGTAAAACAGAATTTACTTTCTTAAAACTAGTTAAATATCACAGTTGGGTTCAATTTATCTACAGAAATAGGCTTATATAAAAGGAAAACTTGGCTCGGCGCCTATAGCTCAACCGGCTAAGGCACCAGCCACGTACACCTAAGGTGGCGGGTTCGAATCCCCAGCCCGGACCCGCCAAACAATAATGACGGCTGCAACCAAAAAATAGCCGGGCGTTGTGGCGGGCGCCTGTGGTCCCAGCTACTTGGGAGGCGGAGGCAGGAGACTCGCTTGAGCCCAGGAGTTGGAGGTTGCTGTGAGCTGTAATGCCACGGCACTCTACCCAGGGGGACAGCTTGAGGCTCTGTCTCAAAAAAAAAAAAAAAAAAGGAAAACTTGCCAAAAAGAAATTTGTACTACATAACTGGAGGCCTTTTTGTTCGGGTTTCCCCCCACCTTTTCAAGGCTATCCAGTTTAAAGTTAGTCTGAGTGTCCGTGAAAGAAAAAGGGGAAAAAGAAGGGAAAGTAGAAGAAACAAAAATACTTAGAGATTCTTGAGGGTAAATCTGAAGTCTCAGTAGTCATATACTCTTTGCCAGCAATGCAGCCTTCTAGGGGCTTCCCTTCTTTCACCTTTATCCTCACCTCTCACTCCCACCTCTTGTTGGATGGTCAGGCAAGGAAAGCTGGCCTCAGGAACCTCAGCTGATGTAAATTCCTAGCTCTGCCTGCCTGCTGTTCTAGCTAAACTAGATGGCCTAAGATCTCACACAGCCCACTTATTCCTATCTCTGTGTCTTGGTCTGAACCTATTTTCCTATTCATAGGGCTATATTGCAACTACAGCTATGAAACAAATTGCCACAAATGTAGTGGCTTCATACACCACCTCATTTATTATTCAGTAGTTTATATAGGTTAGAAATCCAGGCACTGATTAGCTGGATCTTTTGCTCAAGATCTCATTTGAAACCAGATTGTTAGACAGCCTGGTTCTTTTCTGGAGACTAGAGAATAATCTACTTCTAAGCTCATTTAAGTTGTTGCCAATTTATGCAATCAGTTCCTAGAATTCAGACTTCTGGGTCAAAGGGTAAATGCAGTTATAATTTTATTAGATGTTGGCTGGGTGCAGTGGCTCATGCCTGTAATCCTAGCACTCCAGGAGGCTGAGGCAGGTAGATTGCCTGAGCCCACAGGTTTGAGACCAGCCTGAGCCAGAGTGAGACCTCGTCTCTAAAAACAGCCGGGCGTCTGGCGGGCACCTGTAGTCCCAGCTACTTGGGAAGCTGAGGCAAGGGAATTGCTTGAGTCCAAGAGTTTGAAGTTGCTATGAGCTATGATGCCAAGGCACTCTAGCTCTCTACCAAGGGCAACAAAGTGAAACTCTGTATCAAAAAAAAATTTTTTTTTTGTATTAGATATTGTCAAATTCTCCTGTATATGGGCTATACTATTTTGTACCCCCAGCATCAGTGTATGCAAGGGTCCATTGCCTAGTCTTACCTGAAGAGTATTTACCAATCTGATAGGTGAGAAATGGTATCGTACTGTATTTTTGTTTTTCTTTTCTCACATCATGAGCAAAGTTGAACATCTTTTCATACGGTTAAAAGGCATTATATATATTTTTTTCTTGTGAACTGCTTGTTCATAACTCCACTCCTTTTGTATATTGGGCTGCTGGTCTTTTTCTCCTTTACTTTTGAAGGCTTTTTATATATTCAGGATAGCAACACTTTGTGATATTAAGTTGCAAGTACTTTTCCCAGTTTGTCATTTGTCTTTTTACTTTGCTTGTATTGTTTTTCCACGCACTTTTAAATTATTATAAAAATTATTTTTGTTTTTGCCTAATCAAATTTATTGATATTTTTGTTAATTGCTTCTTAATTTCAAATTATAATTAGGGATGTTATTCACTACTCCCAGGTTGTAGAGTAAGTAGTTCACCTATGCCTTCTTTTGGTACTTATATAGTTTCATTTTTTACATTTAAATATCTAATGTGTTTAGAATTTAAACTGATATGTAGGCATAAGGCATGGAGTTAATTTTGTCTTTTTCAATATGTCTCTTATCTTAACACTGCTTATTAAAAAGTCTGTCCTTTGCCCACAGATTTGAGAAGCTACTGTTATTGTATGCTAAGTTTCCATATGCACTTGAGTCTATTTTTGGATTTCCTTTTCTGTTCCATCGGAAATTTTGTTCATTCATGTGCCAATACCAAACCATTTTAATTATAGAGGCTTTGCAATATGTTTTATTATCTACTAGGTTCTTCTAGTTTTATTTCTGTATACTTCTCTTTGTATATGTATGTGTATCATTAGATGGCTTTTGGAGACATGAGAATTGATGAGTCCCAGAAGAAAGCCAAGGACGGCCTCCTGAGAACTTTTAAGGGTCCAGCAGAAGAGGGCAAGGTGGCAAAGGAGAGAGACTCTAGAGGTCAGAGCTGATCAGAGACATGTAGTCTCAAGGAAGTCAGGGCAGAGTACTTTAAAACTGAGATACTGGTTTCCTGTGTCAGGTGCTACCAAGAGATCTCATGAGGTGAGGAGTGGGAAATGTCAGTGGATGTCACTGAGTGGGCCTAGAGTGAAGTGGGCTTTGGAGTAAATGGGAGGTAAGTAGACAGATCCTTCACATGTGGATAACCCTTGAAGTTTAAGAAATGAAAGGAAATGGGAAAAGGTGGTAACTGGTACCCAGACGGGGTCTAGGAAGGTTTTTTTTTTTTTTTTTTTTAAATGTCTTTTTTCCTTAAATTGAGGTGAAATTCACATAAAATAAAATTCACTATTTTGTACTTAGACAAAAGGCTGAGAAGCAACTAAAATTAAAGTGAGCAGTTTAATAGCATTTAATATATTCACTATGTAGGACAATCACCACCTCTAATTCCAAAACATTTTCATCACCTTGAAGGGAAATTCCATACCACTAAGCAGTTATTCACCATTCTCACTAGCCCTGGCAACCAGAAAGCTGCTTTCTGTCTTTATTGATCTACCTATTTTGGATATTTCATATAAATGTATTCATACACTGTGGTATTTTATGTCTGACTTATTTCATCTAACAAAATTTTTTAAAAATTTTTGTTGAGGCAGGATCTCACTATATTACTGTGGCATCATAGCTCACAGCAACCTCAAACTCTTGGGCTTAAGCGATTCTCTTGCCCCAGCCTCCCAAGTAGCTAGGACTATAGGCACTTGCCACAATATTCAGGTACTTTTTGCTGTAGATGTCATTGTTGTTTAGCTACCCTAGACCAGGTTTGAACCCACCACCCTCAGTTTATGTGGCTGGTGCCGTAACCACTGTGCTACTGGTGCCAAGCCTAACAAAGTTTTTTAAGTTCATCCATGTTGCACGATGTAGCAAGTCCTTCATCCCATTTATTTATTTTTGAGACAGAGCCTCAAGCTGTCCCCCTGGGTAGAGTGCCATGGCTTCACTGCTCACAGCAATCTCCAACTCCTGGGCTCAAGCCAGTCTCCTGCCTCAGCCTCCCAAGTAGCTGGGACCACAGGCGCCCGCCACAACGCCCGGCTATTTTTTGGTTGCAGCCATTATTGTTGTTTGGCGGGCCTGGGCTGGATTCGAACCCGCCACCCTAAGTGTATGTGGCTGGCGCCTTAGCTGCTTGAGCCACAGGCACCGAGCCTCATCCCTTTTATAACTGAATAATATCCCATTGTATAGAAATATCATCATATGGATAAATTTGTTTACCCATTCATCTATCGATGGACTCTTTATGTCTTTTTTAACAAAGACACTGGAGACTGTATATAAATGTTGACGGAAAGACTGTAGTACATAGGCACCTGTGGAAGATTCAGGAGAGAGAATGGGTAAAAGTAAGGTTCTGGAAATGGTGGACTCCATCCATTTCTAGTGAGAAATTGGGGAGACCCCATCTGATACTGTTTGCTTTACGATGCAGAAAGCTGGGCCTCCAGTGAGAGTGGGAAGTCAGGTTCAAAGGAAGAATAGAGAATCTGAACTAGTGATTTAGTAGAGGAATGTGGTGATGATTGCTGGGTGGTGCTGGACACTTTAAATCTTTACTCACCATTTATTCAGTTCAAAAAACTCTTTTGAAGAGTGGTCTATGTGTTACATTGTCAAGAAGGTGGTATACTCTTTCTGCTTCCTTATGAGATAGTGTTCCAGTCATTTCAGAGCTTGGGGTTCTGCCACAAACAGATCCCCCAAGGTATAGCAGCTTCACAAGTTTGAAAAACTTTTAGTAAGTGTTGTGAGTTCGGTTCTCCTGAAGCAGAGGCTAAGGTATAGGTTGGAGGGCAGTATATTTATCAGAGATCAGTCTCTATGAAGGAAGTTGGTGGGGAGCGGGATTGGGCAGCGGAAGAAGTCAAACTTGATTGCAAGTCTGTTGAAACCTTGACCATCTCAATGGGAACTTCTGGAGTGAGTATTGTCCTTCATTCAGATTGTCCAGGATTAGGCCAAAATGGTTAGGTTTTTATACCCACACCTGGCTCAGTCTCTAGTTACAGGCTGTCCCAGAAGATTATGACCTTAAGCAAAGTAGCTCTCTGTAACTGAGGCAGATCCTGCAGGAGCTGAAAACCGTAGATTGTTTGCTGCCCCAAATATGTCTTCCCTTGAAAGGGGCTGGGGTGCAATCTGGGAATATTTGCCACAGTATGCAGTCTAGCTAGGAACCTAGCTGGAATAGTTTGAAGTCCAAGTATACAAAGTAAAATTCTTCAGAAGGAATCTTCCCATCATTGCTCCAGAAATTGTTCTTAGAAACTGAGCTGATGGACAGGAGCTGGGTGAGGTAGTGGAGCTGCACCAGAAGTTACACTCTGCTTCTCAGGCAGAATGAGCTCAGCTCTGGCATTTGAGGATAGGGGCATGTGTTCCCATGGGGAATGAAATCTCCCTTAATAGAAAGGCTTTGTTGTCAGCCAGTCAACTGACCAGGCATGCTTTGGGTTTTGAAAAAGTTTCATGATGTTTTTGACTTCACTGTTATTTTTCAGAGAAATTACGAAAAGAAAAGGGCACCTAGTCAGCGGTCAGCAAATGTTTGTTGAACGAGTGAATGAAAGAATCATTGTGGGCAGAGCAGCAGCAGGAAGCAGAGGGTCAGATCCTTTGTCACCTTTTCAGAGGAGTCTGGGCTCCAATGGTAGCAACTCAATAGGCTTAATAATTGCTCTACATAGAAAGAGGGAGTGGGCTCAGCGCCCATTGCACTGAGCCAGCCACATACACCAAGGGTGATGGGTTTGAACCTGGCCTAGCCCAGCTAAACAACAATGATAACTGCAACAAAAAATTAACCAGGCTTTGTGGTGGGTGCCTATAGTCCCAGCTACTTGAGAGGCTGAGGCAAGAAAATTACTTAAGCCCAGGAGTTGGAGGTTTCTGTGAGCTGTGACGCCATGGCACTCTACCGAGGGTGGGTACATAGTGAGACTCTGTCTCTATTAAAAGAGAGAGAGAGAAAGAGAGAAAGGATAGAACCTAGAGTAGAGGCTCCGAGCCCATAGCTCAATGGTTAGGGTGCCAACCACATATACCAGAGCTGGCAGGTTCGAACCTGGCCCAGACCTGCTAAACAGCTATAACAACTACAACAAAATAGCCGAGTGTTGTGGTAGACACCTATAACCCTAGCTACCTGGGAGGCTGAGGCAAGAGAATTGCTTAAGACCAGGAGTTTGAGGTTGCTGTGAGCTGCAATGTCATAGCACTCTATTAAGAGTGACATAGTGAGACTCTGTCTCAAAAAAACAAACAAAACAAACAAAAAAACAACCTAGAGCAGAGACAGCAATCCAGGGAGGGCTGGGAGGTACCCAAGTTATGGTAGACATGGGTGCCAACTGCCTTAGCAAACTTGGAGGAGGCCCCTGGCAGTAGAAGGGTGGCTCCTGCATGCTTAGTGCAGGTAGCCAGTTGAGACATGAATGGATGGTCTGTTCACCTTTCCATGAGGAGGCCTTTCTCTTCACTATTGTTTGAGAACTTGGTGCCAGGGGAATGATTCTCTTAAGGCCAGTCCCTCGTGTATCTTAAGTAGGGTCTAGGCTCAGCGCCTGTAGCTCAAGTGGCTCAGGCGCCATCCACATACACACCTAAGGTGGCAGGTTCCAGCCTGGGCCCGCCAAAACAATGATGGCTGCAACCAAAAAAACGGTCAGGCGTTGTGGCAGGAGCCTGTGGTCCCAGCTACTTGGGAGGCAGAGGCAGGAGCCTCGCTTGAGCCCAAGAGTTGGAGGTTGCTTGAGCTGTGATGCCTCGGCACTCTACCCAGGGTGACAGCTTGAGGCTCTGTCTCAAAAAAAAAAAAAAGAAGTAGGGTCTATACCCACTTCTCCTTCTGTGGCCTTTCCCTACTTCTTACAGTTCCTGCCTGATAGCTCCACCTCCTCTATCACATTTTTTCCCAGGACTTGCAACATGACCGCTCACCCACTCTGGTCCGTTGATTGTGCTCCAATTCTTGTACACCTGTTATTTCATCTCTGGGAGCCAGGCCGTCAGCCCCCAGCTTGATTCTTATAACCTTTCAGTGTCTGTGTGTCCTCACTATTCTCCACACAGTATGGACCTCATGGCACCTCTCATTTTCAAGACACTGTTGCCAATCTCCTTGTTTCCTCCACCTTATTGTGACATAGGGAAAGAGGTGGGACTGTAGCAGAATGCTGGATTAGGAATAAAGAAATAGCCCTTGGGATCTAGGCTAGTGTTGATGTCTGAATGCCAGCTTAGGGAGTGAAGTGGAGCTAAGAGAAAGGAGAATGAAGAAAGAAATAACAACAATTTATTATTTTAATGATGCATTCATGGAGAAGTTAAGTTTGTCAAATTACTTCTATGTTTGTTACTTTACTGGAGTCCATTCTTTCCTGATTCCTCTTCTTCTCTCTGAAAAGATGTAGCCATTTATCAAGGCTGTCATAAACATTGTTGCTTCTCTTTTCACTTTCTGCCTCAGAGATTTCTGACTTGAGCCCTCATTGTCATGCAGATGATTCCCAAACCTGTGTTTCCAGCCTCAGCCTCACTTCCTGAATTCCATCCCATATTTTTAGCTGTCTGATGATATATATCTGCCTGTCCTGTTGGTACCACAGAGTCTTTTAAACCAAATTGATGGCATTTTCCCCCAAAACTCATTCTTCCTATTTAATCATGGCATCATCATTCTCCCAGTTACCTCACCTTGAAATTTAGGCATCTCCCTCTGCCTTTCCCCAGCCCAGTCTCATCAGTTACCTTGCATTGCTACATCCGGTCACTTACTTACGGTCCCATCACATTACTGCTGTCCCCTCTTATTCCTACCCCTTGATTTTTTTTTTTTTTTCTGAGCTATGGTAATTGCTCCCTACCCAGTTTCCCCAACTCTGGGTATGTGTGCCTACAGGAGTGTCTTACACAAACCTTTTACCACATGAGTCTTTCTAAGCTACTGTTCTTACTGTGACAGATTTTTGCTAAAGAAGCTAATGTGGTTCCCCACTGGTCACAGAGTTAAGATCCAACTTCTCAACCTGGACTATGAAACCCCATAACCTCTCTTTTTCTAGCTATGGACTGCTTCTGTTCCCCCTAATTGTGACTTGCCTTGTTTATGCTACTTTTTTGTCTTGTAGCTTCTTCCTTTCCCTACCTTTCCACTCCCTTGTCCCTTGGTGTACTGATTTGGCTCGGCACCTGTGGCTCAAGTGGCTAAGGCGCTAGCCACATACACCTGAGTTGGCAGGTTCAAATCCAGCCTGGGCCCGCCAAACAACAATGACGGCTGCAGCCAAAAAATAGCTGGGCGTTGTGGCGGGTGCCTGTGGTCCCAGCTACTTGGGAGGCAGAGGCAGAAGACTTGCTTGGCCCCAGGAGTTGGAGGTTGCTGTGAACTGTGATGACACGGCACTCTACCCATGGGGGACAGCTTGAGGCTCTGTCTCAAAAAAAAAAAAAAAATACTGATTTATATCTGTATCAGTGAAATACCTGTGACACTGTTGAGAAATGAGTAGATGTACATGTGGTGCCACAGAATGATGTTCAAGGCATACTGTTAGACAGTAAAGCATATTAGACAGCAATAAACATAGTATGAATCCATCCTTGAAGAAAAAAACAGTATTAGTAACAAATGTAAATGAATGTATATAGAGAAAAATTTGAAAAACTGTGACTATTAATGATTATCCTTGAGAGTGATGGGATTACAGGGATTATACAATATATAAAAAACTTTGTTTAAAAAATGATTATTTCTATAGTAATGAGAAGGCATAAAGCAAAGAAAAACATCCCCAATCTTCAAGGTACATTCACATTTTCTCCACCCGAGTTTCTCCTTGTGGGAGATGCTTTTATTCATATTCCCTTTCCCCTCTGCACTCTCTTCAGTGAAGCTCGCATCAGGCTGCATACTATGTATCACAGCAATTCATGGACTTGCCTTATTTCCCTCTTCTTGCTCCTGAATGAAGAGCAGTTGATAACAGTTGAATCCTTGAGCTCCCTGCAAGACCTGGCCCAGTGCCCACACTCAATGGCTGCTCTGCCAGTGTTTTTTGAGCTGGCCGAATGTCTCCTGGGTATCCTGGGGCCCTCCTGTTCCTCTAGTTTGGGAGAGACTAAAGACTTCTTCTCATTCCATGGCTGGAGCTGTGTGACTAATGGGATTGCTTGATTTGCCTTAATTCATTACCAGCTTCCTGACTAGGATCACACTGATTATGATTGATAAGGGTATGATTGGAAATCTCATGTGTGTTCCTACTGATCCCTAGAGGAATTCAGTCCTACATAGCAACCTAGGCCCTAACCTAGCATTAGATAAATTCAATTCAGCAGTTCATCAAGACACAAAATAATTGAAGTACGGGTTGGTGTCTGCCAAGAATGGTTGGAGGACTGACAGAAGGGGTTTTGGCCAAAGGGACTGAGCTGTCTAGCCTCCAGGGAATCCGTTATTCTACCAGCACTCCCAGTCTCTCTTTTAAACTTTAATGGTATCTGCTTTGCAGGGGGCATCCAGGCCCTGGATTGGAGAGTAGATTATGATCTTTACATCAAAGGACTTTTGTAACACATAATGAGAGACTTTCCCTTTTTGCCTCAGTCAGCTTTCTGGGGGAGGGCAAGGGAGGTGTTGACAGCTAGTTGAGATTTGGTTGTTCCTGAGTTGCTGTGAGCTTTGGCCTGTCTTTTAGAGTATCTCAGACACAGAGAGAAGGTAGCATTTAGCAATGGAAGAGCTGCTTTTGAAGTCATATTGAACTGATTGGAGACCCACTTCTATCACGAACCTGAAATGCCTGGTAATTTGGTCTTTAGTAAACACTTGTTGAAAACAAGTAGATATGTAACTGAAGAATTCTTATCTATAAAATGGGAATATCTACCCCATGTGATTGTTGTGAAAATAGCAGCTATTTTAGTGCCTAGTACCGAGAGGTAATTGGTAAAACTACTTTCCTTTGTTCTGCCCTCTACCCCCTTACACCCTTAAGATTAGAAGTCTTCTGACTTCCTTTGCACATAATTACTAGCATAAAATGAGAATAGCTTCAGTTGATCTCCTTTTTAGTAGATGTGGCCTTTCCCCCCATCTGGCTCCATTTTGTGTGGTCTCTGTAGCCATCTACATGGTCTATGTAGGTTCCATTCATAGCAGTTATTCATGGCACAGCAGTGTGTTATAGTGGAGAGAACCAAGGACCAGGGTAAGTCATTTGATCTCTTCATCATCTGTTTTCTTTCTTTCTTTCTTTCTTTCTTTTTTTTTTTTTATGCCAGGACCGGGTTTGAACCTGCCACTCCAATATATGGGGCCGGCACCCTACTCCTTTTAGCCACAGGCATTGCCCTCTTTTTTTGTTTTGTTTTGAGACAGAGTCTCACTTTATCGCCCTCAGTAGAGTACCCTGGAGTCATAGCTCACAGCAACCTCCAACTCCTGGGCTTAGGTGATTCTCTTGCCTCAGCCTCCCGAGTAGCTGAGACTACAGGCACCCACCACAACGCCCTGCTATTTTTTGTTGCAGTTTGGCTCGGGCCGGGTTTGAACCCGCCACCCTTGGTTTATGGGACTGGCACCCTTATCTACTGAGCCACAGGTGCTGCCCGTCATCTGTATTCATTTGTAGAGAAGTAATATTGGCCCTGCCTAAGCTTTATATTGCAGTCCAAAATCTATTTCTTTTTGAGAAGGCATCCTTTCACTTTCATTCTTTTTCTTCTTCTTGAGATAGGGTCTCACCATGTTGCCCAAGCTAGACTTTAGTGTATCATCATAACTCACTGAAACGTTAATGTCCTGGGCTCAGGTAATCCTCCTGCCTCAGCCTCTGAAGTATCTGGGACTATAAGCATGAACCACCACATCTGGTTAATTTTCTTTTTCTTTCTTTCTTTCTTTCTTTCTTTCTTTCTTTTTTTTTTTTTTTTTAAGGCAGAGTCTCACTCTGTTGCCCTGGGTAGAGTGCTATGGTGTCATAGCTCACATCAACCTCAAACTCATGGGTTCAAGTGATCCTCTTGCCTCAGCCTCCTGAGTAGTTGGGATTACACATCCTTATCACCATGTCTGGCTAGTTTTTCTGTTTTTAGTGGAGACAGGGTCTCACTCTTGCTTGGGCTGGTCTTGAACTCCAGATCTCAGGTGATCCACCTGCCTTGGCCTTCCAACGTGCTAGAATTATAGATAGGAGCCACTGTTTCTGGCTCAGTACTCCTTTTCCCTTGAATGTCTATGTTAGGAAAAGAATTTAGCATAAGTGAACCATCATGAACACCGTATTATGATAACAGTGGTTAATGCTGTACTCAGTGTTGTAGTTCAGCTCTTGTGGGGCTGCTTGCTAATAAAAGGGGTTTTAAGTAGATGTAATATAGAACACTGCTTAAATATAAATTAAAACTAATTTAAAATTTCTGTGGGTGTGGGATTGGGGAAAAACATACCACTTTGGCTACTTTGGTTACAGGACCAGAACATTAAATATAGTTCTGAATGTCATGGTAGTCAAGAGAAAAAATAGAAATATAATGATGAACCATATAATTATTAACTAATAAGAAACTCAGTAATTTTATCACTTGTCTTCTGAGAAAGAAGCTTGTTCCTGGTACTGGTAAGAATTGATCTAAAAGCATTTTTATAATAGACATTAAGCCATGTACTGGATAATGTCTTTAACAAGGTTATTTCAAAAACAGCAAAAAGTTTTTTCTAGTCTGTTCCTTATAGAGACTCTGAACAAAATCTAAGGGCATACAGTAAAGTGGGGGGCACATGCAATGAGCATTCTTCTATTTTAATTTGATACTAGAATGTAATACGGAATTTCCTTAACAAAATAGATAAAAAGCCTGTCCTTTAGACTCTCTTCCTCCAGTATCTGCCCTGTCAGGTTGGTTTTGGCAGGAACTGAATAGTTGTCAGATTAAGACTAAAAACTCTAGCCAGGACTTGGCACAATCCAGCTAGCCAGTGTTTAATCTTTTAAGACAATCTTAGCCCATCTTTCTTTAATAGAATGATCTATTTGTGTTCCTGCTATGTGCGCTGTGGCAATGTGAAAATAAATGGACATATGTTGACTTTTTAATAAAAAACCTGATGATTTGTTTAACTATTTTCTTTCTTTCTTTTTTTTTTTTAAGGGACAGAGTCTCACTTTATCGCCCTCAGTAGAGTGCTGTGCTGTCACAGCTCACAGCAACCTTTAGCTCTTGGGCTTAGGTGTTTCTCTTGCCTCAGCCTCCCGAGTACCTAGGACTACAGGCACCCGCCACAATATCTGGCTATTTTTGGGTTGCAGTTTGGCTGGGGCTGGGTTCAAATCTGCTCCCCTTGGTATATGGGATGGCCCCCTATTCACTGAGCCACAGGTACCACCCTGTTTAACTATTTTTATTAGTGTGTCCAACTGGTAATATATATCCAACAAGTTTTATTTTGAAAAAAAAAATACATCATTCACAATCATTTGCCAAGTGCAATAATGTGTTACTCTATTCCCCAAGATGCTAGCTTTCAGTTACATATGAAATTTTTTTTTTCGTTTTTTTTTTTTTTGGAGACAGAGTCTCACTTTGTCACCCTTTGTAGAGGGCTCTGGCACCACAGCTCACAGCAACCTCAAACTCTTGAACTTAGTGATTCTCTTGCCTCAGCCTCTCAAGTAGCTAGGACTACAGGCACCCACCACAACGCCCAGATAATTTTTGTTGCTGTTGTTGTTGTAGTTGTTATTGTTGTTTGGCAGGACCTGGCCGGGTACCCTAATCGCTGAGTTACAGGCGCTGAGCCATGTGTGAAATTTGTTTAAGATCAGAAATATAAGTATAGGCTTTGGAGATTTGCTGAGAGATGCTACTGTGTCTATATGGTAGAAAGTAGAAATCCCGAATTTGTTTTCTTGGGACTTTGATGTTGGGGTGTGGGGAAGAAAAAAGTCATTGGAAAATGTTGGTGTAGCCAGTGCATATTTGCTAATTGAGAACATTCTTTTTTTTTTTTTTTAAGAGACAGAGTCTCACTTTATCACACTCCGTAGAGTGCTGTAGTGTCACAGCTCACAGCAATGTCTGATTCCTGGGCTTAGGCGATTCTCTTGCCTCAGCCTCCCAGCTAGCTGGGACTATAGGCGTCTACCACAATGCCCAGCTACTTTTTTGTTGCAGTTTGGCTGGGGCCAGGTTTGAACCCACCATCCTCAGTATATGGGGCCAGCGCCCTCCCCACTGAGCCACAGGCACCACCCGAGAGAATTCTTTTAGACCTCAGAAATGAGGGTAAACCACAAGGGTATCTATGAACAAATTGATTATGAGGTGATTTTCTTACTTTATTGAACATTTTTGGCATCAGTCTCATAAGATGTTTATTCATTATAGTTTAATTTTTCATTGTTTTCTTTTTGCTACTATCTGAACTAAAGAAATACAGGGCAGTCCATTGTCCCTTTCCCCCTTATTAGTAAGTTATTTTCTATCTTGTCCCCTTCTATTTTTGAACAGATTCTTGAATTGGTTGGGAGGGCAGCGCATTCTGTACTTGCTTTTATCCATTATTTATGTTTGCATTCAATTATACTCAGCCTTCCTTTCAATTATGGGGATGGCCCTTGAGCATTTCTGTTTCAGGGACTTAGGTGTCTGTTACAACAATTAGCAGTGGAGAGAGGGAATTACCCATAATTCTTGTCCTCCAAAGAGATGTGCTGCTAATGGATCCCTGATCTCCCATCTGACTCCTCTGGAGAGCCACTGCTCTTATTTACTCCATGGCTCAGGGTTCCCCAAATTGGAACTGGCAAGATGTACTCAGTGTTATAAACCAGATTCGAGTTCCCTAGAAGGGCCTCTGCTGCAATCCCAGGATTCCAGCTCATGTTACTGTTGCCCATCATGCCTCTCAAAGTTCTTTTTCCTCTGCTGTTTCACTGGGCCCTCATATTTCAGAGATGCACCATTTGCGAAGTGAAGATCTACTTCTGTGTTGTCTGATTATGGTAGTCATTAGCCATTTGTGATGATTTAAATTAAAATTAGTTAAAATTTTAAAACTTAAAAATTCGATTTCTTATGATAGTCACATTTCGAGTGCTCAATAGACACATGTGACCAGGGGCTTCTGTGATGGACAGCATAGATAGAGGGCACTATCATCCTGGTATGTTCTACTGCACAGTGCTGGTTTAGAAAGCAAGTGGTTGATGCCAGTCTGCCTTCATGGACTGCCTTCCTCCCCTGCCTCTCTTAAGTGGCTGCTTGGTGATCACCATTATTATTTTGCTGCTTATTAATCATTTAAGTCGTTAAGTGAAAAGTGGTAGATATCCAAGCTAAAGCCACTGCCAGCAATGCCAGGTTCTCTGCCTCTTGTTGCCTGGTATTTCGTATGTGTGCAGTGTCATGGTGGTTCTGTCTACTGAAAATGTGAGGCGCTGGCATGCAGGTGGTGAGGCTTAGCAGAAAGCCACACCTGATCATGTGGTGGGGTTCTGTAGCTTGAGTCTTTTCCTGCTATTCTGATTCTCCCCTTCAGGCAGGCATGGAGAAAGTAGGTCTGGTGAAATATGAAGGCTCGTCTTGGAAAAGATGCTTGGTTTTTAGGACCTATATTTTAAAAATTAAGTCTAAAGCATTCTGGGGGAGTTAAGACAATTCCATGAGTGATTTTCTTTTTAATTCCCTTGAAACCTCAATGAGAAATTGGTAAGTTTTTTGTCATTACAATTTTGTCCATTATAAATTATATAACTGTACTTAACAAAACAAATAACTATAAGTTACAAAAGTTTTTGTAACTTTGTTTAAGCAATGTAAGGTTGGTCAAATATTAGAGACACAAGAGTGTATAATAACCAAATATTTGCTTATTTCTCCAGAAATGTAAACGTGAGATTTGGCATGGAAAAATATAGCCACAATGCATAGGTGGCCCTAGGCCCATACTAAATATTGCTATCTCCCCAGGTTCCCACAAGATATTTTCCTCCTAGTTCTGTGCTTTAGTTTGTTTGGTTTGTTAGAGGTAATGAGGACGATGGGGAGGCACACTCATATGAGGCCTGACAATTAAGTTCATGAACTCAACACTGTGTACTTAACGTGGGCAGCACTGTACAAACAACTTGGTAAGGTTTCATATTACTTGTATATTAGTGTCTTACAGTTGTGTTCATGTTGATGTGTGGTGGTGTTTTGCAGTGGTGTTCATAATTATTACGTGCTTTTTTGTGCTATTGCAAGAATGTTGGAACTTGAATTAGGGCAATGAACAAACATTGGCAAATTTCATCACAAGAGTGGAAGTGAAATCAGGGACGTCTTAGTCCAAGTTTATGGAGATAATGCCATGAAGAAAATGGCAATATGCAAATGGATTAAATGTACCAGGCCTGGGAAAATTCTTGCTGTGTGTTGAGACCTCAGTTTTTGGGCTCAGGAGATATAGTGGCTATTGGGAAAAGCTAAGGAGGATTAAACGGTAAATTTCCGAGAGAATTACAAAATTTGCTAGATTAGAATCACAATCCATGAAAGAACAGTTTAGGAAGATGGAGTTTTGTTGAAGATTTACTGTGAAATGTGAAATAATGAAGAAATCTTGGTTTGGGAATTGGATAATGGAAATTTAGGGGAGGTTGAAATACAGAGCATGCTACAAAAATGTATATACACATTTTAAGAAAGGAAAAAACTATATTAAATTTGTAATATTCCATATATACCAATAACACTTGTTATTGGTATATCTTTTGAAATCACAGAAGTCAAATGTGACGTATTATTATGTTAATACAGTTGTTTCCTTTTTTTTTTTTTTTTTTTAAAGACAGAGTTTTACTCTGTGCCCTGGGTAGAGTGCCATGGTGTCATATCTCATAGCAACCCCAAACTCTTGGGCCTCAAGCACTCCTCTTGCCTCAGCCTCCAAAGTAGCTGAGACTACAGGTATCTACCACAACACGTGGGATTTTTTTTTTTTTTTTTTTTAAGTAGATTCAGGGTCTTGACCTCCTGAGCTCAAGTGCTCCCTCTGCCTCAGCCTCCCAGAGTATTAGGATTATAGACGTGAGCCACCATGTCCCCCCTCAGTTTTTTCATTTCTTAAAATGATATACATGGCACCCTTGGTATATGTCACAGTTTAATACTTTCTGTAGTTTTGGATTATTTATTTTGTATTCAATGAAGGAATTCTGTTTTTTTCATAAAGGTATCATGTATTAAGCCACATGAAATCCCAGGAAAAATGATGAGACAACTTATTTTTAGGTTGGGGGAAGAGGATAAAGAGTCAAAATTAGTTTTCTTTCTGGTGGCTCTTTTATCACTCACAGTGGTCTTTGAGTATTAGCCATACCAATTGAAGGGGAATTAGTTTCTTCATCTAGTGTGCTGGTGAAATAATAGGGTAGCTATGAATCCAACCTTTTTGACATAGTGTTCTCAGGTTTTTGAATGCCTACCCACCTGTCACAAGTCCTAGGAATAATCATTTACTCCTTTAAATGAAGGCGCTCTTAGGTATTGTTGCTCAGGGATTGATTACAGGATGATGCAATGCGCAAATAACTAATATCAGTATCAAACTTCGCTGTTCGCAAGTTCTACATATTCAGTTGTTTCAGTGGCTTTCCATGTAATGCGTTTGACTGTTAGCTTCTGTTGCTAAAGTAATGGTAACATATTCTTTTTTCCATTTGTTTATTTATGGTCTTGTTTTCTACCCTTGCAAAACTTGATATAGGTACAAAGTTTCAGAAATGTACACATACCAGAGTAATAGATAACTCTGATTTCGTTATAAGGCAATAATTTAAGTTGACAGGTTTAGCTGATAACATAAAACACAAGAGAGAAATAGGATCAGTTTATAAATGTCAGCAGAACCCCTGAGAGTGAGTTGCTGCTTTGGAGCTGACTCCAGTACTGTTGTTTTGTCTAATATATTATAAAGTGAAATAAACTGATGTCTGTGAAAATCTGGCTGACCAAGATTAAAAGAATAGGATTGTAAATTAGCTGCTTCCTTTATATCACTTTAAGCAACTTTCTGAAGGGACTAAATGACAAGACATTAGGGTCCTTGGAAGAACTTGAAGTCCAACTTCTCTAGAATTTCAAGAGGCCAAGAGAATGGATGGGCCTGCTTGTGGCAAATCCTAGTGGGAGACTCAACTTGACAACTCTCCAGGCCCCACTATACTGTGTCCTGGGAAAATGGATTCTTAGAGTGGAGGTGATTGTGAGAGCCAGATGTCTGGAAAGCAGACCTTGTGGAAGGTCATTGAAGCCATCCAAAATAAGATTGTGAAATATTTTAGTGATTTGGCAAAACGAAAACCAATTCAGGGCATTGACACATAGCATCTTCCACACAGAAAATAAGTATTCCTCCCTTACCTTGATGTTTATACCCCATAAACATTCTAGCATTTATATAGTATTATCTTGTTATCATGTTTTATTCCCTGTGACATGCACCAGGAAAGTGGCAGGGGCTGTTTAGGGTATCTAGGAGCCTTTTTGCATAGCTAGTAGGCATGGACATCAAGCTAACAACATGTGTCATTTTCGTGCATCTCAGTGGGTACTACATATTCAGAAAAGTCCTTGGATTGCTTTACCTCTGTAGAGCAGTTTGAACTGATGTCCTTGTTTTGAGATATTTCATGCTGAAGAGGGAAAATAAAGTTCTAGAGGATGGAAACTTTTAAAAAGTCATGCTTCCACCCATCTGCCTCAAGGCAAGCTGTATTGAACCTTGTCTAGCTTGGTTAGGTCACTCTCCTCTCAGAGCTTTCTGTAGATAATGCTCACAGACTCTAGTTGGTAATTTCTGTTTTTCAGTCATAATGAATGCTTAGGATTAAATAACCCAGAGATGTTTAGCTCTGAAGGCAAGAAGGGATGGAGGGAAATGATTTCTATTTTTAAAACTCTTGAATGGCCTCTACTCCTAACTTATTCACCACTCCCAAGGTGGGAACAAATGCCCCTGAAGTTCCCTTCCTCTTTTACTTTGGCTTTCCCTGCTTAAGACTTGAGGGTTTGGCTCGGCGCCTGTAGCTCAGTGCTAGGGTGCCAGCTACATACACAGGAGCTGGCTGGTTCAAATCCAGCCCAGGCCTTCCAAACAACAATGACAACTTCAACCAAAAAAAAAAAAAAAAAAATAGCCAGGCATTGTGGTGGGTGCCTGTAGACCCTGCTACTTGGGAGGCTGAGGCAAGAGAATTGCTTAAGCCCAGGAGTTTGAGGTTGCTGTGAGCTGTGATGCCAGTGACACAGTGAGACTCTGTCTCAAAAAAAGAAAAAAAAAAAAAAACCCCACAGACTTGAGGTGTAAATTTTCTGATTAGATGAGGACTCTGTTCAAGGTCATGTGGGAATAAAGGTATTGAGGTTGCACCCAGCATCTTGTTTGTTTGTGTTTGTGCAGGGTCTCTGTTCCAGACTTCTGGACTATCTCCTTGTAAATCCATAACACCAGCAAAATATCTGAGATATTTTATTGTAGATATGCAGTTTCCATTTTTATTTATTTGTATTCACACATAAAGTTTTGTGTATTTACTGTGTATAACATGATGTTTTGAAGTATGTATTCATTGTAGAATGACTAAATCTAATATATACATTACTTCCCATAGTGGTGAAAGCATTTCATATCTGATTGTTCAGCATTTTTCGATAATACAGTATTTACTACTATTACTTGTTATTATTATTATTATCTTGAGACAGAGTTTCAAGCTATTACCCTCAGTGGAGTGCTGTGGCATCACAGCTCACAGCAACCTTAGACTCTTGGGCTTAAGTGATTCTCTTACCCCATCCTCCCAAGTAGCTGAGACTACAGACACCTACCACAACGCCGAGCTATTTTTTGGTTGTAGTTGTCCTTGTTTGGCAGGCCCAGGCTGGGTTCGAACCCACCAGCTCCTGTGTATGTGGCTGGCGTTCTAGCTGCTTGAGCTATAGGCACCGAGCCTATACTGCATATTATTAACTATAGTTACCATGTTGCATAATAGATCTTCTGAACTTAATCCTCTTCTCTAACTGAAATTTTGTGTCCTTGGACCAACATATCCCACAACCTTTACCTGCTTACTCAACCATCCCAGACCCTAGTAACCATCATTCTACTCCTCATTTATGTGGAATCAAATTTTTAAGATTCCACTTGTAAATGACATCATGTGGTATTTGTCTTTCTGTGTCTGGTTTATTTTACTTAACAGAATGTCCTTTAGGTTCATCCATATTGTTGCAAATGACAGAATTTTCTAATTTTTATGGAATAATATTCCATCGGGTATGTGTACCACATTTTCCTTACTCCATTCATCCACTGATGGACACTTAATATGATTCCATGCCTTGGCTATTGTGAATATTGTTGCAATAAACATGGGATTGTAGATATCTCTTAAATACACTGATTTCAGCTTGGCGCCTGTGGCTCAAGTGGGTAAGGCACCAGCCACATAGACCTAAGGTGGCGGGTTCGAATCCAGCCTGGGCCTGCCAAACTACAATGATGGCTGTAACCAAAAAATAGCCAGGTGTTATGGCAGGCACCTGTGGTCTCAGCTACTTGAGAGGCTGAGGCAGGAGACTCACTTGAGCCCAGGAGTTGGAGGTTGCTGTGAGCTGTGATGCCACAGCACTCTACCCAGGGGGACAGCTTGAGGTGCTGTCTCAAAAATAAATACACTGATTTCAGTTCCTTCAGATAATTTCCAGTAGAATTACTAGATCATATGGTAGTTTTATTTTTAATTTTTTGAGGAACCTTCATTCTGTTTTCCATAATGGCTATACTAATTTACATTTCCACCAACAGCATGCAAGGGTTTCCTTTTCTCCCTATTTTTGCCAACACTTGTTATCTTTTGTCTTTTTGCAGGGTGATAATTATTATGGTTTTAATTTGTTTTTCCCTGATAATTAGTGATGTTGAGCATTTTTTCATATACCTGTTGAGCATTTTCATGTCTTCTTTTTAGAACATCTATTTAAGTCCTTGCTCATTTATTATGTATGTATGTATGTATTTATTTATGAGACAGTCTCAAGTTGTTGCCCTGGGTAGAGTGCCTCGGTATCATAGCTCACAGCAACCTCCAACTCTTGGGTTCAAGTGATTCTCTTGCCTCAGTTTTTTCTATTTTTAGTAGAGATGGGGAGGCAGCGGGTCTCTTCCTCAGGCTGGTTTTGAACTTATGAGCTCAAGCAGTCCACTGGCCTCTGCCTCCCAGGGTGCTAGGATTACAAGTATGAGCCACTATGCCTGGCCCTTTGCTTATTTTAAAACAGTTGTTCTCTTACTGTTGAGTTCCTTATATATCTTAGATATTTGCTGCCATCATATGTGTAGTTCACATGATATTTTCATATGATTTTTTTCATATGGTATTCATATATTTTTTCCTATTCTAGAGGTTGTCACTTCTCTCTGTTGATTGTTTACTTTGCTGTACAGAAGCTTTTTAGTTTGGTGTAATCCCATCTGTCTTTTTTTGCTTTTTTAAAAAAAATTTTAGATTAATAGGAAGGTACATGTGATTAGGCTACCTTGTTTATGTTTGTAAGGTAAAGCATTTTTACTTTTCTTGCCTATGCTTTTGGTATCTTATCCAAGAAGTCATGCCCAGACTGATGTCATAGAACATTCCTCCATGTTTTCTTCTAATATGGGGTGTCTTAACTTTTTTTTCTCTGCTATATATTTGAAGAATGAGTTGTCTTAGGCGATACATTAAATACACAAATACTAACAAAAGCTGATTAGCGAAAAAGGTCCATGCATACTTTTTGTGATATCCAACACCACAGATAAGTAAAAAAAAGTCCTCAACAAAATCAACATGTGGCTACTCCTATTCAGCTAGTTTCTTACTTTTGGGTCTTATATTTAAGTCTTTATTTATTTATTATTTATTTATTTTTTTGCTGGGGCTGGATTTGAACCTGCCACCTCTGGCATATGGGACCTGCGCCGTACTCCTTTGAGCCACAGGCACCACCCAAGTCTTTATTTTTTTTTTATTAAGTCCAAACAGTATACGTTAATACATTTATGGGGTACAATGTGCTGATTTTATGTACAATTTGGGATGCTTACATCAAACTGGTTAATATAGCCTTCACCTAACGTACTTAATGTGTTAAGCATTTATATTCTACACTTAATAGATTTGACATGTACCCTTGCAATATGCACCACAGGTGTGGTTCCACCAATTACCCTCTCTCCATCCAACCTCCCCTCTCCCCTCCCCTCCCCTCCCCTTCCCTTTCTCTCCTCTTCCCTCCTTCATCCTGGGCTATAGTTGTTTTATCTTTCACATGAAAGTGTGGGTGATTATATATTGGTTTCATAATAGTACTGAGTACATTAGATAGTTTTTCTTCCCTTCTTGAGATACTTCACTAAGAAGAATATGTTCCAGCTCCATCCATGTAAACATAAAAGAGGTAAAGTCCCTATCTTTTTAAAGGCTGCATAATATTCCATGATATACACATACCATAATTTATTAATCCATTCATGGGTTGATGGGCATTTTGACTTCTTCTGTGACTTGGCAATTATGAATTGGGCTGCAATAAATATTTTGGTGCACATATCTTTGTTGTAAAGTGATTTTTGGTCTTCTGGATATATACCTAGTAGAGGAATTACAGGATTGAATGGTAGGTCTACTTTTAGATCCCTAAGTGTTCTCCAAACATCTTTCCAAAAGGAGCATATTAGCTTGCATTCTGACCAGCAGTGCAGAAGTGTTCCCTTCTCTCCGCATCCACGCCAACATCTGTAGTTTTGGGATTTTATGATGGGGGCTACTGTTACTGGAGTGAGATGGTATCTCAAAGTGTTTTTTTTTTTTTTTTGAGACATGGCCTCAAGCTATTGCCCTGGGTAGAGTGTCTTGGCATCACAGCTCACAGCAACCTCAACTCCTAAGCAATTCTCTTACCCCAGCTTCCCAAGGAGCTAGGACTACAGGCGCCCACCACAATGCCTGGCTATTTTTTGGTTGTAGTTGTCATTGTTGTTCGGCAGGCCTGGGCTGGATTTGAACCCACCAGCTCTGATGTATGTGGCTGGCACCTTAGCCACTTGAGCTACAGGCACCAAACCCCCAAAGTGATTTTGATTCACGTTTTTCTGATTAAAGATGATGAGCATTTTTTCATGTGTCTGTAGACCATGTACCTATCTTCTGCAGAGAAGCTTCTGTTCAAGTCTCTTGCCCACAATGAAAAGAGATCACTTGTTCTTTTCTTATTACTAAGTTTGCGTTCTTTGTGGATTCTGGTTATCAAACCTCTGTCAGAAACATAACCTGCAAATATCTTCTCCCATTCTGAGGTCTGTCTACTTGCTTTACTTACTGTGTTCTTGGCTGTGCAGAAGCTTTTAGTTTGATCAGATCCCAGTAATGTGTTTTTTTTGTTTGTTTGTTTATTTGGTGTGTGTGTGTGTTTTGGCTGGGGCCGGTGCCCTACTCCTTTGAGCCACAGGCACCACCCTCCAGTAATGTATTTTAGGTGGTGTTTCAATTGCTAGGGGGTGGGGATAAGGGTCCTCCTCTTAAAGTATTCTGCTAGGCCAGTTTCTTCAAGTGTTTCCCCTGCACTCTCTCCAAGTATCTTTATAATAATTTTAATTTCTTAAGTTTAGATCTTTTATCTGGTGAGAGTCAATTTTTGTTAATGGTGAAAGGTGTGGGTCCAGTTTCAGTCTTCTATAAGTAGTCAGCCAATTCACCCAGCACCATTTCTTAAGTAGGGAATCTTTCCCCCAATTTCTGTTTTTGATAGGCTTATCAAAGATCAAATGACTATAAGTGTCTGGATTCATTTCTTGGTTCAAATGACTGTAAGTGTCTGGGTTCATTTCTTGGTTCTCTATTCTGTTCCATACATCTACCTCTCTATTTTTGTGCCAGTACCATGCTGTTTTGATCACTATAGATTTATTGTATAGTCTGAAATCTGGTAGCATGGTTCCTCCTGATTTGTTTTTATTTCTGAGTAATGTCTTGGCTATTCAAGGTTTTTTCTGATTCCATATAAAACAAAGTACTGTTTTTTCCAGATCTTTAAAGTATGACAGTGGTGCTTTAATAGGGATTGCATTAAATTTGTAAATTGCTTTGGGTAGTATGGACATTTTAACAATGCTGATTCTTCCCAGCCATGAGCATAATAGGTTTTTTTCATTTGTTAACATCTTCAGCTATCTCTTTTCTCAGAGTGTCATAGTTCTTTTTATAGAGATCTTTCACATCCTTTGTTTAGGTAAATTCCCAGATATTTCATCTTCTTTAGCACTACTGTAAAACGAATCGAGTCCTTGACTTTTTTCAGCTTGACTATTGTTGATACATATAAAAGCTACTGATTTGTGAGTATTGATTTTTATATCTTGAAATGCTGCTATGTTCCTTGATCACATTTAAGAGTTTTGTAGTTGAGTCCCTGGTGTTTTCCAGGTATAAAATCATCTGCGAAGAGTGAGAGTTTGGTCTCCTCTGACTCTACACGTTGTAATTAACTTTGCCAAAGTTAATATGAAGGAGAAAATTCTGCAAGCAGCCAGACATAAGAAAATCATAACCTACAAGGGGAAAAATATTAGAATGACTGCAGACCTCTCAGTTGAAACTTTTCAAGCCAGAAGAGGATGGTCATCAACCTTCAATCTCCTAAAACAAAACAACTTTAGCCCAGGATCCTGTATCCAGCTAAACTGAGTTTCATTTGTGATGGAGAAATCAAAATACTTTAATGACATACACATGTTGAAGAAATTTGCCATAACTAAAATATTTAAGTCTTTAACCCATTTTTACTTAATTTTTGTGTATGGTGTGAGATAAAGGTCTAATTTCATTCTTTTGCATGTGGATACTCAGTTTTCTTAGCACCATTTATTGATGAGATTGTCCTTTCCCCATTGTGTGTTCTTGATGCTTTTGTTGAAAATCACTTGGCTGTAAATGCATGCATTTATTTCTGGTCTTTTCATTCATAATTTGCATTTGATTGGTTGGATCATCTCTATTTAGCAAGATGTGTTGGAATGTGTCTGAGTAGTATATGTTGATTATAACTATGTGGTATTCTGAGTTGTTGTTTCTCATTTTAGAACATGTGTATGTTGTGGGCATATAATTTATAATAGACCCCAGCTATCACAGCATATTTTTAAGGAGAACATTTCCTATAATAAGAAATACCAAACAATTGGTTGATTTGTTCTTTCCAGCTACTTCCCTTTTTTCTTTTTAAATATATGTCACAGTTTTATGCTTTTTGTATAGTTTTGAAGTAATTTGTACCCAAAAAGGGAATTATGTTTTTTTTTCTTTGAGACAGAGTCTCACTATGTCACCCTTGGTAGAGTGCTCTGGCATCACAGCTTATAGAAACCTCAAACTCTTGGGCTTAAACCAGAAGTCCTCAAACTTTTTAAACAGGGGGCCAGTTCACTGTCCCTCAGACTGTTGGAGGGCCGGACCGTGGGCCCTGGGACAAGTCGGCTGCTAAGCAGGATAGGCAGCGGGGGCAAAAATACCCGGCAGGCTAGATAAATGTCCTAGGCGGGCTGCATGTGGCCCTCGGGCCGTATTTGAGGACACCTGGCTTAAGCAATTCTCTTGCCTCAGCCTCCCAAGTAGCTGCCCACTACAGGCGCCCACTACAACAGCTATTTTTTATTGTCATCGTTGTTTAGCAGGCCCAGGCTGGGTTCGAACCCACTAGTCTGGGTATATGTGGCTGGAGCCATAACCAGTGTGCTCTGGGTGCCGAGCTGAATTGTGTGTTTTTAAAACAAAGATATCATGCATTTACTAAAATGAAATGTAAGGAAAATTAAATTATTAATTTTTTTGCTATCAAAGTCATTATTTTATACAAAAGTTAGAGACCAAGGCCATCGTGCTATTAAATACCTTCCTCACCACCCCACCCCCAGAAAACCACCCCGACCCTGCTATTATAAAAACAGAAGACAACAAAAATACCACAGTTCAGGCCAGGCATGTTGGCTCATGCCTATAATCCTAGCACTCTGGGAGGCTGAGGCAGGTGTATCAGTTGAACTCAGGAGTTCAACACCAGCCTGAGCAGGAACAAGACCCCATCTCTACTAAAAATAGAAAAACTAGCCAGCCATAGTGGTGGGTGCCTGTAGTCCCAGCTACTTGGGGGGCTGAGGCAGGAGGATTGCTTAAGCCCAGGAGACTGAGGTTACTGTGAGCTATCATGACACCACCACTCTACCTAAGGTGACAGAAAGAGACTCTGTCTCAAAAAGTAAAACACAGGGGCGGCGCCTTGGCTCAGTATGTAGGGCGCCAGCCCATATACTGAGGGTGGCGGGTTCAAACCCACCCCTGGCCAAACTGTAACAACAAAAAAAATAGCTGGGTAGGCGGTGCCTGTGGCTCAGTGAGTAGGGCACTGGCTCCATATCATGAGGGTGATGGGTTCAAACCCAGCCCTGGCCAAACTGCAACAAAAAAAATCTCCGGGCATTGTGGTGGGCGTTTGTAGTCCCAGCTACTCAGGAGGCTGAGGCAAGAGAATTACCTAAGCCCAAGAGCTGGAGGTTGCTGTGAGAATCTACCGAGGATGACAAAGTGAGAATCTGTCTCTAAAAAAATAAATAAATAAAAAATAAAACACAGGTCAGGCTGAGCTGCGAACAAAGAGTGGCTCCAACAAAAATAAGGTAAATACAAGACATAACACCTTTGCATGTTTATATAAAAATTGCCATGGCTCATGGGGAAAATGATCATAGCCATATCAACAAAGATACCATGAAACCAGGGTAGTTAGAGGTTCAGGACAGCTGCCACTTCTGGCCACATCTTCTGAGATCTTCTGCAGGAACTAATGATGCTATAGACAGGGCAGGGCCTCTCATCCCACTCTGAAGTTTAGGCCATTGGCTGGAAGTGCTTTTAGCTAGGAAGATGCCACGGGCTCTTTCCTCCTTTCCAGACAGAGGGACACAGAGGGCCGGCTGGGGGTCAGAGGTACAAAAGCTTCCCATATCCAAGATAAGGAAGCCAGCCAAGAGATTTTTCCTGTCCAGAAAGAAAGCCCCCCAATGGACAAAGTTCATGGGCCCTGGAAGCTGGCCCACATGCATTCATGTGGCATAAAGGCCCACCACAACCGTAGCCAAGAGGAGTGGAGCTTGGAACAACACGTTGAGCGGGGGCTTTCTTCTGCGAGTCCCTAAGGGAGTGATGTCTTATACCTGCCAGTGAACTGCCTATAGGCCCTTGAGAGGCTTGAGTCTTTGGCCTCCTGAGCAAGCAACTCCTGCCACTCTTCAAAGAGCTTAATGTTGAACAGGAGTGAGGTCTTGGCCTCTTTGACCACCCTCTGCCTCACCATGGGGAGGCCATTCAACTCATCTCCAAAGAGTTCACGTGGAAGCGGTAGAGCTACTTGAACTTGGTGGCACTGCCGATGTTGGGCAAGGTGAAGAAGGCCAGGCTCTCACTGGAGCTGCACAGGTCCAGGGCCTTCTGATCAGTCTTCTTAAGGAGAAGACTTGACACTCTGACAGGTCATTCAGATAGTAGGTAGAGGTGTGGGCTCTTGGAGTTGCTGCATGTAGTGCTACCTGGCCAGCTGTAGGAGATCAGCTCCTGCCAGTGGACCCCATACCAGAACGCCATAACCTGCTCCAGGACAGCTCTGCATGGCAGCTCTTTGGGAAGCAGAGTGGTGTGTAGATTGGGTTCCCTTTACTGTGCTCATCTCATCTCTTCCTCCAGGGCCACATAGATATGGTATAGGGAGGCCATCACCAGTTTAAAGTTCTCTGGGGTCACCTGGCCCTTCTAAAAGTTCCTCATGAACTTGGTGTTCTATGCTTGGCTATGAACCTCCTTGGTGGCCTCCTTCAGGACCTCTGACAAATTCTGAAGCATGCTATTGCATTGTGGGTACTCCATTTGGCTGGGACTGGTTTTACTAGGTGCTGACTGTGTAGGCGGCAGTGCTGGGGGTGCTTGGCAGGAGGTGGGTCGTGACTGTATTAAAATTTTTAATAATAAAAGTAATAGATGCTCACTATAAAAATCATAATTATAACTTAGCAAGTAAAGGTTCTAAGTCCAATTTCTTCACAAGAGGCAGCATACATTAATCTATAAAACCCTTTTTATTATAAAATTAGATAGAAATGTGGAAAATTATACAGAAATATGTAGCTTATTAATAAGTTATTACAAAGTGACGAATTTGAAGTCAGACCCAAGAAAAGAAATAAAAATTTGCCAAGCACTTCAGCAGCCTCACCCAACCATATTTTCCTCCCACCAAATGTGACTATTCTAATTTTTAGAATTGCTTCTTTGCATTTTAAAATAATTTATCACTCAGCTATGCACCCTAGACTACAGTGTATTGTTACTCATTAAAAAAAATTGTTATATCCTTTGAGTCTCTTTGAATCTGCAGGATACTTAACTATTTCTTTCTCTCTTTTTTCCTTACAATTTTTCAATTGAAGAACTCAGGCCATATCTTAGACTAAATTTCACTGAATTCATACTAATGATACAGTTCAGCGTGTTCTGGGAGTCTGTATTTCTTGGAAATTGTCAGTTGAATCTACGGGCTGAATCCAGACACAGATTCAACCCCTTTGGGAAGACTATAGGTAGATTGGGGCTCTTTCATTAGGAAGTACATAATGTATGATTGACTTCTCTTTTTGTGGGATTGCAATTCAAATCTATCACTTTTTTATTTTTAGCCGTATTACTTTTATAAGAGATATTTCCCCTCATATGCTATTTTTGTTATCTGGTAATAAAGTTTATAAAGGAAAAATAGGATAAATGTTTGTTCTTTTTCTTTATTTCCCAGCTTTTAAGATAATGAATTAGTTCCTAGGCTGGGCAAGGTGGCTCATGCCTGTAATCCTAGCACTCTGGGAGGCTGAGGCAAGTGGATTGCTTGAGTTCACGAGTTTGAGACCAACCTGAGCAAAAAGCAAGATCCCGTCTCTACTAAAAATAGAAAAACTGAGACAAGAGAATAGCTTGAGCCCAGAGTTGGAGGTTGCTGTGAGCTATGGTGCCACGGCACTCGGCCCAGGGCATCAGCTTGAGACTCTGTCTCAAAAAAACAAAAACAAAAAACATGAATTAGTTTCTAGTTGTACTCTGAAGATGATAAGGTAAAGTTTTTCCCCCCTTTATGAAATCTAGATTTAAGCATATTTTATAGGCTTTAATCCATTATTATTATTTTTTAAGTGTGCATTTTTTCCCAGTTATCTACAAAGAAAATCAATGGTTTCTTTAATGCTGAAATTTCTGTTACTGTTTCCAACATTTCACAAGACTATCTCAAAAAAAAGTCTCACTCTGTCACCCTGGGTAGAGTGCTATGGCATCAGAGCTCACAGTAACCTCAAACTCAGGTGCAAGTGATTGTTGCCTTGGCCTCACAGAGTGCTAGGATAAAAGTTTTTTTGTTTGTTTGTTTGTTTTTTTTGTTTTGTTTTTGAGATAGTCTCACTTTTTTGCTCTGGTTAGAGTGCCATGGTGTCATCCATAGCTCACAGCAACCTCAAACTCCTGGGCACAAGAGATCCTCATGCCTCAGCCTCCCAAGTAGCTGAGACTACAGGCATATGCCATTATACCTGGATAGTTTTTCTATTTTTTACTAGAGACAGGGGTCTTGCTTTTGTTCGGGCTGGTCTTGAACTCCTGAGCTCAAGCAGTCCACCTGCCTCACTCTCCCAGAGTGCTGGGATTATAGGCATGAGCCACCGTACCAGGTCCACAAAACATTTTTTTGTTGACATTCTACAAACAATACCATCCAGTCATGTCCCAACACATTCTTCTTGTGAAGAGAGTTTATATATCTTCTTGACTTCTGTAATATTTGTTATTTCAGGAAAATTTTCTAGAGAGATGTGATGAGATATTAAATATTCTTGTTTTTCTCCCTCTTCAATGTAAACAATTAGAATTGAGGTATCACTGGCTGAGACACCAAAAATTTTAAAAGCCTCTGAAATATTGTTATTTGGGGAAAGGTTGAAAATAATTTCAGTAGGCTCGGCGCCTGTGGCTCAGCCGGCTGGGGCGCCAGCCACGTACACCTGAGGTGGTGGGTTTGAATCCCCAGCCCGGACCCGCCAGACAGCAATGACGGCTGCAACCAAAAAATGGCCGGGCGTTGTGGCG
>NW_003852398.1:36932674-36934159 GCF_000181295.1 Otolemur garnettii
TCTTCTTTTTTCTGGTTGGTAGAGGTGAACTACTTTGTTTGCTGCCACAAGTATCTGAAAGGAATTGATAATCACTTGGATTTATCAATGAACCAACAATGATGATTTCCATGGCCCTTTTCCTAAGTGTCCTGCATGTTTAACATCTCTGAATAATAGAAGGGTTACCTGTCATGTCTGCAATGTGTCTCAGAAGTGCTTTGAGAAACACTTTTTCCTTTGATTAGGAAACAAAGCCTAATCCATTTTATGGTTCTCCCTCTCCCCTCACCTCCCTCTTCTCCTTTCCCTTCTTCTCTTTTCCTTTCTTTTTTTTCTCTCTCTCTTTTTCTTTCTTATTTTTTTGAGATGAGGTCTTGCCATTTTACGCAGGCTGGTCTCAAATTCCAAGGCTTAAGTAATTCTTCTATGTTAGCCTCCCATGTACCTGGGACTGTAGGTACAAGCCATTGTGCCTGCCTCCATTGTATATTATTACTTTTATTGAAACTCAACTTGTTCCATCTTTTGTTGATTGTTGGTTTCCAAGTAAGTCCTTTGATGTTATCCTAGTAGTCTTTCACAGCTTTCTTGTTATCTGGTATGACAAGATATTCTAGGCTCATCTTGAACATTTTTCCTGCCCATGCCTGGAGTCAACCACTGTTCTAAGAACTTTTTTTGGATTTTTTTGAGATGGCATCTCTCTGGTGCTAGAGTACCATCGTCATAGCTTAAGTGATTCTCCTGTCTCAGTCTCCTGAGTAGCTGGGACTATAGGTATATACCACCATGCCCAGATAAGGTGTTTGGTTGGTTGGTTGGTTGGTTGGTTGGTTTTTTTGGGTAGAGATAGGGTCTTGCTATTGTCAGGTTGATTTGAAACTCCTGGTCTTAGGTAATCCTCCTGGCTTGGCCTCTCAAAGTGCTAGGATTATAGGCGTGAACTCCTGTACCTGGCCCTCTAAAAACTTTTAAGACTATTCTGGCCATTGAGATTGTTCACTGCTACTGTGTTGGTCATTGTTTCTAGCCCTTTTCTGTTGACAAGCACTAAAAAGTATATATGGTAATATGTCTTATTCAGATGGGTACTTCCTAATTTTATTTATTTTTTGCTTTTTCAAGATAATCTTTCTCTCCCTCCAGGCTGGAATGTGGTGATATGATCTTAGCTCACTGTAACCTCAAACTCTTGAGCTCAGTTAAGAGTCTCAGCCTCCTGAGCTAATACTGTAGCTAGGACTACAGACACATACTGTCTGCAAAGAGGTACTTCTTATTCAGGATTAAAGAGTTTTTATTTAATCTCTTTAATATTATATCTGTATCTCTTTTCTTCTACTCTTAGAGTCCTGATTCTGGACATGGGATTATACAATGAAAATATCTAATAATTATTAATTTGCTCTGTTTCATGTTATACATAAAATAGTTTCAGAATAATAGTACTGGCTCGGCGCCTGTGGCTCAAGTGGCTAAGGCGCCAGCCACATACACCTAAGG
>NW_003852398.1:36934359-36940923 GCF_000181295.1 Otolemur garnettii
AAAAAAAAAAAGAAAAAAGAAAACAGAATAATAGTACTGATATGATTACTGAAAACAATTTACAACATTTTTTGTGTGTTATTGTTCTTAAATAAGCAGTACTGTATCTTCAGTTTCGGAGTGTTATAGCCATTATATAATTTCCTTCCCTTTTAACTCGTTTGTCTTATTTTTCTTAAGTAACTGTATACATAATGCTTACCACCTGTCTTAGTTGTTTTGGTTGTCTGAAATGTATTTTCTAATAAATTCTTCAGGAAGATCTCATTCAAACAATATTCCTGTGTTTTTATGTGTTAAATTCATCTGGTCTTCACCCAAAAGTCACTTTGGTAGCATATAAAATCCTTGGCTCACATTTTCTTTCTTTGAGTACTCCATCTTCTGCTGGCATTCGTCTTTGCTGTAAAAAACACTGATGACAGTCCAATTTTCTTTATAAGTCACTTGCTGTTTTTTGCTTAGTTGCCCAAATGACTTTTTCCTTTCTTTTAAAATCCTGTGATTTTTGCCTGGTATGGTGGCTCATGCCTGTAATTCTAGCATTCTAGGAGGCCAGTGAGGGTGGATTGCCTGAGCTCAGACCAGCCTGAGCCAGAGCAATACCTCATGTCTGAAAATAGCTGGTGTTGTGGCTGGTGCCTGTACTCCCAGCTACTTGGGAGACTGAGGCTAGAGAATCACTTGAACCCAAGAGTTTGAGGTTGTTGTGAGCTGTGACGTCATGGCACTCTATCGAAGGTGATAAAGTAAGATTATGTCTCAAAAAAAAAAATCCAATGATTTTATTAGCAACAATGTCTTGCTGTTAGATATTCTGGTCAGTATTTTCAGACATGTAATGTGTTATTTCAGTACATAGTCTTAATTTTTTTATTTTAGGAAAGTTTTTTTTTTATCATACTATTTTTGTTCATTTTTATGGGAAATTAGATTTCTTGAACATTTATAAAGAAGCATGGCTTTTGGTATTTTCTCTCTCTCTCTCTTTTTTTTTTTGCAGTTTTTGGCCAGGGTTGGGTTTGAATCCGCCACCTCCGGCATATCAGGCTGGTGCCCTACCCGTTGAGACAGAGTCTCACACTGTTCTGGGTGAGAACAGTGTGGCATCCTAGCTCGCAGCAACCTCAAACTCTGGGGCTCAAGCAGTGCTCTTGCCTCAGTCTCCCAAGTAGCTGAGACAACAGGTGCCTACCACAATACCTGGTTATTTTTAGAGATAGGGTCTCACTTTTGTTCATTCTGGTCTGGACCTCATGAGCTTAAGCAGTCCACCCACCTTTGCTCCCAGAGTGCTAGGAGGACAAGCTTGAGCCACCATGTCCAGCCTTGGTATTTTGTTCTCTTATTTGAGTTTTCTTCTTTATGTTGGATCTTCTTTATCTTCAATGTTTATCAGTTCTAATCTTTTTCTCCTCCTCCTTTTTTTTTCCTTTTGATTTCATAATTTCCCTTCTTTTTACCTTCTATCTATCTTCAGGCATTTTCTGTTGTGATTATTTTGTTCTTTTATTTCTATTTTTTCCTTGAATTTTAGCACTTTCTGATTTTTGTTCTTGAGTGTCTTATATCATTTTAAAAATATCTTCAAGTCATTATGGAAATAGGAAGTTACAGTTTTGATATGTTTATGGCCATGTATTTCTGGCCTGCTTTCATTGTCTGTAGCAATGTGATTTTTCTCTTAATTCTTTTTTTCTTATTGTATAGGATTGTATCCCAATACTTTTCTGTTGGTTATTTTTATATGAAATTAGATTTATGGAACTTTTAGATAAAAACATGTCTTTAATTACCTTTCTTAAATGAATAGTACCTTTTCTTCTTTTGTTTTTAAATAGTGTTCAAAAACATTGAAAGCAACTTGCTTCATGATATTTCCTGACTGTGTTCACTCCCATCCCCACTTTCATCTGGACCTTTTCTTTCTTTTATTCCTATTGTCTCAGTCTATTCAATTTTGAATCCACTTTTAGCAGTGACTTTTCAGCATGGACCTTGTCTTTTTAGGGAGCATTGGTTGATTAATATTGAGAGTTCAGGGTAGAAAGAGGAGAGTGAAACAGCTATGGCACATTGAAATCTTATCCTAGGCTTCTGCCTTTATCCACTATTGGACTTAGAAAACTCCCTCTGAGGTTCACTTGCTGTTCTCCATTGGTTTCTCATACTTTTTTCCCCAGTGAATATCTGTTGTCTGCTTTGGAATTTTCTTATTCTTAGATTTCTTCCTATTCTGTCTTCCTAACTATGAGCTCTTTCTTGCTCCTACTTGATAAACTCAGGAACACTTGAAAGTTTAAGGATAAACAGCAGCTGTAGAGCTCTTACCAGTAGTTTGTCCACAGAATCATACGATCAGAGGTGGTAATACTCTGATTGCCGCAGAAAGTCTGATATGCATGGTTTATTAACAGTTAGGTACTAAACTTCTCTCCCCTTCTCTTTCCATCTCTTGCTCTTTGTCTTTGTGATTTTTCCATTTTCCTTGTGGGATGAGGAGGGATAAATGGAATTAAAATGCATTTAAAATATGTGTTATACTGGCTCGGCGCCAGCCACATGCATTGAGGTTGAGGCTGGCGGGTTTGAACTCAGCCCCGGCCAGCTAAACAACAACAGCTGCAACAGAAAATAACCAGGCATTGTGATAGGCGCCTGTAGTCCCTGCTACTAGGGAGGCTGAGGCAAGAGAATTGCTTAAGCCCAGGAGTTTGAGGTTGCTGTGAGCTGTGACGCCTCAGCATTCTACCAAGGGCGACAAAGTGAGACTCTGTATCAAAAAAAAAAAAAAAGTGTTATATCTATTAATAAGTTTAATTTCCCTTGATCTCAGTTTGAAGACTGTCTTTGCAACAAAACATCCCTCTGCCTCATATTTCAGAAAGAGGAAATTGTTTTTCTTCCCTTAAAGCTCACTCATGTTTGTTTTAGAATAAGCACACCGACTATGCACTATGTACCAAGCACTTTGTTTAGCAATGTAGGGAATATAAAGATGTTGTGACTTCAAGAATATACAACCTATTGGGGAAAATTTGGTGTCATAATTTTATGGATTTGTTTCTCTCACTAGACTAGTGATCTCCTCAGAAGTAGAGAGGCCATGTCTTATCCTTGACTTCCCTAAAAGCTGGCGCATAGTAGGTGGTCAGTAAATGTATATTTAATGAGTAACAAGAACCCAGATGACTGAGAGAATGAATACAGGAAATGCCATTAGAGAAGAATAAGCAAAATGCTGGAGATTGAAAAAATGGACGACAGGGCATAATACTACATAAAGTTGTTGTCCAAAGTAGGCTATTAAAAAATGGGTTAAAATTTGACAGGCAAGGCTCGGCACCTGTGACTCAAGTGGCTAAGACGCCAGCCACATACACCTAAGATGGCGGGTTTGAATCCAGCCCGGGCCCACTTAAACAACAATGACAGCTGCAACCAAAAAATAACTGGGCGTTGTGGCAGGCACCTGTGGTCCCAGCTACTTTGGAGGCTGAGGCAGGAGACTTGCTTGAGCCCAGGAGTTGGAGGTTGCTGTGAGCTGTGATGCCACGGCACTCTACCCAGGGGGATAGATTGAGGCTCTGTCTCAAAAAAAAAAAAAAAAATTGACAGGCAAAAAGCAAGTAAAAAGGTAATTTCAAAGACTAAGAAAAGCATGAGGTCATTTTGGCCAGAGCTGAGGGAGGAGGCAGGGGAGTACCTGTGGATAAAGGGAGATGAGGTGGAGAATATCAGTAAGGATCTTAATGGGTTAGATAGGCCCCAGCCAGCAGGGGTAATATTGGTGTTCTGGTGGGCAGTGAGGAACTACTGAAGGTTTTTTAGGAGAGTGCCAACAAAGGCACTCTCCTAAAGGATCCCCCTTGGGGATCCCCTGGCCTTGGAGATCTTCACCTAACTGCAGTGGCAGCTGGCACAAGGAGGGAACACTTTTCGGCACAAGGAGGGAACACTTTTCTTTCTTTTTCTTTCTTTCTTTTTTCTTTTTTTGAGACAGAGTGCTATGGCATCATAGCTTACAGCAACCTCAGACTCTTGGGCTAAAGCAATTCTCTTGCCTCAGCCTCCTGAGTAGGTGGGCTACAGATGGCCCACCACAAAGCCCGGCTATTTTTAGAGATGGGATCTCATTCTAGCTCAGGCTAGTCTTGAACTCGTGAGCTTAGGCGCTCTGCCTGCCTCAGCCTCCCAGAGTGCTGGGATTACAGGTGTGAGTCACTGTGCCTGCCCTAGGGAACATTTTTCTCTTCAGTGAGGAGAGGGTCTCATGGTGAGTTTCCTGGAGTTCTAAGGGATTTGCCTTTCTTCTAAATTTGAAATGGAAGTTTGAAAGAGGATGTCATGAGGATGGCTTATTGGGAGATGACATCAGTCAAAAGAGATCCAGACCAGAAGTATTTAGAAGGGCCTGAATCTACCTATGAGAAGGAGAGAGCACCAAGCCCAGAACTTCCATGTATTCTTGAGTAATTATAGGGGACTGCAGAGTTGATAGAGTGTATATGCAGAGTTCACATTAGATGCTCAGGATTGAACATATGGGGGGAGGTGCAGCTGGGGACAGCATCAGCTGTCATGATGGTGGGGTGGAGGTATGATGTAGGCTGCTTGTCAGAAGTGTGTACATCAGCAGGTTTGCTGGAGCACCAACCTTGTGCTCAGTGGCCCAGAACATCCAGGCTTTCTCGCCCATGCTTGGGTGGGCACCTGCCAGCACAGCCCTCTGAGGAATAGAAAGCCAGAGCAGGGCAGCTGCTTTCATAAGCTTTTTGGTGCATTATTGCAAAACTGGCTTAAGCTTGTGATTGAGCTAAGTTTGTTAGGAAACCTGAATCCCTTCTTCCTTGTTGCTAGCTGACAGTTGTTCTCATTTAAATCCTTCCTATATTGGCCTAAGTTATGATTCTAGATATGTCCTCTTTGATTTCTGTTCTGTTGTTCTGGGAAGTGGGATAGAGACTGTCCCATCTTAAAAGAGTTTTATGGCCTGCAGGTGACCCAAGCCAAGGAAAGCTGTAATGGGTGTTTTCAGTGTGGAATAGGCTTGGTTTAATCAGCTAATTTGCTACCTTTTCCATTTAGATACCCTATAGTCTTCATTGTTAATGAATTTTTTGCAGCCTTAACAAGGCTTTCTGACATGAAAATTCTGCAAAAATTATATACTCATCTCATCTCTACAGAACTCAGTCAGATATGTATTGAGAGCTATTAACACTCAGTTTGAACATCTGTCATGGCACTGGTCCTTGTCTCATAGCTCGGAAAACTGAACTAGCCATGGAGAGGCAAGAACCAGACAAACACCATAATTGAGAACTCTCTGGTGTCACCCTAAGCATTGCATATCTATTACTCCCTACAGTGAATCCTGTGAACCCTTTGAAGTGAGTACTCTGATGCTCGTTCTGTAAATGGGTCACAGAGTTTATTTGCCCAAGTCTCAGAGCCATTAGATGGAAAAATTGGGCATGGTGCAGGGACGCATTCCTATAATCCTAGCATCCTGGGAGGCTGAAGCAAGTGGATTGCTTTAGCTCAGGAGTTTGAGACCAGGTAAGCAATACCATATCTCTACTAAAAATAGGAAAAAACCCCAATTAGCTGGGTGTGGCAGCACATGCCGATAGTCTCAGCTACTTGGGAGACTGAGGCAGGAGGATTGCATGAGTGCAGAAGTTTGAGGTTGGTGTGAGCTATGAGGGTGCCGTGACACTACCCAGGGCAAAAGAGTGAGACTATGCCCCTCAAAAAAAAAAAAAAAAAAAAAAAAGTGGTGAAATTGGGCCTGGAGCTGGTCTTCCTGAGTTTGTGCTCTCCATCACTGAACAATTGCTCAAGTTACCTAAATGTAGCTGCCTCTCCAGATGATGAAACTATCAATGTAGGTAAAGAAAGCAAAGCACAGCACTGCTTAGTAAGTGTTTTGATACTGATGAACCAAAACTTTAAGCTAGGAAGCAGAAAATTTGGTCTGTTGCTACACTTTGGCAGGTGAAAGAAGGCTCAGGTGACTTTTTTTTGTTACCTAATTTAAAGGGGACTGTCCCACAGTTGGGGGTAGGGGTGGGGCAAAGATTTGGGACCAGGTGTTTCCATGACTGCCTTCTCTGCACTGTACCTATGGTTCTGTTTGCCTTTTTCCCATTTTCATTAGCATTTTATCCCCCTTGCTACTCAACCTCCACACCTACCCACCCCTCAAAAAGAGCGATTGTAAAGTCTCGTCATTTTTTAGAGCTTGTTGAGAAAGAAATTCTACCCTGAGAATTTTGTTCCAGTCATCCCTATGGACTTCTCTACTGGTGGGAGCATGTTCAAGCTGAGAAGCTTTTGTGGTAGACACAGGGGTAATTGCTGATAATGGTTTGGTCATAGAACCATGTTTGGCCATGGAGGTAACAGGTGCTATAAAAGAGAACACATGGAGGGTGGCACCTGTGGCTCAAAGAGTAGGCCTCATATATCAGAGGTGTTCAAACCCAGCCCCGGCCAAAAGCTGCAAACCCCCCCCCCCCCAAAACAAATAAAACAGTGTGTGTGTGTGTGTGTGTGTGT
>NW_003852398.1:36940964-36979983 GCF_000181295.1 Otolemur garnettii
GGGGGGGGGGAGTAGGATTAAAAATTAGAGCATAATATCTTTGCACTTTGCTTTTTTAGTCCCCTTATTAAATTTTGACTTCTGTTTGAGGAAAATAAATGAGAACAAAGAGTATGTTTAGAATATAGTTTTTGTGTTTTAAATTTGACTAATGAGCAAGTTTTAGCAGTTTCATTTGGTTCTGGTCAACCTGTGTTCAAAGTGTCAATTAACCAATAAATATTATGAAAAACAAGAGTCAGAAATGGTTACACTACTCTTGCTAATGAGCTGTTAATGAAATTGTGGTCAGGTGGGAATTGCAGACACTCTGGAATCCTGCCTTTTCCAGAAAATGAGCAGTAGTGGAGCTAAGGCTCTGACCCCTGAGAAACAGCTTCATTTAACTCTTTCACTCCTAATTTGCCAATTATGCTCCTCTTTATTATGAAGTTGAAGCTTCTTTTTGGTATCTCTAGGTTAACTTCAATTACAGTGAAAATTTTTAAAATGCATTTTTATTTGACTCAATTCCTTAAGTGGGTTTAGCGAGCTAGAGGAGCTATAGTTGTGCTGTGGTTTACTTTCAACTGCCTGACCTTTGCCCTTTCAGTAATTTCCTTTCTCTTCTAATTTTCTGGAGTGTTTTCTGAGTCTCCTTACCTCCAACATATACATAAACATATCAACAGTAGGACATTGAGTGGTCTAGCTAAAGGTTTTATAGGGATGAGGGGGAGTAGCGGGGTAGATGGGGGGAGCAGTCAACAGGGTCATTGAAAACCAGATTCCCAACATTGTAAAAGACCAAATGCTATGATTAAGGGGTTGTGCTGTACCTATTAGTAGCACTTATTGGGCCTTTTTCTAAGATTAGAAGGAACATGGGATACACTCAGAGTGGAGATGGAAGGGGCGCAGGGGTAATCCACCTGGTTAGGAAACAGGTACAGAAGCACATCACAGGTCTCTACCTGAAAGTAGCTCCCTTGCCCCCTTCTTCCTTGGTCACCTTTACTTTACCCCAAGACTTAATAAATTTTGCAACTCTGATTAGTTCCTTAGCCTGGTGGAAGAAATTACTTACTATGTGTGCTTAAAGGTATGATGCTGTGGGGAAGAAGGCTGATAGGTTTCCTAGTTTTTCTGGCCAAAACACTATCATCCTTTACTGCAATCTCAGCCTTCCCATTCCCTACTCATTCTTCTGGTTCAGACTTTCTTATATCTGATTAGGAGAATTATAATAACCTGCCAAATGGCCTCCCTGCTTCCTGCCTCCTTGTTTTATATACTGAGAGCCTCATGCTTAACAAGGAGTTACTTATTGCTTGCCTTAAAGCTGTTCTCTGGACTCAGAATTCCTTTTCTTTCTTTCTTGTTTTTGAGACAGACTCTTACTTTGTTGCCCTCGCTAAAGTGCTATGACTTCACAGCTCACAGCAACCTCAGACTCTTGAGCTTAAGTGATTCTCTTCCTCAGCCTTTCAAGTAGCTGGGACTACAGACGCCTGCTACAACACCCGGCTATTTTTAGAGATGGAGTCTCACTCTGTCTCAGGCTGGTCTTGAACCTGCGACCTCAGGCAGTCCACCCACCTTGGCCTCCCAGAGTGCTAAGATTATAGGTGTGAGCCACCATTGCACCTGGCCTGGACTCAGAATTCTAAGTGTCATCACCCCCACCATCATTTACTTCATAGCTCTCAATGCCAGGGATTAGTCTTGTTCATGGTTGTATCCTCCCCAATGCCTAAAACTATAGGTGGTCTCTCACTGGGCACCCAATAAGCTTTGGGAAGAAGAATGCCTGGAAAAGAGCAGGTTCTTGCTTAACTCTCAGTAAATGCTCATTGTCCATCCACTGAGAAAAGAGGCTCACCATGTTCTAAGTATAGTTACTTTGGGCCCTTGTCTTGATGACTGTCTAAGGCAGTGTGGTTCTCAACTTTCCTAATGCCGCGACCCTTTAATAAAGTTCCTCGTGTTGTGGTGACCCCAACCATAAAATTATTTTCGTTGCTACTTCATAACTGTAATTTTGCTACTGTAATGAATCGTAATATAAATATCTGATATGCAGGATGTATTTAGGCAACCTCTGTGAAAGGGTTGTTCGACCCCCAAAAAGGTCACGACCCACAGGTTGAGAACCTCTGGTCTAAAGTATCTCTCCCATTGTAACATAGGCAGTCGTCTTAGTAGCATTGATAGTCCTCCTTGAAGCAATCCTTGGAGAGCATTGCTCTTGTGAATTCTGTGTATAGAGGTTTAGAGTTGTCTGTCCTTGAGACTGAGAAGGAGATGGTGGTGTAGGAGATGAGATTTTGGAGAGCAGGTGTAGGAGGTGAGATTTTGGAGGGTGGTCCTAGGATGATGGAGGATAAGCTGCTAAGTAGCTGTTCCTTGAGAAAAAACTATAGAGTCTTTAGTTGTGAGGAGTCTTAATGAAGGTTAAGGATTTCTACCCCTGCTTAGAAGCTATGCCAGAGAACTCTTCTAAGGTCCTGCCTAGATTCTACATCCTGTGACTTAGAGTAAAAAATTGGTTTGGAGGATATTTATTTATTTTTCTCTGTTTATCATTGTTGAGTCCTTTTAAAAAATGCATAAATATGACTGTATTTGAGAATGACTCCTTATAGGCTTTGCTGTTCAAAAAAAAAAAAAGGTCTCTGCTTGTGATTTCCTTAAAAAAATAACAACATTAAGTATTGGTTCAGGGTTGAACACCCTAGAGAGGTTTGTTACTGGTTCTGTTCAAGTCCTGCCTTGGAGACAGGATAGAGGCTCATTTGTGTGAATCAGGGATCTTGCCAGGACTTGTTCGGGGGTTTTGAATAAAGAAGCAGGAAGATAAGGCTGTGGTAGTCATGGCAACCAGGCCTGTAAAGTCTCAGCTCTGACCATCCCTAGTTAGAGCTTGGCGGCCCCAGTGAGGTGAGTGGTATTGCTTCCTGTTCCATATTCTTTTTATTCCTTTTAATCTGGGGAAGGGGGAGCTTGCATTTGAATGGAGTTAAGTCCTACTGTGTGCCTGAGGCTAAACCTGAGCTGTGGCACAAGTAGTTGGTTCCTGGCCTTCAGAAACTCAGTGTAAAAGGGAGATTTTACTCCTGACACATACCTACAGGACTTGACAAATGAAATGTCTTTGCTTCATCTGGGTTGACATTTACTTCTATAGGGCTGTTCTGGGGCTGCTTTTCCTGATGCACTTTTTACTCCTTCTGAGCACTGACACAGTTCTTTTCCCATGTGTTCTTCACAACATGTAGCACATTAAGGAAAAAGTGGACATGATAAATTCTTTTCATTTGACACATAAGGGGGATGAAGATTCAGAAAGATAAATTTGGCTAAATTCAGCTGGTCATTAAAGACTGTTGAGTAGGGAGCAGAATTCCAGGGCTTATGGTGGCATGGTCAACCGTGGCAGCCTTTGGCTTTCTGCCATTGTGTCTGAGTATGACTCGAAGTCCCTGGAGTGGAAAGTTTCTGGGCAGGAGCTTACATAGGATGCCCCTAGCTCTCACAATTGCTGAAACAATTGGAGCATGAAATAAATAATAATAATGTTGGACCCATAGAGTAAAATATCCACAAGTTCATATTAATGTAAATAAATAGATGGAGGACAGTTTTCCCTTGCAGCGAAATTGCAATTAATAAATGTACAAGGAAGGAGAAAAGTTGAAAATCACCGTTAGATAATCAACACCGTGGTAATTGTTGCAGACAAATTCTCCTAATGATGTGCAGAAGTTTGAGGAGAAAAAGAATTTGTATAATCTGGAAGTATTTTTCCCTAGGAATGTGTTTTTAGTAACTCTGATTTTTTTTTTTTTAAGCATATCCACAATGTTATGTAACTACCCCCACTGTCTAAATCAGTCGTCCTCAAACTATGGCCCGCTTAGGACATTTATCCGGCCCCTTGGGTGTTTTTGCCACTGCTGCCTGTCCTGCTTAGCAGCCGACTCATCCCGGGGCCCACAGTCCAGCCCTCCACGGTCTGAGGGACAGTGAATTGGACCCCTGTTTAAAAAGTTGGAGGACCCCTGATAAATCCTAAATATTTTTATCACTCCAGAAAGGTATCCCAGACCCATTAGCAGTCACTCCCCATTTCCTCCCTTCCTTTAGTCCCTAAAGATGACTAATTTAACTCTTTCAAAGTTCATCCAAGTTGTAGCATTTATCAGTATGTCTTGTTCCTTTTAATCACCAAATAGTATTGTATTGTATGGATACACCACGTTTTATTTATTCATTTATCAATCAAGGGACATTTGGGTTATTTCCACATTTCAAGCTTATGAACATTCATATACAAGGTTTGTGTGAACATGTTTTTAGTTCTCTTGGGTATACACCTAGGTATGGAATTGTGTGATTCATATGGGTAACACTACATGTAACCTTTTGAGAAACTGCCAAACTAGAGGAGGAAAGTTTTACATGATTTTTGTTTACTACAGAGGAATAGCTCAGAAGAGACTGCCTTTGTTTGTTGATCAAATAGTATCACCACTAATAAAACATACTGACATCATGAACACTGATACGATACAATGGAAGAACATAGACATCATGCTAAGTAAAAGGCAGAAACAAAAAGCCATATATCTTATGATGCTTATATATGAAATGTCCAGAGTAGGTAAATTCACAGAAAGAGTAAATCAGTGGTCATTTTTTTTTTTTTGAGACAGAGTCTCACTCTGTCACTCTGAGTAGAGTGCTGTGACGTCCTAGCTCACAGCAACCTCAAACTCTTGGGTTCAAGTAATCTTCTAGCCTCAGCCTTCTGAGTAGCTGGGATTACAGGTGCCCATCACAATGCCCAGCTAGTTTGGGAAAGACCATCATTTCTTTGGTCTTTAAGCCAGGGATATAAGACTTCATTTAATCATGAGAAGATACCAGACAGTCCTGAGTAACTCATTGGTATTCCTCATGAGTGTCAGGGTGATGAAAAGAAAGACTTAGGAACTATTGCAGACTACAGGAAACTAGGAAGAAAAGCCCATATGAATCCAAAAACAAACACTCAAAAAAGGACATTAGTGGTGACCCTGGTAAGGTTTGTAAAAGATCTTTGGTTTGGTTGATCGTGTTACTTTCTCAGTTCTGATATTTGTACTATGGTTATGTAAGACATTAACATTGGGAAAGGCTGTGTGAAGGATATATGGAAATTGTCTGCACTATTTTTTATAAATTTTGTAAGTTTAAAGGTAGTTCAGAGTAAAAAATTAAAAACAATCCACGCTCAGCGCCTATAGCACAGTGGTTACAGCACCAGCCACATACCAAAGTTGGCGGGTTTGAACCCGGCCCAGGCCAGCTAACCAACAATGACAACTGCAACAAAAATATAGCCAGGGATTGTGGCGGGCTCCTGTAGTCCCAGCTACTGGGGAGGCTGAGGCAAGAGAATTGCTTGAGCCCAAGAGTTTGAGGTTGTGGTGAGCTGTGATGCCACGGCACTTGACTGAGGGTGACATGATGAGACTCAAAAAAAAAAGCAATCCAGTTATTTATTCTTGCTCACATGTCTGCGGATCAGCTAGATTTGGCAGATCATGGCTGGGCTCAGTGGGCCTTAGCACCAGTCTACAGTTTGGGTCCAGGTTTACTCATCCTTCCTGGGCCAAAAGCCTAGTAGTGGCATTTCTTCTCATGATAATGGCAAATACTGAGACCAAGCCAACCATGAAAGCACATTTCCAACATCTCTTTGTGACACATTTGGTAGCATCTCACTGGCCAAAGCGTGTACAACCTAAGTCCAAATTCAAGGCATGGGAAAGTACACTCTGCTGCTAGTAGAAGGAACTATGGGGTCTTTTGGGCAAAGGGTGACAGGAAGGAAGGAAGATAATTGGTAACGGTGTAGCAATCTACCATAGATTCTGTCCCCCTGGGAAAAGCAGGAGTTATTACCTGGGTCCTGGCCTGTGATTGAAATCAGTGACAGTCTAGGTAGGAGTCAAAACTCAAGCATGAGGTGGCTTTACTTAATATGAACACTATTTCCTCAAGCAGCGATACTCAGCCTTGGAGTCTGCTCCCTGGGAACCAGTGATGGGAAAACAGATATTGTGGGTTTTGCAGGACTGTACCTTTCTGGATCCCGATATTATTTTCTCCTTAACTCCTTGCCCTCCACCTTTTGTTCCCTAACTCTTTACCTAATGTCTCTCATGACTTCTCTTTGCTCTGATTTGCTCTGTCCCAATGTTCTGGTCCATTTCTTTCCTTCAGAGGGCCCCTAGAAGTATGCAGGTCAGATCATAAACTCTCTTTTCAGCTTGGCCCAGCCTTTCCTCCAGTGGGGTAGAAAGATTTGAAATACTGTATTTTCTGTTGCTTCTGCCACTGCTGCTGCCATTAATGGTTTTGTGTATTTTAAATGAGCGTAACCTGTATGTTGAGTTAAAGTTGCTGTGGTTGCTCTTGCTTCCTGTTGTGGCTTATATGAAGTGAGTAATTTTGGAATTTTTCCCCAAATAAATTGATTCACACGCGATCTTAGTCTCTACTTTGGCTAGCTTAGCATGGTTTAACCTGCTATATCTGAAACTGACAAACTCAAATAAAATTTTTCCTATTCTAACTTTAACCAAAAGTCTGAAAATTGAAGTTCCCATTATTATTAACTAGTATTAGTATCATTATTACTTAAAATAACTGTTTTGAGTCTACCTGCCCTGGTGAAAATTTTTGTGGGTCTTTCTACCATACCTTTAGATCACTTACGATTTCTTCTCTTTCATTTAAAAGTTTTCTTTCTTCTTCTTCTTTTTTTTTTTTTTTTGAGACAGAGTCTCACTATGTTGCTCTTGGTAGAGTGCCGTACCTCAAACTCTTGAGCTTAAGCAATTCTCTTGCCTCAGCCTCCCAAGTAGCTGGGACTACAGATGCCTGCCACAATCCCTGGCTATTTTTTTGTTGCAATTGTCATTGTTGTTGAGCTGGCCCGGGGCCGGTTTTGCATCCGCCAGCCTCCGTGTATGTGGCTGGCACCACAACCACTGTGCTATGGGCATCAAGCTTCATTTAAAAATTTTCACTCAGCAAATAATTATTGAGAGTTCACTGTATGCTAGGCCATGTGATAGGCCCTGAGGATAAAATGATGAGCAGTTATACTAACCAGATAAATTTTTAAAACTAAAATGTAACTCTTGGGCAGCACTCGTAGCTCAGTGGGTAGGGCACTGGCCACATACACTCAGGCTGTGGGCTTGAACCTGGCCTTGTCCAGCTAAACAGTGACAACTGTAACAAAAAAATAGCTGGGTGTTGTGGCAGATGCCTGAAGTCCCAGCTACTTGGGAGGCTGAGGCAAGAGAATCACTTAAGCCCAAGAGTTGGAGGTTGCTATGAGCTGTGATGCCATGGCACTCTACCCAAGGTGACATTGTGAGACTGTCCCCAGAAAAAAATAAATTAAAATAAAATGTAACTCTTGATTGTGGTAAGTGCTATAAAAAAAGGAGTCATCGGGCGGTGCCTGTAGCTCAAAGGAGTAGGGCGCCAGCCCCATATGCTGGAGATGGTGGGTTCAAACCCAGCCCCGGCCAAAAAAAGAAAGAAAAAAGAAAGGAGTCATGGTGTCTTTGGGAGCAGACATATCTAGTCTGAGAAAATAGAGGCTGCTCTCAGATGGGACCTCTAGTGGGGATCAGAAGGATGAGGAGATGGAGGCTGGGGTCAGAAAGAGGACTCTGGGCAAATGGAACAGCAGGTAAAATGGCCCCCTGGTAGGAGGGAGGATGATTCTGTCATAGAATAGAAAAAGGCCAACATACCTAGAATATAGGAAATGAGAGGTGGACAAGGCTGGAGAGGCAAGCTGGGCCAATACTATTGATGAGGATTTCATCTTTATCCTAATAGTAGAAAGCCATGAAAGGTGTGAAGAGAGGAATGACATGGATTTATGTGTTGTTTTTTTTTTTTTTTGAGGCAGAGTCTTACTTTGTCACCCTTCATAGAATGCCATGGTGCCATAGCTCATAGCAACCACAAACTCCTAGGCTTAAGCAATTTTCTTGCCTCAGCCTCCCAAGTAGCTGGGACTACAGGTGCTTGGCTAGTTTTAGAGATGAGGTCTTGCTCTGGTTCAGGCTGATGAACCTGAGAGCTCTAGTAATCCACCTGCCTTGGCCTCCCAAGTGCTGGGATTAAAGGCATGAGCCACTGCGCCCAGCTAGATGTATGTGTTGAAGAAATAAAAATAACTGGCTTGGCGCCTGTGGCTCAAGCGACTAAGGTGCCAGCCACATACACCTAAGGTGGTGGGTTCGGATCCAGCCCGGACCCGCCAAACAACAATAATGGCTGCAACCAAAAAATAGCTGGGTGTTGTGGCGGGCACCTGTGGTCCCAGCTACTTGGGAGGCGGAGGCAGGAGACTCGCTTGAGCCCAGGAGTTGGAGGTTGCTGTGAGCAATGAAGCCATAGCACTCTACCCAAGGGGACAGCTTGAGGCTCTGTGTCAAAAAAAAAAAAAAAAAGAACAGTTGGATTGGGAAGTAAGAGTGATATGGGAGGCCAGTTGGTAGGCTATGATGGGGTCCGAATGAGAGATGGTGATGGTTTGGATAAAAGCAGTGGTGGGAGGATGGAGACACATAGGAAAAATCAACAGGCTTTGGAGACAGATTAGCTGTAGAGGCAACAGAGTAGAAGGGAATGTCAAGGTTGATCTATTTAGCTTTTAGCAAGGAAAAGACTATGTTGTATGAAGTTACCTCTTCCCCATGACCATAGGAACAGGTTAAAAGTTGCCTGTTCTTTGTTGTTCTTGTCAGTATTTGGCCTCATCTCCTCCCAGAACCATTTTCCTCAGTCATTTAGTTTTATTTTCCTATACTAAGAAAATAAATCCAGGCTTCCTGCTGGTACAACAAACCTGCAGCCCCCATAGCTTTTCCAGTTCTGCCAACCTGGTCTACTCCTTGACTGCTGTGGCCTGTCAGTTTCTATGTTGAGAAAACAGAATAATTTAATTAGGGAGATGTTGGTCTCGAGATTCAAGTGTGTATCCTCTCACCTACTTTGCCTCATTCCCTTACAGAGTTCCGTATAGATTAGTCCCACATTGCGCAGAGTTCCCTATAGATTAGTCCCATATTGAGACTGCTGCCTGTTTTGATATGACCCAAAAGCTAAATTGGTTTCTACATTTTTTAATGGTTGGGAAAAAGGAGTATATATGGGTGGTATGTGTGTTTGAAGGCACACAAATGGGAAGGATTGAGGACGTAAGAGAGCATAGCAGAGTCTAGTCTTCATGAACCAATAAGCTGCTGGTTTATTAGTTAGCTGTTCCATCCCAGTGGCCCTCCAAGTACCCTATACCTCATGAGGCTTTTCTCTTCTTGGCTTTTAGGTCAGGCTGTCCCCGCAGGATCCCACGTGCGGCTGAATCTTCAGACTGGGGCAAGAGAGGTGAAACTCCAATATGAGAACAAGATGCAAAATAATTTGAAGGGGTTGAAAAAAGGCAAAAGGTACAGTGTCAATCCTAGAGACTGGGAGACTAAGTGATGACATTGATTTTGTAATACTAAAAGTGCTACCCAAATTCACATGGCTTTTTTTTTTAATTTTAAATTTAATAGCGTAGAATTTGTGATAAATCTGTCAGAGGTTTATGGAAGTTTACTTCTGCAATCTTTGGCTTCTGCAAACTTTAAATAGTTTGCAAGGCAAATTGATGCTTTGTAAAAGGCTATAGGAGGAATGCTTAAGCTGCTTTAAAAATGAAGCTATTTTTCCCAGTGCTTTAGGAGCACCCATTTGAATCTCAACGATTAATGTGCTGATTACAGATGAGTCATCTATTCATTAAAACAGGCCTGTTAGGTCTTCTGCTGTGCAATAATACTTCCTTGGTGAACAATAAAATTGCATTTTAAAGTCTTTAATTCAGACTAACTTTTCCTCTTGTTAGTATTAAAATAGGCTGTCTTATAGTATGAAAGGAGAAGCTACTGCAGTTCTCCGGTGGTTAGAGGTTTCCTTAGTTTTAAATCACTAGTTCATATTTTAGATTATAGAGAATTCAGTCTTTATTTATCTGTTTGTTGTCTTGAATTAACAAATTTTCTTTGGTTGGTATTTCCTGAATGAGAGGAAGGAGGTTGAGGCATAGGTTTGTCCTGGATGCTAGACTTGTACAGTTTAAAAGTATAAATACTAGCCATGAGGTTTCTATCACAGGGATCAATGAATTACAGCCTATGGGCCATATTGGGCATTCTGCCTGTTTTGATCTGATCTGAAAGCTAAACTGGTTTTTACATTTTTAATTTTATTTATTTAGTGTAGTTTTTGGCCGGGGCTGGGTTTGAACCCGCCACCTCTGGCATATGGGGCCGGCGCCTTACTCTTTTGAGCCACAGGGGCTACCTTTGGTTTTTACATTTTTTAATGGTTGGGAAAAAAGCAAAAGAAGAATAATATTTCATGACTCATGGAAATTTAAATGAAATTCAGATTTCAATGTCCATAAAGTTTTATTGGAACATAGCTATGTTCATTTGTTTACAAATTGTCTATGGCTGCTTTCTTGCTACAATGACAGAGTTGATTAGCTGGGATAGACACCATAATAAGGCTAACAAAACCTAAAATATTATCTAGTCATTATAGTTTGCTGACCTGTTCTAAAACATACTGGGAATTAATCAAGGATTAATGAATGGGGTTAGTGTTACTCAGTCCTTGGATTTTTATAATTTTAATAATATTTTGCAGTTAGGTATGAATCAGAAATGGAGCTTAAAGACCAAGTTCTCACTTAGTCTTTTCCTTGATACCCCTGACAGACAGTATTTTTGCTGATTCATGTGTACCTTTGTCAGGTGGCACACATGGTCCCACAGTACAGCCTGTTTAGATTTGGGCAGTTTTCACTGTTGGAAAATTAGGTTTTTTACTGGGATAGAGTCATTTTTCCTTATGGTCACGAAAATTGAGAAGGATCTTTCATCTTCCTTCACATCTCCAGAGAGGCCTGGGGCAGCCCACATCATATGATTACTCTTCTCACAACCATCTAAGAAATAATAAGATATCATTGTTGCAGCCTCTGCCAACATTCCTCCATCCTCTGCACAGATATACACATATATATCAGCATCTCAAAGCACTTTCAGGAAGTCTTTTCTCACATCTAATCCAAAAATTTTTTTTTCTTTTTTTTTTTTTTTGAGAGAACAGAGTCTTACTTTGTTGCCCTTGGTAGAGTGCCATGATGTCACAGCTCACAGCAACCTCAAACCCTTGGGCTCAAGTGATTCTCTTGCTTCAGCCTCCCAAGTAGCTGGGACTACAAGTGCCAGCCACAACGCCTGGCTATTTTTAGAGATGGGGTCTCACTCTTGCTCAGGTTGGTCTCTTGTTCAGGCTGATCTCAAACCTGTGAGCTCAGGCAATCCACCCACCTTCACCTCGCAGAGTGCTAGGATTCCAGGTGTAAGCCACTGTGCCCAGCTAGTCCAAGTCTTATTTTCTGAGGGAAAAAGCTGATATTTTTTTCTTGGCCCAAGAATATTGAGTTAGGAACTCAATTAATTTGGAATTTCTCTATTTTCTGGTTTTTATACCACGTAAAGTTACTTCTCTACTACCTGACTGTAGATCATCAGTAGGAGCACTTATTGCTTTTTCTGCTGCGCTTACCTTTTCAGAATAGAAAGCAGAGTCTGTAGAAACACACCACAAAGGAGAAATACTTGTCCTGTGGACCATATTGGGACTGCTATCTGTATTGTTTGCTACCTGTTTACTTTTCTCCTTTGAAGTGTTTGTGAGGACTCTGCCCTATAGTGGGTTTCAGGATATGCTGGACATTTCCTCTTCCTTCTCAGTGTTTATAGCTAGTGGCTATTCAATCTGAACCAAAGCCCAAAGGCATTGACACCATAGTGTGGACATTCAACACTGTGAGCTCAGAGAAACTCTGGCTGCCATTGGTGGACTTTTTCCTCTTGAAATGGAGCTCTTCCAATTTCACTTCATGTCTTCCTGGCTTCTTAGCCCTGGAATGGGAACAGAGGCCTAAAGGCAGGCCTCATTCCCTGAAATTGTTATACTTACCTGCTAATTCTGTTTTGGAGGACAAAATCTGCAGCTTCCCAGCAGATTGTTAGAGAAGTTAGTGATCCCACAAAGTTAAGAGTGCTTGGCTTAGAGCAGTGTTTTTCATATTTGTTTTGTCTCACAGCACACTTGAACCCATAGTTAAACTTTTGCAGCACACTTAAATTATGTTGGTTAAAAAAAGTGTTAAAGAATATGCTTTGAACTTATTTCAAAAACAATTTAATTATGATCTTTAAAATTCATGGCACACTGGTTGAAAAATCACTGACCTAAAGTGAGGTGGGGATATCCTTTAAGCCTAACGCATGGCAGCTTCTCCACTAGTGTTGCCAGCCATACTGCAAACTACAGCTACAAGGCCTATGAACTCTAAGGCCTGGGACACAGACACTGACTCTAGCTTGTCTCAGAAGATTCTCTTGGCATTGCCTGTCTTTAGTGCATATTTGGTTCCTAGCAACATTTTTTTCACTTTCTATTTGTGCTTTAGGCATTGTCATCTCCACCGGTTTTAGTCCATTTTCCTGTCAACATCTCCATAGTACAGTTCTCTTTTGCCCTGGAATAACCAGTTCCTTTGAGTCTTCCTCCCATGTTTGAAGGGCTGAGGGACAAATTACATTCAGGTTGTACCATTTTGGGGTAAGCCATTATCAAGGTCCAATATGGTGTTAGTGGTTACGTGGTTAGGCCAAGGAAAGGGCCATTTACTTGCTCCATTCACTTATTTCACAAAAGACTGATATTGAGTGCCCATATGCCAGGTATTGGGGATACAGTAATAAACAAAACAGGCAAATATGGAAGCTGGCAGACAGAAAACCAGGTAAACATTCCAGAAAGATAATGACAGGTTGTGATGATGACTGGGGAAGAAATAAACAAGGTGAGACTGCTTTAGATAGGATGATTTGGGAAGGCCTCACCAAGATAATTGGACTGAGACCTAAAGAAGGAGCTAGATTTAGCCATGCAAAGGTTTGAGTTTATAGGTTTTTAGGGGTTTGAGCGTTTCAGACAGATGGAACAGCAATGAATCCCTACATTTGTCAAGGAAAAGGCTTTGTAAAGTTTGAGAAACAGGCAAATGATCAGGGTATCTAGAGAAGAGGACAAAGAAGACTGATAGGAAATGGTATTAGAGAGGTCCACAGGGGCCAGATCATGTGAAGTTCCAAGGAATGTGGGTTTTTTTTTTTCTCTTTTTTGAGACAGGGTCTTGCTCTGTTGCCAAGGCTAGAGTGCAGTGGTATGATCATAGCCGATTATAGCCTCAAACTCCTGGGCTCAAGTGATTCCCCTACTTCAACTTCCTGAATAGCTAGGAATATAGGTGTGCACCACCATGGTTGGCTAATTATTTTTTTTTAATTTTTTGTAGAGATGAGGTCTCATTGTGTTGCTCTGGCAGGTCTCAAATTCCTAGCCTGAAGTGATCCTCTGAGCCTTCCAAAGTGGCAGGATTATAGGCATTAGCTACCTGCCTTGAACATGTTGAGTGATCTTCATTCACCTTTAATTGTAATGGAATGCCATTGGTGGATTTTAGGCAGGAGAATGATTTAATGTAGTACAGGTTAGCAAGATAACTCTAGTTGCTATGTGTCTGGAGAAGAGATTAAAGGTGGACAGAAGAAGCACAGAGATAATTAGGATATCATTTCAGTAGATCAGAACATAATGGTAGCTTAGTCTAGGGGTTCGTAATGGAGAGTGAATATATTTGGAGGTAGAGCCAATAGGACTTCCAATTCAGATGTAGGGGTTGAAGGAAGATAGAGGATATTCAGGATAAAATCTCATTTTGAGCAACTGAGTGTTTGGCGGTACCATTTATTAAAATAGAAAAGATGAGAGGGGTACAGATTTATAGAGAGAAGAATCAAGATCTAGATTAAGTTTGAGATACTTGGTTCCATACCTGAGTTCAGCTACTTGAGAGGCTGAGGCAAGAGAATTGCTGAAGCCCATGAGTTTCAGTTTGCTGTGAGCTGTGAGGCCATGGCACTATACCGAGGGCAACATAGTGAGACTCTGTCTCAAAAAAAGTTTGAGGTACTTATTCACATCTGATAAGTTACATAGTTGTATATGAGTCTGGTTGGTGATCATTGGAGAACTTTGGTCTGCAGATGTAAATTTGGGTATCACTAGCATACAGCTGTTTAAAAATAACTAAGGGAGGAGGTAGAAATGGAGAAGAGAAGATTGTCCAGACCTGAACTCAGAAGCATTACAGGTTATATTGTTGAAGTAGGAGGTGAAGAACCAGCAAGAAGTGGAGGAATAAGGAAGGGGAAGAACCCAGAGAGTGTGGCAACAAGAAGGCAGGAAATGAGACTGTTTCAAGAAGGGAGGGTGAACTGTGTAAATGCTGCTGGGGGGGTTGAGGAACATGAAGTAAGAGAAGGGTCTGTTGGATTTCCTCATCAGTTTTTTATTTTTATTTGTTTTTTGACAGAGTCTCTCTTTGTCACCCTCCATAGAGTGCTGTGGTGTCATAGCTCACAGCAACCTCAAACTTCTGGGCTTTAGCAATTCTCTTGCCTCAGCCTCCCCAGGTAGCTGGGACTACAGGTGTCCGCCACAACACATGGCTATTTTTAGAGACGAGGTCTCGCTCTGGCTCAGGCTGGTCTCAAACCTGTGAGCTCCAGGCAATCCACCCACCTTGGCCTCCCAAGTGCTGGGATTAGAGGCGTGAGCCACTGCGCCTGGCCTTATCATTAGTTATTGATGATCTTGGTGAACAGTGTGAGTAGAGTTAGAGAACATGATCCAGATTGGAGGAAATGGCAACATAAATAGGAGTCAAGAAGATAAGGATTGTGAGTGAAGACAATGTGTTCATAAATGCATTTACTCTGAATGAGAGCAGAAAAATGGCACCAAAAGATTGTTAATATGCTGACAGGAATAATCCAGAGGGAGGGAGAAATGATGCAGGCAGGAGGGAGCAGTATAATTATGGAAGTTAAAACTTTCTTAAGGGCAGTGGCATCTAGAACATAAGTTGATAGGAGCAGGGACACTGCCATCCATTATGGTGGAAGGCAACATAGAGAACATAGGTTTTGGTGCAGATTGTCTTAGAAAGCTTATGGTGAGAAGATGAAGTTTTTTTTTGAGACAGAGTCTTAAGCTGTCACCCTGGGTAGAGTGTCGTGGCGTCACAGCTCACAGCAACCTCCAACTTGGGCTCAAGCAATCCTCTTGCCTCAGTTTTTCTATTTTTAGTAGAGACAGTGTCTTGCCTTTGCTCAGGCTGGTCTTGAACTTGTGAGCTCAAGCAGTCCACTCGCCTCAGCCTCCCAGAGTGCTAAGATTACAGGTGTGAGCCCCCGTGCCCAGCCAGTAAGACAAAGTTTTTCACGATAACATCTGTTTTCTCAGTGAAGAATGAAGTGAGAAGAGCAGCGGACAATGGTTGTGTGTGTTTGCACTTGCACATGTACACTTGTGCTACTGTAGTCAGGACTGAGAGTGGGCAGTGATAGTGGCAGTGCTCTCAAGAATGGGAGCAGGGGAATTAAGGCAGTAAACAGATACAAGGTGCAATGGGATTGGTCTTAACCAAGTCTTAGAGGAGGGAAGAGATAATCTGTTCAAGCTATGGTTCCCTCTTGTGAGTGGAGGCGGGGAAGTGGCATCCTCATGCAGTTGGCAGTGGGTGATGTTCTGGGAGGAGAGATTCACAATTTTCTCCCCTACTTTGTAGGATTTTGGTACCAGTTTCTATGAAATATTACTTTTAAGGGATTAACACACTACCTGACACATGGTTAAGTGCTCAATAAATGGGACTTACTAGCTGTTGTTAGTTTAAGAGGACTGAGGCTAGAGAAGACAAGTCTTTTTCTTAAGGTCCTAAATGGTCTCTAGTGTGAATGAAAGAGTGAATGAGTGAAGATGAATGTCTGTGGCTTGGTTTAGCTCCAGTGGTCTTTGTGAGGATACCAGTCTAATCTTTGGTAGTTTACTGAGATGGCACCCACATTGACTCTTTCTTCTTCCCTTTGGAGGCTCACTGTGGAATATGGCTGGCCTTGATTCTACTCCTTCGTATCTCAAACCCATTCTTATGTTGTATGGACACATATTTCCTGTTTCTTCTCTGTGCTCAGAGATTGATTTTATGGCATGAAACTATCCAACCCATTTTTGTGATGACAGGGTGGCTCTTCAAATCAGTTCAGATACATGCTGCAGAGCTCTGGTCCCTGTTGTCTCTTTTCCCAGAAGAATATAAATAAAGATACATATTACTCCCTGTGTCTGTGCCCACTGCCCCCTAGGATGTCCTGCCCTGGCATATGCTTAGGGGCAGCATTACACAGACATTCCAGGCTTATTTCTGCCTGAGCAGCTGGCTGAGAGTTCTCTGTCCACGATTGGCTTCTCTCTGCCCTAAGCCATTTCTTCTTTTATGAAATAACCTCATCTTCAGCTGTGTCTTTCCTCCTCTAGGTTAAAAGTAAGGTCAGTCTATTGGACCCTTGGCTGACTGAAGGTAAAGGTATGATAGTACATACACTCAGTATTAGAGTGGCCTGGCCTAGCCCACCTCGGGGTGCTCGCCAGGGTCATTTTCTTTCCTGGAGAATATAGTGCCTCCCTCTTCACTCTCAGCTTTTCTTTGAACAGGCTGGACATCAACACCAACACCTACACATCTCAGGACCTTAAGAGCGCACTGGCAAAATTAAAGGAGGGAGCAGAAATGGAAAATTCAAAGGAAGACAAGGTACGTGATGGTTTTTCCTATTAGCATAAGCCTACAGCATGGCCTTGGTGTTTTTGTAGTGAAGGAAATCACTTTTTCCAGAAACTTTTGTAATAAATATGGGATAATAATATCATAAACTAATTTAAAGGGCGTTAATGACAAATAAGAAAACCTTTGTGGACTATTTAAAAAACAAAAAATAGTGCTGATTCTTCCCAACCATGAGTATGGTATGTTCTTCCATTTGTTAACATTTTCTGCTATTTTTCTCAGGGTTTCATAGTTCTCTTTATAGAGATCTTTCACATACTTTGTTAGATATATTCCCAGGTAGTCCATACTACCCAAAGCAATCTACAAATTTAATGCAATCTCCATCAGAGCACCATTGTCAGACTTTAAAAAACTTGAAAAAAATAGTACTTAGTTTTATATAATGTGATGAAGAAAACCCCCAAATAGCCAATACAATTCTTAAAAATGAAAACAAATCTGGAGGTATCACGTTACTAGACTTCAGTTTATACTACAAAGCTGTAGTGATCAAAAACATCATGGCACTAGCACAAAAACAGAGACATAGATCTGTGGAATAGAATAGAAAATGAACCTAGCCACATATCATCATTTGATCTTTGATAAGTGTAACAAAAACATACATTGGAGAAAAGAATTCCTATTTAACAAATAGGAGAACTGGTTAGCCACTTGTAGAAGACTGAAACTTGACACACATCTCTCACCTCACCACTAACAAAAATTGATTCTCACTGGATTTAAATTTAAAGAGAGTGTGAGGAAAATGCTTGAAAATACTGCCCTGGGAAAATATTTTATGAGTAAGACCCCCCTGGAAATTGCAGCAACACCAAAAATAAATAACTGGCGTTTGATCTAGCTAAAAAGCTTCTGCATAGGTAAAGGTACTACAACCAAAGCAAACAGCCTTCAGAAGGGGAGAAGATTTTTGCATATTATGAATCCAACAAAAGTCTGATAACTAGAATCTACAGAGAACTCAAATTAATAAGAAAAGAACAAACAACTCCATTTCTTTGTGAACAAGAGATTTGAATAGAAACTTCTCTGAAGATGACAGACAAATGGCCAACACATGAACAAATGCTCATTGGCTGGATGCCCTTCGCTCAGTGGGTAGTGTACTGGACACATGCTCCGGGGCTGCTAAACAAAAAAACCCAGCGAGGTGTTGTGGTGGGCGCCTGTAGTCCCAGCTACTAAGGAGGCTGAGACAAGAGAGTCACTTGAGCCCAAGAGTTTGAGGTTGCTGTGAGCTATGATGCTGTGGCACTCTACCAAGGATGACAGAGTGAGACTCTGTCTCAATAAAAAAAGAAGAAAAAAAATGAGAAAAAATGTCCATTGTCTTTGATCATCAGAGAAATGCAAATCAAAACCACTTTGAGATATCACCTAATTCCAATAAGATGAGCCCACATCGCAAAGTCCCAAAATTGCAGATGCTGGTGTGGATATAGAGAGAAGGGAACACGTCTACATTGCTGGTGGGGTTGCAAACTATTACAACCTTTATGGAAAGAAATATGGCGAATTCTCAAAGAACTAAAAGTTGACCTTCAAGTAAAGCAAACAGACAACTTTCAGAATGGAAGATTTTTGCAGGTTATGCTTCTGACAAAGGTCTGATAACTAAAATACACAGAGAACTCAAACTAATCAATAAGAAAAGAACAAATAACCCCGTTTCTATGCAGGCAAGAGACTTGAACAGAAACTTCTCTGATGAAGACAAGCACATGGCCTACAAACGCATGAAAAAATGCTCATCATCTGGGTGGTGCCTATGGCTCAAAGGAGTAGGGTGCCCGCCCCATATACCGGAGGTGGCGGGTTCAATCCTGGCACCGGCCAAAAACTGCAAAAAAAAAAAAAAAAAAAATGCTCATCATCTTTAATCATCAGAGAAATTCAAATCAAAACCACTTTGAGATATCATCTAACTCCAGTAAAGTTAGCCCACATAACAAAATCCCAAAACTATAGATGTTGGCATGGATGTGGAGAAAAGGGAATACTTCTTCACTGCTGGTGGGAATGCAAGCTCATACTACCTTTTTGGAAAGAAGTTTAGAGAACACTCAAGGAACTAAAAGTAGATTTACTGTTTGATCCTGCAATTCTTCTACTAGGTATATACCCAGATGATCAAAAATTACTTTACAACAAAGACATTTGCACCAGAATGTTTATTGTAACCCAGTTCATAATTGCCAAGACATGGAAACAGCCCGAGTGCCCATCCACCCATGAATGAATTAACAAATTGTGGTATATGTATACCATGGAATACTATGCAGCTATAAAAAAGGATGGAGACTTCATGTCTTTTATGTTTACCTGAATGGAGCTAGGACATATTTTTCTTAGTAAAGCATCTCAAGAATGGAAAAAAAGTATCCCATGTACTCAGTACTACTATGAAATCAATATATAATCACCTACACACTCATATGAATGGCAAAACATAACTATAGTCCAGAAAGTAGAAGAGGAGAGAGATGGGAGGGGATGGGAAATGCAGGAGGAGGGAGGGTATTTGGGGGGACCTCACCTAATGTGCATGATGCATTGGTACATTTCAAAACTATTAAGAAAAGAGTATAATCGTGGTAGATGTATTAATCAGTTCAATGTAAGCATTTTACATTATATATCAAATCAGTACACTGAACCCCATATATGCATCAATGTATATAGATATGATTTTATTAAAACAAAACAAAATGGAATGAATGAATGAATGAAAACGAAAAATAAATAAAAGTTGACTTTCCCTTTGATCCTGCAATCCCATTACTAGGTATCTACCCAGAAGAATAAAATCATCTTACCACAAAGACATTTGCACCTGGCTGGGCACCCATTGCTCAGTGGTTTGGGCGCTGGTCACATACACTGGGGCTGGCAGGTTCAAAACTGGTCTGGGCCTGCTAAACAACAAAGACCAACTGCAACAAAAAAGCATCCGGGCATTGTGACAGGTGCCTATAGTCCCAGCTGCTCAGGAGGCTGAGACAAGAGGATTTTGCTTGAGCCCAAGAGTTGGAGGTTGCTGTAAGCTATGACAACATGGCAGTCTACCAAGGATGACAAAGTAAGACTCTGTTTCAAAAAAAAAAAAAAAAGGAAAAAGGTATCCGATGTACTCATACTATTATAAAACCAATATATAAATACTTACTCATACGAATGATAAAACACAAATATAATCTAGCAAGAGTGAGGCATGAGGGGGAAGTGGGGCATTTGGTGGGTTCTGACCTAATGTGCACAATGCAAGGGTATATTTCAGAATAAGAGTAAATTTTAAATGTCTTAACCACAAAAAAAGTAAAGTGCTGGTTATGTTAATCAGTTTGATATAAGCACCCCACATTGTACACCAAATCATCCCATTGTACCCCATAAATGTATATAATTATGATTTTAATTAAAAATTAATACAAATACAAATAAAAAAACAGTGCTGGGAGTGTTTCTGTCATAGTTTAGGTTAGAATCAAACTTTTCACTTCTCCAAACATCTCTCCATGTTTGTTGAAATTGAGGCACAGAGCAGAGATGGCCATACTCTTCTTTATCACGGCCATCACCGAATAGACGTTACAACCCAGGTCTCCTCCTCACTTACACTTGGATTAGACATGAACTTGTTCAAAAAAAACAGAAGAACTGGACCAGAAGGGAAGAAGCCTGGGTTCTTGTCCTTTGAATATGTAGCAAATGTATTCTTTCTGGGCCTTAGATTCCTTAAATGTAAAACATGTGGCTGGGATGAAAGGATGGCTGAAGTTTCTTTCAGCTCTAACTTTTACCACAAGTTAAGGGAATGAGAAGGAAGAAGGGGCAAGATCACAGATCCTTAGCTATGGCCCTAATGCTTGGGAGGGCTCATAGGTACAGACCTGTAACAGGAAGAAATCTTACTGTTAGATGGATCGTGAGCTCGTGTAATAGCTGGAGAATATCACAAATCATTTGTTCATATTTCCAGTTGAATCTTGTCCCTAAAAGCACCTCCTCTGATAACAGTATGGCGACCTAAGTTCTGACTTCGGAAAGATTTTAGAATTCTAGTTAAAAAAAAAAAGTCCCCCCTCTTCTTTTCCTTCTCAAATTCCCTTTGCCTTTATCTACCTCTCTGCTCTTTCCCCCAAATTTAGTAGTATTTTAGAGAGGCAACATTAGGTACTTGTCATCTTGTATTATTTGTGGAAGAAGCCTTAGATTCTTCTGATGCTTCAAATATTTTTGAGAAAATGAACCTTTTGAAGGGCGAGGGTGAGGGGACTGACACTGGATTATTTAAGATGTGTTAAATGCAGGCTAAGTTTCCATGTCTTTGCTTATCTTATCAAAGTCACATCTGCTACATGGGAGTGTGTGTGGTGTGGAAGGGTAGGTAGCAGGATGGCAGCAGCAACACAGTGGTTGAGAGAAGGTGATGGATCTTACCACAAATGTATTAACTGAGGCATCTAAGGAAGAGCACCTCCCTTACCTGGTGACAGTGAGGCCAGGAGAGGAGAGTGTGGGTGGCTAGGTACACAGGGCAGGGATGTTTTGGTGACTAAGCTTTGGCTTCTTCCCACTCACCCCTCACAATGGGCTTCATGTGGGCCTGATGGGAACATAAGCGCCCCTATTCCATGTCTTCTCTGTGGGTGGAAGACCTACTTCACTGCTTCTCTTTGCTTTCTTTGAGAGTGTGATTGGATTTTCTTCTCTTAGGTATTGGCATTCTCCCCAATACTCATCCATAATTCAGTTAGTGTAGAAAGTATGACTGTTTATGACAGTAATTGAAAAATGTAAATGCAAGAGAGGTTTTGGTTGCTTCTTTTTTGCAATTAAAAATAATCTTCCCCCAGGAAGGAGATGGGGGTACAATATATGGCATACCTCTTGTATAAGGGGGATTTTAACAAATGCCATCAGTGTAATCTAATTCTTTGTACCCTCAATGAATCGTAAATAACAACAACAAAAAAAATTGGACATTTCCTGTTTTAAAAGCCCCCCCTCCCCCCGCTTGTAAGAGGATCCCAATACCATTATCCAAAAGCAGAAACCCAGTAGCAGCTGATTTGAGCCAGCTGCCTACTTCTGAGGTGTGGCTGTCGTATGTATCCCTTACTTCTGTGGAGCTTGGGTTGTTACCTCTTTATGGAGGTTCTGGATCCTGGGTCCTTCTCCTATTTTCACTGGAAACTGTCTGCACTGACTCAGCTCACTGCCATTGCACTGTCAGCTAGGAGGCTAGCAAAGAAATTTACTTGAAATTGGTTGGCATTACATGCTTCAAGCTCCTGGTTACAGATGCCATCATACTTTTTATTCATTAATCTTTAAATCCAGGCTGTGTGGTGTCTTGCTAGTATAGGGTAGCACTTTTGCTATTTCTGAAGACAATACTGTCAAATATTGGGCCATATCCTCTCAGTTAAATGAATGCTTTGGGGGAATTTGATCTTTGAGGGAAGAAGGGCATCAATTCCCTTGTATCCATTGGTCTTTGGTAGATTTGAGTGAGTCAGTCCTTCCCAAAGTTCCTTGCTTTTTGGAAAAGCTCTCTTGCCCAACAGATTTGGGTTGTTCTTGTTGACTCTCATCCATTTATCCCTCTATTTGCATACAAATTGCTTAATGCTTTGTTTTGTCATGTCAGCTGTTGTTTACTTATATTCTACAAATTGTTCCATTTTTAAAAAATGGCTTTCTTAAGCTTTTGATTCTTGGCAAGCTATAGTACCCTCAGTTCTCCATATTCCTCTAGATTAAAGGTAACTAAAAACCCTGAATGTAATATGAAGAGCAAATCCAGGAAAACTAAGAATCAGCAGACTGGCTAGGGGCCTTGGTTCTTGAGGAATGACATGGCGGTGATTTCTTTGGGTTTTCTTTTTGCCTTCTCTATATTCCAGACTGAGCATTGGAGAATCTTAACATCCTGGAAATGCCAACTGGTACAAATTTTTAAAAGCTCTAAGAAAAGAGTACTCTTTCTAAACATAGGGTGTCCCTTGCTTAATCCTAACAGGACAAAAAAATAAACAAAAAAACCAAGATATATATATACACACATACACATACATATATATATTAGGGGAAAGGTGATTTAATTCAATTTTTTTCAGGAGTACAAATTTTTATAAGATGAGCAAGTCTTGGAAATCTATTATATAGCATCATGACTATAGTTAATAATAGAATAAAGTAAAATATATAATGAGATTTTTACTTTAATTTTTAATTAAAATCATAACTACATATTTATGGGGTATGATGTGTTGATTTGATATACAATATAGAATGCTTAAATCAGACTGATTAACATAACCATCACCTCACTGACAAAAATCTTTTTCATAGTACCTGTCCTGTTCTAGCCAAGGATGGATGATAGGACCTCCCTACTTCCAAACTTAGTGCCAGTAGATATTGAGTGGGAAGCCTGTACTCCCTCTTCCTATTTAGTGGTAGTTGCAGACTGTACTCTGATTCCTCCACCAGGTTCAGCAGAAGCCTGGTATGAGGCAGGCAGTGTTCTGGTTGTTCCACCAGGATACTGTCTGTGGGAGTTGAGCAGAGAGCTTGAATTTTTACCCTCTGCCCAGTGGCTATTCTCTGCTTTCCCTGTTGGTATTGTTCTAGCAGAAACTCAAGTGCAAATCCCGATTTTTTTCACCTATAGGGTGGTGTCAGCAGAGGCCAAGTAGGAAAATTGAATATCTATCCTCTGCCTGGCAGCACCAAGATGGTTTTTCACTTCTCCCTGATGAGGTGGTGTCAGTAGGGGTGAATCAGGAGTCTATGCTTTTACCCCCAAACAACGAGGCAGTGTGGCCCAGCATTCTGCTTTTCCCCTGGGGTAGAAGCAGTGGCGTAAGTGAGGAATATGAACTTCTACCCTCAGGCCAATAGTAATGAGGCAGTGCTTCTATTACCCCAACAGGATGGTATCAGTAGAAGCCCAGGGAGGTTCCTATACTCCTACTTTCAATATCCAGCATCCAGTGGTTGCAGGCAAAGCTCTTTCCCCATAGCATTTTGGAGAGAAGGGAGCTGGAAAAAGGGATTTGGGATATAAAGTCCTGGACATATGCCTTAGCGACCCACACAAGAAACTGACCAGAATTAACATAGCAATAGTTTTGAGAAGTAAACTACACTGTGGAATACTTCCCAAGTTTTCATATTGGCCTCTAGGTAGCATACACAGGAAATAAATCAGACTAGGAGTACAAATGCTCTGAAAACTTAAGTGTCATTGGAGCCATAGCCCACACAAGTAATCAGAAACAACATTCTCAACCTAACTAGCATGATTACCTACTGAAAAAGAAGATAAATATGATCCAGAGTCTCATAACTTAATACCCACATGTCTAGGATAAAATTGAAAATTACTCATCATACAAAGAACTAGGAACATCATAACTTGAATTAGGAAAGACAATTAATAGATAATGTTGTAGATTTAATGTTGTGTTCCCTGCAAAATTTATATGTTGAAAACCTAATCCCTAATGTTATGTTATTTGGAGGTGGGGACTTTGGGAGCTAATTAGGTTTAGGAGTGGTCATAAGGATGGGGCCCCCATGATTTTATTTATATCCTTGAAGAAGAGAGACCAGCACTCTTACTCCACCATGGGAAGATGCAGCTAGAAGGTGGTCATCTGCAAGCCAGAGACAAGAGAACCCTTGTCAGTAACCACATCAGCCGGCACCTTGATCTTGGACTTCTTAGCCTTTATAATTGTGAGAAATAAATGTCTATTGTTTAAGCCACCCAGTCTGTGATATTTAGTTATAGCAGCCTGAGCTGGCTAAGACAGATGCTAACACAGAGATGACTCAGCAATTAAAATTATCTAACAAGAATTTTATTTATTTATTTTTTAGGGACAGAGTCTTACTTTGTCACCCTTGATAGAGTGCTATGGCATCACAGCTCACAGCAACCTCCAGCTCTTGGGCTTAGGCAGTTCTCTTGCCTCAGCCTCCTGAGTAGCTGGGACTACAGGCGCCCACCACAACGCCCGGCTACTTTTTTTTGTTGTTTGCAGTTTGGCCAGGGTTGAGTTTGAACCCACCACCCTTGGTATATAGGGCCGGTACCCTACTCACTGAGCCACAGGCGCCGCCCTCTAACAAGGATTTTAAAGCAGCTGTCATAAAATTGCTTCACCAAGCAATTATGAATACTCCTGAAACAAACGAAAACCTCAACATGCTGGCCAGGTACAGTGGCTCATACCTACAATCTTTGTACTCTAGGAGGCTGAGGTGGGTGGATTGCCTGAGCTCACCAGTTCAGCCTGATCGAGAGTGAGACCTTGTCTCTAAAAATAGCTGGGCATTGTGGTGGGTGCCTGCAGCCTCAGCTACTTGGGAGGCTGAAGCAAGAGAATCACTTGAGCCCAAGAGTTTGAGGTTGCTGTGAGCTATGATGCCATAGCACTCTACTGAGAGCAACAAAGTGAGATTATCTCAAAAAAACAACAACAACAAACCTCAGGGTGGAAATGGAGGATAAAACAATAATGAAATGGAATTATAGAACTGAAAAATATTAATAAAAAGTTTAAAGTCACTGGATTGGCTCAGTAGCAGAATAGAGATGACAGAGAAAAAAATCAGTGAACTTGAAGACAAGTAAATCAAAATTACAAAATCTGAACAACATCAAATACATTGGAAAAGTAATTAACAGAGCCTTAAGGACCTAGAGGACCATAACAAAAGATCTAATAAAAAAAAATCAAATAAAGATCGCCTGTTTGTGTCTTGGAGTTCCAGATGGGAAGAGAAAAAGAGTATGGGATAAAAAAATAATCAAGAAATAGTGACTTGAGGCCAGGCATGGTGGCTCACTCTTGTAATCCTACCACTCTGAGAGGCTGAGGCAGGTAGATTGCCCTGAGCTCACAGGTTCAAAACCAGCCTGATCAAGAGCAAGACTCCGTCTCTAAAAATAGCTGGGTGCTGTGGTTGGTGTCTATAATCCCAGCTTCTCATGAAGCTGTGGCAAGAGGATGGCTCAAGCCCAAGAGTCTGAGGTTGTTGTGAGCTATGATGCCATGGTGCTTTACTGAGGGGGACAAAGTGAGACTCTGCCTCTAAATAAATAATATAATTGGAAGATTTCTGTACTTCACTGAAAGTGATGAAACATTGATACCAGTGGATTATAAGTTACTTATATTGTGATACTTAGAGCAATCAACATAAGTAAATGTACAAGCAGTTATACTCAAAAACATAGACAACTTGGAATGGAATCCTAGCAAATGTACCTTACCTTGCCACGGGAAGGCAAGAAAAGGGAACAGAAACAAAAACAGAAGGAACAACTAGAAAACAATAAAGGCTCGGCTCCTGTAGCTCAACTGGCTAAGGCGCCAGCCATGTACACCTAAGGTGGCGGGTTCGAATCCCCAGCCCGGACCCGCCAAACAACAATGACGGCTGCAACCAAAAAATAGCCGGGCGTTGTGGCGGGCGCCTGTGGTCCCAGCTACTTGGGAGGCGGAGGCAAGAGACTCGCTTGAGCCCAGGAGTTGGAGGTTGCTGTGAGCTGTGAAGCCACGGCACTCTACCCAGGGGGACAGCTTGAGGCTCTGTCTCAAAAAAAAAGAAAACAATAAAATGGCAAAGTTAAACTCTAAGATATCAAAAATTATGTTAAAATGTAAATATAATTGTAAAATGTCTTGCAGTTGGTTTAAATATACCAATCAAAAAATAGATTGTGTGTCATAATAGATTTTTTAAACGACCCAAATGTGTGCTTTCTATAAGAAACTCAATCAAATATAGCAATAAACATGTTAGGCTGAAAGTAAAAGAATAAAAAGTATATCACACAAGCATTAATTTTTAAAAAGTAAGAAAAATTCCATTAATATAAAATAAAGTTGATATAAAAGCAAGGGAAATGATCAGGGATAAAAAAGAGTATTACATGGTGATAAAAGGGCTGATCCACTAAAATACACAGTAATTGTAAACATCTATGCACCAAACCTTTGTTTGTGTATCAGAATACCACAAGCAAAAACTGATAGAACTGAAAGGAAGAAATAGATATATCCACAGTTATAATTGGGTTAGGCTTTATGGTTCATGCTGTAATCCCAGTAGTTTGGAAGCCTGAGGTGGGAGACTGCTTGAGACCAGCCTGGGCAGCACATCAAGATCCTGTCTGTATCAAAATAAAAAAATTTAGTTAGGCATGGTGTGTGCCTATAGTCCCTGCTACTCCAAAGGCTGAGTCGGGGCAGTTGCTTGAGCCTAGGAGTTTGAGGCTACAGTGAACTATAATTATGCCATTGTACTCTAGCCTGGGTGACAGAGCGAGACCCTGTCTCTAAAAAAATAAAACCTCTATGTAGTTGAGATCTTTAACATTCTTTTCTCAGAATTGCTAGAACTACTAGACAGCAAATCAACAAGGATACTAAAGAGCTTAAAAACACATCAACCAATCAGAAAATTTAATTGCTATTTATACAACATTCTGTTCAACAGCAGAATGTATACTATTTTTAAGTGGCCATGGAACATTCATATCCTAGGTTATCAAATCTCAATGAGTTTAAAAGAATTAAAATATGCAGAGTATGTTCTCTGACTGTCATGGAATCAAAGTAGAAACTAGTAATAGTTAGAAGGGAAATCTCTAAATATTTGAGACTAAGAGAAAATCATAAGGGAGTTTTTAAGAAAGTACATTGAACTAAGTAAAAATGAAAACATACCCTAACCCTGTGGGAGGCTGAGGTGTGTGGATTGCCTGAACTCAAGAATTCGAGACCAGCCTGAGCAATAGCAAGACCTGGTCTGTACTAAAAATAGAAAAACTGAGGCAGGAGGATCACTTGAGCCCAGGAGTTTGAGGTTGCTATGAGCCATGATTATGCCATGACACTCTACCCATGGCAGCAGAATAAAATTCTGTTTCAAAACAAACAAACATAATTTATCCTAATTTGCAGGATTCAACTAAAGCTAAAAGGGAATTTATTGCACAAAATGCTTATATTAGAGAAGCAATAATCCATAATAAAAGGTTGTACCTCGAGAAACTAGGAAAAGATGATCAAATTAAGCTCAAAGTAAGCAGAAGTAAAATCAGAAACTAATGAAATTGAAAGCATAAAAACAAATATTAGTGAAATCAAAAGATGATAAACTTCTGACAAGACAAAAAACCAATAAGATAGAAATAACCAACATCAAGAATAAAGCCAGGCTCAGCAGCCCATAGCACAGTGTTACAGCGCCAGCCACGTACTCGGAGGCTAGGGGGGTCGAAACAACAATGACAACTGCAACAACAACAACAAAATAGCCGGGTGTTGTGATGGGCACCTATAGTCCCAGCTACTTGGTAGGCTGAGGCAAGAGAATCACTAAAGCCCAAGAGTTGGAGGTTGCTGTGAGCTGTGACACAACGGCATTCTACCGAAGGTGACATTGTGAGACTCTGTCTCAAAAAAAAAGAATAAAGCCAGGAATATTATTACATATTCTACAGACATTAAAGGGAAAATATAAGAGACAATAGAATATTATGAACAACTCTCTGCATATGAATTTGATAGCTTGCATGAAATAATCCAGTTCGTTATAAACCATATAATACTCAGACTTATCCAGTATGAAATCCATAAAGTCCTATAAACATTGGAGAAACTCAGTTCATAGTGAAAAATCTTCTAAAAAGAAATTTCCAGGACAGATAGTTTTATTAGAGACATTTGCCAGATACTCAAAACAATATCAGTTCTACAGAGTTTCTTCCAGAAAGTACAATAAGGATCACTTCCCAACTTATTTTATGAAGCCAGTATTGATACCAGAGCCAAAGTCCAAAAAAACTACATACCAGCATCCCTTATGAATATTGATACAAAAATCCTCCCCAAAATATTAGCAAATCAAATCTAGCAATATATAAAACAAACCTCACTTGGTTGTAATTTTTAATTTTTTACAGAAATGCAAAGCTGGTCCATTATACAAAAACCAGATAGTGTAATCCACCATCTCAGTAATATATCATAGATTAGTTGATACAGAAAGAACATTGAACTATATTCAACCTCCATTCATCATTAAAAAAAAACGACTAAGAAAACTGGGAATAGAAACTTTACTCATTAAAGAGCATTTATAAAAACTCTACATCCAACATCATACTTACTAGTGAAAAACTAGGTACTTCGCTGCTGAGATCAGAAACAAGCAAGGATGAATGTTTACTCTCACCGTGCATTCACCACAGTCCTAGACAATGCAGTAAGGCAAGGCAGGAAAACAAAAGGCATATATATTGAAAAGGAAGAAATAAAAACTATTCCCTTTTCCATGACATCATTATTTATGTATAAATCCCTAAAAACTTTAAGAAATAAAACTTGGCTCAGCGCCCATACAGTGATTGTGGCACCAGCTACATGCACCGAGGCTGGTGAGTTTGAACCCCACCCGGGCCGGCTAAACAACAATGACAACTACAACAAAAAAAAATAGTCAGGCATTGTGGTGGGTGCCTGTACTCTCAGCTACTTGGGAGGCTGAGGCAAGAGAATTGCTTAAGCCCAAAAGTTGGAGGTTGCTGTGAGCTGCGACAACATGGCACTCTACCCAGGGCGACACAGTGAGACTCTGTCTCAAAAAAAAAAATTAAAAACCCTTCTAGAATTAATAAGTTAATTCAGAAAATGCAAAAAAAAAAAAAAAAAAAAAACCAACCCAGGAATTCAGCAAGGTCAGAGGATACAAAGCCAACAAAAAGAAATCAATTTTATTTTATTTTATTTATTTATTATTTTTTTGAGATTGAGTTTTGCTGTGTCCCCTCAGTAGAGCTGTGGCATCACAGCTCACAGCAACCTCCAACTCTTGGGCTTAAGCAATTCTCTGCCTCAGCCTCCCATGTAGCTTGGACTGTAGGCACCCACCACAATGCCCGGCTATTTTTTGGTTGCAGTTGTCATTGTTTAGCAGGCCTGGGCCAGGCTCAAACCCACCACCTTCAGCGTATGTGGCTGGCACCCTACTCCCTGAGCTACGGGTGCCGAGCCAAATCAATTGTATTTTAATATGCTAGCAATGAATATTTGGTAACTGAAATTAAAAACACAAGTAACAGGGCTGGCACAATGACTCATGCCTGTAATCCCAACACTCTGGGAGGCCGAGGTGGGTGGATTGCCTGAGCTCACAGGTTCAAGACAAGCCTGAGCCATAGTGCTAAAAATAGCAGGCACTGTGGCAAGTGCCTGTAGTTCCAACTACTTGGGAAGCTGAGGCAAGAGAATTGCTTGAGCCCAGGAGTTGGAGGTTGCTATGAACTATGATCCCATGGCACTCTACTGAGGGTAACAAAGTGAGACTCTGTCTCAAAAAAACAAATGTCATTTCTCTCCAATTCAATCTATAGGTTTAGTACAATTCTGATCAATATCCCAGAAAGAATTTTTTATAGATAAGATATTCTAAAGTTTATATAGAAAAATGAAGGAATGAGAATAGCTAGAACAATTTTTAAAAAGGATAATAAAGGAGGAGAAATCATTCCACCTAATTTTAAGACTTACTGTGTAGCTACAGTAATTACAACAATGTGGTATTGATAATGAGAAAGAAACAGATAAATGGAACAGAAGAGAAAATGCAGAAATAGGCCCACACCAATATACCTGACTTGATTTTTGACAGGTGCAAAAAGAATTTATTAGAAAACAGTTTTTCAATGAACAGTAGACATCTATAAACAGAAAAATGAACCATCACCTAAACCTTATGCCTTGTGAAAAAAATTAATTCAGAATATGTCATAGCTTTAAATGTAAATGTAAAGCTAAAAGAAAAAGCTTTTAGAACTAGGGCAGCACCTGTGGCTCAGTGAGTAGGGCGCTGGCCCCATATACCAAGGCTGGCGGGTTGAAACCTGGCCAAACTGCAACAAAAAAATAGCCAGGCGTTGTGGTGGGTGCCTGTAGTCCCAGCTACTCAGGAGACTGAGGCAAGAGAATCACCTAAGCCCAAGAGTTGGAGGTTGCTGTGCACACTCTACTGAGAGTGACATAGTGAGACTCTGTCTCTAAAAAAAAAAAAAAAAAAAGCTTTTAGAACTAAACATAGGAGAAAATCTCTGTGAACGAGGACCAGATAAAGAGTTAAGACATGATACCTATTGCATATCTCATAAAAGAAAAAATTGTCAAGTTAGACTTCACCAAAATTAACAACTTTTGCCCTATAAAAGATCCTGTTAAGATAGATGAAGATAAGATAAACTATTGGATAAAATATTTGCAAATTGTATACCAGCAGTCTTTACTTCGTGTTATTATGTGGGACTGTAAAAATGATTTTGCAAGCTGAAACTAGTTGAAGCAATCTTAATATAATCAAGGGGAAAATTATGATTGTTCTGTGACCTTTAAAAGTTTTTACTAAACATTAAACTATATTGCTTTGGTTATAAATGTATATACAAATTAAAAAGTAGCAATAATATTTATTTTGTACACTATAATTTAAAAAATTAGAAACCTTGAGGATTAAATTTTATTTTTCTCGTAAAAAGAACTTTTCACTGTTGTTTGAACAGAGATTCTTAGCTTCTCATCAAATAACTTATGACATGGAATAAGCATCTTTATGTCTTGGAGAATTACAATACTCTTTCTAAGTATGGATCAATTTCCAGCATTTTATCCTTTGTGATTTCAATGTTGTAAAATTTTCAAGAGTTCTTGTAATGTGAAGGCTTTTTTTTTCCCCTATCATTTTCCTAATTTGTGTCCATAAATTTGCCTTTGCTAAGTTCCTCTGGCTGCATATCTGGAGTTTATCAAACATCAGCAGCATAAGGATTCCCACGGTCAGCTATTTCTTCTATAGCTCTGTGTACATTCAAGTTGAATTTCATTGCCAAAGTTAGCATTTTTTGCTTCTTTGCTGTACTTTTATCTTTGCTGGTCAGTTTTTGCTTTTGATTATTCATTTTTGTGAAATGTTACGTGGTTTTACCATTGGGAGATGAGGAGGCCATACAACTATATATACTTTGCTTCTTTGTATAATTGAATGTCACAGTATGCACAGTGACCAATCTCTGGTAGACTTTGAAAGAAGTGACGTGATCAGTCAGTGATCATGATGGACATTGTTATTTATATAGTGATTTGGGGACTGAAGAGCTAGCAGAAAAGTTGGTACTTTATGCAGTTACTCACATTTAACATAGCGTGGTAACTGAAATTTCAGTTTGAAGACTGGTGTTATTTAAACCATGGTATTTGGAATTGGTATATATCAGATCCATGCAAAGCAAGGACTGTCTGTATCTGACAAAGGACTTTTATCTAGAATATATAAAGAATTCTCAAAACCCAACAGTAAAAATGAACAACAAATTTAGTCAGTGGTCAAAGTATAGAAACAGACATTTCACTAAAGAGGATATGTGGATGGCAGATAAGCAAATGAAAAGATGTTTGACTTCATTAGCTGTTAGGGAAATACAGGTTAAATCCAAAACAGGCTATTATGATATATGTATTAGAGTGCCTAAAATTAAAAAATGGTAATAATACTAAATACTGGTGAGAATACGGAGAAACTGGATCTTTTATACATTGATAGTAGTAACATAAAATGGTACGGCCACTCTGTAAAATAGTTGGCAGTTTGTTAAAAAACAAAACATATGCTTATCATATAACCCAGCAATTGCACTCTTGGGCATTAATCCCAGAGAAATAAGATCTTATGTTTAAACAGAAACCTATATGCAAATGTTCGTAGCAATTTTATTCATAATAGCAAAAACCCAGAAACAACTCAGTTGTTCTTCAAAGGTGAACAGTTCAACAAACTGTATATTTATATGATGGAAGACTTATTGATGTATACAGTAACTTGGATTGATCTCAAGGGCATTATGCTTAGTGAAAAAAGTCAGTCTTAGAAAGTTATGTAACATTCTTCAAATGCCAGAATTATAGAAATGGAGAACAAATTAGTGGTTGCCATGGCATAGGGTTGGGAGAGAATAGGGTGGGAGGATGAGGTGGATCTATAAAGGGGTATCACAACAGTAGTACCAAATTATTTAGTAGTGGTGGGACAGTCCTACACCTTAATTGTTCTAATGGTTACATAAATCTGTATCTTGGATACAATTTTATAGAAAGATACAATTTTCATATTTTCATACATTTTATGTGAACAAATAAGTATATGTAAAATATTTTAAAATCTGAATAAGGTCTATCATTTAGTTAACACTATTATGCTTACAACCTTTTCTTGATTTTGGTATATAGAAATGTTTTGTTTTGATTTTTTGAGATAGAGACTCACTCTGTCGCCCTCAGTAGAATGCCATGGCGTTGTAGCTCACAGCAACCTCTAACTCTTGGGCTCAAGTGATTCTCTTGCCTCAGCCTCCTGAGTAGCTGAGACTACAGGCACCCACCATAACACCTGGCTATTTTTTATTGCGGTTGCCACTGCCGTTTTAGCTGGCCGGGGCCAGGTTAAAACCCGCCACCCTTGGTATATGGGGCCAGCGCCCTACCCACTGAGCCACTGACGTTGCCTGGCATATAAAAATGTTAACATTGGGAGATGCTGAATGTAGGGTACATTATACCTTCTGTACTATTTTTATAATTTCCTGGGAGATTATAATTATTTCAAAATAAAATTATTATTTCTTTTAAAGGCCTTCTTGAGAGCCAGTTATACGTCATTTCTGTGAAGCAGATGTCCCTAGTTTCTTATTGTGCTTACTTGCCTGTCATCTCACAGCTTAGAAAGTGACTCAGCCCTCTCAGACTTTTTCACCTGCTTTGGCACCCAGTCTGAATCCTCTATCTGGGTGCAGGGAGAGCAGTTGTTGTTTTAGCCCAAAGAATCAGAATGTGGTGTCCTATAGATGTGATTACTCTGCTAAGAGCTTGGTCTTTCTAAAGAGACTTTTTGGTTGGTGTTTCTGTGGAGTGCTTGTAACTGGAGCAAGAAACCCGTAGGTAATAGATGAGCAATTTGAAGCTGACAGCTGTTCATCATCCTGCTTTTTATAAATATCTGTGCCTTTTAATTTTTCTTGGAAGATAGATACACAAACCACTGTGACTTTTCAGACTCTCTTTACAAGAATTACCTTCTAAAAATGGGAAGAAAACATGGAGTGTCACATGTATAAAATATTTAATTAATGTCTTCTATTCACCTCTAACAGAACTTCATTTTAAAAATCTTTATATGTGTGTGCAGTGGGGAGGGATTGAGAGGAAATTGTTTGAGATTTGAGTATAGTAGTACATGCAGCAATTTAACCATTTCAAACAGTTGGACAAATTGTACACCTGCAGTTAGATTGACAGTAATGACAGTGATTTAATTTTCATCAGCAAATTACTCCAGCTCTAACAGTTCTTTCCCAGTTTTCTACATCCAAGTTTCCCTAAAATGTTATTGGTTGGGTAGGCCAAGATATTCTGTGATTGTGAAAGGTAGAATACCAGGGTGTGGGTTATTTTGCCTTAGAGCTCAGCTGTTCCATGTGAGGTTAGGGTTTGAAGCTGAGCTTTCTTGGCTTCCCCTAACCTCAGTGATTGCAATAAGAAGATGTTCCATTCTTCCTTAACACTGGTAGTTAGACTTGCAAGTGAAATCTGGAAAATCTTGAGTGTGTTTATGGAACAAGGCCTGTATGGCTAGATTCTGAGAGCTCTATTCTTTGAGCATCTTAGAAAGCATCAGGATTTTTGATAGTGCATGTTAGAGAAGATTGAGAATCTTGGATCAACAATCTTTTCAGGATGGGTTTCCGTGGTAGACTACTGATTTCTTAGGGAGATGTTGCCAATTGACTTAATCATCTCTTTGCTTCCATCCTTAGGCAAGGCAGGCTGAGGTAAAGCGACTCTTCCGCCCCATTGAGGAGCTAAAGAAGGAGTTTGATGAGCTGAATGTTGTCATTGAGACTGACATGCAGATCATGGTACGGCTGATCAACAAGTTTAATAGTTCCAGCTCCAGCTTGGAAGAGAAGATTGCTGCACTCTTTGATCTTGAGTATTATGTCCATCAGGTACTGTATTTCTTTGTCTTGAAGTCTGACTTTTAACTAACAGTTGCCAAAATAAATGCTCTTTCTCTAAATCCTAAGAAAATAGTAACAGAATGTTTACTTCTTTCCCAGGGAATAGCGTATTTTAAATCTAGATCCCATTGTTTATTGTAGCAAGATACATTCTTCTTCTTCTTCTTCTTCTTCTTCTTTTTTTGGAGAGACAGAGTCTCACTTTGTCACCCTTGGTAGAGTGTCATGGCATCATAGCTCACAGCAAACTCAGACTCTTGGACTCAAGCAATTCTCTTGTCTCAGCCTCCCAAGTAACTGGGACTGTAGGCACCTACCACAATGCTGAGGTCTCATTCTAGCTCAGGCTGGTCTCGAACTCATGAGCTCAGGCCATCTATCTGCCTCATCCTCCCAAAGTATTGGGATTACAGGTGTGAGCCACCCTGTCTGGCCAATAATATAGATTTTTAGAGGCCAGAACCACCCCCTTTTCATGTGGAGTGGAGTTCTTGTCCCATGTAACCTATAATCTGAAAGGGGAAGCAATTAAATAATGAACAACTGAACAAATAAATGATTAAATGGTAAGACAATTTAAGATGATGATAAGGGCTCACCCAAAGGGTGCTGTAGGAGTATATAAGAGGGTGATGTAGAGCTTAGTCAGGGGCAATAAGGAAGGTGTCTTAAAGGATATGACATTCAGGGTAAGCATTAAAGGATGATTAGCAGTTGGCGAGGTGAAGAGGGGAGACTATCACCTCTTGCAGGGAAGGGCAAACTATCACCTGTAATCCAAATTTGGCCTGGTGCTTCCTTTTGTAAATAAAGTTTTATTGGAACACAGTGACTCCTATTTCTTTATAGATTGTTTCAAAGCCATTTTCATGCTTCAGTGGCAGAGTTGAGTGGTTGTGACAGAGACCATATGGCTTACAAAGTCAAAAATGTTTATAATTAGACCCATTAGGAAAAGTTTGCCAGTCCTTAGATTAGAGCATTTCAGGTAGAGGAAACCCCATGTGAAACCTTTGGTGGCAGAGTAAGCTTGGTGAGATTGAGGGCCTGGAAAAGATTGGAGTGATTGGGGCACAGTGGCCAAGGGAGGAATATCATAGATAATGCAGGAAGGGTCGGGAGTCAGAGAGGTGAGGTTGGGAAGGTCATGTTTGTTATGGTTTTAGCCATAATGGAAGACTTTGAAGCAGAGAAGTAACTAATTAGACTTATAATAGCTAATGTTTATTATATATCAGACACTACCTCAGTGCTTTGTATACATTAATTGATTAACTTCCATAGGTGCCCTGTGAATAGGCATCACTATTAATTCCAGTTTATAACCGAAGAAAATAAAGCACAGAGAGGTTATGTAATTGCTAAAGATCTCCCAACCTAGTTGAATGGTAGAGCTGGGATTTGCAACCAAGACCTTTTGACCCTAAACTTTGTGCTCTTAAACTTTTGACCACTTTGCTTCTCAAAGGAAACTGGTACCTTTTGAATGTAGCTCAAAAGGGCATAGGTGGAGAGCTAAGGAGCCAAGAGAAGCCATTCATTTATTCAATAGATAAATTTAGTGAGTACCTGTTAAGTCCTATGCACTGTTTCAGGCATTGGAGATATGTCTGTGAACAGAATTGGAGCTTACTTTCTAGCAGTGGTCAATGGATGAACATAACAAATCTGTAAATTAATATATGATAAATTTGAAGAGACAAATATTATGGAAAAATAAAAGGTAGATCAGGATAGAGATTGTTAGTGTTGAGGAGTGTTTCAGGCAAAAGAAACAGCACATGCAAAAGCCCTGAGGTGGAGCATACCTAGTGTTTGAGGAACTGCAGGAGGTCAGTGTGGCTGGAACTGAGAAACCATTGAGGAGAAGCAGAGAGTTAATGGAAGGAAGAACATAGAGGCCCTTGTAGGCCATAGAAAAGAGTAAACTTGGATATTATTGGAAGATGTTGAGCAAAAGAATGACATGATCTGACTTAACTTTAAAAGAATCTTTCCAGCTGCTGTGTTGAGAATTAGACGCAGGTGGGAGTATGGATAGAAGCAGAGCGAGATAGGATGCTATCGTGGTAATCCAGACTAAGGACAGTGGTGGCCCAGGTGGCTGTGTAGTCATAATCAAAAGCTTATTTGAGAGCCTTATCAAGGCATAGATGCTTGGTGTCCTCCCATGCACGCCGGTGTCCTTGTTCTCTATAAACTAACCTAAAAGACTTTCTTTCTTTAGGATTTTGCCAGCTTCTGTGGTAAAAAAGGATAAGTGTTCAGTCTATCTGCAGGAATTATGGAGCAGCTTCTTCATCTTTCTTTTCTCATAACTCTTTATTAAGCCTCAAATAGCAAGACCGTGATCCTCTTAGAGAAAAAAATGAACTGGATTCTTGTTCCCCTTTCTAGTTTTGTTCTCCAGAGTAAAAAACAAAAACTCCAACTTTTCCATTAAAAATAGTTAAAGGATTAAGGATCCCAGGGGTCATTGGCCAACTCAGTCCTGCTGTGAAGTTGACAGCTTTTATTTTTTAACAAACTTGGGTGGATCTTTAGATATCAAGTTTCTATAGGCGCTTACTTTAGTTGCTCATGAAATATCAGTATGACTGGACATCTTATCAAACCTAGACGGTAGTGAGTACACAGAAGGCTTGGGTTAGCAGTGCCCCAAGAAAGCTTTTTTTTGTCCCCTTGCAGGTCCTCTGGTCCCCTTAGCAATGTAATAATACCTACGGTGACAACCCTTTGCTTCACAGCTCACTGGATGGGGGGTAAACAATTTCTTGCACATGAGCAGACTCAGTCTGAGGTCATCTCAGCAGCCATTCTCTGGGTAGAAGCCAAGTTTGTCTGTTGGCAGCAGGTCATGAATGTTCTGGATCATTGGTGTTTTCTTTTCCCTTCATTTTCTTTCTAGCACTCTGATAGAATATTGGTCTTTTGATTGGAAGAGTAAGGTTCTTGGTTTGAGGTGGTCCATCAGACTGCCATGCAGCAATGTTAAGCTGTGATTTCACTGGCAGAATAAATAAGATAAAACTCAGCTGGGAATTCCAGTTGTGATGAGGGATTTAGGTGATATAGTGCTAGTTTCAAGGAAGATAAGATTTTTCTAGCCAAGACCTTCCCCAGTCACCTCCCGTTCCAGTCACTGAATGGAGTTTTGAGGAACCACAGGCTTCAAGGACTTGAACTGGGTCTGCCCAAGGATTCCTCACAGCTGTATTTGAATTATTAATAGGATATATGAAAAGCAAAACCATGTGAGTGGAAAATAATTTGTGAGTTATTTATAAGGAGCAGCCTCTGTACCCTCACCTACCCTGGGCCTGTGTATTTGTCTTTCTTTACATGACTCCTCAGTTAGGGACCATTTCTCCCTTCCTCTCTTCCCTGTTCATCTCAGTGCTTTGCTTTTCCCTTTTCTCCTGAGTGTTAGCATAGCTCCCTTCAGTCACCTTCCGAATACCTTCCTCCTTTACTGCTCTCTCTGCCTATCCTACCCCATCCTGAGGGCATGTTGAGAAAAGTTCTGGCCCCAGACCTGGATGGGGAGCTGTGGACCTGGGCTCTGGCCATGCTTTCTCTTGCATGTCACTGGGGAAGGCCCAGATTTGATGTGCACTGGGCAGGATGACTCTTCTCTTCCTTGCTATTAGTGAAATTTAAAAAATGAGAAAACATCTTGAAAAGGTTGAAGTGCTTACATAAATGTCAGCATTTATATCACACTGAATTACTGTTGGAGTAATATAGATAACCTGAATCTAGAACAGAACCTCTGTGATTCTGGGCTGTGTTGCTTTGGGGCTGACAGAATGTCAGTGCCTCTGCTAGGAATTTGTACTACTTTGGTTACTGACCATTCCAGGCATCTAATGACATGATTCTGAGCCATGGTTTTGTATTCAGAATATCTGGAAGGACCACAGGATGGTGGTGAATACTTTTCTTTTTTTTTTTTTTTTGAGACAGAGCCTCAAGCTGTTCCCCTGGGTAGAGTGCTATGGCATGAC
>NW_003852398.1:36980899-36989918 GCF_000181295.1 Otolemur garnettii
GGTGTATGTGGCTGGCGCCTTAGCCGCTTGAGCCACAGGCGCCGAGCCTGAGACAGAGTCTTGTTTTATCACCCTCGATAGAGTGCTGTGACGTCATAGCTCACAGCAATCTCCAACTACTGGGCTTAGGCAATTCTCTTGCCTCAGCCTTCCAAGTAGATGGGACTACAGGTGCCTGCCACAATGCCCGGCTATTTTTTTTGTTGCAGTTTGGCTGGGGCTGGGTTCAAACCCACCACCCTCAGTATATGGGGCCAGTATCCTACCCACTGAGCCACAGGCACCATCCAACCCTCATGGATTTTCTACCAGAACATATATGAATGATCTTTCAAGTGGTAAAAACAGGTGAGGCCCACCCAGAAACATTGGCAGATTCAGATACTCTTCTTGACACTCAGTTTCTCTGTCAGAGCCCTCATCCAGCGCAGAATTAAGGACACAGTCAGGTAGGAAATGGCTCTATGCACCTGAAGGAGAAAGGTGGGCAGCAGTTACATTGTTGTTGGGCTTTAGTTCTCTGAGTTTTCCAGATGATTTATAGAGTGAGTTTAGCATTTGCGTAAGAGGCAGCCTTTGTAGTAACAAAGATAATTTTGACCTACTAACATGGGGAAAGCAGGATCCAGTGACATTTCTCAGGAAGTTGAAATTTTTGGTCCTGGATACTAAATGAAGCTTGAGGAATGAGATCCCCTTTAAAATGAAGGAGAGAGAGAGAGAGAGTTTGGACTTGGGGATTTAAATGATAGCCTAGACTAGTGCTATCTGATAGAACTTTATGTAATGATAAAAAATGTTCTGCACTGTCTAATATGTACCTGCTAGTCGGTAACACAGCCTAGATGAAAGCCTAGTGATTTTCGTGCACATTTTATCATGAATGTCCTCAGATGACGTCAATCTTAGATGGAAGAGAAGGATACTATTGTTATTCCTCTCCTAACATTCTTGTGGCACTATCCCTCATTTCTCAACAACAAGCCTCCTTTTATAGTCCCTGACTTCTAATTAAAAATCAGCTTAAAAAAAATATTTGTTCCCTCCATTGCCATTGGGGTCCCATTGGGGTCGGACATCAACAGGAAGCATGGCACCATTTAGTGGTGCTGATGATGCCAGATTCTTTGTGTTAACAGCTTGTACATTAGGAGTAAGCTTTATGACTCACTACAGTATTAGAATTTTCCAGGACATGTTTGGCATAAGCAATAGCTAGGTGCCATTTCCGCTGATTCCCACGCAGGTACTCATAAATCATATTAGATGAATTAGGAGTACTCAAATTTAAGATTATTTAACAATTTAACTTGTTTTTGCAAACTGTTTCTTAGTCAGAAAGGCCACTATCGCTTTTTACTTGGCTTTTAAATTTGGCTTTGGATAGTTACCAGAAGAAAGGCTGTAAGAAAAGCTTTTCTTTCCTTGATGGCTGCAGTACACTAAAAAGTGCCTTTGTTGCAGATGGACAATGCACAGGACCTGCTTTCCTTTGGTGGCCTTCAAGTGGTGATCAATGGGCTGAACAGCACAGAGCCCCTGGTGAAGGAGTATGCTGCATTTGTGCTGGGGGCTGCCTTTTCCAGGTGAGCAGTGTGGATGGATGTCCCATTGGCCAGGATTGTTTGGCTTAATTGGCTTAGAAGAAGGTTATCATTGAATTTGTACACATCTTTACCCACATTTCAGTGTAATACCAATGAAACTAGAGTGAGAATTTGACTCTGCCCAAATAGATAGGAATTTTTGCCCATGTTGTCACCATCTCTGATTCTTCCCCCTGATGTGTAGACATTTAATAACATATTTTAGGTCACATTCTCTGTTTTATTCAAGGCTAAAAAAAAGTTAGACCAATGATAGCTAGTGGGGAGGGGAATAAACTCTAAGAGTTGATCCTTTTGGCAATAAAGCTGTATCTGGTGATGAATAAGCAATGAACCTGATCAAGGAGAGTCTTTTGGGGGGAATGTGCCTTCCTCTGGTTGTCTGGGACCAATCTATATGCAGTCAGATTATCATACTCTCTGGGTTGGAAGTTCTTCAGAATTTCAGTTAATCTGGTTTGTGATAGAAAACTGATCAGGCCAGAAGAGTGAGGAAGCAGCATCTTGAAAGAGTGGCTGCAGATCGTTACACTCACCCTAAAAATGTCAAGATGTCTTTGCGGGAGCTATAGTTCCTCTCATTTTTGAAAATCTGCTGTTAGGACCATTTATACTTCTAAACAGGAACAGATATTCTGATTCTTGCAAAAAGGGTATGGATGGTAGTTATTATGGGTTGCCTTGTTTTAGGGGTCCTGATGTTAGAGGGGAAAGACTGAATATATTTACCATTGCAGATTTTGTTTTGAAAACATTTCCTTTGCCCTTTTTCATGTTTATCTTTTAAATCAGAATCTCAGTCTGATACCCTCTCACTCTGATAGGGTTCAGCATCTTTTCTTAGTGAATTAAGGGATAGAGCTGGGAAGGCTAAATGAGTTGTTCCTTGAAGAGAGGTTGAAAGTGCTGCAGACCTTGGTTTCCTTTATTACCACTCTGCCTTGATCTTCAAGCCCTGAATCCCTGTGGTTTTGTTATTAATAGTTAGGGCTCTGGCTGCTTAAGGCAATTCCACTCCCTTTGGTCTTACCTCCCAGAGCTAGCTTCTCCCAGGAAGCCCAGGGAAATCTGTACAGTCACTGGAAAGGTGGAGAGTTTGTCATTGGATAGCTATGGTTGCAGTCCTAGAGAAGACCAAAGCTTTAGCCTCATAAGGCTTTAGAGGCTTGAGAACTTCCTAAGGCTCACTTGTTGGTTCTCAAGCCAGAAAAGAACTAAATCAAAAATTGTTAACCTCTCCCTCCAGACCATTTTTTTAAATCTCTATCTTACTCCCAAGTATTTTCTTTTCTTTTTTTTTTTTTTTTTGACACAGAGTCTCAAGCTGTCGCCCTGGGTAGAATGCTGCAGCATCATAGCTCACAGCTACCTCCAACTCTTGGGTTTAAGTGATTGTCTTGCCTCAGCCTCCCAAGTAGCTGGGACTCAGGCACTCACTACAATGCCCAACTATTTTTTGGTTGTAGTTGTCATTGCTGTTTGTCGGGCCCAGGCTGGGTTCAAACCCTCCAGCTCCACTGTATGTGGCTGGCGCCCTAGCCACTTGAGCTACAGGCACTGAGCCCCAAGTATTTTCTTTTTTCTTTTCTTTTTTTTTTTTTTTTGAGACAGAGCCTCAAGCTATCCCCCTGGGTAGAGTACCGTGGCATTACAGCTCATGGCAACCTCAAACTTCTGGGCTCAAGCAAGTCTCCTGCCTCAGCCTCCCAAGTAGCTGGGAACACAGGCGACCACCACAACGCCTGGCTATTTTTTTTTCAGATGTGGCCATCATTGTTGTTTGGCGGGCCTGGGCTAGATTCGAACCTGCCACCTTAGGTGTATGTGGCTGGCGCCTTAGCCACTTGAGCCACAAGCGCTGAGCCAGTATTTTCTTTCTGTATGTAGTATGAACAAATTATTCTACATATCCTTTGCCATTGCTTCTGGAAATAACTTTTCTTGAGGTAAAGTATGTAGCATCTTCATGTTATGTCCTAGTTAAAGGGGATAAGTAAACGACTTGAGCCACGTTCATTGGGCCTGCTTAGCAAACTGTCACTCACTCAGAGGCTGTGGCAATATGTGGTGTTCTTAAGACTTTTGTGTGTTATTAGCTTTAAGACCATATTAACACATATCCAGCATCACTAAAATTTAAATAGAGAAAAATAGAAAATATTGTAATTTAGTGTTTTGGTGGTAAGAAAACTGCTGTATTCAAAATGCTATAGTTGAGCTTTTGATGGCTCACTGGAGGGCTGTTAGAGTGACAGTATGGTATGGTGCCAGAGCTTTTGGAAGCCAACAGCAGGCTCCCAGACACTATCAAAATGTCAATGTTTTATGCAAAGGAGAACTTGATGCAAGGTAAGAGTTCTATGTAAAGAGGCAGTGCTTTAGCCTGATAGTCATTATTTACTTTTTTTTTAATAGAAGATTTTTATTTTTTAAATTCTCTCTTTCATGAGTCCTAAGCTTTTTCTCCTGTTTCCTGTTGAAACCAAGAGCTTGAGGCTACTAGGAAATGGAAAATATCCCCAAGACACCTGTCAGTTTCAGTGTTCTGTATCTCTTAGAATTTGAGCTTTCTATTATATTTGCCTTTAGAATTTCTCTTAATTTTTTGCAGAGCCTCTACATAAAGAATATGACATTATTATTATAATTTTTTTCAGATTAATAGAAAGGTACATACAATTAGGTTATGTTGTTTGCGTTTGTTAGGTAAAGTCCAGGTTGCAGTTGGGGAATACGACATTACTAATTTCTCCTGCAGTTACACAAAGCAGTGGTCCTACAGTTTCTTGTCGCTAAATTGAACATTTAAAGGAAATGTTTAAGTATTTAACCCAGCATCTTCAGGTATTTTGAACTAAGAGTCTTTCTTGGGAAATATAAAGTCAATACTGCAAAAAGGCCAAGATGGGTGGATCTCTTGAGCTCAGAAGTTCGAGACCAGACTGAACAACAAAGAAACCCCTGTCTCTAAAAATAGCTGGGCATGGTGGTGGGCACCTGTAGTCCCAGCTACTTGGGAAGCTGAGGCAAGAGGACTGCTTGAACCTAACAGTTTGAGGTTGCTGCGAGCTACGATACCACAGCACTCTGCCAAGGGCAGCAAAGTAAAACTCAGTCCAAAAAAACAAAAACAAAAGAAACTAAGACTTCATTCTGAAGAGGGACGCATCACTTTGCTTAATGAACTTGTCCCCTCACCATTTCTTTTGAATTCATCTCTATAATGTACCCCTGCCTCCGTTACATCCTCTATGTGGCTACCTTCAGATTTTTTCATTATTAATTACTTCTTTCTTAATTTCTTCCTTGCATAACTCCAGCCCACAAAGTTCTTTCCTTTATCTTCAATTTTATTAGCACTTGTCTGTTTCTAAACTGATTCTTGATACATCTCCTTCTGTACTGTAAGCCAGTTCTCTAATCTGTTTCCCTAACAAAACTGAAAGCTTCTTGAGCATGAGAACTGGCATCCAAGTCTATGGGATACATAGCACAATATAAAGGGCAAGTTTCATATGGCTGCTCAGAGCATAAATGGTTTAAAACAAAAACTGAAATCATCGAAGACTAGTATGAGGAAGCAAGACATTAAGAGCAAAGAAGCTTTTTAAAAATTTTTATGCTTTTATTTTGTTTGGTCAGAGATAGCTGCTGCAGCTCTGAAACAACTGCAGTCAGGGCAGGAAAAAGTAGGTGAGGTCTCCTTACTATCTTTTTTTTATTTTTGTAAGTATAAAATCCTTCCCAGAAGGGTCCTAGCAAACATCTCTTTGTCTCATTGGTCAGAAGTGGATCACAACCACAGGGAATGTGATTACCATGGTTGGCTTAGACTTTTCATGACTCATTTCCTAGCATTGAGAGGGGGACCTGCTGCCTATGTTGCTGCCCTCACAATATTGAAGTTCCTTAAAGTAGATGGCAGTGGTGGTTTAGTAGACAAGAGTAGTAGAAATATAAATGCATAGGACTTGTTCACCAAGTTAATGAGAAAATGAAGGGAGAAACAAAACTCAAATATCTTCAAATGTTCGGGTAAACTACATTAATCAAAGTGCCAAGGACAGATAAAAAGTTTGTGGGAGGAAAAATTTAGAGACAGTAATGAGCTTTACTTTCTTCTCCTTGAGTCTGAGGTACAATCAGATGCTCTGGTAGAAACTTAGGATGAGAACAAGGAGAAAGGTCAGACTTAAATGTAGACACTGGACTCATCCACAACAAGGCTGGATTTGAAACCACAGAAATAGATGGAACCATTAGGGGAGGAAATGAAAAAAAGAGAAGTGAAAAGGCTGAAAAATCTTGGTGAATGATTTTAATTAGAGGGTAAAGAATTTGGTGTTGCTGTAAAAAGAGAAAGAGGGACTGATTAATTACAGACATCCCTAAACCTGGGGGCTATAATGACATGACAGCCAAGAAGAAAAGTTTCCAAGGGAAAGTAGTGGCCAACATTGTTGACTAATAAAGAGATGTCAGTGAGGCCAGTACTCCTGAAAAATTTCTGAGGTGGTAGGGATTGTTGGAATCCCTATCAGATAATTGGAATAGTGGTTTTGAGTACATTAACATAATACTCACATGCACTCATTTGTATTCCTTTTTGACTATTCTTTTAAAACATTTGGAAATAAAGGGAGGGAAAATATAGGTTGATAAATGGGAGGTGTTGAACAAGCTGATGGACAGGATCAGTGGCTAGGTCCTGAGTAAATCTTTGGGCTAAGGGGAATAAGCCTAGAGAGTAAGGAAAGAGTAAAGAACCATGACAGGGGAAAAGAGGATGACAAGCAGAGGCTGGAGGTCACAATAAGAACAAAAAGCATGTTCAACAGGAGACATGAAGATGTGAAAATGTAATAGAGGTGGTCAGACAATGTGAGGTATTGGAAAAAATAGGAAATGAGTTTCAAGATACCTAGTCAATGGCAGAAGTAAACATGCAGACCAATGGAATTATGAATGCCAGTCCCCAGTAAGCTCACAAAAGCCATCAGGAAAGAGAGGGGAGAAGATGCAGAGGAGCACTGAAATTTATTGAGAGTGGCAGGAAAGAAACCCTGAAAACTGAAGGCCAGCAGATGGAAATGGGACATGGTGATATAAAGCTGACCAAATGCTTAAAAATTAACTGGTAAATTCTTAGCGAGAAGAGCACAACTGAGGAAACTAGAGAGCCAATTAAGCATGAGGTGAGAGGGTACAGGTCGTGGGGGAACATTAATTTTGTAAAGGGATGTATATAACCCAAAATCTGCCAACAAGGTTCCAAGGAAGATGCCAAGCAAAAAGGATAGAACAGAATCCTGTTCCAGGGAGCCACCATAATGAAATATAATCTCACCATGGCTGATGGCACGTGTACATTTCTTTTTGTACTGGGCTCAGTTCCATGGCATCCTGCAAACTGTGGATAGTTCAGACAAAAGCCCTGCATACATGAATGCTTATAAGCCTGTGTAATTGCATAATAATTCATACATGTGCATATGAAAATGTGGGTTATTAAAGATGTATTTAGGACACCCAAAGTGACTGATGCAGGGACATGAGAACAGCAAAGCTCATGCTGCTTGGGGCAGGCACACCAGTTTCTTGATAATTTAACTCCTATTAAAAGGTAAAGGTCATATACTGGAAGATTAAGAGGAAAACAAGTGCAGGCATCAGGGTCAGGCACAATGGCTCATGCCTGCAATCATATCACTGTGGGAGGCCAAGACAGGCAGCTGGTTTTCTTTTCTTTTCCTCTTTTTTTTTTTTTTTTTTTCTATCTTACTCTGTCACCTTAGGTAGAGTGCCCTGGTATCATAATTCACAGCAAACTCAAACTCTTGTGGTCAGTTGATCCTCTTACCTCAGCCTCCTAAGTAGCAGGGACCATAGGCGCCTGCCATAGCACTGGCTAATTTTTTCTAGTTTTAGTAGAAATGGGGTCTTGCTTTTCCTCAGGAGGGTCTCAAACTCTTGAGCTCAAGCAATCCGCCCATCTCAGCCTGCCAGAGTGCTAGGATTACAGGCATGATCCACGCTGCCTGGCTCTAGCAGCCGGTATTCTGAGAAATAAAACCAAACGTTACAGAAAGCTGTACTACCTGTGAAATTCACAAGACCTTTCTAAGACTTCTTTACACAGAAACACAAATGATTTGTCTGAGACTCCAGACATTCCTGGTAAGTCAGATTGCAGATTAACACAGGTGCCATTGTGAGATGAAATTGAATCATAGAAAGGCCAATGAAGATGACCTACTTGAAGGAGAAAGAAGATTTGAGGGAAAAAAAAAACATGAAAAGATAAAGCTGCTAAAAGCATCAGCACCCTTATATCTGGGTATCTTCTTATGCAAGAGCCCGACCTACCTTATATGTGGGCAACAAGCAACAGAAAATGAGCTGTGTGGCCTATAAGTAAGTATGAATAATATTTAAAAGGAATACATTTTACTTTACTGGTCATGTAACATTCAGTAGCCATGTCAATTGAATTTATGTGAGCTCTCTTTGATCTTGGAATAATTGCTTCATATTTAACACCAGGGAAGAGATCTCTTCATCCATAGAAATGCAAGCATTTAACATTGCTTGCCGAAGCAGTTAACCCAGATAAGCAAATAAATACTATCATGAGGCAGTTAAGATTAGCACTAAGAAAGCTGTAGTAGCATGAGTTGGTTTTTTGTTTTTTGTTTTAATGACAATCTCACTCTGTCACCTAGGCTAGAGTGCTATGGTATCATAGCTCACAGCAACCTCAAACTTCTGGGTTCATGAGATCCTCTTTGCCTCAGCCTCTCAAGTAGCTGGGACTATAGTTGCCTGCCACAAGCCTGGGTAGTTTTTCTATTTTTAGTAGAGATGGGGCCTCGTTCTTGCTCAGGCTGGTCTCAAACTCCTGAACTCAAACAATCCATGTGCCTCAGTCTCCCAGAGTGCTAGAATTACAAGCGAGAGTCACTGTGCCCAGCCCAATAGTATAAGTATTTTAACAGTAGAGACAATGAGGAGGATAAAAGTTTGTATTGTAGAAAGAAAAGCAATAAGAATTTTCATATAATGAAAACTTACAAAGGCACATCATGATGAGGGTGATGATGATGTTGACACCACTTTATTATTGACAAGTGCTTTAAAACCATTTTCATAAGATGTGCATTATCTGATACTCAAATTTATGAAATACATAGAACACCTATTAACAAGGTGAGCCCCGGGGGCAGCACCTGTGGTTCAAAGGAGTAGGGCACCGGCCCCATATACTACACTTGAAAGTAGATTTTCTCACTCTACACACACATCTGGATTGACTGAACAGTATTCTTCTTATCCACCCACAGAAAACTAGATGGAATGACCTCTAGATAACATCCATAGCCCTAGGACTGCCATGATTCCAGGGTGCTCAACTA
>NW_003852398.1:36990215-36998023 GCF_000181295.1 Otolemur garnettii
TGGGAACTGAGCTTTCCCTCTAATCCTATTTTTTGAGCATAATAAAAGACCCGTGACAGATTAGATCAGTGCTGCATTGCCTCAATCTGCCACTCAGTGCATGAGACAATGCATGCCTCTCCATGCATTAAGTTGGTGTGAAGTCTCTTTTTTCCTTCAGCTCTCAGCCTGGGTCAGGGTCCCCCAGGAACACCAACAGACATCAAGAGTAGATAAAGAGCTAGGCAGATTGTCTCACAGCTATAATCACAGTGGCTCACAACTCTGGGAGGCAGAGGCAGGAGGATTACTTGAGGCCAGAAATTTGAGGTTAAAGTGAGCTATGATTGTGCCCTTGCACTCTAGCCTGGGTGACAGAGTGATACCTTGCTTATCTAAAAAAGGAAAAAAAGAAGAGTTATTAAGGCCATTTGGCCTTGAATGGAAGGGGAAAAAAAATACCTCCAAATCTTAAGAGTTTGTTTCTTAGGAAGACTGAGTCTGCCGTGGTTCCTGAAAAAAAAAAAAAATGCTAGCACACATAAAAAAGTCTTGTGAGAAAATCAAATCCACATTTGATCGAACTTCTAGATCTGTCTTCTGATTTAAAGGAAATATTGGGGATGGGGATATGTTAAACAATGGACTTGTAATTAGCAAAGGCTGGACAGTGGGAAACTGTAGGAAAAATAAGCTACAAGAGGAAAGTAAAGAGGTGGAATGATCTATAAATTTAAATATAATGAATAGTGTATTGGATCAACAATAGATAAACTGAGAACATTTAAACAATAACTCAACGTTTGAGAATATTAAGGATACTAAAAGTTTTTAGTGTGAACTGGTATTTTTTCAGAGAGCCCTTTTACAACAATATGTTGAAGCATTTATACTTAACTGGAGGAGGTGCATTATTATTATTTTTTAGACAGAGTCTCAGGTCGTCACCCTCAGTAGAATGCTGTGGCGTCATAGCTCACAGCAATCTCAAATTCTTGGGTTTAAGTGATGCTCTTGCTTCAGCCTCCCAAGTAGCTGGGACTACAGGTGCCTGCCACAACACCTGGCTATTTTTACTTTTTGGTTGTAATTGTCATTGTTGTTTGGCAGGTCCAGCTTGGATTTGAACCTGCTAGCTCCAGTGTATGTGGCTGACATCCTGGCTACTGAGCTACAGGCACCGAGCCAAGGTGCATTATTTTTATTTTTTTAAATTTTTAGACAGAGTCTCACTTTGCCACCATCGGTAGAGTACCATAGTGCCACAGCCCACAGCAATCTCAAACTCTTGAGCTCAAGTGATCCTCTTGCCTTAGCCTTGCAAGTAGCTGGCACTACAGTAACCTGCCACAATATCCGCCTATTTTTACACATGGGGTCTCATTCTTGCTCAGGCAGGTCTCTGAGTTGAAGCAATCCGCCTGCCTCGGCCTCCCAGAGTGCTAGGATTACAGGCATGAGCCAGAGCACCCAGCTTAGGAGGTGCTTTATACTTACCTGGAGGAGTTAGATAGGTTGCTGGAACTATAGATGAAATAGGACTGACTATGATTTCATAATACTTAAAGCTAAGTGAAGGATCCATGAAAGATTATTATACCATTCTGTCTACTTCAGTATATAGAGGAAAATTTCCGTGAGAAAATTTTTTTTTTAGAAAGCAGTTCTAAATTGGCAGTATTTCCAAGTTATTGATAGAAGCATAAACAAATCCTCTTTGGAGGAACTTAAATCCAGACTTCAAAGCACACCCACAAACAGAAAACTTCCAGTGATCAGGAGCTCACAATCAAAATATCACAAAGCATGTAAATAATAAGGTATGTGAGTGAAAGGCAGTGGAAACACAATAATCAGACCTTGAAAATTACAAGTAGTAAAACACTAAGGGTATAGAATATAAATTAGTTATTTTAATATGTTTTAGAATATAAATAGTTATTTTAATATGTTTTAGAATATAAATTAGTTATTATAATGTGTTTAAAGAAGTCATATTTTATCAAAAGTGTGTGTTGGGGGGGAAATAGACTACCAAAAGTGACAATGACCAGATGGGTTTGAAAAAGATACAAATAGACCTTTTTTTTTTTTTTTTTAGGCAAGGTCTCCCTCTGTTACTAAGGCTGGTCTCAAACCCCTGGGCTCAAGTGATGCACTCACCTTAGTCTCCCAAGGTGCTGGGATTACAAGTGTGAGCTGCCAGAACTTCTTTTTTAAATTTATTTTTAATTATTATTATTATTATTTTTTTTTTTTTTGAGAGAGAGAGCCTCAAGCTGTCACCCTGGGTAGTAGAGTGCTGTGGCATCACAACTCACAGCAACTTCCAACTCTTGGGCTTAAGCAGTTCTCTTGCCTCAGCCTCCCAAGTAGCTGGGACGACAGGGACCCGCTGCAGCGCCTGGCCATTTTTGGTTGTAGTTGTCATTGTTATTTGGCAGGCCTGGGCTGGATTCAAACCCGCCAGCTCTGGTGTATGTGGCTGGTGCCTTAGCCACTTGAGCTACAGGCACCAAGCCTATTTTTAATTTTTTAATTGGCAGATATAATTGTATGCATCATGTGCAGCATGATGTTTGAAGTATATATACGTTATGTAGTGACTGAATTAAACCAGTTAACATATGCTGTACCTCAGGTGGTGGTTATTTTTAATGGTGAGCACGCTCTACATCCACTTTCCTTTTTTTTAAGAATGCAATATTTCATTATTAACTATAGTCTCCACGTCGTGCAATACATCTCTTGAAATTCTCCTGACTAAAATTTTGTGTCCTTTGACCAACATCTATCTTTACCTATTTTCCCTGATTTGTGAGGTGCTGATTCCAGGCTAGGAGAGAAAAGCTGAGAGGGCCTCAGGCTGCTGTGTCCAAACCCACTGAGCACTCTACTCCTAGAATAGGCATTTTTCTTGGAGAGAACCTTGTTATTGTTCCCACTCTCAGCACCAGAGTCCTAACTTAGAGGTTTTGCCTAGAGAGGAAGCAGTCCATAAAACAGCTCCTAATCTCTTTCCAGAGGAGCTGGCCTTGTTTGCAACAGAAGGTATGAAAGATCAAAACTAAGGATACTTTTTTGTTCTTTGAGACAGTCTCCCTCTGGTGCTCTGAGTAGAGTGCTGTGACATCATAGCTCACAGCAACCTTAAGTTCTTGGGCTCAAGAGATCTCCTTGCCTCAGTTATTTGTTTTTGTTTTTGTTTTTGTTTTTTGAGACAGGGTCTCACTATGTCGCCCTTGGTAGAGTGCCGTGGCATCACAGCTCATAGCAACTTCAAACTCTTGGGCTTAAGTGACTCTCTTGCCTCAGCCAGGTCCCAAGTAGCTGAGACTACAGGTGCCCGCCACAACACCTGGCTATTTTTTGTTGTAGTTGTCATTATTGTTTAACAGGGCCAGGTTTGAACCCTCCATTGCCAGTGTATATATATATGGCCAACACCCTACCACTGAGCTATAGGTGCCAAGCCTTTTTTTTTTGAGAGAGAGAGAGTCTCACTCAGTTGCCCTGGGGTTGAGTGCCATGGCCCTTCTTGTTCACAGCAACCTCAAACTTTTGGACTGAAATGATAGTCCTGCCTCAGCCTCCCGAGTAGCTGGGGTGACAGGCACCCACCATAACACCTGGCTATTTTTTTTTTTTTTTAGAAATGTGGTCTCACTCTTGCTCGGGTTAGTCTCGAACTCAAGAGCTCAAGTGATCCACTTGCCTCAGCCTCTCAGAGTGCTAGGATTATAGACAGGAGCCATCGCACCTGGCCAGTTGATAACCTTTTCATAATCCTTTCTGATTCTCTTTCTTCTCTCACAGAGGTAACCACTGTTTGGAATTAGATGTGTATCATGTCTATTTTTTTATAGATGATCACATATATCTAAATTCATGGTATATATGATATACATAGAAATTGGTTTAGTAGTTTTTCATGTTAATGCAGCTCTATGTACAGCTTCTGTATAGCATCTCATTGTTTGAATATGCTTAATTTGTTTATTCACATATTAATAGACATTCAGGTTGCCAGTTTTTTTGCTGTTATACACAATTTTGCAATGAGTATCTTCCTGCATGAATCCTTTGGTAGATATATGCATACTTCTCTATGGTATATGCCTAAAAATGTAATAGAACTACTAGATTTTATGCTATGCACGTCTTCAACATCACTAAATAATGCCAAATTGTTTTCCAAAGTGATTATTGGTAGAAATAAACTTTTACTGTGTTTGGCAGTATCTGTTTCTTCACATCCTTGTCAATCATTGGTATTATTAAAGTTTTTAGTTTTTGCAAATTTGATAGGTATGACATGGTATCTGATTCTTCTTTTTGTTTTTTGGGGTTTTTTTGAGACAGAGTCTCATTATGTTGCCCTTGGTAGAATACCATGGCATCACAGCTCACAGGAACCTCAAACTCTTGGGCTTAAGCATTTCTTTTGCCTCAGCCTCCCAAGTAGCTGGGACTACAGGTGCCCACCACAATGCCTGGCTATTGTTTTGTTGCAGTTGTCATTGTTGTTTAGCTGGTCCTGGCCAGTTTTGAACCTGTTAGCCTCTGTGCATGTGGCGGCACTGTAATCACTATGCTACGAGTGCTAAGCCTCATTTTTCTTATTGATTTGTTCTTCCCTGACTGCTATAGTATTATTGTTTTTCTCCATCACCGGAATTATACTGTGTATATTGACGGCTCTGAAGTTTATTTGCTCTTTTTTTTTTTTTTTTTTTTTTTTTGGTTGAATGCCTTTTGTATTTCAATGGAGTTGTCAAGGCTGCTGCTTTTTAAAAATTGCCTCTTAATATCATTTACCTGTTTTTTCCACTGACTCTTTTATTTTTTAGTAGGTATATATATGATATATAATTTGAGTACTGATACATATTACATTTATTATATGAAATATACAAATACTATCTTTTGTATGTATAGCAAATATTTTCTAGTATGTGACTGTTCTTTTTACATGAGTTGTATTGCTTTTTGCTATAGACATTTTATGGTATTTTTGCAAAATCAGAATTATCAACCTTTATCGTAAAAGTCTTTTGCTGTTTATATTTTAAGAAATCCTTTCTTGAAGGATAGAGATATTCGCCCATGTTATTTTCTAAGAGTATAAAGAATTGACAGGCTCAGTGCCTATGGCTCAAGTGGCTAAGGTGCCAGCCACATACACTTAAGGTCTCGGGTTTGAATCCAGCCTGGGCCTGCCAAACAACAATGATGGCTGCAACCAAAAAAAAATAGCCAGGTGTTGTGGCAGGCGCCTGTGGTCCCAGCTACTTGGGAGGTGGAGGCAGGAGACTCGCTTAAGCCCAGGAGTTGGAGGTTGCTGTGAGCTGTGATGCCATGGCGCCATGGCACTCTACCCACGGGAACAGCTTGAGGCTCTGTCTCAAAAAAAAAAAAAAAAGAATTGACAGGTTTTTATTTTAAAATTTGTTTTTGTATGCTGTGAGATATAGATTTTAGTTTTCACCATTTGGCTAACTTAATTGTCCTGGCGCCATGTAGTGAGTAGTCTGTCTTTTCCCCAGTGATATAATGGTTTCTTTATGATATTTTGAGTTCCCGTATTTGTACTGTTTTTTTTTCTGATCCAGTGGTCTCTTTTTCTACACTTCTATCAGTCATTCGATTATTTACACCAATTATTTCATTTACATAGCTTTTTAAGGTTTGATATCAGGTAAAACAAAACTTCTATCCTTATTCTTTTTTTTTTTTGAATCAGAGTCTCACTTTTTCACTCTTGGTAAAGTGCTGTGGCATCGTAGCTCATAGCAACCTCAAACTCTTGGGCTCAAGAGATCCTCTTGTCTCAGTGTCCCTGGCAGCTGGGACTACAGGTGCTCACCACAACACCCAGCTAGTTTTTCTATTTTTAGTAGAGATGGTGTCTTACTCTTGCTCAGAGTGGTCTCAAATTCCTGAGCTCAAATAATCCACCTGCCTCAGCTTCCCAGAGTTTTAGGATTACAGGCTTGAATCACTGCACCCAGCCTTAGATGTTCTTTGTAAAGGATTCTAACAAAATACAAACAATTTTGTTTCTGTCTAATCTTTCTTTCTTTTTCTTGTTTTCCTTTTTTTCTCCCCTATGTAGGGCATTTGTTTACAGGAGGCCACAAGTTTTGTGCTGCCCTTTGTTACAATGACCCTAGATTCCTGTCTGGTGTATTATAAACAGAGGAGCCAAGCTTCAGGCCCCCTGCTCTGAGCACACCCCAATTAATCTTTATCTCTTGTTTCTACTACTTATTACATGGTCTAGTACATTTAATATAGTGTTTATTGAAATATTAATAGTAGCCATTCTTATCCTTTTCTTGTCTTTAAAGGGAATGATTCTAATATTTTACCATTAACTATGATACTTACTGTAGGCTTTTAATAGATTAAAAATATTTTCTTCTATTCTTAGTTTGCTAAGAGTTCTTTAAAGTCAAGTATTAGATTTTGATAAGTTTTTGTATACATAGAGGTCTATTAATTTGATAATGTAATGAATAACATTAGGGGATTTTCTAATATTCTACTTGGCTGTAATGTATTATTTAATATTTTGTTGGATTTGGTCATTTTTTCTTAGATAGTAGGATAACATTTATGATTTACAGATAAAACAGTAAATTGATCGTGCATATGTATATCATTATAACAAAACAATCAAGTGAATGAGAAATACAACATTCAAAATAGCAGTTTCTTCTGTAAAGAGGGAAGAAATCTGATTGGCAAATGGTTTTCAAAATTGTTAGTAAATTATAGAGTTCTTACGCTGGTTAGAAAGTTGTTAATTTTAAAATTATTCTTTATACTTTACAAAGATGTTTTAAATTTTTTATATATGAAATTCATAAAACCTATTTTAAAAATTAAAAGAGGGAAAACTGCAACATTGAGCAAACAGATATCATTCTTATCTAATAAATAAAGCAAAGAACCATAATTTCCCAGTTTTGTATTTTCTCACTTGTCAAGATGGTACCTTTATGCCAGTTAGGAAATTGTACCCCCTCCTATGAGGAAGAAATAGCTTAGCACTGGGTACAAGGCTGGCTGAATTCTTGCCCCATAGTTTGGTAGTTTTTTTTACTTAAAATGTTTATACCTTGGTTATTAATTATTTTGACCATGTGATTTTTCTTTATCATACTACTCCTGAGTGGTTTTGTATCAAAGTAATAGTGATAAAAGGACTTGAAATACTTTCTTTCTCTTTCTAGTGTCTAGAACATTATGTATAAGATGGGGTTATCAGACCCTTAAAGGCCTTATAAAAATTACTTATAAAACTATCTGAGCTTAGTACTTTTTTGTGGACATATTTTTAATATCTTATACTGTTTCATTAATATTATAAGTAGCTTTAAATTTTCTTTTTTTGCATCAATTTTACTCACTTTTCTTTTTTTTTTTTTTTTTTTGGAGACAGAGTCTTACTTTGTCACCCTCAGTACAGTGCTATGGCATCACAGCTCACAGCAACTTCCAACTCCTGGGCTTAAGCAATTCTCTTGCCTCAGCCTCCCAAGTGGCTGGGACTACAGGCACCCACCACAAAGCCCAGCTGTTTTTTTGTTGTTGTTGCAGTTGTCATTGTTGTTTAGCTGACTCAGGCTGGCTTGAACCTGCCAGCCTCCGTATATGAGGCTGGTGCTGTGACCACTGTGCTACGGTTGCCAAGCCGTGTGTGTATGTTTATCTATGTGTATGTGTTTATGTTAAGTATATTTATATCAAGTACGTATGTTAACTGAGGTATACATCAATTTGATTTTCATCAAGGTGCCTATTAAGATTTTTTTTTTTTTTTT
>NW_003852398.1:36998159-37007160 GCF_000181295.1 Otolemur garnettii
GCCACAACGCCTGGCTATTTTTTGGTTGCAGCCGTCATTGTTGTTTGGCGGGTCCGGGCTGGATTTGAACCCCCCCACCTTAGGTGTATGTGGCTGGCGCCTTAGCCACTTGAGCCATAGGCACTGAGCTGCCTATTAAGAATTTATGGTGGATTTTATGCCTTTTACCATCTACCAAGATGACCATATAATTCTCCTGTGATTTCTTCTTTGTTGAATTTATTTATATATTATCTAACAGTGAATCATCCTTTTCTGTAATGAATTTTCTTGGTCATTGCATCAGTTATCTATTGCTGTATAATAAGTTGCCACGAGCTTAATGGCTTAGAACAATGCACGCTTATTATATCATAGTTTCTATGGGCCAGGTATCTAGGCATGACTTTGCTATGTTCTCTGCATTGCTATAATCCAAGGTGTCAGTTAGGGCTAATAGAGGGCTTGACTGGGAAACATCTCCTAAGTTTCTGTGGTTGTTGGCAGAATTCAGTTATTTGTAGGTTTTCAGCATAGTGCCTTCAGTTTCTTGCTGGCTGGGGGCTGCCTTCAGTTCTTTGCCACATGGCTATCTCCATAAGCAACTCATAACATGGCAGCTTCCTTCTTCAAAGACAGCAAGGGAGGGTGTTTCTCCCCCAAACAGATGTGACAATCTTACGCAGTGTAATAATATACACATAGTCACTTACAGTGTAATTACATATGCTAGTCACATACAGCCTATTACCTTTGCTATATTCTGCTGGTTAGAAGGAAGCCATATCCCTGCACTCAAGAGTAGGTCATTACATTACCTAAGGATGTGTCTCGTTTTGGTCTAGACATGATGAGTGTGGCTTCAGGTGACAGTCAGTGGCATAAGTAAGATAGATGTTACATATCTCTTGTGTAAATGTGTTGAGGTGATTTCAAAGACCACATTCTTTGTATAGTTTGAAGAATTAACAGATGCAGAAAGGGCCATTCCTCTGAGGGTCTTGGGTGGAGTCCCTAATTTCCTTCTTCGTCAGTTACATAACCTCTTAACTTTGATATTTGGAGGATTTGGGGACTAATATGGGGAGGGAGCAGGCGGTATTTGTGGCAAAGTCTCACTTAGCTCCCATAGCTGGAGTGGTGGTCAGGATGAGGCTTGATAAGTCTGCTCTATACCTTCCTTTGCTTCTGTGGTCAGCTTATGCGTTAGAAGGGGGCATTACAAGTGCACACCGGCTGAAATGAGCCTCATCAGCAATCTCATGCCCATAGGCTTCTGCCCATTGGCAGCAAACTCTGAAAAGGACTCTGACCAATACTTTTTTAGAAATACCCCTGGTTTAACCAGGGCAAGCACATTTCTAAACTCTACTGCTCTGGTTCATTTTTTTCAACAATCACGTCCCTTCTGAGTGGGTTCTCTATGCTATTTAAGTCACAGGACAAAGATGGAGAACTTGTCCTGTTTTACTTCCTTTCTTCTCTCCTTCCTGTCAAACTCTTCTGAGTGCTTTGTTTATTGAATTCTTATCAGTTAGAAGTTTTCTCTCTTAGCCTGTCTTCTAAGAGAGAAAGACAGTAACAGTAGTCTGGTACTTAAAAGAAGAAAATCCATAGAGGCTAGAGGGAGGGCAATAATTGAAAGATGACAGGAAATACTGACCCTCTTCCTTGCTAACAACAGTCATGCTTTGCAGCCCTATGCTGTCTGGGCAGAAAACCTCATGGGAGAGTCTTGGGGCTTTTTCAGGAAGCTGGCTGCATCCCATTATCTCAGAATGTGTAAGAAGTGTTTAATGAATAGCACAGAGTAAAAGAGGCTGTCATGTGGCTCTGTTAACAGAAGGATTTCCTTGTGTTGGACAATCCATAATCCCTTTGTTTCAGGGAAATCTCCGAGACTAGACTTCCCAGCCCCCATTGCATTTCACTTGCATACACAACCTTGAGGTTTAAGGCTAATTTATTTCTATCCCATTTTCTCTCAGCTTTTATTCTGCATTTAATCAGTTGCCTTGGTCGCACTGCCACTTTAGCCAGGCTGCCGGGAAAGGATTATAGCTGGACCCTGGTGCCCCAGCCTCCATCTAGAGCATCTGGCCAACATGCCAGAAAGCAGACTGTCTGCTCTTTCTGACTGGCAAGCAACGAATGGGTTGGGCTATAGAGTCTCCTGTCATGGAGCCTTGCCTTTGCGGGCACCCAGTAAATGTAATGGATGAAGAGGGCTGAAAGCTTCTTTAAAAACCCAGCTGAAGGGTGGCACCTGTGGCTCAGTGAGTAGGGTGCCGGCCCCATATACCAAGGGTGGTGGGTTCGAATCCAACCCCGGCCAAACTGTAACAACAATAGAAAAAAATAGCCGGGCATTGTGGCAAGCGCCTGTGGTCCCAGCTACTTGAGAGGCTAAGGCAAAAGAATCACCTGAGCCTAAGAGCTGGAGGTCGCTGTGAGCTGTGACGCTACGGCACTCTACCGCTGACGACAAAGTGAGACTCTGTCTCTTAAAAAAAAAAAAAACCCCAGCTGAAAAGCCCATGAAAAATAGAATGAAAACCATCAGCTCAATTCTCAAGAATCCTCCTCAGGTTACCTTCTATAGTTACCTGGTCCTTTAGATTCTCGTGGCAAGGAGTTGAGAATAAAGGCTCCTCCAGTCGAATTTCTCTTTGATGTTAGACCGGGAGTACAGGGGCATCCAGATTTAATCTCATAGTGGTCACACTGGTGCCTTTATTCTGAGCGAATGTTTTTATACAATCCTCAGTTGTCTTGATGGAAAACTCTTTGGGGTTAAGTGTAGGCTTCCATTGGGTTGGGCACTAAGAGTAAAAGGAGGCCCAGTGCAGTGGTTCATCCTTATAATCCAGCACTCCAAGAAGCTGAGGAGGGAGGCTCGCTTGAGACCAGGAATTTGAGACTAGCCTAACAGGATAGTGACACCCCCATCTTTACAAAAAAATTTTTTAAAGTTAGCCAAGCTTGGTGGCACATGCCTGTGGGAGGCTGAGACAGGAGGATTGCTTGAGTCTAGGAGTTCAGGGCTGCAGTACACTATGATCTTGTCACTGCACTCCAGCATGGGCAACAGAGCGGGACCTCCATCTCTTAAAAAAACAAAACAAACAAACAAATAAGAACAAGGATTTTTAAAAGGCCAAGCAGAAAGTGGGCCTAGGAACAAACCTGCTGGGCAGTTCTCAACCAAGAAGAGAGTATAGGAAATAGGTAAGTCGTGGTGCATACCTGTGGTACTTAACCTGAAATCCCTGTTGTTCAGGTGCTTTTGCCAAAGAGCTATGAACATTGATCAGTAGCTGCATGGAAGAGCCTCAAATCCCATTCAGTACCTCTGTTCAAATAATTTGTTGAAGACCACAGAGCCAGCTGGCAGCCACAAAGAGAAGATGAATCAGAACCTCAGAGTTTTTAGGCTAAGAATATGGCCTTCAAACAGCATTTCCTGCCTGGTCAGATAACTGGTATCTGAAGTGATATGTTCACATAAAGTACCCCCTCCAGCTTGTAACTGACTATAAACTTTGATTTAAATGAGCTGCAGTTTCCCTTTTTGCCAAGGTGAGAAACTGTCGGCAGCTTATCAAGCTATACCACAGTACCTCATGGGTCAACACGTATCTTACACAAAGGAGTTCAGCCACTGTTCCCAACCTTCTGTCCTTCTATCCCTTCCTCCTTTCTTTTTTCCTTCCTTCCATTTCCATTTTCCCGTCCCTCCTTTGCTGCTACAGCCTGTCCTTAGATATGCATAATGACCACTTAGTGCCCCATCTTCTTGCCATGGCTGATCTTGGCTCGGTGTTTGTAAGGTCTATGCATGAAGGTTCACTAAAACTATATGGCTAAGAGTTGTATAAAACTCTTGTTTTCCAGGCGGAACGTGGTCAGACTTGTCTGTCATATTTTGATAAATGTCCAGATTAGTGTCTGTGAGATGATTGACTCAAAATTCAAAGGGCACAAAAGAATATAATGAAAATACTTCCTTTTACGCTGTCCTGGTGCTAGCCTGTGTCCCTTACTCAGGGCAACCAGTTATTGCCAGTTTCTCTAGAGATATTTATGTATATTCAAGTAAATACAACCATAAATCATTTTTATCCATTTTAACATGAAAGGTAGTTGACTCTAGACACATGATTCTTTTTTTTTCTTTTTTTTTTTTTTGAGACAGAGTCTCATTCTATGGGGTAGAGTGCCAAAGCATCACAGCTCACAGCAACCTCAAACTCTTGTGCTTGAGCAGTCCTCTTTCCTCAGGCTCATGAGTAGCTGGAACTATGGGCATACACCGCCATGCCTGGGTAGTTTTTCTATTTTTAGAAAAGACACGGTCTTGCTCTTACTCAGGCTGGTCTCAAACTCCTAAGCTCAAGCAGTCTACCTGCCTCAGCCTCCCAGAGTGCTAGGATTACAAGTGTAAGCCGCCATGCCCAGCCATTCTATCTTTTTAAAATTTTTCTGTTTTCTTTTTATTTATTTATTTATTTTTTTGAGACAGAGCCTCAAGCTGCTCCCCTGGGTAGAGTGCTGTGGCATCACAGCTCACAGCAACCTCCAACTCCTGGGCTCAAGCGAGTCTCCTGCCTCAGCCTCCCAAGTAGCTGGGACCACAGGCACCACAACGCCCGGCTATTTTTTGGTTGCGGCCGTCGTTTGGCGGGCCCAGGCTGGATTCGAACCTGCCACCTTAGGTGTATGTGGTTGGCACCTTAGCCACTTGAGCCACAGGTGCTGAGCCCATTTTTCTGTTTTCAAGGATAGTGTCTTGCTATGTTGCCCAGGCTGGTCTTGAACTCCTGGGCTCAAGTGATCCTCTTGCTGTAGCCTCCCAAAGTATTGGGGGTTTAGGTGTGAGCCACCACATCTGGCCAAGATATATTGTTAAATAGAAAAAATAGGCAGTGTGCAGCGGCACATGTCTGTAGTCCCATCTACTTGGGAGGCTAAGCCAGGAGGATCGCTTGAACCTGGGAGTTGGAGGTTATAGTGAGCTGTGATCATCCCATTGCATTCCAGCCTGAGCGACAAAGCAAGGCCCTGTGTACCTCCTCCCCACAAATACACTACACGCAGATTGCCAAAAATATGTGCATATTTTAAGAGATGTTATCTATGTATTACTTTTCTGAGGTGAATTGAAGGTATCATCACTGGTCAAATATACCTAGACTTGCTGTGCACATCCATTTTACTTGCAGTTCATACCCTTTTGGGGAATGATCAATTTTATTTCCAACATGATCTCTTAAAATGTGTATACATTTTTTTTGACATCCCATTGTATATATGTTTGCGTGTATGTATATCTTTATTTTCACTCTTTCTTTTTAATATCATTCCTTATGAGTCTGTAAAGTCCTTCTAAGGAGATTGTTTTTGTTTTTAATACTTGGAGAATGACTTAGATAGAAATTTTTGGGAAAATGCTTACATTGACCCATGTTTAAAAGCAACAACGCTCCAATTAATTAGACTTCTTACTAGGCAAAATTTGTTGTTTAAATGAAAGAAGTATTTGATTGTTGTGTCTAAGAAGTGATTACTGATGGCTTTTCAGAACCAGTATGACTCACAAAGCATCTTTGATGTTAAGTTTGGAATGACTGTCATTATATCTGATTGGTAGTTTGTGTAGATCAAAATTTTGGTTTATAATTTGTTAAGGCAATAAAGAAGCCACATGTTGAGTCCCCTTGGCTTTGACAATTTTGTAAGAACTAGGTAGGCTGAGCACAGTGGCTCATGCTTATAATCCTAGCACTTTGGGAGGCAAAGGTGGGAGAATTGCTTGAGGTCAAATGTTTGAGACCAGCCAGGGCCACAAAACAATACCCAGTCTTTTCAAAAGATGGGAAAAGTTAGCTGAGCATGGTGGTGTGTACCTGTAGTCTCAGCTACTTGGGAGGCTGAGGTGGAAGAATTGGTTGAGCCCAGGAGTTTGAGGGTGTAGTAAGCTATGATGAGAGTGCTGCACTCCAGCCCAGGTAACAGTAAAATTCCATCTCTTAAACAATCAAACAAAATAATCATAATTTTGAACAAGTTTTTAAAAAAGATTTGCATTAGATAACAAATTGACTCATTTCTTTCCTCACATTTTTTTGGGTACCCGTGTTTTACCCAAGGACAAATTAAGTATTTCTGTTATTTGATTTAGTATTGGTAGTTTCTGGTTCCTCTGAGAAGCTGCCCTTTTCCTAGGATTTGGGGGCCAGCAATTATTTTTATAATGTCAACAATTCTGAAGTTTTTAAGAAAATGTTTTTCATTTGCTTAAAAATATCTTTATCCAGGGTGGCGCCTGTGGCTCAAAGGACTAGGGTGCCAGCCCCATATACCGAAGATGGTGGGTTCAAACCCAGCCTCGGTCAAAAACTGCGAAAAAAAAAAGTCCTTTATCCAAACAGAACATTAAAATAGCTCTGAAATTTTCTTTCAAGAAATACATTTTCTTTTTGAGTGCTCTGTGATGAAATCAGTCTTAATTTCAGCTCAACTAGTGTGTAAAAACACACACTGAGTGATTATTAGTCCCTGAAGGAGGCAAGACAGATGGAGCCCAGAATGGAATTGGCTTTATGATTAATTGAATCCTTGAAGAGTTGAATAGAGTTAGAGCTGATTTGGCCCAATCAGTGTCTTGAGACAGCTGATGCTGTCCCGAGCCTGGGAGAGGAAGGGTCACAATAACCCAGATTTATCCTCTATTAAAATGGATTGGATGTATACACCAGACGGTTCCCATTTTTAAACCATTGATGTAGGATAATTGGAATGGAAACAAACAAGATTAGAACTAGATTACAGGTATTGGTGCAAGTTGCCTCCTAAATCAATCAGAGTCCATGATTTGTTCTGAGGGTGCTTTATCATTAGTGTGAGTCATTGAACATCAAAGACACATCTGGAGTTGTTCATCCAGGAGGGGCAGAGAGAAGAGCAGAAAGCTTCTTGGGCACCAGGTATAATTCCAAAGTGCTTTTCTGTCTTTGTGCAGAATTCTTCCAGGGAGAATTTTAATTTAATTTTGCTCTTTTTTCTTTCCAGCAGGAATGCATAATATATAGGTTTGAAATGACTGCTTCTTCACAGTGGTGAATACATGAATGTGTTCTTTTTTAATGTTTGAATCAAATGGTCACCTAGGGCAGCTATTGCCCATGGGGACCTTGCATTTCAAGGAGAGGAAAGGGTTATGGGAATACTGTAGCCATTTTAATCACTAACTCCTTTAGGATGATGAGTGCCCTGCTGCCTTGCCAGGGGGCTTTTACTTCAGAACATCATCTATGAAGCTGGAGAGTGTGGTTTGGCCTTCACCAACAGCTATACTTCCTTAGCCAGGAACTGAGGAAGGCAACCTAAATTCCCTCTTTACCATCCACCATCACCTATCTCTAATATGGGCATGAGGTGGGATGTAGAGGTGGGGGCCTTGACCTGGAGTGTGACTGACTTAGTCCTGGACTCAGGAGTCTGCACACATGGGAACCAGCCTCAGGTCTATAGACAGCCGACATTTAAGTTGTCATTTTACTTCTGTGGAATGTTACATCCCTCTTTGTAAGCACAGAGGAGTAGAAATCTGAGGTTCTTTCTGACTTGAGAAGTGTGCCATCTTTCCTTTCCTTCCTGAATTGTGCTGGTATACGTGCCAAGCCCCTGGCAGCATGCTGGGTTTAGTCCCATAGAAGCTTCATTTGATAGGCAAGTCTCACCTTTACCTTTGAACTATGCTGGGTTTTTTCCTCTTCATTTTTCCATTTTGAGCTTCTGTGAGTCAGGCTGCAGGCAGCTCATTTACATGGGAGTCAGCCAGAAGGAAAGCGGCTTGAAGTCTACTTTCATTTTGTCGTGGGAGGTGTTTTCCTGTTGAGTTGCTAACCAGGCAGGTCAGGGGAATCATAAGGGATCTCAGTCATCCCTAGATGGAAACAAGAACAGCAAAGCATCTTGGAAGAAGGTTTAAAAACAACAACAAAGACAACTCTTCTCTTGACGACATTTCTCAATTCTAACACTCTGAAAATTGAACGTTCATAAAAGGTACTATGCCCAAGGGAAGGAGGTGAAGTTTCTTGGTCCCACATCAGAAATGGTGAGATGCGCCGGCCATAGTACAGATAAGAACTGAGTCCTGCTTCTCTTGTCTCCATGTCCCCACTGCTGTGTCCTGCCATTACCTTGGCCCCTCTAGCTGCTCTGGCTGTAGATTCTACTGCTGTCATTGTGTCAGGCACAAAAGAATTTAATTTGCCTATTTTTCTGGTGTCCCCTTTGTGAAGAATAGTGCCTGAGAAGTAGCTAATCCTGCAGTGTTTGATACAGCCTTTGTTCTTGTTAGAAGCATCTCCTTCCTTTCCAGCTCAGCCTCAGCTGGACTCATTCCCCACACCCTAGCCTGGGCCTCCAAGAGCAAACAGTGCTCAGATTTTCCTTCCTGCTTTTGTTGGGATATGAGGGGATGAAAGGTAATCCCACTTGGGAGGCCATGCCTGATTCTCTGGAACTTAGAGGCCTCAAGAATGTATGGGACAGAGAGAGGGTTGGTGGGTGGTACCATGTCAGTCTTGCCTGGGACTAAGGAATCCTTGGTATCTAGGGTCTAAGGAACTTATTCTTCTTTTGTACTTGAGCATGGATCTTACCTCCCATCTGCCTTGAATGCTGTTTCTCCTGAGGTCCTGCAAATGCAGCTCTTCTGCTTAGTGGCAAGAGAACAAGGTAGACACTTAACCCTGCTGGTAACATAAGGTAGAGGAGGGCTCCACACCTATGGCTCAAGCGGCTAAGGAGCTAGCCACATACACCTGAGCAGATGGTTCGAATCCAGCCCAGGCCTGCCAAACAACGACAGCTGCAACCAAAAAATAGCTAGGCATTATGGCAGGTGCCTCCCTACTTGGGAGGCAGAGGAAGGAGAATTGCTTGAGCCCAGGAGTTGGAGGTTGCTGTGAGTTGTGATGCTACAGCACTCTACCCAGGGCGACAGCTTGAG
>NW_003852398.1:37007180-37081961 GCF_000181295.1 Otolemur garnettii
AGGAGGAGAGGAGGAGGAGGGAGGGGGAAGAGGAGGAGGGAGAGGAGGAGGAGGGGGGGAGGGAAGAGGACGAGGGAGAAGCCCAGGAGTTGGAGGTTGCTGTGAGTTGTGATGCTACAGCACTCTACCCAGGGCGACAGCTTGAGGCTCTGTCTCAAAAAAAAAGGGGGGGGGGTAGAGGAGGACTAGGACTAATTCATTGTTTTCCTTAGCCTTTGCCTTTCCAGACCTTGGTTGAAACCAGTCCTCTAGGCCAGGGAGCATTCTAGCCCTTTGGCTAATTCCCCAACATAGCCCATTGTGACAGGAAGCATTATTTTAGCCTCCAGGATCACACACACTATTTGTGGCTATCCTGTCCCATGGGCTAGCTATGCCCGTGACCAGAGCTGTGGGCATGGTATATATCATGGAGATGCTAGATAAGCTGTTTCCAGCTGAGGAAGATCTTTTTTTTAAGAGATAGTCTCATTTGTCACCCTTGGTAGAGTGCTATGGCATCACAGCTCACAGCAACCTCTAGGTCTTGGGCTTAGACTCTCTTGCCTTAACCTCCCAAGTAGCTGGGACTACAGGCGCCCGCCACAATGCCCAGCTATTTTTTGCTGCAGTTTGGCTGGGTTTGGGTTTGAACCCGCCACCCCAGGTATATGGGGCTGGCGCTCTACTCACTGAGCCACAGGCGCTGCCCCTGAGGAAGATCTTGTCTGGGGCTGGTTAGGATCTATTTCTGGGAGGAGGGATGCCAACTAGGTATGTGTCTCACAGAGGCTGTCTCTGTCTGCTTGTTCATCACTGTCATTCACATTCACAGTGTCTGTCAGGCCCCCCTCCTTTACTTGGGAACAGGATTCTCTGTTGGAGAAGGCTAGAACATGGGCATTCTGTGAGGGTAGCATGGGTAATTGCAGGATAGGCATCTACTTGGACACACATCTCTTGTGTGTCTCATGGAGAAGAAGGGACCTATTCTTGTCTTGCTCTCTGGTCTATGTTGCAGTCCAGCCTCTGGACTACTAGGCAAATGTGGTTCTTGATGACAAGCAAGATAAGAAGGAGTAAACCAAGTAGTGGTCATGTCTAAGGGTTTCTCACCAAAAGGAATACTTTTTAAAAAAAGTGTGTGATGCCACCACCTTCCATGGGTGTTTTGTTAAAAGGTAATGTCTACTAAAGATCTGAAAAGAACTAAGGTAGGGGAACCCTTCAGGTAACATCTAGGGATGCAGAGGAACCCAGAGGCTAGGAATATGGTGACCAAACCCCTTGGCCTCTCACGCCCTTAAGTGGGGGGATATTTTACTACACCTCTTCCTAGATAGAGATGAGATGAGATTGTCCTTATAAAATGCTCTGATTGTCTTGGAAGAAAAATGTTGTATCTCTGCCAGTTGTTATTAATAGTGACACTTGGAAATCGATAGGGCATCACTCTGAGGAGCGGTAAATACTTCCCATGCCTATTTGTTTTCCAATTTATTCTCACCTTTTCCTAATGCAGGAAGGGGCAGATGCTGTGTGCCCTGCGCATCTCAGTGGTGGTTGGGAGGCTTTATCTGGAGGCCTGTGAGCTGGACAAATGCATTTGGCAGCTGGGCTTGTTGTCTGTGGCAAATAGGCTCACGGAAGCCAGCTCATTTGACAAATGTTTACTGAGTTTTAATTCTATTATGCTCTTAGGGGATAGAAAGATGCATTTGGCAGTTACTGCCCTCAAAATGTTTAGAGTCTAGACCCAGATATGAAAAATGTTTAGAAATTAGAGAACCTACAATAAGCTAGGCACTGAGCTAAGAGGTTCCCTACATTTTCTCATTGAATTTCACCAAATAAGCACTATTATGAAGTAAGTACAATTATTATTACTATTTTTTTCCTTTGGAGATAGAGTCTCACTTTGTCATCCCTGATAGAGTGCCCTGGCGTCATAGCTCACAGCAACCTCTAACTCTTGGGCTCAGCGATTCTCTTGCTTCAGGCTCCCAAATAGCTGGGCCTACAGGTGCCCACCACAATGCCCGGCTATTTTTAGAGATGAGGTCTCGCCCTAGCTCAGGCTGCTCTCAAACTCATGAGCTTGGGCATTCCACCCAAAGTGCTAGGATTACAGGCATGAGCCACCACGCTCGGCCTGTAAGTACAATTATTACTTCCATTTTGTCCATGAAGAAACTGAGGTTTAGAAAGGTTAAGTACTTGTCTAGGATCACATAGCCTAACTGGGTCAGAGCTACAACATGAACCCAGGCAATATGACTCAAATGCCAAGGTTTTAACCACAGTGCCATGCCAAGTGGGGATAAATGCTGAGAACACAAGTGCACTTTCTCACAGGATTGACTTGAGTGAGATTTTGGGCATCTGGGACAGAACAGAAACTGTACTCCTCGCCTAAAACTGGCCCACATACAATTTGGATTCCTGTTATTTTCTCTATCCATGAATCACCCTTATTCCTTGCTTTTATTTTCACGTGCCATAGATCAGATCCAACTCCAGGAGAAAAATCCTAGGATATGTGTATCAAGAGTGAGCAAAGGATAAACTTGATTTTAGTGGCTCACTAGTTGTCAAACATTCCCATGTGAAGTGGACTCTGATTGTTCCCTGGAGAGGGTAGTTTGGATTTTTTCCCTTCTTTTTCTATACACTGGATTCTGGTGCCTCTGTCATTGAATTCTTCAGGAGTCCTCCATTCACTTGTCCCTTCTGCACCAAGGACTCTTTTTCAGTATCATTGAAAACATGAGTGCCCATCTCCTGGGCTCAGAATACTTCTTACAAGAAATCTCCTTGTTTTAGACAGGCACCCTGGTGAACTTCTGATGTGAACCCAAAGCTCCCACAGCAGTATTAGATCTGCCACACTGGAAGGAAGTTTGCCTGTTGTCACCAAGCACAGGAGGGGACTCTGCTGTTAGGGAGAGGGTCAAGCACAGTATTTTTAGCAAGCAATCCTTTATCGTTTATTCATCCAGTTTAAAAATAGATGCCACCCTTTCTTTTTAATTGGCACCATTTGTCATCCTCTGTCCTTGCTTTTCATACACTGTATTGTTCATGAATATTTACCCTCCCAGAGGCAACTCCATATATGTGTGTGTGTGTGTACACATGAACCTCTAAAACTTACTCTGTCACTCCTTCCTTTCCTTTCATGAAAGATGACAGAGAAGTCGGGGTGGAAGAGCAGGGGCCCTTATCTTTGAATTCCTTTCCTTGATGCTGCAACTGATAAATTCCCATACTTCCCTGCTTATCTGTTAGGTTACCTGCCCTGAGGCTTATAGCAGATTGGTTGTCCACTGTCTACCTTTTTCAGAACTCAGATGCCATTCCCTCCATCCTCTTTGCATAGGTCTGAAATGCCTCCCCTTGGCATTCAAGTCCAGGATCCCTGAGGTGCTTTGATGAGGCACCCTGGATTGGATATTTAGCTCTTCAGATTTGTTTGTTTATTTGAGACAGTCTCACTATGTTGCCCTCCATGGAGTGTCGTGGCATCATAACTCACAGCAACTTCAAACTCTTGGCCTTAAGCAATTTTCTTGCCTCAGCCTCCTGAGTAGGTGGGACTAGAGGTGCCGGCCACAATGTCCAGCTATTTTTTTGTTGCAGTTGTTGTTTAGCTGGCCCGGTTCGAACCCACCAGCCGTGGTGTATGTGGCTGGTGCCCTAACCATTGAGCTATGGGCACCAAGCCTGTTTGTTGTTCTTGACAAAGACTAGGAGAGGAATGTGTGTTAGTGAAGGAGCTAGCTTTTACCTCCTTTTTCCTCAGTAAGACCTTTGCCTGTCAGCCATACTGACACACAAGCCCTAGCAAGTTTTTGTTGTTGTTGTTGTTGTTGTTATCATTGTTGTTTGTTAACCTTAAGGATGTTGCACAGAGCTGAGGATTCTGGAGAGAACCTCCTCCTTGTATCTGGGCCTCTCTCCCTGGGTTTTTTCCCCCGTTCTTGAATTATTGTTTTGTCTTTGGCTCTCCAGGTAGACTGAAAAAAGGACAGGATGACTACCTGAACATTTAAATGAGGAAGTTTATTATTGAGGATGGTTACTTCTTAGGTGTGTTGCATTTAACACCTTCCATGCTCTTTTCCCCATGTTCTTGTAGAAAACCACATTCTCTCTCTCTTAATAGATTCTCTAGACCAAGAATGAAAGAATGATTCCAGATTTCATTATATTTACCCCTCTCTCTTGGCAAGGAAGCCCTCTCCTACCTCTTCTGGAGTTAAAAATTCATTCATTTCTGGTGGTGCCCATAGCTCAGTGGGTAGGGCGCTGGCCACATACACTGAGGCTGGTGGGTTCAAATCTGGCCTGGGCCAGCTAAACAACAATGACAGCTGCAACAACAACAATGACAGCTGCAACAACAACAACAACAAAAATAGCCAGGTGTTGGGCGTTGTGGTGGGCACTTGTAGTCCTAGCTACTTGGGAGGCTGAGGCAAGAGAATAGCTTCAAACCAAGAGTTTGAGGTTGCTGTGAGCTATGACACCATGGCACTTTACCTAGGGCAACAGCTTGAGACTCTGTCTCCAAAAAAAGAAAAAAAATTCATTCATTTCTTTTAAAAGTATGTCTTGAGTACTTACTATAGGTATAAAATCCAAATATAGCTCACCTAGCCAGGTGCTTTGCTAGACTGAGGATATAGTGGTGAAAAAGACAGTTAGGCTTTTCTTCTTATATACTTTACCTTTTAGTCAGAAGTTAATTTTTTTGAAGTCAGTACATTGTCAAAATTAAATATTTTTGGTCTTCAAAGGACACCATCAAGAAAGTAAAAACACAAATTACACAGAATGGGAGAAAAATTTTACAAATCATGTATCTGACAAGGTTTATATCTAGAAAATATTAAGAATGCTTGCAACTCAAAAACAAGATACAATCCTATTAAAAACCTTTGCAATTCAATGATAAAAAGACAACCCAACTAAAAACCAAAGGATCTGAATAAACCTGTCCAAAAAGATATTCAAATAAGTACATGAAAAGATATTTGACTCTATTAGCCATCAGGGAAATACAAATCAAAGTCACAATGAGAGTGTAGCCCCCCTACACTCATTAGGAGAGCTGTTGCTACTAAAAAGACAGATCATAACAAGTGTTGGTGAGGATGCAGAGAAATTGAAGCCCTCACGCACTGCTAATGGGAATATAAAATGATCCAGTCACTTTGAAAAACACCAGTAATTCCTCAGTGGTTAAGCACTTTCAGCAATTTCACTCCTAGGTGTATATCCAAAAGAAGTGAAAACATATGTCCACAGAAAAATGTGTACATGAATGTACATAGCAGCATTATTATTAATAGCCAGAAAGTAGAAACGACCCAAATATAATGTGGTATATCCACGTAATGGAATATTATTTAACAATTAAAGAAAATGAAGTACTGATACATGCTATAAAGGATTGAAACTTTTAGACATGCTAAGAGAAAGAAGCCAGTCACAAAGTACTGCATAATGTATGATTCCATCTATCTGAATTGTCCAGAATACACAGATCTGCAAAGCCAGAAAGTAGATTTATGGTTGCCTGGTGTTGAGGGAGAAGGAGTTGAGGAGTAGTAGGGAGTGACTACTGATAGGTATTGGGGTTTGGGGCAGGGTGTGATGGAAATGTTTTAAAATTGATTGTGGTGATGGCTGCACAACTCTGTTAATATACAAAAAGCCATTGAATTGTACACTTTAAGTTGGTGAATTGTGTGATATGTGAATTTTCTCTCAATAAAGCATTTTTACGTCAGTAATAAAGTGTTATGAAGAAAATAAAATGGGATTATATAGGGGGCTCTTTAGATGAGCTAGTTATGGCGACTTCTAGAGAGATGTCATCCTTAATGCAAAGTAGATAGAGTCAGCCATGCTCACATTAGACTAAGAGTCTTCCAGGCAAAAGGAACAGCCAGTAAAAGGGCCCTGAGATAGGCACAAGCTTGGCTAGTCATAGAAGCAGCCAGAAGGTCAGTGTGGCTGGAATGGAGTGAGCCACAGAGAGCCATAGAAGAGGCGAGGGTGGAGAATTTGGCAGTGCACCTAGAGTAAGCTATATTTAGATTTTATTCTGAGGATGATGAAAAGTCACTGGTGACTTGTAACCAAGGCAGTAACAAGATATGACTTACCTTTTTTTTTTTTTTTTGAGACAGAATCTCACTTTGTTACCCTCAGTGGAGTCCCATGGTGTCACACACAGCTCACAGCAACCTCAAACTCTTGAGCTCAAGCAAGTCTCTTGCCTTAGCCTCCCAAGTAGCTGGGACTATAGGTGCCTACCACAATGCCTGGCTATTTTTAGAAACAAGGTCTTGCTCTGGCTCAGGCTGGTCTCCAACTCATGAGTTCAGGCAATCCATTGGCTACGACCTCCTGGTGTGCTGGGATTATAGGCTTGAGCCACCATCCCCAACCTGATTTACATTTTTTAAATGATCTTCTGGTTGATTTGTGGAACGGAACTCCATGTTTTCAGAATATGGGGCCTCTTACCTTGTAATATTAAATATAAACCTCTAATGGTAGGAAGTTTTTGCTGTTCTTAAGTCATCCCTTCTCATCAAGATTTTGGGTGGTAGATCCAATGACCATGATAGCTTTTCCTAACTGGGAAAATTATTGTCCCCCAAATTAGGAAATGGAGTCAGAAAGCTTCGTGTCTGTGAGAGTGGCTACTTTCATATGAGGTTATGGCTGTCTAGTGCTGGGGCTGTCTTTGGCCACAGTACCCTGGCCCTAAGATGAGTAGAATAGTCCTGCCACCTCCACCAGCTAGCAGCAAACCCATTTCCTTCCTCTGAGGTTGAGGGTATTCTGGAGGGTAAGCAACATATGTTGAAGTTTCATGACCCAGTGGCAGCGTTGAAATGGGCTTTATTACAGGTCCAGGTAGCTCTTGAGAGGCTGTCTATTATGCTGAGTTAAAGGTAAGGCAGGAGCTATGTGTCCTAGATTTGAATCTGGACTTTACCACTCTTTAGCTATGTAACCTTGGGAACATTATTAAATCTTTTAAGCTGTTTGTACTGGGGGCCCTAAAGCAGCCACACACAAACCCTTTTCTCTCCCGCCACCTCCTCTCTTCCTAAGACAAAGACACAAAGGATCTGACTAGCCCCACCCCCTGAGAGGTTTGTACCAAAGACCCTAACCTGCAGGCAATCCGTGGAATGTGCCCACCCTCCCATGGCCCCATATAAAAGGGGTCTCTAAATGTCCCTGGGCACGTGCAGATGCCATCTCTGCACTGTGGGCAGATCACCCTCCCCTTTCAAAAACCTGGCCTGAACATCTCCTCTGGGGCTTCATGTATGGGTGCCACTGTTTACACCTTTCATATTGTGCCAAAGACCTGGGACTGGTTGCTGACTCTAAGCTGACTGCTGGCCTCCCTAGTCACCCCAGTTTTCAAGTGGGGATAATAATAGCACCTACCTAAGGCTGGTTGTGGTAGAAAATTAAATGCATTAATACCTGTGAAATACTTAGAAGAGTGCCCGGCAAGTAGTGCTCAGAAGTATTAACTGCTATTATTATCTTCTCTCTGTTCATTTAAATGTTTTCTCTAAGAGTTAGCTCAGGATGAAGATATACTTCTCTGGGAAAGGTGGTGGGTGGCACGTAGTCATTAAAGCTTTGCCTGCTCTGCAAATATTTTTTTCAATTTCATATGTATTATTTCCTCTGACGATATGAGTAATATATGCTCATAGCTTTTCAAATATTAATATATAATATAGAAAGTTGAAATTATATCAAAACAATGTAGATAAGTTGCAGAGAAGAACTGCCTAATGGTAGTTAATTCACTTGTGCACTAATATTCATTCATTGTACAGATAAGATCTCACTGTTACCTAGGATAGAGATGAGTGGCCCAGTTGTAGCTCACTATAATCTCAAATTCCTGAGCTCAAGTAATCCTCCTGCCTCAGGCTCCAAGAAGCTAGGACTGCAGGTGCATCCCTCCACATTTGGCTAATTTTTTTTTTTTTTTTTTTTTGAGACAGATGTCACAGCTCACAGCAACCTCAAACTCTTGGGCTTAAGTGATTCTCTTGCCTCAGCCTCCCAAGTAGCTGGGACTACAGATGCCTGCCACAACACCCGGCTATGTTTTGGTTGTAGTTGTCATTGTTGTTTGGCAGGCCCAGGCTGGGTTCGAAATCGCCAGCTTTGGTGTATGTGACAGGTGCCCTTGCCACTGAGCTACAGGCGCTGAGCCCATATGGGTAATTTTTAAATTTTTTATATAGATGGAGTCTTGTTATGTTGCCCTGGCTGGTCTGAAACTCCTGGGCTCAAACAGTCCTCTTACCTCAGAATCGCAAAGTGCTAGGATTATAGACATGAGCTGTTGGGCTTGGCCAACAGATATTTATTGAGTGACAACTATGCACTTCCTCTAAGGGTTACAATGAAGAATAACCCTCTGGAGGCAGAGATATGGGAATTGTGAATATTTTTTTTCCTTGATTGGAGGGCTAGGATGTCTGGGCTATAAAGGTCATTGTCCTCTCTTGTACAGTATTCTAAGACCTTAGGGGCTTATTGAGGGCTTTTGACACCAGATCTGGTTCTTCTGTTTATGTGCTCCTTGATGGAAATAATACTGTGAAGCATTTCTCTTCTTTTCCTCTTACAAAGTTTATTAGATGTTTATTTTTATTTATTTATTTATTTTTGAGACAGAGCCTCAAGCTGTCCCCCTGGGTAGAGTGCCGTGGCATCACAGGTCATAGCAACCTCCAACTCCTGGGCTCAAGTGAGTCTCCTGCCTCAGCCTCCCAAGCAGCTGGGACCACAGGCGCCCGCCACAATGCCTGGCTATTTTTTGGTTGCAGCCATCATTGTTGTTTGGCTGGCCTGGGCTGGATTTGAACCCGCCACCTTAGGTATATGTGGCTGGCGCCCTAGCCACTTGAGCCACAGTCACCGAGCTGTTTATTAGATGTTTATTGCTGTATAACAAATTGTTCCCAAACTTAGTGGGTTAAAACTCTAATCATTTCTTAAAGTTTATTTGGGTCAGGAATTAGGAAGTGTAGTCAAGGTATTGAGTGGGCCTGGGGAATCTGCTTCCAGTTTACATGCCTGGCAAGTTGTTGCTGGCTCTGGTGAGAGCCCTGGTTCCTTTTTACGTGAGCCTCTCCATAGGGCTGTTTGAGTATCCCCATGGGTTCCTCCTGAGTGAACAGCATAGGAGAGCAAGACAGAAGCTTCAGTGCCTTTTATGACCTAGCCCAGAACTCAACACCAACATCTCCTCTTTATTCTCTTGGTTGCATATCAGCCACAGCCATATGTGATGTGGGAGGCAGCAATACAAAAGTGTAAAACCCAGATGGGAATGATCATTGTTGGCCGTTTTAGAGACTGACCGCCACACTTTGTATCCAAGGACTCTGAGGCACTGGGAACGGGATCCCAGATGTACAAGGCCTGGTCAGTCACCTGGTAGATACTTGTATGTAGGTAGGCAGTGCTCATTGTAGCTTGCAGTGCCTATACTCTTCCCCTATGCTCTATCCACACACTGCTGAGCTGTACAGCTTAGTAACTGGGATCATGTGAGTGAGAGGATAGTGGTTTCATTTTTGCATCTTTGATCATGACGATAGATGAACTGAGTGACAGAAGACTACATGCTCTTGGAAATCTGCCAGTGGCTTTTGCTTACGGACCCTGGAGTTCTTGAAATGGCCTGACCAGCTGCTTCCTACAGGCTTCCAGTAACCTTATAGGGGAAGGGGCCATTTTTGTTGCCTTGAAATCCAGTCATTTCAAGATGAAAGTGCATAGCATTATATTAAAAGAGCTATTTTCATTCTTCAGTTTCATGTATTCTGTAAGGAGGGCTTTCTTACAAAGTGGGAAAGGTAAGAATTATGTCACAGAAGAGCCTCTTCATCTTGCTACTTTGTATGCTTGGGCAAGTCACCTAACCTGTCTAAACCTGGGCTTGCTCAACTGAGAAATAAAGAAGACAGTAGTGTGCCCCAGACTCGGTGTGAGGATTAAATGAGATAGTGTATGGATAGTGTATGTAAAGTTTGGTAAGAACATACAGTAAGAACTGTCACTGATAATGTTTATATCATTATTATTATTATATGCTCTTTGACTCTAAGGGAGATCAAGACGGGACAATGACTTATCAAGCAATAAAAGGAAATCTGGGCCTGGGATCAAGGTCTTCTTCCCTCTTCTGGATTTCATGCTTTCTATCTTGAATATTCTTCCACGTGGTGCCTGAACCACAAATAGAAGTTTGGGCAACTCCCAATTATCCCTAGTGTGAATAATTCACTCTGAGATAATCTGTGGGCCTGGCTGGCTTCCCAAATCAGCTGAGTGGGTTATTCTCCTCTTTCAATTATTCAACAGTACAAGTAATTGGGAGCTGGCATTAGAATGTAAAGGCCATGAGGTCATCTCCTGTTGTTCTCAGTTGCTCAGCTCTGCCAGTGTTTCACAGGAACATGGGGGCTGTAGAGCAGAGCCCAAAGGGGGAGGACAGAGGTGGTGACAGGCTTGATGATAAAAAATGAGGGCTCTCAAATGGTGAACTGGGGCAGGTAAAACTGCCAACTGCAGGACAGAAGACCAGGGAGAAACCCTTTACAAAGGCTGTCTTCTCTCTTCCTGGGCCAGAGGGAGAGACCCTATTGCAACTATAGTCACCCTTCCCTGAGGACGCTTGGATTTAAGTTTTGATTCTAGAATGTTAGATCTTTCTGGAGTCTTTTAAAATATGACTGACCTCCCCTCTTCCCTTCTCTTTGCTACTCAATGTGACACCAATGGACTGCAGTGGAAGACCTGAGGAGCCTTGCCTTTCTGTAGTATAGAGTTTCTGCTTCAAGCAGATGTTTACATTCTCCATGTAGAAAGTAAATAGGTAAAGACTGTATAGGCTCGGTGCTGGCTAAAGCACCAGCCACATATACCAGAGCTGGCAGGTTCGAATCTAGCCGGGCCTGCCAAACAACAATGACAACTACAACCAAAAAATAGCTGTGCATTGTGGTGGGCATCTGTAGTCCCAGCTACTTAGGAGGCTGAGGCAAGAGAATCGCTTAAGCACAGGAGTTGGAGGTTGCTGTGAGCTGTAATGCAATGGCACTCTACCCAGGGCGACAGCTTGAGGCTCTGTCTCAAAAAAAAAAAAAAAGATTTATGTATAAATTGAGGAATGAGGGTATGAGAAAGGGGAACTTGGCTCAGCACCTGTGGCTAAAGTGGCTAAGGCACCAGCCACATACACCTAAGGTGACAGGTTCGAATCCAGCCTGGGCCCGCCAAAACAATGATGGCTGCAGCCAAAAAATAGCCAAGTGTTGTGACGGGCGCCTGTGGTGCCAGCTACTTGGGAGGCAGGAGAATCGCTTGAGCCCAGGAGTTGGAGGTTTCTGTGACCTGTGATACCACGGCACTGTACCCAGGGGGACAGCTTGAGGCTCTGTCTCAAAAAAAAAAAAAAAAGAGAAGGGGAACTTTTCCTTTCTATTTTGTACCCTTCTATACTGCTTGAAGTACTTTTTATTACCACAAGCTTATAATATTTATAATTCTTTATTATAAAATGATAAAATTAAAACATAGATGTTGGGGTTTTCTGGCATGAGCCTTTCGAATTCTGTGTTTTCTCATGGTCACTCTCTGGGTCTCCTTGTCTTTACACAACCCTTCACAGTGTAAGGATAACCTTTACACAATTCAGTGGCTTGAGTTCGTGGGTGCACTCAACAGTTTGCTCAGATCCTTTCAGCCACTTGGCCAGTTAAGCATCATTCTGGAATACTGTGACCTAGACTTATCTTGCCGTCATGGTCTTCATGGGGCTAAACAAGCACTTCTCTACCCTTAGTCACCAGCAACTCAGCCCGAAGGTTGCCATCTACCCTCTGCTCTTCCTACCCTTCTCTCCTCTTTGCCTGAGCACTCAGGAGCCATTTGTCCTGGACTTTATGGACCAGGGATACCCTAATGTTACCCACATAGTTACTTCTCTGCCTCTAGGAATAAGGATTAAACTCTTCATTCAGATCCCATTTTATGTAATGTTTGTAGAAGTTTAATAATTTTGAAAGAGGAACAAGTCTAGTAACTGAATTCTGGGATTAAAAAAGTAAGTTTGTGGCTCAAGATAAATTGTTTGAGCTCAGTTTGGAGTTCATCGTGACTGAGATGCACCCCAAGTTTTGGCTGGTAATTGGTTCTAGCCTGTGTTGAAGAAGGGCAGGGGAAAAGTGGGAGGGAGGTACTCTCCTGTCTCTGAGGCGTTAACATTAGTGGTAAATTGTAGAGTATGTGGAGCAGGAGCAGAGCTGGCCCAGTGCTCTAGCCCATCCATAGGCAAGCTGCTTTTTAGCCTGGTTCAAGGTTCTTAAATCTGGTCCCAGTATAGCTGTGTTGAATTAGACCTTCAAATGTGGTTCTGAGCACTAGGTACAGCTAGAGCATTTAACTGCTCCCCTTGGGAGCTGAGCTTCATTTTCCTGCATTTCTAGGGAAGGCCTGGGTGAACAGGTGGCAGAAGGAACTTGGTAGCCAGGTGTTGACTAGCACCACTGCTTAAGGAAAGCGCTAGGTTGATGGTGAATTCAACAGAGTCACATAGTAGTGTACAGAACCTGCTGTGTCTGAATCCCGAGGGTTCCTGTCATCTCCCGGTCCCAGCTGGCCTTGAAACAAAGCAGCCTTCTGTGTCTCAGCTCTCCCCAGGGAGGCTGACAAAGCTCATTCTGGACACATGGAGGAAGGGTATCATCTGTGTGGCCTGATTTTCTGGAGACCCTTGAGAAGGGAAGCTGCTCTGACGATTAGCAAGAGAGATGACTGACTCTGATGGCTGGAGTGTGCATCATGCCCTGCAAGCGAGACAGGAAGACTAAGGACTTCTCTTCTTTCAAGCCAGGTTGCCAGGAGAGCTCCACTGTGAACCCTTTGTGTTAGGTCCTGAGCAAAGTAGCAGCTTTTGTGGCAGTGCAGATGTGATAGGTTTTCTTTCTGCAGCTAAGATACCCAGCCCCCCACCCCCAGGAGGTAGTGGTGTTTTGGAATAGAGAGCTGTCCTCTGAATCTATTGGTGTGAATCTAGGGCAGCTCTGGGATGAGCCTTAACTCTGCCCTTGGCCCCCTGTCAAAAGTGCGGAAGTTTCCAGGTTGGGAGGAGGTTATTCTCTGTGGTCAGTGCTCTGAGAAGGAGATCAAGTTAGTATGGAAACCTTCCAATGAGATGGCTGCCTCCTCTCTATGCTTTAGGACTATGTGAATCGTCTAAGTGAAGCTGTTTGAAATCACCAAGGTCCTGTGCTTGGACTTTGCTGGCAGGCCTACAAGAGTGGGCTGCCTTTAAAGAAACAAGCAGCAAGGACTTTGAAGCACTTCGGATTGATGGGGTCAAAGTGGATCCCTGTAAGCAGAGTCCCAGCCAGACTGCTAACAGTCCTGGCCTGAAAATTTTGCCCCAGGCAGCCAACTATTACCTAGAGTGTTACAACCTGGAGTGTTATAAAACAATGTAGTGGGTCATGAAGGCTCTTGATTTGTTTTTGGTCTCAAGACATTCTTCTATTCTTCTCCTTGGAAAACTACAGTTCTTTTTTTCTTTGGCAGCCTTTTCACCAGTGCCGCGTGATCAGGTGAGGCTGTTAATCTTTAGGTTCTACCTGTTTCCTACCCAATTAGGGCTGGTCATATGACCTAGACTAGCCACTCAGAGTACTGCTTCCACCTGTATAGTGATAGACGACTTTCCCTGGAGTTCTGAACCATTTTGGAGTAGGAAGTGCTGTTTATGCTGGGATTGGTATGTTTAGGGGTAGTAAAGACCAGAGGAAAGAAAGCAAAGAGCAGAAATGGAGCCTGAGAGAGGGCCTCTGGACTAAGTGGTCCTTTTACTCTTGTCATCCTTCTTCATGGTGGTACCCAAAAAACTTTTTTTTTTTTCCCTCAGATGAGTTTCAATTCAGTTTTGGTCACTTAAAAACAGAGTCCTGACTGATAGAACACAGCTTCCAGCTGATCTGTTTGCTTCCAGATAGCTAATGTTAATGTTCAAGGAAGCTGCTTCTTGGTGAAATCCCATGCCTGATACTTTGCTTCTCACACAGTGAGTGCTCGCCTCATGTTTCGTATGTGGTACTCTCACCATCTGTTGCCAACCTTTGAGAGGAGAGGAGAGGCCTAAACCTGTGTCTCCCAGCCTGCCTTTGTTGGTGGCAGTGAATCTGTCATCTGTACACGTGTTTTTCATCTCCCTTCCTCTCTTCCTCTGCTACTACAAAGATAAATACAATCTGTCCGTCTTGCTTAGCAGGGACCTTGCCAAACATGCCATTGGTGGAGAGTTTATTGGTCTCCCTTATGTTGTTGTCTTCCAGATGTTGACAAGAGACCATACTCCCATGACACAGCACCGTTTACTGCCCTGGGTCTGATTATCTCCCTCTAAGATCAGGCTGTACTCTGATACCCAACATGAGCTGGTGCTGAATTTATTGTGCCTAAAACATCAGGGCAGTGTTAGAAGTTCCTTGCCTACTGCTTTTTTCCCAGGCTGCTTATGCTAGCTGCAGGGCCCTCATGATGCTGTTAGGTGTCTCTGTGGCAGATTCATTGTTCCATATTTTTATTTAATTACTCACTTTTACAGCTCTTAGAATAAATCTAATTATCCATCTGTTATGCTACATTATGCCACTGCAGTTCATGTAATTCTTTTTCATTGTTTGATATTTGTCAGCTTGACCTTGCCCTCTTCCAATGTTGTTTCTCCCTTGCGTGGCTTCATGCTACCTCCTCAGTGGATCCCTGCACCAGCCAGTCTATTGGGCCCCCCAGGCAGAGGTGACTGAGTGGCTCTAAGAACTATTGTTGGTGGAGCGTGGAGTATTACAGAAGGAAGAGAGTGACCAAGGAACCCTCTCTGATGCCATGCTGTCCTAAGGTGGTCTGGAAAATTGGGTAGGTACTAAATTGCAGTGCCAGAAAAGAAAACAGAAGCTCTAGCCCAGGGGTGTCCAACTTTATTTTTTGTTGTTCCTCTGCTATACATTAGAAGAAAAGAGTCGTCTTAGGTCACACAATAAATAACCTAAACACTAATGAAAGCTGATTAGCAGAAAAAAAAAAGGTTCATGCATACTTTTTTGTGATATCTGACACCACAGATAAACAAAAAAAAAAGTCCTCACAAAATCAGCATGAGGCCCACAGGCCACAGATTGAACATCCTTGTTTTAGCCTATGTTTTCTGGTCTCAGCCAAAGGGCCCTTGCGTCCAGGAATGCATAGCAGAGACCTTCTGAGGGTCAGGAAGTCAGTGAATATTTTGGAGATGATGTCTGGGGTGAGACTTGGAGGATCAGGAACTAGCCAGATGAAGATGGGATGGGGTGGGTTTGGGTGGGAGAAGGACACTCTAGGCAAAAGCAGTAGAGAGCATAGCACATTTGAGCTGAGGAATTCTCTGCAGGAAAGAAAGTCCTCCCTCCTCATCACTTTTGATCCTAACATAGGGTCACTTTCAGTGGATTTCCTGAGTGGAAGTACTAAGGATGCTACTATTCCTACACTTTGGTCAGAGGCTCTGTGTTCTAAGCCTCATTCTCCAGGTATCCATAGCCTGTAACAGGAACTGCTGCACTGGGCTGACTCCTCCTCCTCATTCTCCTGCCCCACCTCCAGGCCAAGCCCACATTAAAGACCTTCTGACTTGGACGTGGGCCTGGGCTGGAGCTCATTATAGCCCACTGGCCAGGCCCTACATTTTCCCTTCCAGGTTAAGACTTGGCAGGCATCAAACACTGCAGGAACACCCCACAGGCGGCCTCCCTTAATCACCGCACTCCTGCCCTGTCTGCATGGCCTCCTTAACTGCTTTTCCCACCAGAGCTTCTGTCTCTGGTGACTTTCCACAAGTTTCTCCTCATTTCAGCAAGCAGGATTCAGTGACTAATTGCTGGTATTTTTTCCCTCGAGACTCTATTTATATAGGCTGTCATGTTGGGTATGGGGAAGAGCGGGCTCTAGTCTTAGGGGGGCTGCTGTTCCCTGCAACTGCCATCATTAGACTGAGGCCTGTGTGGCATTGATGTGCACACTTTGTCTTTATTCTTGTATTTTTTTGTCATTTCGACATTTGGTGCTTTGAACATCTAACATCCTTTTTATGCTTCTCATCTCCCACTGAAGATTGTTGTATTTTGTCCCCCACCGAAGCAGCATTTTCTTTTTGTCAGATTTCTCACTTTCTTCTTTATTGTATTCTGATCAGTGTGGCCATGCAGGTCTGGGTTTTATTGGAAGCTTTTCATCTTCCTAGCAGTGGCCTTCATGGCCTGGGTCTTTTTGCAAAAGCTGGGCTCTGCCTCAGGCCCCTGAAACAGGACTTTTCCACCAGGGTGAGAGAGAGCCCAGCTTGTTATCTTTCCAGGGATACTCTAGGCCAGTGGTTCTTAAACTTAAGCATCATCAGAAGCACTTGGAAGCCTTGTTAAAATAGATAGCCAGACCCCTCCCCTAAAGTTTCTGATTCACTAAGTCTGGGTTGGAGCCTGAGAATTTGCATTTCTAACTAGTTCTCAGACGTGTTGTTGCTGCTGGCCCAGAGACCAGACTTTAAAAAGCACTGCTTTAGGCCAAGCACGGTGGCTCTCACCTGTAATCCCAGCACTCTGGGAGGCTGAGGTGGGTGGATTGCCTGAGCTCACATGTTCAAGACCAGCCTAAGCCAGAGCAAGACCCTATCTTGCTAAAAAAATAAATAAATAAAAGCCAAGTGTTATGGTGGGCGCCTGCAGTCCCAGCTACTTGGGAGGCTGAGGCAAGGGAATCACTTGAGCCCAAGAGTTTGAGGTTACTGTGAGGTATGATACCACGGCACTCTACTGGGGACAACAAAGTGAGACTCTGTCTCAAAAAAATAAAATAAAAAAATAAAAAGCACTGCTTTAGAGTAATTCCTTTTGCACCTTGGGCCAAAGTGCCCAGGGCCTATAGGGACTCTAGCGAGGGACCAGATTCCTTTTCCATACTGGGTCCAGCTCTTTACAACTAAATGCTGGAGGATGTTGGCAGTAGCATCATAATGTTAAACACTTTTACACTGATTTCCACTGCCCTTTCTCACTTGTTACTCACTTGATCCCTTAATTGGATAGCAGAGATTCTTGACAAATAATAGAAGTAAAGTTCAGATAATTTAAGGAATTATTCCTGGCCTTTCAGCTAGTAGTTTGTGGTGTATTCCCAGTGGAATCCAGGTTTCTTAACTCCTATTCTAGAACTTTCATGATTCTGTTACTTCTTAGCTATTTGACCTTGGAGGAAATTATGTAGCTTTCTGTGTCTTTTTGTTGATTAGTAAAATGCAAGTAATCTTATTTGCCTCACAGAGTTGTCATGAGAATTTCTTGAGTTAATATTTGAAAAGCACGTGAGAGCTATTATATGGTGACACTCCAGAAACCACTAACTTCTTTTCTTTCTTTCTTTCTTTTTTTTTTTGAGATAGAGTCTTACTCTGTCACTCTGAATAGAGTGCTATGGTGTCAGAGCTCACAGCAACCTCATTCCTGGGCTAAATTGATCCTCTTACCTCAGCCTCCCAAGTAGCTGGGATTACAGGTGCCTGCCCAAGCCCGGCTAGTTTTTCTATTTTTAGTAGAGACAGGTCTCACTCTTGCTCAGGCTGGTCTGGAACTTCTAAGCTCAGGCAATCTACCCTCCTGGGCCTCCTAGAGTGCTAGGATTTCCCCAGGCCCTGGAAAGTCACTTCTATCTGTGGTCTTCCCTGAGGGAAATAGCACAGGGGAAGCCAGGTAGATGGCATTTGCCTCCAGAGGTTGAAGATTCAGAAACAGCTGGAAAGCTAGGCCAGTGTGTGAACAGCCTAAGATCAAGAGCAGAGGCAACAGGAGAGCAAGGTGGCAGGGTCATCTGGTCCTTTCCTCAGGAGCTGCTGCTATCAAGACCCTTCCTCTGCCCAGCCCTAGAGCTGCCCTTGAAGGGTTAGTTAAACTAAGTCTGCCCTTTTGCTGTTTATCTCTTCCTGCCTTGCCTCCACCTCTGACTTAGGCCATTTATAGAAGTAATTGGGTTTTGAATAGTCCCAATAATAATAATATTGAACCTATTGGAAATTATGTGCCAGATACTGAATCTCATCCTCACAACAACCTTGTGAAATAACCCTTATGTAAGAGATGGAAAAGCTTGGGCAAAGACAGGTTAAGTAACCTCCTCAAGTTCACACAGAAAGGGAGTCCAGGATTCAAATTCAGATGTCTCTGGCTCCAAAATCCATGGTCTTTACCATTGCTGAGCTGCCATGATGTTCCCCTCTGGAGTACTGTCTTCTCCCTGCCTGGGTGCCTAGCCTTGGCTTGTTTCCAGGATCTCTTGCCCCTCAGCCTAGGGTCCAGGTTCTAGGAGCATGAAAATGCCTTATTCACCTTTGTATCATTCATAGAACTTAACAGAAGGCCTTAGACAAAGAGTGACCATATGTTCTGTTTATGTTCTGCTTCTTGTCCCAGTGCAGTAATTAATCCTGTCCCCTTTCACTCTTAAAAGTGTCCCAGTTTGGACAATAAATTATACGATCATTCTACTTACACATGACTGGTCCTCACAACTCAGGGGCAGTGGCTTTTTAATAGGCAACAGTATTGTCTTTAAGACTCAAAGAAATAATCCCAGATGGTAAAATTTTAAGTACTTTTATATCCTGATGGGCAAGAGAATTTAGACAAAGGTTCTGCTCAGCACTCCACAAACCTACCACAAAGGACTATTCTAAGACCAGACTTAAGGACTGTGGGAGTCACCAGGCCTATATTAACAATAGATTCAGCAGGACAGGGGTCCCACTGTGTCTCATGCAAATGCCTGACTAGCAAGGCCAGTGAAGGGTGGGAGAGCAAAGAGCTATTGTTTTTCCACCTCCCCCAGGCAAGCAGGAGCCCCTGCCTCACAGGTGATTGTTCTCAAGGCCCCAGTCTTCCTGCAGGAAAATGCCAACTGGGGTTGGCCCTCTCCACAGTATCAGTCTGAATCCCTAGTGAGATCCTGGACTCAGCTTCCCAGTGCTTTGTTACCTAGTGTTCTGCTTACCTCAGGCCCTGCCCCCAGACCCTGATTATGGATCCATGTTAGGGCTGGACCCAGGCTGCAGTGGCATGCATGTGTAAGTCACATTCCAGACTGTGTCCTTGGCCCATTTGCAGGCAGCTGAAAACTGCTGTGCATATGTCAGTTCACACTTGAACTGGTTTAATGTTTCTTCTTTTAAGTCGCAATCTAAAATTCAGCCAGACAGGATTTAACGAGCACTAAATTGTCAAGCCTTTTGTTTCCCTTGCTATTCAAGCCATAGAGATTTTGTGTTTGATTCAGCAACAATTGCTGAATCTTAAACAAACCATTTACATTTTGACATTAACTATTTTATGAGTGTAACTTTTTCTTTGGCATTAGAATGATTCCAGCAGAAGGACTTTTAATGATTTATCAGAAACAGAGTTAAAAGGGTGTGTGGAAGATGATTCTTAACATTTTCTTTTTTAAAAGGTAGATTTGGCTCGGCGCCTGTGGCTCAACCGGCTAAGGCGCCAGCCACGTACACCTGAGGTGGCGGGTTCGAATCCCCAGCCCGGACCCGCCAAACAACAATGACGGCTGCAACCAAAAAATAGCCGGGCGTTGTGGCGGGCGCCTGTGGTCCCAGCTACTTGGGAGGCAGAGGCAGGAGACTCGCTTGAGCCCAGGAGTTGGAGGTTGCTGTGAGCGCGATGCCATGGCACTCTACCCAGGGGGATAGCTTGAGGCTCCGTCTCAAAAAAAAAAAAAAAAAAAAGGTAGATTTTTGTCTTACTTCAGTTGGGTAATAAACATGGAATTTTAGCCTTTCTCCTCCTGTTTTAATGATTTTAATCTTGCTGAGGCATTCTTCCAGGGTGCTTCCTGGTCAGCCCTCCATTTTTCAGATGCCCCTCTCACACAGTAAGTCGTCTTATAGCATAGGTCTCACACTTCTCTGTTGGCTGTTAATTTTGTCTAATTGAGGCAGGAAACAGTCTCATTCTTTGCTCTGGCTCCAGTAGGTCCTTGGTATGCTTAGCCAAGGACCCTGTGCATGCTGGGTCTGATCAGTATTTGTCAACCAGTTGACTGGACAAAGAGCCTCAGACAAATCGCATGTTCACAGATGAAACCATCCATCATTCTGTCTCTGGAAGCTGTAAATAATTGGGACTTTTCTCCAGTTCTTAAAGATTTCCACAGAATAGGAAAGCTTCACTTTTCTTTAGGCCCCCATTCTAGCATCTTGTTGGTGAGGCCAGAGGGCCTCTGGCAAGGTCCGTCCTCTCTGTTATATTCCTACATCAGGGAAGCTGAGATGCAGGAACCAGGAGTTTGATTCAACCTGGAACGAGATCTCATGATCCCTGAGCCTGGTCAGGGGCTCAGCAGATCCACTGTACTCTAGTTCCTTCTGTTTACAACACAAACCACATAGCTGGAGGCAGGAAATGTTAGTGTAAGGAAATGGAGCTGGCCAAGGAAGCCATGTTGATCTGCCTGAAAAACTAGGAGGCTCCATGCTGCTCTTGCCTCCTAGAACTAGAACTGATTGTTTATAAAGATCTTTCCAATACCAATGATGCAAAATATTTGGATGGTTCACCATATTGTTCACCATATTTAAACTGTCAAAAACCTTAAATATCTGAGCAGAACCTCAGAAAACAAAGGATATTTTGGGGACTTGTTATGTATGTTGCACAGCAGAGAGATTTGTAGTCTATACGACTTCCAAATCCTATAAACGAAGCATTGCAGTGTTGTCATTTTCAGCTATAGACCATCCCACGATCATTGCCTTTTCTTTTGCTATTAAGAGAGGGCTCATTCATAAACATTTCTGCAGTTGTGTAGCAAAAGCAAAATAGTCTCTGCTTGATTCCATTGGCTCTGATTGAGATGATTTTTTACACAGTGAGATTTATCACATTTATCAAGTTTATTAGAGAACACAGAGAGGGTGAGGGGATGTGGAGGCTGGAGAGAGAGTGATTAATTTTCTGACATACATCTTAGAACTCCTGAGAGCAAGATCTGAGTGAGTAAAGCAGCTTCTTTCTGAGCCCCAAAGGGCCTGCTGACAAGGTGTGTTGCCTGTAGCTTGGAGCAAAGGTTGGCCATGATTTCCCTGGAGCCTCTCTTGCCCCATGGTTTCTGGCCTCCTCTTGTCTCCCCCAGCCATAAGCATGGGGGGTGGCAGAGGGGGGGTGGGGTGGAGTTTACACTGCTAACTAGTATAGAAGACCAAAAATAAAACCATTCTGTATTCTCAAATAAAGTTGATAAGTCACAGTGTATGAAAAATTTCCCATATATTTTAGCCTAAATTTTCTTCTGCTTAACCTTGTTACTCCTTCCTTGCCTCCCAGACTGCCTGAGACAATTACTCAGAGACATTCTTTGAATAATTACAGGCCACAGATAATTCTCTTTAGCCCTCTTTCTTCCATGTTCCCTACACTGTGGTCTCCCTTTAGCCAGTTCTAATTAGCTGCTTTGATCTTTCCTTCCAATCTCTCCCTCTAGCTTGTTAATTACATTTCTCCCCCATGAATTCTTTCTGCACTGGCTTTGTCTATCTAGCCAGAGGAGCTAAGAATGAGAATCTAGGGCCAGTCAGTGGGAGGTGGTCCAGGCTTCTTTTCTCTCCAACACAGGTAGCTCCTCCCACTTGTGAGAAGCCTGAAAACCCAGGCTGTGTTAACAGAAAAGTAAAAATAATAATTTTGGTTAAACAGTATATTATAATGAAACAACTATTATCCTAATGCTAAGTATTTGCCAGGTACTTTATATATACTACCACATTTCATTCCCACAGAAATCACATGAGATAAATGTTATTAATCCCCATTTTATGAATGTAGAAACTGATATCAAAAGAATTTAATAACATCTCAGTCATACAGCTTGAAAACTCTGGAAAGAGGACTTGAACCCAAGTCTCTCTGACATGAAAGCAGCACTTATTCTTTTGCTTATTGAGTTTGGGATTTTTTAGTGGGGAAAAAAGAAAGTCCAGGTCATTGGCTTTTTTAGCCCCCCAAGAAACCAACTGTGAGATAATTGTCAGCTGTTTATGCTTAGATTATAAAGCTTGCATAGAAGCAATTGATGCAGCAAAGTTAAGTATCTGGGAAGTAGGAAATTGGCTCCAGGAAAAATGAGACTCTAATGAATTCTTGACTTGATTTAATTCTTTATTCACTTTTTGGACAGTTTTATCTCTCAGAAGGTTAAGGAAGCAATAAGGGAAAAGGCCTCACTGAAAGTATATTCTGAGCAACAAGAAAGATTTGTTTGGTGAAGTCAGTTTGGGAATTTTAGCAGTAAGTGACCATGTTTGGAGAATCTAAAGGGAATACACAGCTCTCTGACTCTGATTTTTGGGGAAAAGAGGATTTCAGGTTCAGGAAAGAGTAGATACGGTGTCCAAACAAGAGCTTCAAATGGAAGGATGACTCAGAATCTGAAAAATGAGATGTGCTCAATAAAGTCAAGAGTAATTACTGCAAAGAATGAGGAGACACCTAAATAGACCCACATGGACGTATGGGAAACAGAGTTGAGATTTTGTCAAAGATGAAAAAGGGACCCATAACTAAGAACAAAAAGAGAAGAAGGGTGTAAACCTCTAAGAACACTGTCAGGAATATCAGAGGGGTGAGATCTGGGAAATCCTAAGAGTGACAAAGGACCTGAGCCATTAATGTTCAGAATGAGAAGAATGGTGAGTAAGGCTTTAGGCCATCTGGGTCAGCCAGGTGATTCAGCAGATGACAGAAAGGGCATCTGTGTCCTTGCATCTTATTCTGCTTTGCTTCTGCCATCTTTTTCAAGGACAACACCTTCATGCCAGAAAAAGTAAGAGGAGGGCCAGACATGATGGCTCACACCTGTAATCCTAGCACTCTGGGAAGCAAGGCAGGTGGATCTTCTGAGCTCAGGAGTTAGAAACCAGCCTGAGCAAGAGCAAAACCCCCATCTCTAAAAATAGCCAGGCATTGTGGAAGGTGCTTGTAGTCCCAGCTACTTGTGAGGCTGAGGCAAGAGGATTGCTAGAACCCAAGAGTTTGAGGTTGCTGTGAGCCATGACACTCTACGAAGGGTGACAAAGTGAGACTCTGTCTCAGAAAAAAAAACAAAAAGGTTAAGAGGAACTTGAAATCAAGAGTGTGAGGAATGAGTGAATACCCCATTAGATGATCCAAATTAGTCAGGGTCTGAAAAATTAAGTGCCACATAAAAATGTACAGATGTCATCATGAGACCTATGTGTATGTGAATCTTTATGGCATTATGGAGGTTGAAGGGGGCAAGAAGACAGGATAAGTGGTAAATGTCTTGGTTTTCAAAATAACAAATCAAGTTTTTGAGATGTGACATAATGAATATTTCTAAAGAAAACAGATGATCTTTTGGAGTTAGTATGGGTGCTGTAAAATCAGGTCTTACAAGACTAGTTTAAGTCCTTCCTTTCTTTCTCCCTCCTTCCCTTAGACAGAAAAGTTTACCAGTCTCAACACATACCACTTGATGGATTATTAAAAATGAGCATACCCACATAACCGCCACCTAGGGAAATATTACATAATCAGTACACCAAGGAGACTCATTCCCTCCTAATTCTATATACATATATATTTTTTATTTGTTGCAGTTTTGGCCAGGGCCAGATTTAAACCTGCTACCCTCGGTATATGGGGCTAGCGTACTCACTGAGCCACAGGCGCCGCCCCCTTCTAATTCTAATTTCCTTTTTCAGAAAGATGTGCTGGGCTAAGAGATTAAGGCAATGTTAGAGACACAGAGGAAGTCTGCATTTCAGGAGACCATTTGACAGCTTAAACAATCAGATCTAATCAATGTTTATTTAGAAAGGGTTTAGTATCAACAGAGCCTTTGCTGTACTGAGGTGCTAAAGAGCACATGTCAGATCATCCTGCCCAAATTCTGTTCTGGTTCTCATGTGAAGACATGGGAACAGATGGCACAGATTAGGAAGGGATAACCGATGTGTGGGATATATGACAGAATGAATATGAGACCCTATGTTTGGGTACAGAGCCTCTGACCATCAGAGGATCATGTGAACAGCCCCCAGGGATTTGACCTAGGGCCGCCCAGTGTAAGCTCTGTGATGGTACTGCTAAAAAGCTAGAGATGTCTAAAGAGGTAGGGGCAGTGTGGCCCTGGGACAGAGACAGCTGAGCCCACTGGACCCTGGAGGGGGTAGACCATGGTGGAGCCCTGCAGGTAGGTTTGAGCACCCTCTCTGCAGGGATTTGCTGTTACATAGAGCAGGAGTCTACAGCACTGTCAGGAAGGTAAAGGGTTTAAAGAGCCACATTGAAAATGACTGTAGGATGCTGTGATGCTCCAGTTTGAGAGGGGAGCTTTCTCTCGGCATTGGCTGCCTTCAGAAGAGCTGACCTGTCAGAGCAGAATCAGGCAGCCCTCTTTATTTACTTTGAGAAGGTAGGCTTGGGATCAGAGGGTAGAAGCTTGATAACAGTAGATTTCAACTCAGTATCAGAAGATGTTTTTCTAGCAATTAGAGGGCTTTTTTGTTTTACAGAGACAGAGTCTCACTTTATCACCCTTGAAGGGGTGCCGTGGTGTCACAGCTCACAGCAACCACCAACTCCTGGGCTTAGGTGATTCTCTTGCTCCCGAGTAGCTGGGACTATAGGCGTCCACCACAACACTCAGCTATTTTTTGTTGCAGTTTGTCCGGGACCAGGTTCAAACTGACCACCCTTGGTATATGGGGCTGATGCCTTACCCACTGAGCCACAGGCGCCACCTGCAATTAGAGGGTTTAAAACTAGCATATGGCTGCCTTATTTGATGGTAGTCTCCTAGTGTACTAGTCTTCAAGTACTGGGCAGCCATTTGCCAGAGGTGCTGCAGTGGATAAGAGGCTGGGCATTGGGTCTAGTTATCTCAAATGCTGGTCCTTAGAAATTAAGAATCACTGGGGCATTTATGAATAATTAATTGAGCTACAATTTCTGACATTGTGATTTAATATATATAGGATAGAGTGTAGAATGTGCATTTTCTTTTTCTTTCTTTTAAGATAGTGTCTTATTCTATTGCAAGGCTGAAGTGCAGTGGAGCAATCACAGCTCATTGCAACCTCAGACTTCCTGGGCTTAAGTGATCCTCCTGTTTCAGCCTTCAGAGTGGCTGGGGCTACAGGCACACCTCCATGCCTAGCTAGAAATCTGTATCTTCAAAAAGTATTCTGAGTGTTCCTTGGAGAAATGGTTGCTTCCATGGCCGGTATGGGAAAAAAACAGTATCTTTACAAGAACATCTTATGCCAGAAAGTGAGGAAGTATTCTCAAAGAATGATGGAAACATGTCAAAAAGACACAGAAGCCAGCATGGAAAAGGCCCTGATAATTAAATCAAGGATAATTCAGTATCAAAATAGAAATGCCTTTTATCCCATTGATTAAATAAGAATCTATGAGTCTACACTTGTATGAATGAATGAGAAAGAAAGAAAAATCTCAGGCTGGTGCAGTGGCTCACACCTTGGAATCCTAACACTCTAGGAGGCCAACACAGGTGGGTTGCATGAGCTTAGGAGTTTGAGACCCCCCTGAGCAACAGTGAGACCCTGTCTCTACTAAAAATAGAAAAAAATTAGCTGTGTGTTGTGGTCATCTGTAGACCTAGCTATTTGGGAGGCTAAGGCAGGTGGATTGCTTTAACCTAGGAGTTTGAGGTTGCTGTAAGCTACAATGACACTCCTGCACTCTAGCCTGGACAACAGAGTGAGACTGTGTCAGAAAACCAAAAAACAGGCTTGGTGCCTGTGGCTCAAGCAGCTAAGGTGCCAGCCACATACACCTGAGCTGGTGGGTTCGAATCCAGCCCGAGCCCGCCAAACAATAATGGCTGCAACCAAAAAAAAAAAGACAAAATTATCAAATAAAGATAGGAGCAATAATGGAGTTTAAATACAATTATTGGACAACCATCATAGTACACGATGCATATCCCTTATCTGAGATGCTTTGGACCAGAAATATTTCAGATATCAAATTTTTTTAGTTTTGGAATAAATTATTGATGCTCAAAAACTTTCGGCTTTTAGAGTACTTTGGATTTCAGATTTGGGATGTCTGGAATAATTAAGCAAGAATTTTCTCTTTTTTTCTTTCTTTCTTTTTTTTTTTACTTATTCAGCTGCATTTGGAGAATGAGCGTTTTATTTATTGATTATTGAATTAAGTACTTACAAAGTTATTAAAAAATAAATGTAAGCAATAAATCTCTTTTTAAAAATTCATAGATCTGGGGGTGGCGCCTGTGGCTCAAAAGGGTAGGGAGCCGGTCCCATATGCCAGAGGTGGTAGGTTCAAACCCAGCCCCAGCCCAAAACTGCAAACAAACAGAACTTTATAGATCCTATAGCTCAAGCAGTTAAAGTGCCAGCCACATACACCAGAGCTGGCGGGTTTGAACCCAGCCTGGGCCTGCCAAAACAACAATGACAACTACAACCAAAACATAGCTGGGTGTTGTGGCAGGCGCCTGCAGTCTCAGCTACCTGGGAGGCCAAGGCAAGAGAATCGCTTAAGCCCAAGAGTTGGAGGTTGCTGTGAGCCATGACGCCACAGCACTCTACCCGGGGCAACAGCTTGAGGCTCTGTCTAAAAAAAAAAAAAAAAAAAATCATAGATCTAAATTTAAAAAGTCCAGTCAAAAACATAAGTTTATGTACTCTGAATATTTATCTTAAATCACCAAAATGTAATTTGTGAATAAAACATCTCAGCTGTGTCACAAGCTTTTATTCAACACAAATCTATACTCTAGGCACTGGGCTAGGTATGAGGTATACAACAGTAAGGCATTGGCATTTGCCCTCAGGAAACTCACAGATGAATAAGGAAGACTAATAGATAAACACATTTAAAATGAATAAGTGTTTTTTTTTTTTTTTTTTTTTGGAGACATAGTCTTCACTTTGTTTATCTGGGTAGAGTGCAGTGGCACCACAGCTCACAGCAACCTCAAACTCAAGAGATCCTCTTTAGTTTTGTTTTTTTTTTTTTATTAAATCATAGCTGTGTACATTAACACAAGCATGGGGTACATTGTGCTGGTTTTATATACCATTTGCTATATTTTCATCAAACTGGTTACCATAGCCTTCACGGCACTTTCTTTGATATTGTGTTAAGACATTTATATTCTACACTTAGTAAATTTCCCATGTACCCTTGTAAAATGCGCTGTAGGTGTGTTCCCACCAATTACCCATTCTCCCCCTCCCCTCCCTCTCCTCTTTCCCCTTCTTCTTGGGCTACAGTTGGGTTATAGCTTTCATATGAAAGCTATAAATTGGTTTTGTAGTAGGGCTGAGTACATTGGATACTTTTTCTTCCATTCTTGAGATACTTTGCTAAGAAGAATATGTTCCAGCTCTATCCATGAAAGAGGTAAAGTCTCCATTTTTCTTTAAGGCTGCATAATATTCCATGGTGTACATATACCACAATTTATTTATCCCTTCATGGGTCAATGGGCACTTGTGCTGCTTCCCTGACTTAACAATTATGAATTGGGCTGCAATAAACATTCTGGTGCAAATATCTTTGTTATAAAGTGGTTTTTGGTCTTCTGGACATATACCTAGTATAGGAATTGAAGAATCGAATGGCAGGTCTATTTTTAAATCCCTAAGTGATCTCCAAACATCTTTCCAAAAGGAATGTATTAGTTTGCATTCCCACCAGCAACGTAGAAATGTTCCTTTTTCTCCACATCCATGCCAGCATCTCTGGTTTTGGGATTTTGTGATGTGGGCTATTCTTACTGGAGTTAGATGATCTCTCAAAGTGGTTTTAATTTGCATTTCTCTGATGATTAAGGATGACGAGCATTTTTCGTGTGTCTGTAGGCCGTGTGCCTGTCTTCTTAGAGAAGTTTCTCAAGTCCCTTGCCCACCCTGAGATAGGATCACTTGTTCTTTTCTTTAAGCAAGGATTTTCAATAAATGCCAAAACTAGTTAGTGAAGGTTTGACGAGGAACAGGGTGTCTTCATATCTCAAAGTGTCCCCCTGCGAAATATTAATCCCAGAGGAACAAATAGTAACTTTATGAGAAATTTGGCAAATACCAGGATAACCAAGTAAACAAAGAGAAGATGACCAGTGTGAGACTGATTAACATCATTTGCCTCCTGATATCGTGCTCTAAGACACAATCTTGTGTTTGTGATATTGCTACCAGAATGCATAACCTAAATTTAATTGTGAGAATACATCAGACAAATCCAAATTGAGGAGCATGCTACAGCTGGCCTTTATTCTTCATAAATGTTAATGTCTTGAAAGACAAAGACAGACTGAGGAAGGAAGAGTTCCAGATTAAAGGAGATAAAGAGACATTTGCTTACATGACTGGCTTCTCATTGGGGCCTGTACATGAAGGGGTCAGGTGGTAGCCCTACCATTCTCCAGAGTTTAAGCAGAACTCTGAGGGGCCCAGTGTGGTTCCCATTTAGGTAGTATGAGGCTCATGGTATAGGGCGAATGCTTTGTTTCTCTTGAAGGCTTCACTTTCACATGGAGGAGTTACGTGTAACATTTCTTTTTGGTGACCCTATTCTATTTTTATTCAGATTGGTAATAACTACATTCATCTCTAGATGGCAGGCAAACATGGATCCCTCTTGGACCCAGCTATTTCAGGGTATAGATCCTGTAAATCCTTGCATTCCATAGATGATCAAGGCCACATGTCAGGGCACAGGCGAGGCGAGGCCACCAGAGAAAATCTTTCTCTCTAGGTAAGATGGTAAGCACGCACAACTTCATCAGGCAGCAGTGACCGTGTACACCTGTGCAATGTGCCCTCTGCCCCCAGTGCATGACGTCTTCTCAGTGGGCATCACAGAGGAAGAGTGGCTTGTTTCTCCTTTGTCCCACTTCACAAATACAGTGAGGACTCATAAATGAGCACATCCCCCTGCTGTGCCTCCAGTGTCCCGGTGTGGTCCAGGAGACACACAGTCTTCAGATTTCACCGTAGCATTTCCTCACCCCCTTCTAACCAGTCATCCTCATCCTTATTTCCATCCCCTAGCTCTGGCTTTTCTAGTGTTTCTCCTTTTTGGCAGATTAGAACTCCTTTTTCAGCCCTTGTTCCAACTGAATGTTTCTGTGCACTTTCAGACACTTTTCCCTGTGTGTATTACATTTGCCTCTCCCTGTCTAGAAGTTCCTAATAATTTTTGAACAAAGAGTTCCACATTTCCACATTCCATTTAGGCCTGAAAATTATGCAGCCAGTCCCAAGTGCCAGGGATGGAGAAGGGTACTCCTGGTCAGATTCTTGTGAGCCCTCTGGGCAACTTGGCTGCTTATCCCAGGTCAGCGCCTTCACGCTCCTCCCACTCACACTCTCGTTCAGCTTCAGTTAGCTAAAAGATGACCCCTGACCCTTAGCAGATCATCCACATTGCTGTCACCCTGACCCAAACTGTTTGGGTTCTGCAAATGCAATCATTTCCATTTCTGTGCTCCTCCTGAGCCCCCGCCCCCATCCAGAATTTACAGCATAGCAGCTGCTGCTGTCCCTCTGCGCACAGACAGCTGACTTGCCTGCTGATTGTGAACATCCTGGTGATCCAAGTGCTAATGGTATTTATTTAGTCCAGCCGGCTTAGCCTTGAACAAGGTTTATTCTCATTTATCTCATCAGAGTGAACTATGTCCTTAATAGCCTTCTGTTGACTTTGCGCACACCAGCATCACTGATGTCACTTTGAGGAGTGCCAGGCCCCCATCCTGTTAACTCTTTCAGATCTCCACTGTTAGGATACCCACCTTCTAGCCAGCAGGACTGGCCCCTCCACTCATGGGCCCCAGCTGTGGTCCACAGCACAATATGTGCCGGAATCACCGGCAGAGTAAGTTACACGCCTCTGGATGTGGTCTGGCCTCTTGGTGTAGCAAACCCATCGTGATTATAATCTTTTGGCCACAAGGCATTAGTAGCATTTTGGCATTAACTATTAGGATAGGAATAGGATTAGCTATTCTATCTTTAACACAGGGTAGTCTCAGCTCTGCCTCAGAATATGAGGAAACTGCAGTCAGGAAATTTGCCCAAGGTCATCAGAGGTTGTTCACAGGATTCCCACTGAAGGTCCTCCAGGCCCTGGCATATCCCTAGATCTCTGAGCTATTTGGGACGTTCCTACGCCAGTCACACTGCTGTGCCACTGTGCGTGTTCAGGGCCAAGGGTGAGCTGCCTAGAGAAAGACTGTTTCTAGGAGCAGATATTCTGCTCTTAGGGGCAGACTGCTCAGGAGGTACCCAGCTTTTGTTGTCCTTGCCTGAGAAATGCAGGCCTAGTTTTTTTCTCCTTCCCTCTGCTGTGTTTGTTTAATCCTTGACTAAAAGGCTGCTACAGAGGGTGCTTTATGGAACTCCTGAAACTGTGGGAGCCCTGGGTAGGGCCCCAGAGTTAGTGTGGGAGTGGGTATTAAGCTGGTTACATGGGAAGGCCGGGCAGGGAAGGGTCCCAGAGCTGCCAAGGTGCGCTCTGTCACAGGCTCACATTTGGCTCATGCTCCTGCTCTACCCACCTAGGACTCAAGATGCAGATGAAAAGGTAGATTTATTGCCTTATAAAAGTGATTTCAGCAACTTACAAAAAGTCATCGGGATTTCTGTTTTCCTCCCTGGTTTAATTGTCCTATGTGTGAGCTCTATGATCTGCTTTTCTGGATGGTCTTTCCTCCCTAGGGAGGGGGGAATCTGCTAGAGGGAGGGAGGCAAGTGGGACGGAGCTGTACTGGCTTTGCTTCTGGCTGACATCCGTGTACCTTCTGGAGAAGAGAATTTCTCTCTGTTCTCGTTCCAGGATAGAAAATGGAAAGGCTCTGGTTGCCAGGCCTGGGTGATTTCCTGGAGCCATGATAATGGTGTGCTATGATGTGATGGGCTCCATCTCTGCTCCTCTGAGGGCCCATGAGCGATGGGGCTCCTTGGTGGTGCTCCCTGAGGCTGCTGTGATGTTGGCCTCACAGACCCCCTTCTTTGGGAGGCAGCATTTGATGTTTGTGTCAATTTCTCAGTGTAGTCGTCTTCTCTTCCTAGACCTGCCTGTCGTGGGTGAGCGTTCCTCAGGCACATGATGGCAGACGGTCCTAATTAGCTCACACTTTGATGAAGCAGCTGCCTTTCTCTGTCAGGGGACAGGGAAGAGCTCAGCTCCCAGGCCCCGCTCTAGGCTGGTATCCGCCTGTCTCTCTGGAGAGGAGCTGTCAGTCTCTCTTCTCCAGGGACTCTGGCCCATCTCTAGGCTGCTCCACAGACATGGGAATTGTGGTAGGGCAGCCTGCGTTTCCTTTCTGCATGAGAGGACACGGACACAGGCACAGGGAGCTTCTCATGTTACAGCAGGAAATGGGCTCAGCATGCTAGGTCTGCCTTGAACCTTGAAGCTCATTCCTGGTAGGACTAGAAGGGCTGAGCCATCCTCTTGGAATGACTTGGGCCCCATCTTTATTCCATTTAACCAGTTTTGGGGAAACACCTGCCTCCTATGAGCAGTGGTACAATGTGTGATCTCTCTTATTACCTGCCTCCCTGTTTTTTGCGTTGGGGACCAGGAGCCAACTCCTCCTGATCATCTTTGCTGCCTGCACCCTGCCTCACTCTTCAAGGTACTGTGAAGGGGCTTGGCACCCATAGCTCAGTGATTAGGGCGCCAGCCACATACACCAGGGCTGGCGGATTCAAACCTGGCCTGGGCCAGCTAAACAACAATGACAACTACAACAAAATAATAGCCGGGCGTTGTGGCAGGCACCTGTAGTCCCAGCTACTTGGGAGTCTGAGGCAAGAGAATCACTTAAACCCAAGAGTTTGAGGTTGCTGTGAGCTGTGATGCCACAGCACTCTACTGAGGGTGACAAAGTCAAATTGTGTCTCAAAAAAAAAAAAAAAAAGAAACAGATGCTGTGAAGGCCTCCTGGGTAGGAGGGTCAGGAGTTAGGAGGAACAGGTGCTTTTCGAGTCTCTAGGAAGCTTGTGGCCATGCTAAGGTAAGGCAGCCAGAGACAAACAGAGACATTGGTAGGCTGTGGAGCCCTTTGTGAGCTGTCCAGGTGGGTATGACAGCCATTGTTTGACCACTGGCCTGGCTCCTTCCCTTGTTGCTGACCTCAGTCTTTTGTCTGCCTGTTCGGTCTCCTTTCTGAGGCCTCATAAGTGGAGTGCTGAGTGGTACCCTTCCCCAGGGGGCTGACCATGCAAGTTCATGTGCTAAGCATGTGTTCCTTAATTGACCATGGATATTATCTGAGAAAGCCAGGAGCCAGCAGAAGGATGTCTTGCTGGGCTTCCCAGCTACATCCTCTGCCACACTCTGGCTTTATGGAGACCCCCTCCAGGCCTCATTCTTTTTTTTTAAATGAACCCATGCAGTTCAGTAAAGTTGTTAATTTTGTTGTGGGGATATTTTTTGAGACAGGATCTGCACTGTTGCCTGTGGACTAGTGTCATTGCTCACTGCAACGTCAAACTTCTGGGCTCAAGCAATCGTCCCCCTGCCTCAGCCTCCTGAGTAGCATGTGCTGCCATGCCAGGCTAAGTTTTAAAGTTTTTGTAACAGGATCTTGCTATATTGCCCACATGGTCTTGAACTTGTGGCCTCACACAATCCTCCTGTCTCAGCTTCCCAAAATACTGAGATTATAGGTGTGAGCCACTGAGCTGGCCCTCACATCCTTTCATCCAGAAGGTCTGGACCTAAAATGTTTGTTTTACTTGTATCACTGTTTCTATAATCCAGGATGGGGAGAAGGGTTCTGGTGGCAGCTCTGGGTTTGGAGGGCTTTCCTGTTGCTGTTTGGTTCTTGATACATTCATGATTGTATACATATGTTTATTTACTCATTCATTCATTCCCTATTGGCTAGGGCCTCATGACATGGCAGATTACACCGTGAGCACTAAGAATATGGGAAGAAAAAAAATCACAGTAGGTGCTGTGATGGAGTGGAGAGCCTAGCAGGGAGATGTTGCCTTGGTCCTATTACAGGGTCTACTTAGGTACTCAGAGGCTCCCTGGATCTCATACTCCTACCTGCCTTCTCTCACAGCATTTTCTATGTGCTGCTGGGGTGCTCGTCTGGGAGAGGAGAGGAAAGGGGTTCCATACCAGAGGGGAACAGACCTATTAGTAGTTGCCTCTAGTGTGTGACATGCCTGAGACCATGAAAGGAGGAGCACCCAAGACTGGCTTGGAGAGCATTGAGAAAGGCTTCCCCTAAGAGGTACATGAGAGTAGCACCTGTGGCACCGGGATGACCTTAACAATGTAAAAGTGACTCACCTTCCCAGCTCATCCCAGCCATTGGCTGCTGGGGAGTGAGGGATGCCTTAGCCCTGCCACCTGTGCCATAGGCCACCATACCCAGGTGGGTCCATGTCAGTTAGCTTTATTTCTCAACTGGGTTCTGGCTTGTCTAGGTGGGAACCTCCCACTGTGCTCCTTATTTCTTCTCCCCAGGGATGGCTGGGTACCAGTCCTGGTCCCTAGGCGGACAGTATGGTCATGCTTTCCTGTGCTTCTTTTCCCAGCAACCCAAAGGTCCAAGTGGAGGCCATTGAAGGGGGAGCCCTACAGAAGCTGCTGGTCATCCTGGCCACAGAGCAGCCACTCACTGCAAAGAAGAAGGTGCGTTTCCACCCCCTCTTCCAGCTCAGTCCCCAAAACACTTGTAGCCTTGAAAAGAAAGTGTCCCTTCCCAGGCTGTGCCTGTTGCCTTTGGGGCCATGGATGGCAGGGGAGAGATCACATTCAACTGAAGCAGGTGGCAGCATGTCAAGTTGTCTGGGGCCTGGGTGTGGCTCCAGCAGTGCAGCCTCAGGTCTTACCCCTGCTTCTTGCTCTGAGCATCTGTTTGCCTGCTGTTTGACACTAGGTGATGTTGAAAGGATCTAATGTCACTTCTGGCCTCATAGCTCCAGGTTTCAGGGTATAGCTGTGCCCAAAGTGTTGGCGTGGGGCCAGGAAGAATGGGAACTGAGCTGATTGGGGTGCCTCTGGCTGCTTTTTCCTAGCCTCAGGGCAAGACCAGCTCTGTGTGGCCCCTCACAGACCTCTCCTTCCCAGGCCCTATTTGCGCTGTGTTCCCTGCTGCGCCACTTCCCCTACGCCCAGCAACAGTTCCTGAAGCTGGGGGGACTACAGGTCCTGAGAAGCCTGGTGCAGGAGAAGAGCACAGAAGTGCTGGCTGTGCGAGTGGTCACCCTGCTTTATGACCTGGTCACTGAGAAGGTGAGTGCCTGGGCCCGCCCTGCCCCCCTCACTTTGCCTTGTGTTTGCTGCTGGCCATTGGAGGGAGCCTGGGTCTCTTTTGCCTATCCATCTGGACACATGAGTGGACAGATGGGTGGATGGATGGATAGAAGAGACTTGGGACATCAGTGAGGGTAACCTATGGGATGTGATGGCTAGGCTGAAACCCGAGGGCTAGGAGAATAGGGAAAGGGCGCTGGCCCTGGTCAGGACTGAGTGTGGGGGCAGAGGAGGGGTCGGTGTGATTGGAGCCTAGAAACAGCCAGCAACAGGCCCCTCTAGGGGTGAATTGCCTAGGGTAAGTGTGGGGAAGAACAGGTGGGATGAGCCATCGCAGCAGCCTGGAGACTAGGGAGTTGGGGGCTGGAATGGTACTGACTCCTGTGATTTTAGAAACCTGGAGGTACCTCCTTTGGGAGCTCAGGCTCCAGGCAGGGGCTGAGAATGTTTGCCCTTGAGAGCCCCCGGGAATCCAGTTGCTTCTCACTGGGGAGGAAACTTAGTGTACAGCCCAGTTTGGTTTTTGCAAGCCTGAGAAGCATCTAGATTAAAGAGGAGAGGGGGTAACCACCAGGCTGGATTTTTAGTTGAGCTGCTGCAGAGAGCATTAGCAGGGCTTTCTCAGTGTCTTCTCTTGGGCCACACAGCCCCAGAACAACAGCCTGCTGATTTGTGAAGCAGCCACTGGAACTGCTGCTAAATGTTGGAGCCTCGGGTTCCTCACCCTTCTCTGCACACTCTCCCCCTGCCTTCTCTGTCCCAGGCAGGGGGTCAGGACTGTTGCTGCCTGTCTGTCAGTCATTCACCCTCCTCACCTCTGTCTGCCTGTCTTGTCTTGTAGTCTGTTTCTTTTTCTCTTGGTCCAAGTTGTAAAAATCAGTTTCTCAGAGCAGCAGGCAGCAGTGTGATGCTCAGATCCAATTAATAAGGCCTGGGAATAGTTGACATCCTGGGAGTGGGCCAGCAAGCCTGGCAAAGGACACGTACATTGGCCGGGCATTTGCCAGGGGAAACTGATTTCTTTCCTCTGGTGTCTTGGATGTGCATCTCTACTGCCCCCACGGCACTGTGGCATTGGCACATTGCAGAATGCTCCCACTGTGCAGTCTCACCAAGGCTCCCCAAGATGGCTGCCCCTGGGAGCTGCCAGTGGAGGTCTTGGGGTACCTTCATGATTGGGGAGGGAAGAGATGAGTATCTTCCTCCAGGGAGGACAGTAAAGGAGTTTCAGGCAGAGAGCTCTTAAGATAGACCATACTCTGTAGTTGAGGCAGTCAGGATGTTTCTGTTCTTGTGGTTCCTAAGAAAGAATGCAGAATTAGCCAAAAATGGTCCAGAGCTGGCTGAAGGTGGAGGTACATCAGCTTGCCTACAGGGGCACCATGTACCTCAAGAACATTGGTATGGGAGGACAGCAGTACAGCAGTGGAATTCCCATGGAGAATGTGGACCCATCCCTCAGATTGCTGGTGTCTGTAGTGTACCTCTTCTGTGGTCTACCAGGCTCCAGGCCTTTCCTCCTCTGGGACATGGCCTATGACAGGCCCTCTCCTGAGGCCTACCCGCTCCCCCGAGTCTGGACTCCTGCAGAGGTGGGACACCTATCTGTGGCCATGAGCCCCTGGCTTCTGGTGCATCCCTGGAGCTTAAAGGCCATAGGGTGCCCCCGCCTTCCTGCTGGATCTTTCCCCAGTGTTTATTTGGTATCTGCCCTGCTTGATGCTTGCTGTGCCAGGTGCTAGGAGAATAGTCCATGGTCCCTGTCCTCCTGTGTTTATCAGAGAATCATCCAGAGCATGTTAGTCTGTTTTCTGCTACTATGACAGAATACCACAGACTAGGTAATATAAAGAAAGGAAGTTTATGTGGCTCATAATTCTGGAGATTGGGAAGTCTAAGATTAGGCACCTATATCTAGTGAGGGCCTTCATGCTGCTCAGTGACATGGTGAAGGTGAACGAGTACGAGCACATGTGCAAAAAAGCACAAGGGTCCGTACTCACTTTACAACAACCTGATGTCCCAGTAACAAACCCATTTCTGCAGTAACAAACAGCATTTATCCATTCATGAGGGTCCTCTTGACAGACCTCTCTCAGCCCCTTCTCCCAACACTACTGCATTGGGAATTAAGGTTCCTGTGCTTGAACTTTTAGGGAACATGCTCAAACTGTAGCGGCAAGTAAGCTAAGGAGTCCTGTGCCCAGGACCCTGACTGTTAGTGGTGCTGAGATCTGAGTGGGGAAGTGCTCCTGGAGGTAGGAGCTGCATCTACAAAGGCCCCAGCCAAAGTTTGTGTGACAAGTGTGAATGGGGGCAAAGGCAAGCACAGACAGGGCCAGAGCCTACAAGTCAAGGGCTTGGGGCTGGACAGCACTGGCCAACATCAGAGGATTGGAGGAGGCAGGGTGTGAGTGGGAGGCAGTAGGCTGCAAATGCCCATCAAGAAGCAGAACATGTGGGCTAGAGATGGAAAGCTGGCAGGTGTGGGGTGTGTGTCAGAGGTAGAATTGGCAGGATGTGGAGTAGGCTAGGAAAGGACTGAGGGATCCCTCTCAGCCCCTCCTATCCCTGGTTTTCTGTGCCAGCCCCAATAAGCCCACACCTTTGGACTGACACAGATGGTACCTGGTGGTCCACTGTGGCCCAGGCTCTCCCTAGGATCCTTCTTGCCTTGCCCACCCACCTTGTGCCTCGTCCTCCCCTGGGGTCGAGGCAAGTGCAGTCGATACTACTGGGTGGGAGATCTCAGCCCCTCCTTAGCACAGCTTCTCTTCAGTAATAAATAAGCTGGTTACGTGTCAGGTTTTGAGTGTTGCTTCTGGCCACCTGGCAGGATTTGTATCCACCATATTTTGCTGATAGAGCTGGGTTTCTGCATGTTACAGACATAGGCTGAGGGTGTGACACCCAGCCCAAACTTTCCTTAGCTCCCCAGGCCTTTGGCATAAAGGCTACCCCCCAGGGAGGGAGACACAAGGCTCTGTGGTCTGGCCCCAACTTGGTACTTGGGCTTCCATCCCATTAACCAGAATAACTTGCCATTTTTCAAACACAAGGTGGGCCAGGCCTGTGGTTGCGGTCTGCCTGTGTGTGGATTGGCCTTCCACCTGCATCTGTTTGGAGGACTCCCACTGACCCCTGAAGACTCGGGGAGGCAACCTCTTCCTCTGTCCCCCAGGCAGTAGTCCCTGCCTCAAAAGCTCTGTTGTAGCAGCGAACCTGCCAACCTTAGTGTATGTGGCTGATGCCATCACCACTGTGCTACGGGTGCCGAGCCAGAGCTCCTGTTGAGTGTCACTGTGCTGGACTGCAGCTGTGTGCTCATCATTCCCTCTGGTTTCTCCACTTGAGAGACGATGGCATTGAGTCATCGTAGGGGGCTGAGTGCCAGTTCTGGTCATGCAGCTGGTCAGTGGGGGAGCAGGAATTTGAACCCAGCTTGTCCACACCCACGCTGCACTATTAGATTAAACTTATTCTGCTATTTAGGAGTCATTCAACTAGTTTTTATTCTCCTGCTAGACCCTGAGCTCCCTGAGGGTAGGAACCCTGTCTCCATCTTGTTTTCTCTAGCATTTGGCCCTGCTCAGTGTTTCTGATGAGTGGATGGATGGACAGACAGGCAGACGTATGAATGGATGGGGGAGCATGTGTGAAGCTATTAATCTGTGCCCCTTTTCCCCTGAGGTCCCTGGAGGCCCACAGGGATAGAGATGGAGGGTAGGTGCTCACGGGTCAGCCACATGCCTTTGCATTTGAAGGGCAGAGCTGGCCCTCTGGGAGCTGACTGCTCTCTATGTGTTCTCTCCCCACCACCCACATCCTGCTTGGCTATACGGATGACAGATGTTTGCTGAGGAGGAGGCCGAGCTGACCCAGGACACATCCCCAGAGAAGCTGCAGCAGTATCGCCAGGTGCACCTCCTGCCAGGCCTGCGGGAACAGGGCTGGTGCAAGATCACGGCCCACCTCTTGGCACTGCCTGAGCACGATGCCCGTGAAAAGGTGCTGCAGACACTGGGTGCCCTCCTGGCCACCTGCCGGGATCACTACCATCAGGACCCCCTGCTTAGCAGGATGCTGGCCAGGCTTCAGGCTGAGTACCAGGCTCTGGCCAATCTGGAGCTGCAAGAGGGCGAGGACGAGGGCTACTTCCAGGACCTGCTGGGCTCTGTCAACAGCTTGCTGAAGGAGCTGAGATGAGACCACCCCACAGCAAGACCGGACTGGGATGCAGCTAGTGAGGTCAAGGGGTGCCAGCTTGGGTGGGCTCTTCGGGGGACATCAGGCAAGAGGACCCCATCTGGGCAGTGCTGACTTGGCCATTAAAGGGAAATGTGAAGGCCCTGTCTACTGTGTGTCTTGCATACTGGGCACGGCCCTGTGGCTGGAGGGCTGTGCCTGGGAGCCTTCTAGAATAGTTAGATAAGTTGTGGGATAAGGGGCCCACAAGGGCCCCTGGCAACACGGGGATATTCAGACCAGGGGCATCCAAGAACAGGCTCCATGGGAATGGTCTAGGCTTAGGAGCTGGAAACTTCTTGCTCTTTACTACAGAGCAGCTCACTGACCTTGGGGAAGGCATTTAATGTCTCTGACCTTGTTTTCTCCTCTGTCAGACTCCCATTAAAGAAGAGAAAACATGGGTAAAGCACCACACCAGTGCCAGGTACCCTGGTTGTGAGGGAAGATTGGGGTGGGAAAGGGCACACATGGGGGGTGCTGCGTCAGCCCAGGCAGCTGAGCTCAGGAGCTGTGGGAGGATTGGTGTGGGGCCTGGGTGATAGAAAGACGCTGGGGTGGTCTACTGGGGAGGTCCACGAGGCTCACTCTCTGGGAGAGCACCAACAATGGGGCCAGCTGACAGGGCAGAGCCATGTCTCTGTGCTCTTGGCCCTCTCTGTGTCCAAGCAGGAGCTGGGCCATCTGGGAGGAGGCCTTAGAGTTGGGGGCAGCCAAGCCTGGCAAGTCACAGCCCCTTCCCCAGAGAAACTGAGTGCCAGGCTGGGAGTCAGCTGCAGGTTGCCATGGCAACCCCTGCTCTGGGCTTCCAGATTTGGATTCTGGTGTGTTTTTCAACCTTTCCCAGTGCATCAGAGGCTCACTCCTGTAGCTCCTCCAGCCTCCAGGAGGTAAAGTTGGGAAGACCAAGTCTGGGGCAGAACCAGTCCCTGGTTCCAGGCCTAGCTTTTAGAAAGCTCAATTTTACTGAGTGGAGGGAAAACTGAGGCCCAGAGAAACATGGGGGCAGTGGGTGGCCTCTTTCCCTGCAGTCCCTTTGCATAGGACCCAGGCCTTCTCCTCAGCCCCTCTCCTGCTTACCTCATGCCACAACATCTGGAAAGCTGGGGAGCAGAGCCGCGACCTGTACAGACAGCGCAGCAGAGCATCAGGGGCCCAGGAGGATGTTTAGGAAGAACAGGAAGCCTCTGCTCTGGCTGAGTGGGGCTCAGACTTGGAGCCTACCAACGGCAGACCTGGGTTTCACCTGCCTCCCCAGCCCCTAAATCCTCTCAGTAGCTGTCATAGTATATGTTACAGATGAGGAATCATGGCTCAAAGAGACACTCAGAATCACACTGCTTTGAGTGGCAGAGCTGAGGCTGCTGTGTGGACTGAGCTGCCACAGGCCTGACTGTGCAGCCCACAGGGGACAGTGGGAGGCCAAGGGTCATGGTGGGCAGGTATGGCAAGAACAGAGCAGGACAGCATTTAGAAAGCAGATGCTGGCTTGGCACCTGTGGCTCAAGTGGCTAAGGTGCCAACCACATACACCTAAGGTAGCAGGTTTTGAATCCAGCCTGGGCCTGCCAAACAACAGTGACGGCTGCAACCAAAAAAATAGCCAGGTGTTGTGGTGGGTGCCTGTGGTCCCAGATACTTGGGAGGCGGAGGCAAGAGACTGGCTTGAGCCCTGAAGTTGGAGGTTGCTGTAAGCTGTGATGCCATAGCACTCTACCCAGGGGGACAGCTTGAGGCTCTGTCTCAAAAAAAAAAGAAAGAAAGCAGGTGCGGGAGCCTGGCCAAGGTCAAGGGACACATCAGAGATGGTGTGAGCAGGCTGTGTGGGTGGATGTAAGAAGGGTAAGGGGATGCCTGGGGTGGCGCTGTATAGCATAGGCAGGGAAAGAGGGTCAAGGTAAGTACAGGCCACGACCACGGGCTGGCATATTGCGGGGAGTGCAGAGGGAGGCCAAGTGAGGCCCCAGGATGGTGTTGGAGCAATGCTGAGGCTTGAGGCCTCTTGTGAACACCAGTGTCTGATCTAGAGTGTGGAATGGTGTCCCCAGAGGAGGAGTGCCACTAGTGGGGTCTCATTGAAGTCTGCAGTAGCCGTCTACCCTCAGGTGTGCTAAGTAAGATAGCACGTGTATGAAGCAGAAGGGAGACTTTGGGCCATGAGCCTTTGGGGACTTCTGGGTGCAGGAGAACCAGGAGGCTGCTGTGAGGGAGCTAGACCAGAGGGCCAGGCTGCTGAGCCCTCCACACATATTCAGGGCATCGAAAGAGTACAGCTGGGGCTGTAGTCTGCTTTCAGGTTCATCCTGGGCTATTAAGCAGACTCTCCAAGGAAACAGGTAGCAGCAGGTGGCTTGAAGTTCAGGCTTGGGCTGCTCAGGCATGGGATCTGCCTCCTGATTCAACACTAACTGTTGTCTGCAGGTCTGGGAAGAGGGAATGGCAATGGAGGCCATGGCCACTAGAATGTGGATGCTGTGACTTCCTCCTGCAAAGCTAAGAGGCTGCTTTCCTCTTCTGCTGCCCTGTCACTTTGTGGCCAGGACAAGACTGAGAGTCATGCCTGGCTGACACGCTATAAGTCCTGTGTGACTGCTGGTTCCCTACTCCTGGCCTAGGTTGAACTGGGTGGTCTATGTAGAGGATGAGGATGGTGAGAGGGATGATAGGTCTAGGTCCCCACCCTCTCTCATCAGTCTGGTTTTGTTAATTCATTTGTTCATTCATCTTTCGTTCAAACTATCTTTACTGAGTAGTAGTATGTGTTAGGCCTCAGGATTCTTGATTAGTAAGTCACAGGCCTTGCTGCCAGAGATCTTGCTCATAGTTGAGATGGGCAGGTGCAGCATGACTCGTACTGTGATGGGGAGGCCTCAGGTGATGGAAGCTGAGAAGGCCCCTGTCCTAACTAAGGTCAGGGAAGGCCTCCCAGAACTAGTGATAACCAAGCTGAGACCTGCAGGATATTTGAAGAACAAGCCAGGTATGGTAGGGAAAGGGTTTCAACCCTGGGGAGGATACAGAAGGACTGAGTCAAGGGGGAGTGGTCCATTTGCAGACTCCACAAGTTCAGTGTTGCTGGAGCAAGTGGTAGGGGTGGGTGAGGGGCCAAGTGGCCTAAGGCAGGACTTAATCAGTCCAGCACCTGTCACCATGGCTGAGGACTGTACACTCAGCCTGGAGAGCAGGGAGCAAGGGGAGGGCTTAGGCATTCTCTTGGCTGCTGCTCATTCATTCATTCAACAGATTTGGTTATCTGGTTGAGCACTATTGTGAGCCAGGCACTGTGCTAGGGCATGAGGGCTTGTAGTGGTAAATGGGGGGGAAGGGCCAGACCATGACTAGTAAGTACACAAAAGGATGCCAGGTGATGGAAAAGAAGGCACAGTGAGGGTAAAAAGAGTCAGGGCTGCTGTTTGCCATCAAGTGGCCAGGGAAGGCCTCTGAGAAGGGACAGTGTAAATAGGAGGCACCGCCAGGGCTATGTGGGCATCTGAGCAAGTGCTCTGTAGAGCTAGGCAGTAGCTGAGGCAAAGGTCCTTAGACAGGAACACAGGTGGGGCCCCTGGAAAAGCTTGAAAGCCAGTGCCCCAAAGCAAAGTTGGTGGGAGGGAGAACAGGCCCCAAGGGCCATCAGGAGGCCATGGTAAGAACTGGAGGTGTTTCAATCTTTTTTTTTTTTGAGACAAGAGTTGCTGTTATCTAGGCTAGAGTGCCATAGTGTCAGCCTAGCTCACAGCAACCTCAAAACTCCAGGTTTTAAGTGAATCTCCTGCCTCAGCCTCCTGAGTAACTAGGACTACAGATGCCCACCACAATGCCAGGCTACTTTTTCCTATTTTTAGTGGAGACAGGGTCTCACTGTTGGTTAGGCGGTCTTGAACTCCTGAGCGCAAAGATCCTCCGACAGGGCTGGGGTTATAGGCGTGAGCCACCACACCCAGCTTTAAGTGTTTGTTTGTGGTGGGAATTTGTGCACAGAGGACAGATCCAATGCAATTCACATCTTCACAGGGTCCCTCTTAGTGCTATGGTGACGGAGTAGGATGCCCAGTGATGCGGAGGCAAGTGGATGTATAGTGAGCCAGGAGATGACAGGAGTGGGGAGAAGCCTCAGAGACTAGATGGCCTCGCTGACTAGATGTGGTATGTGGGGAGAGAAGCCTCACCTGAGGGTTGAGCAAAGAGGTGTGGGAGGTACTAGCCCAAAAGTGGGGAAGATAAAAGAAGAGGGGAAGATGGGGGCTTTGTGGTAGACCTTTTTGCATGTGTTGCTATGGAGATAGCCGTTGGAGATGTTGCACTGGTAGCTGGGAACAGCCTGGAGCCAAGAGGAGATGGGCTGTGAAGTGTGCACATGGGAGGGGGGTCAGAAACTTGGCATGCTGATTGGTAAACATAGCCATTATTAAAAATTAAATGATATAAATGTACGATTAGCATATTAAAAAAGCAAAGGTAATTTTTAAAAACTAGTAAGACAAAAAGCAAGTTGAACCCAAAGAAAGCAGAAGAAAAGGAAAAATAAAGAGTAGAAACAAATAAAATTGAAGAAAGAAAAACTAGGAAAAAAATCAATGATAGTAAAAGATGTTTTTTTGTAGTGGCTGGGTTTGAACCCGCCACCTCCGGTATATCGGGCTGGCACCCTACTTCTTTGAGCCACAGGCACTGCCTGTAAAAGATATTTATTTGAAAAAGAAAGAAGGTAAAAATTACTGGTATCAGTGATCAAAGGGCATATCACTGCAGGCTCTACAAGCATTAAAAGGATAGTAAGTGGATACTCTGCACAACTCTAATAACTTACTACATATAAAATCAATTTGACAGGGTTGGTGCCTATAGCTTAGTGGTTAGGGTGCCTGCCACATACACCGAGGGAGGCAGGTTCAAATCTGGCCTGGGCCTGTTAAACAACAGTGACAACAACAACCAAAAAATAGCTGGGCTCATGTAGTCCCAGCTACTTGGGAGGCTGAGGCAAGAGAATCACTTAAGCCCAAGAGTTTGAGGTTGCTGTGAGCTGTGACGCCATAGTACTCTACCAAGGGAGACATAGTGAGACTTTGTCTCAAAATAAATAAATAAATAAATAAATAAATAAAATTTGACAAATTTCACAACTTAGAAGAAATAATAGGTCAGTTCTTTGAAAAACATGGTCTTTCCTATATTTGTTTTCTATTGCTGCAGTGGTAAAAAATTACCAGGAACTTAGTGCATTAAAACAACCCAAATTTATTTTCCTATAGTCTTATAGGCTAGATGCTCTCACCGGGCAAACATGCAGGCATCATGGGCTGGAGCCCTCTGTGCAGTCTCCAGGTAGGCTCCATTTCCTTGCCTCATCGAGCTTCTAGAGCAGTGATTTTTACCCAGTGTGCCATGAGATGATCTTAGGTATACCATGAAAAATTTTAAAGATCATTATTTAAATTATTTCGGAAAGAAGTTCAAAGCAGCAAATATATGCTTATATTTTTTTAAACTTTTTTTTGATTAACACAATTTGAGTGGGCTATAGAAGTTTAACTACAGGTTCAAGTGTGCTGTGAGATAAAGAAGGTTGAAAAACACTGGTCTAGAAGCTGCCTCCATTCCTTGGCTCCCACCATTCCTCTATCTTCAAAGCCAGCAAAAGTAAGTTCTTCATATTCTGTATCACTCTGGCCTCCTCTTCTGCCTCTGTCTTCCACTTCTAAAGACCCTTGTGATTCCACTGGGTCTACCTGGATAATTCAAGACAATCTTCCTATCTTAAGATTAGGCAATTAGTAACCTCAATTCCATCTACAAACTTCATTCCCCTTTGCCATGTAATATACTCAGAGGTTCCAAGGATTAGGATGTGAACATCTTGGGGGAGCCAATTATTCTGTTTACCCAAAAACATACTACTAAAACGTGAAAATAGATAACCTGTGTAGAAAGTAAATTCACAGTTTAAAACCTTCTCACAAAGAAGACTTACTATCAAACCAAGATGATTTCACTAGCAAATTTTACCAAATAATACCAGTTTTATATAATCTCTTCTAGGAAATAGAAGAAAACACTGCCAAACTCATTTCATAAGGCCACCATTACCTTAATACCAATAACAGACAAAGATATTATAGGACAGACACCCTGCAGACCCTTATCCCTTATAAGGAAGGAGATCAGAGAGGCAATGGCGAGGGGAGGTCTTGGAGGCTGTGGTAAGTACTTTCAATTTTTCTAACATGTTTCCCAAAATCCTTAGCAAAATGTTACCAAATCAAATGCAACAACATGTTAAAGGATAATACATCAAAACCAAATGAAGTTTATCCTGGGAACATGAGGCTAGTTCAACTCAATTCACTATATAAAAAGATTAAAGAAAAAAAGGCAACATGATTGTCTTAATAGCAGCTTGCAGAAAAGCATTTGACAAAGACCTTCATAATAAAAACTCAGCAAATTGGGAATAGAAAGGAACTTTCTTAATCTCATGAAGGGAAATCACATAAAAACTTACACTTAACATCAAACTTAATGGTGAAAGACTGAATTCTTTCCTGCTAAGATTAGGAAAAAGGAAAGAATGCCTACTCTCTTTTCTTTCACCTGGAAGTCCTAGGTGGTCCCTCAAGGCAAGAAAATGAAATAGAAAGCATACAGATTAGAAAAGAAGAAATAAAATTGTCTCTGTTCACAGGTGACATGATTGTCAATGTAGAAAATCCCATGGAATCTATAAAAATAATTCCCAAAATACCAAGGTTATGAGATACAAAGTTGATGTACAAAAATCAACTAAAAATGTGTAGGATTTTATGCTGAAAACTATGAAATACTGACAAAAGAAATCAAAGATCTAAAATATACTGAGTACATGGGTTCGAAGACTTGATTGTTACGATGTCAGTCCCTACAAAATTGATCTATAGATTCAGTGCCATCCCACCAGGAATATTTTAGACATCAAGAGTATTATTCAAAAATTGATATGGAAATGCAAAGGAACTAGACCAGCTAAAACAATTTTGGAACAAAGTTGGAGGCCTTTTTTTTTTTTTTTTAATCAGCTAGTGCTGATTTCACACCTTTCTACAAAGGCATAGTAACCAAGACAATGTGGTATTGGTCAAATTATAGAAACATCAGTGAATCGCAATAGAGAGTTCACACCAATACAGTTCATTGACTTTTAACAAAGGTGCAGAGGCAATTCAGTGGAGAAAGGATTATCATTTTAATAAATGGTGCTGTAGCAATTGGACAACCATATTTTTAAAAATGAGCCTTGGAGCGGTGCCTGTGGGTCAAAGGAGTAGGGTGCTGGCCCCAGATGCCAGAGGTGGCAGGTTCAAACCCAGCCCTGGCCAAAAACTGCAAAAAAAAAAAAAAAGTTAAAAATGAGCCTTGGGTGGCACCTGTGGCTCAGTGGGTAGGGCACCAGCCCCATATACTGAGGGTGGCGGGTTTGAACCCGGCCTGGACCAAACTGTAACAAAAAAATAGCTGGGTGTTCTGGCAGGTGCCTGTAGTCCCAGCTACTCGGGAGGCTGAGGCAAGAGAATTGCCTAAGCCCAGGAGTTGGAGGTTGCTGTGAGCTGTGATGCCACGGCACTCTACTCAGGGCAATATAAATGAGACTCTATCTGTAAAAAAAAAAAAAAAAGAGAAGGAAAGAAATGAGCCTTAACCCATACAGTATGCCACACCTCTACACAAAATTTAACTCAATTTAACTCAAATCAGTTATAGGACTAAATGTAAAATTGTAAAACTTTAGAAGAAAACAGTAGAGAGATCTTTGTGACCTGAAGTTAAGCAAACTGTTCTTAGATACAATGCCAAAGTCAGGCTGAATGTGGTGGGTTGCGCCTATAATCCTAGCACTCTGAGAGGCCTAGGTGGGAGGATTGATTGAGCTCAGGAGTTTGAGACCAGCCTAAGCAAGAGCCCAATCCTGTCTCTACTAAAAATAGAAAAATTTGCCATGTTTCATAGCAGGCATCGTAGTGCCAGCTACTCAGGAAGCTAAGGCAAGAGGTCACTTGACCCCAAGATTTTGAGGTTGCTGTGAGCTATGATGTCATAGTACTCTAGCCAGGGCAACAGAATCTCAAAATAAATAAATAAATAAAAACCACAGTCACAATTTCTAAAACTTAAAAATTGATAAATTGGATTTCATTAAATTAACTTCTGTGAAAGAATTGTCAGGAGAATTAAAAGAGAAGTCATAAACAGGAAAGAGACATTTGCAAATCAAATGTCTGACAAAAGGACTTATATACAGAATATGTAAAGAATTCTGAAAACCCATCGATAACACAAGTTGATCCAATTATTAATAAAAATTAGACAAAAGATTTGAAAAGGCATTTCTCAGATACAAAGATAACAGAGATACACAGCAGATCAGCACCTGTGAAGATGCTCAACATCATGAGTTGTTAGGAAATTGCCAATTAAAACTGCACTCAGACACTACTACTCACCTATTGAAGTGGCTAAAAGAATGTCCAGCCAAAGCTTGATTATACCATGTACTGGAGAGGATGCAGAGCAATAGGAACTCTATACTGCTGACGGGAATGCAAATGGTAAGCTCTTACAGAAATAGACCATACAACACAGCAGTCTCACTCCTAGGTATTTATTTAAGAGAAGCAAAAATCTGTATTTACACAAAAACCTGCATGTGAATGCTTGTATTAACATAATTTATAAAAAATAAAATGAAAAGTGGAAACAATTGAAATGTCTCTCATCTGGGAAATAAACTAGGGTACATCTTTATAGTGGAATAAAAAGAAATGAGCTTTTGGTGCCTACAACACTGCCTGCATCTCAAAGGCATTATGCATTATGTAGTTGGACTTAAAAGACTATGTACTGTATTATTTATGTATTTATGTACATTCTGGAAAAGGCAAAGTGATAGGGAAAGGGTATTGCTAGGACTTAGGGTTGGGGGGATGTTTTGACTATACTCAGCACAAAGAATTCTTGGGGTGTGGGATGGACCTTCACTCCAGTGTTAGTTATAGGACTGCATTTGTCAAAACTCAGAGAACTATACACCACAGACAGTGCATTTTAACATATGTAAATTTCAGCCTAAGTTTAAAAATGTAAATACTCAAAACTCAAACCCTTTCCTAATTAGTACCTTCATCGTTATCTATGCTCCTGAGGTTACTATGTCCATTGTACCTAGGTGGTAGACCTATTGATATAGCTACGTTCAGCACTTCAATGGTTTGAAATCTGATGTGGTGAGAATATATATACCATGGGAATTGGGAATTGTTTAGCTTTCATCTTACTCCTTAAGGTAAACAAAAATATTATGCAATATTCATGCAGAACTAGTCTCGTTAGTTACAACTATAGGTTGGCTGTGGATGCAAGAATTCAGCAAAAATCAATGAAAGCTTTCCTTAAGAATCAATTGGCCAGATGGAATTTACAGTAAAGAGTATTGTGTATTTTATTATTTGTAGTTTGTTGCAATTCCTTTACAGCAGTAAAACATATTGTAAACCAATGTGTGTGCAGATACATACATCCTCCCTGGCCTTACCCTTGGAAAGCCTGTTGTTAAACATCTACAGCACAGCACTGCTTGGGAGTCATCGGCCTAGGGCCTATTGTGGCTGAATAGAGAAAAGAGGACCCAAACCTGAGCCCGGGACCCTGGATATGAGAGGTCACATGGAGAATGAACTGGTAAAGGAGACAAGGAGACATGGGTGCAGGGTGTGGAGCCATGTGAGGAGGAGGGAAGGAGAGGCCACTGGCATCACATGGCCACTGGCTTCCTCCTGGCATCAGAAGAATGAACAAAACCTGGGAGCTTTAGAGGGACTGGGTCCTCAAGCTGAGGGCCAGGGGCAGGGCTGCTTGTTACCATGAGACTTGGGTGCGGGGCATCATCTGAGTTGTCTTCTTCACATGTAGGGTTGGAGGTGCAGCAGTCACACTGGCACCTCACAGGTTGTAGAGAAGAAATGGGGTGATGGGGATAAAGGTCGGACACACTTTGGGTTCCCCAGCACATGGCAACGCCTTCTCTCTTCCTTCCATGGGAAAGTGGCCCTGGCCTATGTGGAGGGTGGAACAGGTGGAGCTGGAAGCTGTTAGGATCAGGACTGAAAAGGTATCTGTGCAGGAGCACAGGAGCTGCTGCTAGCCATCCTAGGGAAGGCACAGACGCTGCCAGCAAGGGCTGCTGGAGGACCCCATGGTCATTGAGTGCAAGGTATGAGCATAGGTCTGGTGGTGACATGCCATGGCAGGACCTGGGGCCCTTCTCTTGCTGGGCCTCACCTGAAGAGGTATCACAGACTGCTTAGCCTGGGGGGTATGTTCTGGCTGAGAAGCGAGAAATTTGAGTACAGAGAGGGACAAAGTCCCGCCTCTTGGTTGGCCCAGGCTTCAGGGAAAGGCTGGTGGAGGTCATTCAGGAAGTATTTCTCTAGTGCTTTCCATGCCTAGAAGTGTCATGGGCCTTAGTGATTCTGTAGCTGACAAAATAAAGCTCCCTGCCCCTGTGGAGGTTATAATAGAAACATATGTAAAGCGGCTCAGTGCAGGGCAAGGTAAGGATTTGTCAAGAGTTCTTTTAGGGGCTGGGCACCTGTAGCTCAATGGTTAGAGCACCGGCCCCATGCACAGTGGCGGTGGGTTTGAACCTGGGCCTGTTAAACAAAAGTTCTTTTTGGGCCGGGTGCTATGGCTCATTAGGAGGCAGGTGGGTTATCTGAGCTCACAAGTTCGAGACCAGCCTGAGCCAGAGCAAGACCATGTCTCTAAAAATAGCTGGATGTTGTAGCAGGTGCTAGTAGTCCCAGCTACTTGGGAGTCTGTGGCAAGAGATCTCTTGAGTGCAAGAGTTTGAGGTTGCTGTGAGCTGTGATGCCACAGCACTCTACTAACGGCAACAAAGTGAGTCTGCCCCCCCCCCAAAAAAAAGTCCGTTTATCTTGAGTCAAGCTGTCATCCTGGATAGAATGCCACTGGTGTCGCAGCTCACAGCAACCTCAAATTCTTGGGCTTAAGTGATTCTCTTGTCTCAGCCTCCCAAGTACCTGACACTACAGGTGCCTGCCACAACACCTGGCTATTTTTTTTTTGGTTGTAGTTGTCATTGTGTTTGGCAGGCCTAGGCTGGATTCAAACCTGCGAGCTCAGGTGTATGTGGCTGGTGCCCGAGCCACTGAGCTACAGGCACTGAGCCAAGAGTTCTTCTTAAAGTGACTTTTGATGGGACACTTGAAGGAAATGCTAAAGCAAACACAGAGCTATCTCTGGGGAAAGTGCATTACAGGTCAGGGACCCTCAATTGGGAAGGATGAGGCAGGATGTGCTTGGCATGTCCAAAACATAAAAGAAACCAGGGATAGAAGCACAAGGACAAAGAATTGTGAGGGCAAAGGCCAGAAATGTTAGAGGCCTGTAGGACTTTTTTTTACTGAGGGACATGGAAGCCACTAGAAGGCTTGAGCTTAAGGGATGGTGTGAACTCAACAGATACTACGCCTGTGGGGAGGGTGGGGACACGGAGCAGGAGAGGCTGGCCTTGGCAGTCTACCTCCAGGTAACTGCACTCTTGTGTCATCTCTTACTGTGGACCAGCTGTGACCAACAGAATAGGGAAGTGATGGGGTCACTTTATGTCAGATTTTCAAGGAACACGTGGTGGCTTCCCACAGGCTACCACTCACTTTTAGACCATTCACCCTGAGGGAAGCCAATCACTATAACCTGCTCCCCGGACTGACCATGTGGCATGGAACTTGAGGCCTTCTGCCAGTGTTACATGTGTACACTGGGAAGCAGATCTTTGCCCCAGTCAAGGCTTGAGACTAGCCTTAGACATCTTGCTATAACTTCATGAGACTCTGAATCAGAACCATCCAGCTAAGCTCTTCTTGGACTATTAACCTTCAGAAACTGAGGAATGAATGTTTTAGCTGCTGTGTTTTGGAGCAGTTAGTAGTAATAGCATGATGGCTTAGGTCAGGTGACAGCAAGTAAACAGAAATGGCAACAAGTAGTTTTGATTCTTTTTTTTTTTTTTTTAAGGTATTTGGCCAGAGAAATGAAGTGAGCGGTAGTGCTAGCTATTGAGGTGGGAAACAGCAGGGGAGGGTTTGGTGAGGGAACTGGTGGACAATAAAGATGGCAAACACAATTTGGACAGGTGAAGTGTGACATATTAGACTTTGGTGCTGAGAGTTTAGGAGGCTGTCAGCTACAAAAGTCATGTTCCTGGGAGAAGCCAGCATTGGGATGGTAGAAGCCTAGAAGTCTGGCTGAGATGAAAAGGGTGAGCACAAAGAGGTCCAGGCACTGATGCCACGTAATTAGGAGATGGAGCCCCCATATGGAAGACAGGATACCAGAGTGACTGAACATCCTAGAAGTCACATATGCAGGGAAGGAGGACCGTCTGTGTAGGGAGGTTAGTAATAATGAAGAAAGAGCCTGTCTTTTTGGCACCAAGTTTATAAGTCAAGTGGACAAGGTGAGAGCTGTCCTTCCAGAGAATAGAAGTGAGACAATGACTACAAACATCTTTATGGAGTTTTGCTTAAGATGGGGACTCTTGCTGGATGGATCATGGGGTTAAGGAGGGTTTTCATTTTTAAGAGCTATTATCGTGGCACAGTGTTTGGTGATAGGAATGATGCCCATGAAAAAGTAAAGGATACTTCTAAGGCTTTGACTTAAACTCTAAAGAATGGATGTATAAGTTACCCACATGGAAGTGCAAATTGGGGCATTCAAAAGGGTGAGGAGGCAACAGCCCTTCCTGGTGGGCTGACACAACCCTCAACCTAGAACCATAAGCATACTCTTCCCTCCCTGGCACCACTGTCCTGGGAAGAGAGGACACCTGGAAGGACCCAGAGCACTATGGATGCTGTGGGAAAATCCAGGACTTGAAGGTCAAGAAAACAACTCTGACCCTTAGACATGGTTTCATAGTGGTCTTTATTGGGAAAAGTTAGTGTAAAAAAAATTCAAATTCATAAAATTTAAATAAGACGGTAAAGTAGACCTTGTAGCTATAGTAATCACAAGTAAGGTAAAATCTAAATTATTGCCTAAGCAAATACTATTTTGTCAGGCCTTTGCTGCAAGCCTAAGGTAGGAAACACTGCAATTATTAGAAGTGAGCCCAATGATGAATTTGCATTTGAAGCTGGAAGAAAGGGAAAAAAGCATATGCTGATTACAGTATCATGACATTCTAGCCTGCAAAAAGCAACTTTATTAATGTCCTGCAGCAGAGTACATTAGTAATTGTAACCATGCATTTAAATTCTCATTTCATGTCCTAAAGAGAGTAAGCAGTTCTCTTCTTGATACATTTTTTACTGAGTTTCATGTGGTTTTGTCCCTCTGAAGATCTTTCTAGGGAAATTCCTTTTCCAAGGACTGCTTAGTAGGATGACCCAGGTTGCTTACCAGGGGTCATCTTTAGTTATTTAAAAGCAGTCAAGCTGCCTGTGCCTGCCACCCTCTTCTGAACTGAGGTTGAGTTAAATTCAACTGAAACACCACCACTAAGAGAATGGACATCCCAAATTGGCCAGAGTGTACTAACTAGTTAAAGTGGGATTCTCTTTGGTTATGGAATTTTTACTTGTGCATATGAAAAATACAGCTAGAAGTATGCTCCTGAATTCTATAAGCATTTTTGACCAACTTAAATATGTCCTTGCAAAATTCACCACTTGGACAAGTTCAAAAATCTGCCTATTTTCCTGTGGAATCTATAATCAGTGTTCTATTTAGCAAATTCATTTCAGTGAAGAACAGTGACTGATCTTTAAGAGCCCCAAAAGTTGGGTGGAAGAGTGGCTTGGAAGGACTTAGATGCTATCCATGGCTTTGAACTCGCTCAGAGCCTGCACAGGGTTCACATGCTTCTTCTGAGATGCCCGTTTAATCTTGGTCTGTGTCTCATCCTGTTTCTCTCTCTTCACCAAGGGCTTTTTTTCAGGTGCCTTCATCTTCCACGACACTGCAGGAAGGTTGAGGGAAGCCATACCCTGAGACTTTTGGTATTTGGTGGAGGCTACGTAGGACGCCTTTACTGTCTGCACCACAGCATTCATCAAATTTTTGGCTGCCTGGATCAGGGACATGGCGCTGTCCACCTAGAAGGCAGACAAGGGCATGAGGAGTGTAGGCCTGACAAGAGAGTGCCCCTCACCCAAGACCAACGCCTGGGCAAATCCCTCTGTTACTGATTAGCTCTCTCGGTGGCTGCTCTTACCCAAACAGCCTGGAAATCCCTCCTCTTAGATCCTTTGAAGAAGAAAAGGGGGTCATAAGGAAAGCACAGGGCACCATTGCCTTGTTCTCCCCTACCCTGTAACAAGTTTTTGTTTATTCAAACCCGCTGGAAGGGGATCTGTACCTTTCTTTCTTTGAGACAGAGCTTCAAGCTCACACCCTGGATAGAGTGCTGTGTCATCACAGCTCACAGCAACCTTCAACTCTTAGACTCAAGCCATCCTCTTGCCTCAATTTTTGCTCTAGCTCAGGCAATCCACCTGCCTCAGCCTCCCAGAGTGCTAGGATTATAGGCGTGAGCCACCATGCCCAGCCCTGCACCTTTTTGGCACTGAGTGTTTGCAATGCTCCGAGCACAAGTGCCAGGGGAGAAGCAGGCTGAGTGACACGGAACCTAGGACAGGGGTCTCCTCCCCTTTACTCAGAGGGGCATTTATGGTATAATAGATAAGCAAATGATGTTAATTTTTATAAGAAATTCAGTGAGATTAAAAGAAGCCACAGCAGTGGATCCCATATACCCAGCAGAACTATTTTACCCTGCCCAAGGTGGTAAGGGACCCAAAACTATAAACTGGTGAAAGCAAAAAGGAAGCACTACCACTTACACACTTCAAGGAGTGGAGGGTTTTTGAGAAAGCAGCCTACTTTGCAATTTTTGAACAGGCTGAGTTCCTCTGTGGGGGAAGAAAAGTGAAAAACTACATTCCCCCAAGCAAGTGGCCAGCCCTTGTAATGGCTCCCAGCTGTCACCAAAAAGAGGTGTAGTTCAGCAAGAAGCAAACAGAGTGTCGACCTCGGCCTCCAGGGATTGAGATACAACTTGAGGTTTTTGCACGGGACACATTCCCTGTTCAGGGCAAGAATGACAATGACCACTTTTTTCACAGACAGCACTTACCCCAGAGACAACGAGCTCTCCACCAAGATTCTGTACCTCGGCCTTGACTTTGCTGCAAATATTGAGCTGGTGGCAGTAGAGGGCAATGCGCTGCAGGTAAGCCAGCAGATCCTGCTTGCAGGCCGAGTCTGGGCACTAAAGGGAACACACACTTAGCACCAAGCACTCCAGGCCTGGTCCAAACACCCACCTCCCCACCCCTGGTTATTTCTGAAAGCCTTTGTGTGGCACTAATGTACCTCCTTTCTCCTTGCTGGAAAAAAAGGTAAGAGATGAGTTATTCAAGTGCCTGAGGCACTTGATACCTTGTCTACCCTGCTTGGGGATGGAGGCAAGTGAGATAATGGAAGTTGCTCAGAGAACCCTGTGTTGCACAGCACTGGTTGTACAGTAGATAGCTTCTGAGCCTTCCTCCAACTAAGTTCATGTTAGTAGGGAGCCCACCATTGCCAAGGATTCCACCTCAGACCTGTAGCAGGGTGGAAGCCCATGGTCCTGAGCAAGCAGGATCCTGGTTACAGAGAAAATTAAAAAAGTTAGAATGTTTTGAGCTAGGTAAAATACCTACCCAAACAAATGGCTCTTTTGCTCAGAGGTACATTATCTGCTTAATCATCATGGACATGGTAAATGCCTGATGACATTTATTGTGTGCATGATATTCACTGTAGGCCAGATGAAGGATGAATGAGTAAACCAAAGCAAGAAACTCCATGGATGGTAAAGTCCTGACCAGTCATAGAGAAAAGGGCAACCCTGCCCAGTTCCTGTCTTGCTATAAAAACTTAGGCTTTTAGGGAGTGCTGGATCAGGGCTGGCTTAGAAGGCTTTGCCCAAAGAAACCCAGAGTGCCTCTCATTTTCTTCCATTGAAGTTGGGACAAAGTGAACAATAGAGGTATAAAATGAGGCCTTAGAGACCATAATGGGGACTTTGAATTTTATTATGCAGCCCTTGAAACAGGGCAGAGCCATGTCTGTTTTGCAGGTGGTGGTGGAGTAGAGAATGGAGTGAAGATGGGAAAGAGATGGAAGTCAGGAAGGAGGGGCCATAATAGTCCAAGTAAGTCACTATGGAGATCTGGACTGAGCTGATGGGTGCAGCCAGGCCAGGAGAAGACGGGCTTGTGCCAAAATATATTCGACACAGAAGGGCTTATTACTAGACTGTGTGAAAGAGAAGAATCAAGTATAACTTTTCAATCTTGGGCTTAAGTAATGATGGACAGTCATCACTCATCCTGGGGTGCCTAGATTAGGCTGAGAGTTTGGATACTTCAGGGAAAAGGGCAGAGAGGTTTGTCAAACTGCAAAGAAAAAACTATGAGTAAACATATGCGTACCTACTCCAGAGATCTGCTCACATACAAACTGGGCTTAGACTTGTCAAAGAAGAAACAGGAATGAAGAAATCTTTAAAAATGTATGTTGTAAAATTTCCAGGCAAAGGAGCCAGCCACATTTTTGAAAGAAAGTCTGAAGGCAGGGTGGTTGAGAATGCAGAGTACTGAAGATACAGAAGCCTGTCCCCAACTGGACGCATGAGCTTTCCAAACACTGCCCCAATAGGCTCCTGATTGTTATATGCAATGAACTCTTTAGAAGAGGCTCTTATACATCTGGCCAGTGTGTCAGGGTTTACAGAAGCAGCTCTAAAGAAAAATAATCAACAGTCAACTGCAGAGTTGGTTTCAGCTATCAAAGGATGGAAGATTAAGACATTACATACCTACTCCAGAGATTTGCTTTCATACAAACTGGGCTTAGGCTTCTAAGATTTGTCAAAGAAGAAACAGGAATGAAGAAATCTTTATATGCTGGGATTAATAAAGTAGGTTAATAATGTTTAGAGATGAAGGCAAGAGTGCTGGGGCTCATGAAACCTATCATCCACAGTAGCCTCAGGAATGGACCAGGCTGGGCTGCCTGAGCCCCAGCAGGAGGAAGCTTAGAGACCCAAGTCTATTACTCACATGGTCTGCAATGGTGCGCCCAAGCTTATCCATCCTGGATCCAGCCTCAGCAATTTTCTTGGCAGCACTGATCACATCTGATGTATTTTTGAGTGGTCCTTTACCACTGAAAAGAGAGAATAAGGATAATTGTACACGAAGCCCCTTATATTGGAGATGAATGGAAAAGAGATGTTTTCTAAAGCAACATGGCCAGGGGGGACAAAAAGCTGCCCTCTTGTGCAGCCTGGGAGAATTGGAGTGGTGCTCACCGCGTGAAGTCAGTCATCTCCATCATAATCATGCACATCTGCTTGGCCAGCACAATGATGTCATTGCCACTGTCATCCCACTTGGACACTTCAGCATCCAGCTTGCTCTTTTCTTCCTGGAAGCTGGCCACCTGTTCCGCAATCTTTGCTTTTTGCTCCTGGGGAAGCTGAGCCATGATGGCCTACGAGCAGAAGCACAGAAAGCTCTTATATAAAGAGAATATGAAGTTCTCAGAGTGCATTAGCCAAGAATATTTCCAACAGGCAATCTATGGCATAGGTAAGGATAATGCTTTAATAGGTTTCATTTTGCTTGAAGGGCTATTTCTTCTTCTTTTTTTGTGGAAACTTAACAGCAGTCTGAATTTCTGACCTATTTTCAAGAACAAGTATTAGTGTGGAGGGAAACAGGGTGAGGGGGTAGGTTAATGTGGAAGTTTTATAATCATACCCATGCAGAAAGAAAAGCAGGCATAACTTAAAAAACCAAACAAATCACCAAATAAAGACTCTGTCTCAAAAAAAAAAAAAAAAAAGTAGTCTCACTATGTCACCCTCAGTGGAGTGCCCTGGCATCAAAGCAACCTCCAACTCGTAAGCGATTCTCTTGCCTCAGCCTCCCAAGTAGCTGGGACTACAGGCACCAACCACAATGCCCAGCTATGTTTTTGTTGCATATGTCGTTGTTTAGCTGGCCTGGGTTTGAACCCACCAGACTCGGTGTCTGTGGCTGATGCCATAACCACTGTGCCATGGGTGCTGAGTCTAGACTTTTTAAATAAAAGTCTCCCAGACTAGAGTGCAGTGGTGTCATTATAGCTCACTGCAACCTCAAACTACTGAGCCCAAGCAATCTTCCTGCCTCAGCCTCTCAAAGTGCCAAGATTACAGGCATGAGCCATTGCACCCATTGTATAACTTTAATTCTCTAAAAGTTTCATCTTCTGCCTCCTGCAGTAGAGACAGGAAATAAGTGAAATCTTTTCTCTGGTGGGCCCCGAATGGACCTATCCAACTTTTCAAGGTGACCTGAAAGTGGTTTTAAAGAAAGAGGGCAGAGAAAAATTTGCCAAGGAATATACCTCTCAGCTGCTTGACATAGTGTATTAAAGCAGCACTTGGACGCCTATTACCCATCAAAGCTCACAGACCCAGAGCTGGTGCTCCTCCCTCTCAGCTTCCCAACGTGCTCATGACCAAGTAGGGATGTGTTCACTGTGCAAGATGGATTTCCAAGGATTGAAATAAAAGACTCCTTAGAAATATTTCTTGGCATCCTTCCAAAAACATAAACGCTATTGACTCAAATGAATGCAATGGCTCTGACTGGTATTCTTGAATGTACCACTGTTATTCTTTGAAATCCATGAATAATTAAATAGTTCATACCCATGGTATCATTGAGATGGGCAAAGGTAGCCATCTTTTTTAAATTTCACAATCCTTTCAACAAATATTGCATTGACTAACTCCTATGCCTTTCTTGACCCTGGGCTCTACCATAAATCAAAGCCCAAGGGCACAGCTGAGAAGGTCAATGTTCCTGCTCCCATTGACTAGCAGGTGCCACAGCAGTTGGTTTAACTTCAGTCCTATTGTCAGAGAAAGAAAAGAATGGTGTTCTGAATACTGAGAGTGTTTTCCTAGGGAAAGAAAGGGATAAGGAAGGTCTGCAGACAAGTTAAACTACCCCAAGGAGGGCTTCCTTACCCGGGCACTTTGGCCAGCTATCAGCTGGTCATCTTCGGTCTGGACGCTTGTCCTACTTCTGACGTCGAAATCTTCTGTCTCAAAGTCAGAGTCATCCAGTTCCTCAGGGGTCTGCCCACCAAGACAGATCATGAGTCAGACATAACCCTAGGCCACCAGCAGTCCTGAGCCCCTTGGCCGGGTGCACAAAGGTCAGAAATTATGAGGGGCCTTTTTTTTTTTTTTTTGCAGTTTTTGGCTGGGGTTGGTTTGAACCCACCACCTCCGGTATATGGGGCTGGCGCTCTACTCCTTTGAGCCACAGGTGCCAACCCAGAAATTATGAGTTTTCATATGCAGTGTCCCAAACAGTGTGGGTTAGTAAGTTTTGATCACACATAATTTGTTCTGGAGCCTCTGCTTCACAGGTGCACACACTATGCCCCACAGCAGGCCTAGGCACAATACTAGACCTTCCCACATAGCCCGGGTTTATTTTATACTATGCAGGGCTCAATTTCTTCCACTGAGTCAAGGTTCTCACTGTATCACGTACAGTTTTCACTTTTGAACTTATTTCTCCAACACTGCAGCTTAAGGCAAAGGCTTTGAGAACTATCCAGGGTAAGAAAGGTGCTGACTTAAAAAGAGGTTTTATACAGCATTAAGATTTGTATAACTTTCCTAGTTTATGACAAAAAGAAAATAAATTAGTATTCGGCCTCTTAAAGGTACCAAGACCACTTAGCGCAGTGGTTCTCAACCTGTAGGTCATGGCATTAGGAAGATTGAGAACCACTGGCTTAGAGAAATAATAAAAAGGGAATCAATATCCAGGGTATACCAAAAGTTGCCATATACAAGAAAAATTCTAACAGCAGCTATCTTGGAACATGTATGCCATAAGTGGGAGAGAAGACTTCATGTGTCTATAGATAGAGGTGGCCAACAAGTAGAAAATATTTTATAAAATTTTGTTATTTTGTAAATAAAGGTACATTTGGCTACTATTTCCCCATGTAAGGTAACTTTTGGGACACTGAATTGTAAGTGTTCTCCTTTTCCTTTGATGAAAGTCAAAAGAATATGGCAGGTAAGGACTAAGTCAATACCAAAGGGACTGATTTGTGGTCCAAGTTCCTGGGTTTAATTATAAAATAAAAATTCTTACTTTGCATAAACTACCAGCCTCTAATGATTAGCTACTAATTTGAAACATAATGTTGTTTTCTGGCAGTTATCAGTAAGGGGGCAGCAGGCAAAACAGCTGGGTTGGCTATTAGCCCAGCAGGCTGGCCTGTGACAGGAGGGCAGTGAGGCAAGTCCCTCATCTGCCCAGGACCAAATCCAAGCCCAACCCAAAGACTTGCTGTGAGGTTAAAACAAGGGAACATGTGAAAAGCACTCTGAAACCCCCCAGAGTGTCTTAGCTTTGTCCCAGGATCAGATGAGAACAGTAAGCAGTCATAGAAGGCACCAGAGAGCCACAGAGAATACATCAGTGCAAAGTTCTGAGGTCATGTTGACTTGGTGACACAAAACACAATGTCACAGCACAAATACCTTCAGTGTTGGCACGTGCCAAGTCTGTTTAGGAGCTTTTCAAAGGAGTACTTCCTAATATCTTACTTCCTCACCTTCCCCACAGCCCATCTTGGACCTAAGAACTATTCTTGTCAAGAAAAACCGAATAACTCTTTTTCTTTTATTCAAATTCATGTTGAGTGCATGTCAAACACGGTTCTGGGCTCCAAAGACACAAAATGACTGACTGGCAAAAGTTACCACTCTCACATATGTTCTAATAGGAGAAATGACAACAAACCAGTAAATTATATGACATAAATAAAAGTGATCAGTGCTGCAAATAAATTGGTGATAAGGGGGAAAGTGCTCTCAAAGCAGTGTAGGTGGCAAAATGGAGGTAGCTGGGGATGGACTGTCTACCTGGGTAACTGGATGAATAGCAAAGAGGCCACAAAAGAGGGACTCAGTTCACTGCCTCAAGTCACAGCCCTGTGAGCAAAAGGGAGAGTAGCCCAGAGTGACAGTTTCAAGTCTCAAAAGGTCTTGTGTGCCAGTATAAAGACTGAGTAGCATGGTGGCCTTTGAAGAGTTTATTGAAGAAGAGAGCATGATCTGACTCATGTTTAGACTAATCGCTCTGGCTTCCCCCTGCACAATTGAGACTGTAAGCCCCTAGGATGGGACGAGGGAGACCAGCTGAAGGGCACCCACATATATGCTCAGATTCTCTACTGTGATGGTAAAGCTAATAGGATGTGCAGCTAGAGCAGATGTGAGGCATGAGATAAAAAGAGAAATCAAAGGGAATCCAAGGTGGGGGCCTCAGCAAGGGAAGATGGAGTTGCCATCAACTAACCTATACCAACTGCATGGAGGAAGATGAGGGTAGAAAGATCAATAGCTCACTTGGGTGTAGTAAGTATAAGAGAGAGTAGGCAAATTGGGATCACAAGGGAACTACACACCAAGGGAATAAGTATAGGCTGAAAAGAGAAGTGGTCAGGGACTTAAGGGAGAAACCAGCAAAGGAGATTGGGGGAGTGGGGGTCTCCTTAAAATATGAAAAATAACTGTGGGCTTGGGGTAACATTCAAGAGGCAAAGGGATCTAGTGTCCCAGAGCAGAGGCTGACCTCAGCCAGGAGCACGAAGGGTACACATATGCTAAGAGGAAGGCAGAGTACATGGCACAGGGGGTGGGAGGTTCTAACTGCCTCAATATCTCAGTGAAAGAGGACACAAGGCCAGGCAGGGAGGAAGGGGGCACACTGGGTAGGTGCCTGCTACAGGGTACCAAGGGCTCGCTCACAGTCACGCTTCAGCAACTCCAGTTAGGATGGCTGTGCTGATCCACACTGTGCTCATTGGTGAGAGCAGGGTTTCCCTAGCAGTGTACTTTGTAAAGCAAGTATAAGGAAGTAAGATGGAGCAAAGTATTGATTATACTGGTGAACTACAGATTCAAAGCTATAAACAGAGTGAACCTAGGACCAGAAGAGATGAGAGTGACAAATGAGGACCCACCAAATGAAGACCACACTAGACCCTATGGACTGTTGGGAGTCACAATGCTAGAGGGAGTAAACTGAATGGCAAAACTGGGATGTGGTACAGATGCTGCTATTATAGGAATGGATATGAGGTTGAGGTGGGGGAGAGCAAGAAGACATCAAGAAATTGAGAGGCCCAGTGGTTAGAAAGATGATTCTTGAATTAAGAAAGAATAGTGTCAGAGAGTAGGACAGTAAGTAAGAAGCTGGAACACAGATGCCTTGCAGGCCTCTTTTTTCTGGCCTTGCTATAGGGCCTCCAGGCTGACCACATTTCTCTTCTAAAAGGCTTCTCCAGAGCAGGTGGTACCTTCCACTCAGCTAATGGGAGGAGGAGCTCAACACTTGACTATAATCCGGGGGGGGGGGGTGCTGCCACAGTCCTTAATCCTTACCCCGAACACCTCAGCATTCCAGCATCCTGTCTGCCTGTAGCCCCACCAAGGAGAGGAGCACTCCATGTGAAAAATATCTTCAACTTACATTACGGAAATATTCCCTTCTCTGAAATTAGCTTATGGACTTATTTCCTGTAATTTCTTTTTTTACTGAAACTGAAGCCTCACATTGTGGAGACTGCCCTAAATTAAACTGTCAACTCTTGCTAGCTCCCCTTCTCAGCCCAAGTTTGAGCTCTAACTTACAACTAACAGTCATTTTAGACAACATAATTAAATATATCTCATTCTAACAGCTTTTAGATTCATGGTTTTAATATATTGCCACTGCATCTGCTGAATTCCAGAATGATGCATTGCTCAAGTTTAGCAAATGATAAGAAGCTGTTAAAACATCTGAAATGCAGTTACTCACCCTTATCATCAACACGGCTTTCCTGATGTCTCGGATGCCATCGTATACCAGGCGGGAGGCATCAATAAACTCATTCTCATCCATGGGCTGGGCTGGGTCTGAGCTGAGGGCTTCCACAGCTGCTTCTACTTGCTCAGTAAAACGTGGCATGACTGCAGAGATAAGAGGCACGGCGGATTCCCCTGCTCCATCACACAGCATCATTCCACTAGCCTCCCTAAATCCCTCAGGCAGGCAGAGTTGAGCTTATGGTAAAGAGCTTCTACTTCTACCTATGTGAAGGGTATTGATGTTTGAAATAGACGCAATATTTTAGAAAGTCTAAAATCATCTTCTTTGTCTCTGTACTACAGTGTTTGGATGGGTGAGAACTTGAAATGAGATCAACTTGAGGACCTGCTTTAATTTAGTATTTATGCATTAATAGAGATTTAATTCAGACGTTCATCTTAAATTGTGTGTTCAGTATTAGTCCCATGATTACTCATGAGATTCACATGAACAAAATGTGCTTGTAGAAACCTGTATTTGGGTGACCAACTTCTCACAAGTCTAATGTACCAGGACACCAGAGCTGATTTCTGATCTCTTACTTCCCAACCACAGGGCCACGGTTAACAGGATGGCTTGCCCTACCCAGGCCATCTGTGTGCAGAGAACATGGAAAGGGACAGAGTCCCTGTACCTGTGTTGGAGAGCAGCTTAGTGGCTTCCAGAACCTTCTCTGTATAGACTCCTGGCTCATAGTTGTCCATCTCTGAGGTGACTACATGAATGACCCGGGCTGCCCGGCCTCGAATTGCACCAGCTGTGCGATCTAGCCCATCCACATCTTTCTCTTGGAGAGCAATGACACATTTGTTCACATCTTCCAAAATATGATTCTCTGAGGAACAAGCACAAAGCTGAATGAGGGAGACGGCTTTCCATGAGGTGACAATTCTAAGTTGGAATTGACAATTCTAATCCATCATTTAATATTTGCTTGGTGCCAAGTGCCAAAAGCTTTACATGTCTTTACATGTCTCATTTCCCTGGAGAGACCAGATTAAATGTTCCACAGAAACTCAACCTATAATAACCCCCAAGAGTAACAATCTTTATTCTAGGTTTTTAAAAAAGGGGAGTGGGAGACGATTTCATCTCTGAGGCACAGTTGTTCTTTCCATAAGCCAGGCAGAAAATCCTCTTCATAGAAACCTCAGTAACTTTTCTTCAACAATTTTAATCTTATGTCCCAAATAAAGTCTCATTTGGAATATAGTTCACTGTAAGGCTTATCCATCCTGACCCTTCCCTCTCCTCTAGGACAGCAGTTAGACTCCCTCTGGGTCGCGACTGTATTAAAGGGCCACAGCATTAGGAAGGTTGAGAACCACTGCTCTAGGAGATGCTGACAATACTGAGATAATCTATCAGCAAGCCCTGGAAGGAAAAAGTGCCTAGAAAGCAGATTGAGGTCTCCTCTGGAGGGCGCTAAGGCATGAGGTGAAATATTTAGTAATCCTCTCGCACATAGTCTGCAGATGGAACTCTTGTGGTATTTAAAGGGTCTCTAGAGGCAGAAACCCTTGAATCTTATTAAGATGACAAGTGCCTCCTGCCATCAGCTAAATTTGGTGGTGGTGGTGGGGGGGGACTATGTTTCAAAGCAAACAGCTTGATAATACTTTTTTTGAACTCCAGAGCAAGGGATTCACTTGTTAAGCCTCATCTGTAATAGCAAGGTACAAACAATCAAAATGTTTAAGAGAAGAGTGAATTACAGGTACTATGCAGCCATTAACTAAATGAAGTAGATCTATAAGACAAAGACCCAGAACTACAGAGACTTCTAACAAACAGTCCAAAGGACATGGGTGTCCAGACTCTGTACAGTGGGCAGGTAACACAAAGGAAAGTCCCCAGGTTGTCACCTGGCCATTTCTTTCCTACTCACAAAGGAGTTTTCTTACACTGTTAAAAGCACCAAGATCCACTCAATCCCTGAAACTAAGACCTAGCATAATAGGTGAAAGACAACTGGCCTTGTTCCTCTGGAAGAGCCAGAACATTTATGGGAAATGCGATCTGTTTAAGAAACCTAATTAGCTTGAGGGGTCGGGGGTGCCCCTGGGTACCTAATGCTTTTTTTTTTTTTTTTTTTTTTTTTGAGACAGAGCCTCAAGCTGTCACCCTGGGTATAGTACCGTGGCATCATAGTTCACAGCAACCTCCAACTCCTGGGTTCAAGCAAGTCTCCTGCTTCAGCCTCCCAAGTAGCTGGGACCACAGGCGCCCACCACAACGCCCGACCATTTTTTGGTTGCAGCAATCGTTGTTTGGCGGGCCCGGGCTAGATTTGAACCCGCCAGCTCAGGTGTATGTGGCTGGTGCCTTAGCCCTTGAGCCACAGGCACCAAGCTGTACCTAATGCTTTGATGTGCCTTTCATTATCCAGGACTGGTTTCTGATTTAATCTACTTACAGAAGACAATGTCGCTTCTCTCAGAACCTCTACTAACATACTCAACCAAAACAGTATCTGAAAGGGAGATAACAAAGCCACTGTAGTGTCAAAACTTTAGGCTCCAGAATGCCCTGTACAACATGAGAACTCTCCTCTCTCTAGTTCCCAACAGACTTGCAGCAGAGACTCTGGAAAGGTCTCTTTGTTCTGAGGCCACAGGATAGAATAAAATGAAAAGTCGAAATGAGAAAGAAATAAACAATGATGTAAAAGAATTGAAAAAAGATCGAGTAAAAACACCTTTCCAGGGAAAGCCAAGAAATAGCAAGGATTCTTATTAGAGGAAGGAAAAAGAGATTACTGCGATATAGTTAAGACTATATTTTAGCCTCTATTAGTTAAAAATTAGGAGACTCACAAGGGTTTATACTGCTGTACTACTGAAAGATCAAACATATTAAACTTTTAGCATGGGCTGGGTATGGTGGCTCACGCCTACAATCCCAAAACTTTCGCAGGCCCAGGTGGGAAGATCACTTGAGCTCAAGAGTGCAGGACCAGCCTAAGCAAGAACGGGACCCTGTCTCTACTAAAAAGAGAAAAACTAGCTGGGCATTGTGACCAACACCTATAGTCCCAGCTACTTGGGATGATGAGACAGAAGGATCACTTGAACCCAAAAGTTTGACATTGGTATGAGCTAGGCAACCTCAAACTCCTGCACTCTAAGCCTGGGCAACAGAGTGAGATTCTGTCTCAAAAAAAAAAAAAAAATACAAAAACTTCTAGCATAAACAAATTTTAAGAGGAATATTTGAACCAATGTAAGAATAAATGTACTTGGAGACTGTCACAGGCACTTTTGCCTTGGTGTACACATCTTTTAAACAAACAAGCATCTTTTAGATATTAACTCTCTACTTACTAATTTAAACTAAAAAATCCGGTACTGAGCATGCCTATTATCCAAGGCATTGGATTATAAACTGCTGCCTTTACTAAATCCAACACAACACTGATATGACAAGATATAACTTGTATCATTCTAGAAAGTAAAAAAGAGGAATACAAAGGAAAGAAAAGATGTTACTAACAAAGTATGAACCAACGTTTTCTCATATTGCTAATTTTAAGATTCATCCCTGTTTCAGGACTGTTACTACTTGAGGGCAAGTAAAGTATAACTTTAAATAAATGAAGTTTGGCATTCCTTTTTGTTCAATAAACAAAGCAGCCCAAACTTCCACCAAGGATTTTGTTAACCTTTGTCTAGATACTGCTGTATTAAAAAAAAAAAAAAAATCAATTTAGACTTTCTTGACTCCAAACCAGGAAGGAGTATGCCATATTTTAGTGACAAAGCTGACTGGAGTAATATCCTATACCTTCACAGAACAGCTGTCTCTAGGAATAGCTAAGGCCACTACACACCCAGGATATAAGCACTAAGCTACTCTCTACAACTAAACCCTAGGGAGGGATGAGAATCCATTGCTCATGTGAAAACATGGGGGGTTGGGAGGTACTTGTGCTAAATAAAACCATAAATCATTTTAGCTTGAATTGAATTTCCAAGGAAACTCTGTATAGGTTATTATGAGTAGACACACCATAGGGTATTATGTGTACCCTATGAAAGACTACACAGAGTATTTGTAAGGTATGCTGCAAATAGGAAAAAAAATCATACACACATACCAATTTTATCTATATAAATATGCATAACTACATTTAAATAATCATAAAAAGGACCATATTATAGACCCAATTATACCTTTTTCAATTTAAAACCTTTATAGGTCTGGCCTTTTTTTTTGTTTTGCTTCAGAGTCTCACTTTGTCGCCCTCCATAGCATGCCATGGCATCACAGCTCGCAGCAACCTCAAACACTTGGGCTCCAGTGATTCTCTTGCCTCTGCCTCCCAAGTAGCTGGGACTACAATTACCCACCACAACACCCAGCTATTTTTAGAGACAAGGTCTTGCTCTGGCTCAGGCTGATCTCAAACCTGTGAGCTCAGGCAATCTACCCAGTTCGGCCTCCCAGAGTGCAAGGATTACAGGTGTGAGCCACTGCACCTGGCCACATGTGGCCAATTTTTTTTTTTTTAAGACAGAGCCTCAAGCAGTCGCCCCGGGTAGAGTGCGGCGGCATCACAGCTCATAGCAACCTCCAACTCCTGGGCTCAAGTGATTCTCCTGCCTCAGCCTCCCAAGTAGCTGGGACTACAGGCACCCACCACAATGCCCCGGTTATTTTTTGGTTGTAGTTGTCATTGTTGTTTGGCAGGCCAGGGCTGGATTCGAACACACCAGCTCTGGTGTATGTGGCTGGCACCTCAGCCACTTAAGCCACAGGCGCCCAGCCGGTCTGGCCAATTTTAATGGCTGCATATTACCCTAACAACAGAGGGAGAGGCCACAATTTACTTATCCAGTCATTTTTTTTTTCAGACATTCTGGTTGGAAAAAAATATCCTTATGCTGGTATTTTAGCAAATATTTGTGATAAGTCCCGGGGGAAATTTCTAGTAATGAGATTATTCAGTTAAAAGCCATATACATCCAAAGTAGACACATGGTACCTGACTGCCTTCCAGGAACCACACCAACTGGCATTCTCCAAGAAGGCTGGAAGAACTTCAGTGTACAATGAGTAACAGAGCAGTCTACATACATGCAGGAAATGATAATACTTTCATATTTGACGTAGAGGACTTACTCTATCACGGGCAGTATTCTGAGCACATGACATTTAACTCTCTCTATGGTAGCCTTATTTTTTAAAATCACTATTAATAAAGAAACCAGGGCACAGGAATTCTCAGTGACTCCCCTGAGGTTGCACAGCTAGTGGGGCAGGGAACTCAGGAATCAAATTTTTTTTTTTTTTTTTTGAGACAAAGTCTTAAGCTCTCACTCTGGAAGAGTGGGTAGAGTGCTGTGGCATCATAGGTCACAGCAACTTCCAACTCGGGCTGAAGCAATCCTCTTGCCTCAGTGTTTTTCTATTTTTAGTAGAAACGGGGGGGGGGGGTCCTCGATTTTTGCTCAGGCTGGTCTCGAACTCATGAGCTCAAGCTACCCACTTGCCTCGGCCTCCCAGAGTGCTAGGATTACAAGCGTGAGCCACCAAGCCCAGCCAGGAATCAAACCTTGCTCTGAAGAAAGATTTCTTATCTACAGTTTTGGGGGTTTGCTATTAACACCCCAAACCAAAAATTAGGTCCAATAATCCTTTTATTTAATAGCCAAATTCTTTGGATACACTGACACTTAATGAAGGATAGTGCAAATTACACTCTTATGTGTTGCTCCAAAGTATTTAAGGTAATATATTATTCCTGAGAGCATTTGGTGAAAAAATGTAATGAACCCAATTAGCTGCTGAGCAAAACTTGCATCTTTTAAAAAAGGGAGCCAAAACTTCAACATGTGAATGAGAAAGTAAACAGCATTTCCATGGAAAACATTTAATACAATTCAAATGAAATTCGAACACTCTTTATCACTTTGATAAATTTCAAACCACTCTCGTTAAGGGATCAGTCAATATAAATATATACTTAGTTTGTCAAATGCTCTCTAGCATCCTAAACCATCTCAAATATTTACAGGACTGCCTTCTAAATAGAATAATATGGCTCGGCGCCTATAGCTCAACCGGCTAAGGCGCCAGCCACGTACACCTAAGGTGGCGGGTTCGAGTCCCCAGCCCGGACCCGCCAAACAACAATGACGGCTGCAACCAAAAAATAGCCGGGCGTTGTAGCGGGCGCCTGTGGTCCCAGCTACTTGGGAGGCGGAGGCAGGAGACTCGCTTGAGCCCAGGAGATGGAGGTTGCTGTGAGCTGTAATGCCACGGCACTCTGCCCAGGGGGACAGCTTGAGGCTCTGTCTCAAAAAAATAAATAAATAAATAAATAAATAAATAGAATAATATGAGGAAAAGGAGGTACCCCCTTCCCTGGAGAGAGCATACAGGTCCCTTTTTATATGCAAATGCCAGGGTCTCATACTTGGAAGGCAGTGACTCAAGTTCCCCATGCCCTGTAGTTTCAAAAAAATGCTGCTGTTGGGGTCTTCTACACCAGGTATATAAGATAACTATTACTATTTTAGCCACAAATCAGGACATGACTTGAGATGAGTAAGCCAGAACTTCTGGAACCAATGTGACACCAGGTCGAGTAGAGATGAAGCAACAGAGGGTCCTCAGGCCTATTCCATAAATCCCTTCCCATTGTATGGGTTCTTACTGACTGGGCAGGGCTACAGTAAATATCTAGGCCCAGGAGAATTTCATGGTGGAAAATCTTCAGTGGAAACAGTTTATAAAACCTCTCATTGCACCAAAGGTCCTCAATGCCCCAGGATATAGTAGAGAAGAACCAAGGAGCATCCTTCCTTTTCATTTAGCAAAACTCCCAGAAGCCCACCTACCTAAGGTTCTTATGCTAAGTAGCCCCCTACTAAGAAACAAACGTGCCTCAGGGCCAGAGGAAACTGGCAAATGCAGGTCAGGTGAGGGCTAAGTCAAGGCTTATCCCATACAGCCTTGAGGATCAGATAACACCTCTCAATACTGTTTGTCAAGTGACACAGGGAGACATCCTAGTCTGTCCACAGAAAAAGTGCTAAAGTTGCCGTGGGTAGGGTAGGTATGTGAGGGCACAGGATCTGAATTCTGAAAATTAACTGGTCATTCCAGTGGCCATCTGCACAAGCGTATGCTTATCTCCTCCCTTCAACCCATTCCCTCAAAAAGCACACCATAAAAATCAGAGGCATTCTGAACAATAGCCTTGACCTATTAATTTTCTAATTACTTGATATTCCTAAGCATATCTGTGACAGATTAGAAAAACACACCAGGTAGACCTGTAAAATTCAGATGCTCTGAAAACAGTACTTCCTGACCAAGAATTCTTCCATGTTTTTATTTGCTAAATACATACTGTCTAAACTCATTTCCATCAAGTCAACCCTCTCTTTACACTGTCTTATTTTTGCATGAAAACTGCAAACTGTCCACACTCACTAGACAAATGTGTATGTGTTGAAGAATTCGATTTCTCTTTCTTTTGTTTTACGTCATATACCCTAAAGATACTGCTGGATCCCACTAAATGTTGCTGCAGAATCCCTTTTGTTCTCTGATCTGAAGAACATCACATGAGGGATATTTGATTTCACTACATTTTATTTAACTATAAGGACTGAAAAATGCCCGAGAACATACCTGAGCTATGCCCAACCTAATCACTAAAAAAAAGTAACTTTAGGAATGTAGCATCTATCCAGAGAGGGAGTCTGCATTTAGATTTCAGAATTTGTTGTTTGCTTAAAAGTGTGCTGTGAAGGTGGAATGTTTTTCTATAAATCTATGAAAAAGAATAACTCAGTACTTCACTGGGAAAAACAACAGAAGGCCAAGGTTTCCCAAAAAACCCATTGCTGCATTTTTGGCACCTGCAAAGATGTGCTTGCAAATGGGTTTTTTTGTTTTAAAGTACTAATACCTGCAATTTGGCAGCCTTGAGGCAATGTGGTTTACCCCTTCTTTTTGCAGTTTAGGATTGCCTGCTCTCAGCTTTCTCACCTGAAGGCAAGGCTATCAATTCCAAGGAGAGTGCAAGACAGGAAAGCACTGCATTGGTATGCGGAACACACGATAACTTTATATAGGTCACTGCTGGAGGGCTGTGCTGTTCGTGTACTTAAGCCCCCCTTCTCTGTCAAGCTCCATTGCCACTCACATCTCCCACATTCTAGCCTGTGGTTCCCTGGGGTAACAGGGAGTTTCAGCCCTAGAAAAATCCAGCCACTGACTCTGCCCACAGCAACTGGCCTCAGAAAGTCTGGCACTTTCAGACAGCAAGCCAGGCAGCCAAGGGCAACAGAGGCCCTGTTAAGTGGAGAATGCATTTATAGTTACTTGACTCCATGGAGATGGGACTGAAATTTATCTGTGTGATAAATGCTGAATCACATTTGACAGGCATTTTCTATATGAATGCAATTTACTATGTTATGACCAGTTTATGTTTATATAATGAAATCAACTGTTTTGTGAGGTGGATTATCCAGATTTATTTTTTGCAAGTTCATAATTAAATGGCACTTAAATATTTCCTGTTTTCTAACAGTGCATCACGCAGATAGAGAAGAGTCTTTGGAAAAGTAGTCCATTAAACTATGATCATTTCCGAGAGACAGAAGAGAGGCTTTCAAAGAAAGGAAAAATTTATTTATTTTTTATTTTTTTGAGACGGAGCCTCAGGCTATCCCCCTGGTAGAGTGCCATGGCATCACGCTCACAGCAACCTCCAACTCCTGGGCTCAAGCGAGTCTCCTGCCTCAGCCTCCTAAGTAGCTGGGACCACAGGCGCCCGCCACAACGCTTGGCCATTTTTTGGTTGCAGCCATCATTGTTGTTTGGTGGGCCCGGTCTGGGGATTCGAACCCACCACCTTAGGTGTATGTGTCTGGCGCCTTAGCCGCTTGAGCCACAGGCACCGAGCCGGAAAAATTTATTTTAAAAAGAAACTCAGGCTCGGCGCCTGTGGCTCAAGCGGCTAAGGCGCCAGCCACATACACCTAAGGTGACGGGTTCGAATCCAGCTCGGGCCCACCAAAACAACAATGATGGCTGCAACCAAAAAATAGCAAGGCATTGTGGTGGGCGCCTGTGGTCCCAGCTACTTGGGAGGTGGAGGCCAGAGACTAGCTTGAGCCCAGGAGTTGGAGGTTGCTGTGAGCTGTTATGCCACAGCTCTCTACCCTGGGGGACAGCTTGAGGCTCTGTCTCAAAAAAAAAAAAAGAAAGAAAGAAACTAAAGGTGGTGCTGACAATCCTTTCTCCTAAGTTTCATAGCTTATGCCAAATAACCAGAGCTTCTAACAGGACACAGGTCAATGTTTTTTTCTAAAAACAGAAGTAGCAAGTGGGGTGGTTATAGTGCTCTACAGGTCACACATTGAGGATCTCATTCTATTTAAGCAAGGAAAATCCTCTGTCAGTCAGCTTTCTAATCCATGCTTCTAGAATTGGGACTACCCTTGCCAAAACAAATGGAAACAATTCCAGTCCCGCCTCCCATTGCTCCAGAGTCGGTGGTAGCTTTTATTTTTAATTAAAATGAAAACCAGCACAATATTGTTGCTAGAATATTTACCTGCCCAGACTTGGGGGGCTTTTGATTGTCCCATTGTTATAACTTAGACAAAAGTAATTATAAACATCCCGACATGCTTCTCTGGGGAACCAGCTCGTTACCTGAGACAGCCAAGAAGTCATCAATGGAAGTAATATCATCAACAGCATCTGTGAGGACACGGACTTGTTTTTCCCACTGTTCTTTAAAAAGATCCATGTTCTCTTGAGCTAGTTTACTCTGTGGTTTTGCTGCTAAAGCCAGTGCAGCATTGATAACCTGCAAAAAATATTAAAGTTTATTGTTTAATCTTTTTCAGAGTTATGGAAATAAAACAGATGGGAAAATCTGGTCAATAAAGTAGTGATGGCTTTGTCTTACATACATTTCACTAGATGTGATACCAAGTGTTCCACTGTAAGTATTAACATTACAAAGATTAAATAGAGAAGTTAGTAAGTTTTACATGTCAAGGTTGAAGGAATACATATTTTACTTAGAAATTATAGATAATTATAAAACAAAAGGCACCTTAGTTTTTCTACAATTTCTTTAAAGTTGTTTTATTTATTTTTTTGAGGCAGAGTCTCACTTTGTCACCCTTAGTAGAGTGCCATGACATCACAGCTCATAGCAACCTCAAACTCTTGGGCTCCAGTGATTCTCTTGCCTCAGCCTCCCAAGTAGCTGGGACTACAGGCGCCCATCACAATATCCAGCTATTTTTAGAGACAGGGTCTCACTCTGGCTCAGGCTGGTCTTGAACCTGTGCATCTAGGGCAATCCGCCTGCCTTGGCCTCCCAGATTGCTAGGATTACAGGCATGAGCCACCACACCAAGCCTCTACTCTACAATTTTTAACATTAAATTCCAGGCTTTTTTCTCCCCACACAGTCACACAGGTATTTACACAGGTAAATACATCAAAAATTGTACAATTAGAATTATATGCTATATAAACATTATTATCCCATCTCTTCTTTTAAATACTTCTCCGTATCATTAATTATATATTAAAAAGCATAAATATAGCCCATATTATGTATGTTACTCTCCTACTGTGGGATGCCTAGGTTGTCCCTTGTACCCACCACTATAAATAATCTTGTGGTGAACATCTGGCATTTTAAGTTCTAAATACGGTGTCAAAATGCATTCATGAAAAACTTATCAGATTCCTATTCAAAGCATTTTTATTTTTAATGGAGATTCTTTCTCAAAAAAAAGACAGCCTAAAATACAATTTGCATATCATACAATTCACCCATTTATTTATATATTTTTTTAGACAGAGTTTCACTATGTCACCCTTGGTAGAGTGCTGTAGCATCACAGCTCACAGCAACCTCAAACTCCTGGGCTTAAGTGATTCTCTTGCCTCAGCCTCCTTAGCAACTGGGATTATAGGCACCCGCCACAATGTCTGGCTGTTTTTTGTTACAGTTGTCATTGTTCTTTAGCTGGGCTGAGCCTGGTTTGAACCTGCCAGTTTTGGTGTATGTGGCCGGCGCCAGCAGCGTAACCACTGTGCTACCAGCACCGAGCCCAACTCACCCATTTAAAGTATACAATTCAGCCTGGCACAGTGACTAACGCCAGTGATCCTAGCACTCTGGGAGGCAAAGGTGGGAGGATCACTTGAGCTCAGGAGTTGAAAACCAGCCTGAGCAAAAGAGAGACTATATAGAAAAAGTTGGCTCAGTGCCTGTGGCTCAAGTGGCTAAGGTGCCAGCCACGTACACCCAAGGTAGCAGGTTTGAATCCAGCCCGGGCCGCCAAACAACAATGATGGCTGCAACCAAAAAATAGCCGGGCGTTGTGGCAGGCGCCTGTGGTCCCAGCTACTTGGGAGGCCGAGGCAAGAGACTTGCTTGAGCCCAGGAGTTGAAGGTTGCTGTGAGCTGTGATGCCACAGCACTCTGCCCAGGAGGACAGCTTGAGGCTCCTGTCTAAAAAAAAAAAGAAAAAGAAAAAGTTAGCCAGGTGTTGTGCTGTGTAGTCCCAGCTACCTGGGAGGCTGATGCAGGTGGATTGCTTGAGCTCAGGAGCTTAAGGCCAGCATAAGCAAGAGCAAGACCCTATTTCTACTAAAAACAGAAAAAAAACAGCTGGGTGTTATGGTGGTTGGCCAGCCTGTAGTCCCAGCTACTTGGGAGGCTGAGGCAAGAGACTCATTTGAGAGGCTGGGCACAGTGGCTCACACCTGTAATCCTAGCACTCTGGGAGGCCGAGGCCTAAGCTCACGGGTTTGAAACCAGCCTGAGCAAGTGTGAGACCCTGTCTCTAAAACATAGCCAGGTGTTATCACAGGCACCTGTAGTTCCAGCTACTCAGGAGACTGAGGCAAGAGAATCACTTGAACTCAAAGAGTTTGAGGTTGCTGTGAGCTATGATGCCATAGCACTCTACCCAGGATGACAGAGTAAGACTCTGTCTCAAACACACAAACAAAAAGAATGTTAGTGTCTTAGCCCCCAAAGGCTATAGATCATAACAGATTTAAAAAGAATCAGATCCACTATACATACCAGTGCCACTATTCCTCTTCCTTCCTAAACCATTAGATTTGATAAACTAGCAATTATAGATTCACAGGCATACAGAACTGAGCCATCCAGTTTATTAATTATTAATTGCCCATTACTTTCATAAGTATCTGGGTTTGGACAATAATTTGGAGGAAGAGGTGGCGTCCATAGTTCAGTGGGTAGGGCACGAGCCGCATACACCCAGGCTGGCAGGTTTGAACCTAGCCCCAGCCAGCTAAAACAACAATGACACTGCAATGACAATGACAACTGCAACAAAAAAATAGCTGGTTGTTGTGGTGGGTGCCTATAATCCCAGCTACTTGGGAGGCTGAGGCAAGAGGATCACTTGAGACCAAGAGTTTGAGGTTGCTGTGAGCTCTGATGCCCCAGCACTCTACCCAGGGCAACAGCTTGAGACTCTGTCTCCAAAAAATAAAAAGGAAAAAGAATAATAATTTGGAGGAAGAGATATTCTGACTTTCTTTCTCACATAGCATGCTGTGGTCTTCCACATTTTCATCATTTTAATAGTTATTTTTTGCCTCTTCCTTCTTGCCATTCTTTTTCCACTGGGTGTATTCACCGTTGTGGGGCACTTTCTTCATTAATTAATTTGTTAATTCACAAATGTATTGATGTATACGTTTGGAGCTAGATTTTTTAAGAATATCTGGCTGGTGGCTCGGCGCCTATAGCTCAACCCACTAAGACGCCAGCCGCGTACACCTAAGGTGGCGGGTTCGAATCCCCAGCCCGGACCCGCCAAACAACAATGACGGCTGCAACCAAAAGATAGCTGGGCGTTGTGGTGGGTGCCTGTGGTCCCAGCTACTTGGGAGGCGGAGGCAGAAGACTCGCTTGAGCCCAGGAGGTGGAGGTTGCTGTGAGCTGTGATGCTTGCTGTCGCCCTGGGTAGGGTGCCGTGGCATCACAGCTCACAGCAACC
>NW_003852398.1:37082125-37106922 GCF_000181295.1 Otolemur garnettii
CCCGAGCCACAGGTGCCAAGCCGGTAAAAATGATTCTTAAGAGAGCCAAGTAATCGTGGGGCAGGGAATTAATTATATGTTTTAAACACTTTCTATTACAAAGAGAAAAGTACTCTCTTTGTTCTATAACCTATCTCATGGGGGTGGTAGAGGGGAGCACCTTGCTCACGGTTAATTTGCTCTTTTGGATTACAGAACTGTCATTTAATAAAATTAAATACTCATTTCTGGCTCTTAACTAAATTTGGAAAAAAAGATACTTTCTTAATGTACTATACTTTAAATAATCATCCAAAATGATACTGGTGAAACTGTAAAATTATTTACGTTTGCAATCAAAGTGTTATTGACTGGAACACCTACCGTCACCATTAGTTAAATAATAACAGAATGGCCTTTCTAGCCAATGAAATAAGATGAGAAATAGAAATAACAGAAAAAGCTGTTAGCAAGGAGGTGACCTTTGTTATGTAGATAATTGAAGTGTATCAATTGAAAACTCTTAAAATTAATAAGAATTCATTAATATAGCTAGAGATAATATAAATATATCAAAGCTCTTCTATGTATCAGAAAAAATACAAAATGAAGAATGTCAATCTTCATAAAAGCAATAAATATACATGTGGGATTAAATCTGTAAAGAAACCAGAATGCTAGCCAGGCGTGGTAGCTCATGCCTGTAACAATAGCACTCTGGAAGGCCAAGGTGGGTGGATTGCTTTAGCTCATGAATTCGAGATCAGTCTGAGAAAAGCAAGACCTCTGTCTCTACTAAAAAATAGAAAAGGGCACAGTAGCTCATGCCTATAACCCCAGCATTTTGGAGGCCTGAGCTCACAGGTTCAAGACCAGCCTGAGCTAAAAGTAGCCAGGTGCTGTGGTAGGTACCTATAGTCTCAGCTACTTGGGAGGCAGAAGCAAGAGAATCACTTGAGCCCAAGAGTTTGAGGTTACTGTGAGCTATGATACCACAGCACTCTACCGAGGGCAACAACATAAAACTCTGTCTCGAAAAAAAGAAAAGACAGAAACCAGAATGACTATAAAGTTTTATAAGTTAACGTAACTTTTCTGAATTGAGCTGGAATAAATGAAAACATATGCCACATTTAGAAGTAGGAAGAATAACACATTTATTCACAAATTAATATAGAAAAAAATAAGAAAATCATGAGCATAGAGAACAAGGATAAGGACAAATGGTCAACAGTCAAAATAAAACTAAAGCAATTAACAGAGTGTTCTGAAATGAGAACCTGTGACATAGCAGGACTTAGTGCAGCGGTTCTCAACCTGTGGGTCGCGACCCACGGGAACTGTATTAAAGGGCTGCGGCATTAGGAAGGCTGAGAACCACTGACTTAGTGTATGATAAAAGTGAAATCACAGATCAGTATAGTATACTGGTTTTACATCCAGGAGACTATTTGGAGAAAAATAACATTATAGCCTCCCTTCACATTTAATTCATTTACAGTCCACTTTATCTGTATCCTGTGTCACCATGTGTACCAAATACATCATGTATATGAAGTCATCATTACTACCTTTATATTCTAAGATTGTTTCCAGATGAGGAATTAAAAATAAACCTAGCAGAATGTATTCATCTATTGATTATTTAACTACAAAAAAAGGATCCATGTCTTAGAAACTTAGTCAACATACAAATTTGACTATGTCTACTTTTAAATACATATTATAAATTAAATATGTGCGTATGTAATGTTAGGTAAATCAGGTAGAACACTAAAACACCAGCAGGAAAATAGGGAAAGACATGGACAGCTTGCCTAAAATGAAGAATAAATGACTAAGAAATAACTGGGGGGAAGTTACTTGTTAATTAAAGAAATGCAACTTAATGGTACTATTTTTGCTCATCAAATTTGCAAGTAGCCCCAAAATAGGCATTACTATTATATTAATATGGCAACTTGTAAAATGCTGCTATTGGCTTGAGCCCACCTACAATGTTGTGTGAAAGTGGCAAAAGCGGACATCTTTGTCTTGTTTCTGATGGTAAGGAGATAGAATTCAGTCTTTCACCATTATATATGATGTTAAGCTATTGATTTTTCATAGATAGCCTTATCAGGCTGAGGAAGTTTTCTTCTATTCCTAGTTTGCCAAGTGTTTTTATCAGGACTAGATGTTGGATTTTGTCAAATACTATTTCTGTTTTATTTCCATCATTGTGGCTATTTCTTCTTTGTCTCCTCATCAAGAGATGAACCCAGCTACTTACGGTTATTTGATCTTTGACAAGCCAATTAAAAACATTCAGTGGGGAAAAGATTCCCTATTTAACAAATGGTGCTGGGTGAATTGGCTGGTGACCCATAAAAGACTGAAACTGGACCCACACCGCTCACCATTAGCTAAGATAGACTCTTACTTGATTAAAGATTTAAACTTAAGACATGAAACTTCAAAAATACTAGAAGACAGTGCAGGGAAAACTCCTGAAGAAAGCAGCCTAGGCAAATATTTTATGAGGAGGATCCCCTAAGCAACTGAAGCAGCATCAAAAAATACACTACTAGGACCTGATCAAACTAAAAAGCTTCTGCACAGCCAAGAATACAGTAGGTAAAAGCAAGCAGACAGCCCTCAGAATGGGAGAAGATAACCAGAATCTACAAAGAACTCAAACATATTAGCAAGAAAAGAACAAGTGATCCCATCTCAGGGTGGGCAAGGGACTTGAAGAGAAACTTCTCTGAAGAAAACAGGTGCACAGCCTACAGGTACACATGAAAAAATGCTCATCATCCTTAATCATCAGAGAAATGCAATTCAAAACTACTTTGAGAGATCATCTAACTCCAGTAAGATTAGCCCATTATCACAAAATCCCAAAACCAGAGATGTTGGCATGGATGTGGAGAAAAGGCAACACTTATACATTGCTGGTGGTGGGAATGCAAACTAATACGTTTCTTTTGGAAAGATGTTTGGAGAACACTTAGAGATCGAAAAATAGACCTGCCATCGATCCTACAATTCCTCTACTAGGCAGCCTTAAAGAAAGATGAAGACTTCACCTCTTACATGCTCCATGGAGCTGGAACATCTTCTTCTTAGCAAAGTGTCTCAAGAATAGAAGAAAAAGAATCCAATGTACTTCAGTCTTACTATGAAACCAATTTATAGCTTTCTTATGAAAGCTATAACCCAATTATAGCCCAAGAAGAAGGGGAAACGGGAGAGGGAGGGGAGAGGAGAGGAGGGGAGAGGGGGAGGATGGGTGGAGGGAGAGTAGTTGGTGGGACCACACCTACAGTGCATCTTACAAGGGTACATGTGAAATTTACTAGGTGTAGAATATAAATGTCTTAACACAATAACTAAGTGCCTCGAAGGCTATGTTGACCAGTTTGATGAAAGCATTTGAGATTGTGTGTAAAGCTAGCACATTGTACCCCATGATTACATTAATATACAGAGCTGTGATTTTATAAAAATAGAAATAAAACATCTTGGTCACTCTACTTCAAGTGGATTCTTGAAGTTGCAGATAGCAAAAGAACTCTATTTGTCCTAATCTGGTCATTCTCTCCCCTCTTCCAATCTGGATGCTAAATGAGTCATTGTTTTATACTTTTGTCAGCATTCTCACTGCAGTTTATGATACTGCTGCCTATTTAAAGGAGATGAATGCAATCAAAAGAGAGGGCTACAGATTCCTATTGCTATATCTACACATTTACCTGGATCTGTGCCTTATACTGTCTTAGCTCCTTTAATTATGGTTGTTCTCTCTATGCTTCCATCTTAGATCCATCTATCCACTTGTGTGCTCACTGGATCTCAATGCCCCCTTGATCTCCAAAACATTTTGTTCTAGCAATTTTCCCCTCTCTATTCCATGTTATCAAAATTTCTTCTCTACTGAATTACTTTAATCATCATGAAAAACATAACATAATAAACTATCTTAAAAAAAACACCCCCCCCCCAGTAGCCTCACCCAACACCTGCAAAATCCTTACATAAAACCCAGGAGTTATTGTTATATTCAATTCCTTAATTCTCTCTTGAACCCACTCTAGGCAAGCTTATCTCCCTTAAACTATACCCAAACTTCTCTTGTCCAAGGTCATATATGACCTCTAAATGTTGCTTAATCCAAGGATCAATTCTCAATTCACATTCTGCAACCATTTGGGCATGAATAACTTCCTAGAAACATTTTTTCCACTTGGCTTCTAGGATATAGCCAGGATGTTCTTCCAGTCTCAACTCTTTCTCAGTCTCCTTGCTAGATATTGCTCATCTCTCCAAACTCTACCTGTTAGAAAACCCCAGTTCAGATCCCAGACCTTTTTTTCTCTATGTATACTCACTTCCTTGGTGACCTCATCTACGCCCGTGGTTTTAAGCACCACGTATGTGCTAATGAATCTCACATTCATACATCTAGTTTACATCTCTTCCCTGAATGTGACACTGCATCTTGGGTATCTAATGACCAATTCAAAATTAACATATCCAAAATCGAGCTCCTTATCTCTTCCCCTAAGCCACTCCCTCCTTACCAAAATAAATGGCAACTCCATCATTCCAGCTGCTCAGTCTCAAAACTCTGTTCTTTTCCCTGACTCTTCTTTTTCTCTCTTCATACTCTTCTTTTTCTCTCTCTCATCTTTCAGTAAATTCCACCTTTGAAATATATCCAAACTCTAACCAGTGCTCACCACTCCCACTGGACTTTTGCTTGAATTACTATAATACCATCTGTTTTAATCTCCTATTGCTTTTGGAACAAATTACCACAAACTTAGTGGCTTAAAACATCACAAATGTGAGAATGCTCTTGTCCCGCTGCTCAGGCGCCAACACCTGCCAGGTGGATGTCCTCCTCACCAGCCTATCTCTGATGTGCCGTGGAGGGCTGTCCTGGGCCCATGCAGATGCCAATCACCAGCTCAGGCTCTGGTATCCCACTGTGCTGCCCTCTGTGTGGATGCCTGCCTCAACATCTTGGTGTGCTGACATCACTCTGCAGGGAGCCCCACTATGGGGACAACATCCTCACCTTACCTGACTCTGACTCTCTATGTTCAGGAGAATATTTGCAGTGAGGAATGACGGACTACATTTTCTAATGCACATGTGTGCTTAATTAAGTGGTTGAGATGTATTTCAAAGACTAAAACAGAATAAATAATATATGTTTGGAGGAAAAGCATTTCGTGGATTTGAAGTTTATTAAACTGTGTGCAAAAGCTTTAAAAAAAATCACAAATGTATTATCTTAGAGTTCTGGAGGTCAGCAGTCCAAAAAGGGTCTTATAGAGTTAAAATCAGAGCTGTGTTCTTTCTGGAGGCTCTACTCAAACATACAGTCCTCAACTTTTCCCAATTCCAGAGGCTGCTCGCATTCCTTGGCTTCCAACTTCTGCTTCTATCATATCTCCTTCTCTGCCTCTCTCATATAAAGATACTTGTGATTATGTCAGGGGCCTACCTGAATAAGATAATCTTCCCATCTAGAGATCCTTTATATTTATCGCAGCAAAGTCCCCTTTGCCATATAAGGTCATATCATCACAAGTTTGAGAAATCAGGAAATGGACAACTAAGGGGGGGCATTCTTCTGCTTACCACCTCTTCAGCTTCCTAAAGGGCCTCTCTGCTTCTATCCTTCCTCAAATTAGTCAGAGAGATCTTGTTAAAGTCTAAGTTAGACCATGTTATCCCTCTAAACTCAGAACCTTTCAGTGGCTTCCCATCTCACTCAGACTAAAAGCCAAAGGCCTTACATTGGTCCTACACCATCCAAACTTCCTTTTGATATTTGTTATCCCTTCTCAAAGACTTTGCACTTGCTGTTCCCTCTGGTTGAAGCACTCTCTCCTCAAGACAACTTCCATGGCAACTCTGTCATCAGTAATTTCTTTCAGGTCTTTTTCTTTTTTGTTTTTGAGACAGAATTTCACTCTATTGCTCATTCCAGGTAGAGTACAATGGCGTCACCATAGCTCACTGGAATCTTAAACTCCTGGGTTCAAGTGATCCTCCTACCTCAGCTTCCCGAGTAGCTGAGACTACAGGAATGTGCCAAGTTGCCTGGCTCACTTTTTTATTTTTAGTAGAGATGGGGTGCTCAGGCTGGTCTTGAACTCCTAAGCTCTAGTGATCCTCCCACCTTCCCAGAGCACTAGGATTACAGGCTTCAAATACTTAATTCATCCCTTTTCTGGATTTCCAAGAAAGGCCATGCAAGAAACCAGGCTATATGAATTATTAAAGTGCCAGATTTGTATTAAATGTGCGATGCTCGTTCTTATATAATGAACTAAGAAAACTAAAATGTTAAAAGTGAGATAATCTCCAAAATGTCCTCTTCTGATTTTAAAGACACAATTATCAGAAACCTACTACTGCTAGCAAGGTTTTGGTGGTATTTTAGTTTTATTTTCCTGGCCAGCACCAAATGGTTTTGGATTTGAAAACCAAAATATTGAAAGCATTGAGTATAGTCTAAGACTTGAGTACATCCACAAGTAAGACATCATGTCTGGAATAGGAAAGTACAGATGGAGGTCCTCCCTTCATCCCCAAAACACTTTGGAAACTGTTTCTTTGCAAAAAGTCATGAGGCTGGGTACCTCTGCTTCAATGGAAATAGTCCCTTTCTGATGAACAGAGTAAAACAGTGCTGTGAAATGCAAAGAGAGCTGATCTACTGCCTTTTATATTAACAATAATAGCAAATCACCAACAATGTGAGTGTTTACCCCCACCAATGCCAGCAACAAAATATAACCCCTTTCAGGTTTATCTTCCTCAACTCAATTTTAATATCTCAAATACTAAAGATGCTTAGCTGTGAAAAAGTTGGTACCTCAGAATGGACTTTCACATTTCTAAGAGTTAATTTGCTACAGAATAAACTGAAAAATGAGGATGAAAATGGCTCTAGTGGTTGCATCTATCATTTCTCTCCACCAGAGAAGAGCAATGGGGTATAGGAGTCCATTCCAAAGTAAAGGTGAGGCCACAGAAAAGCAGCCCCCAGCAAAGAGGAGAGGGTTGCCTAACCTGGACAGGAGGTTGGTGTACCCTGGAAACACTGAGGTCTATTCTACACTGTGGACAGATGTCAATGGAAGCTTTACTATAAAGAAACATGCACTTTGATATAATACTTGTTAATGTGTGGCTATATGCCACAACATATTAAAACACTATCTTAAATGCCTAGTGAATTAACTAGTCTAGTTATTTCACTAACTTGTTGATTATTTAACTTGGCTAGATAATGGAAAGAGGTATCTCAAGACTAGGACATCCAGTGCATGTGATCACTGCCTTTATCAAGCTGAAGGAGGAGAGGCCTCTATAATCAAAGTCCTCTTCCTCAGGGGAACAGCCACTAGCTACTTTGAATGAGAGTTCCTTTAAGCATGAAACACATGGGCCAGGTTAGGCCAGATGTCGCTCACAGAATAATCTGATTTGCCTCCCTCAAAGATTTGAAATGGTCATCAATTGTTTTGTGGGTTTTTTGTAGTTTTTTTTTTTTTTTTGGCCAGGGCTGGGCTTGAACCCACCACTCTCCAGCATATAGGGTCAGCACCCTACTCCTTTGAGCCACAGGTACCACCCAGTTATCAATTGTTTTAATTGAGATTTGACAGAAAAATCAGAATGGCTGATGTTTCCTTAAAAGTAACAAAAAAGTAGCCTGTTACGATGGCTCATGTCTATAACACCAGCAATTTGGGAGGCTGAGGTGGGAGGATCACTTGACGTCAGGAGTTTGGCCAGCCTAAGCAACATAGAGAGACTTATCTCTAAAACCAAAAGAATAGAAAAATTACTAACTTGTCAGCTGTGGTGGCACATACTGATACTCATAGCTACTCAAGAAGCTGAGTTGAGAGGGTCACTTAAGCCCAGGCATTGCAAATTGCAGTTGAGTTAGGATGGTGCCATTGCACTCCAGCCTGGGCGACACAACAAAACAATGAAAAAATCTGGCAATAATAGGCTGGAGTGGAGTCACAGGTGCCTCAAGGAAAAACAAGCGCATGCTATTCAGTCGGCCATTATCATACCTGCAAACACCTATTTTAATTTGGCATTACTAAACCTGCCCAGGTCCTGTGCATAACAGTTTGTGAACAAGGCTAGGAACAAGTCCAGATGAGGAGCTAGAGAATAATTACATCCAGAGAAATACCTTTTTATCCAGGTCATATACCCAATGCCAAATAATGGGCTGGGCAATTTCTGTTTTCACAAAAGAAGTTAAACTGCAAAAGAGGAAGTGCAATGTGCTTTCTGATGGCAAATTCAAACTCAGGAGACAGCCTAGCCACACATGATTTCTGCTTTCCATCATTTTTATTAGAATCTACTAGACTCCCCATGTGATTTTTCTTCCTAGACTTTAAGATCACTTATATAAATACTCTTGGTAGGTGTGTTAAGTGTATGTTACCATCTGTTTCTACAGATACATCAAGTGTTATTGCTTTTCAAGCATTTCAAAACCAAAGGAGAACCAAAGACATTAAAAACAAAGTGCTGATAGGGTAAAATGGCAAACTTGAAGAAAGAATGCCAAATCTTTAGAAATCAATGTTTTGTACAACTTGGTTATCCATGAACTTTCTGAAGATGATGGCTAAATCCTTTTCACTTACTATCTATATCAATGACTAGCAGATTTCATTACTTGATTAAAGCTAGGAAAATAGGCTGGGTATAGTGGTCATGTACTTGAGCTTGGGACTTGGAGGCTGCAATAAGCTGTGATTGGGCCACTACACTCTAACCTGAGTGACAGAGGCATGTGCCGCCAGTACTCTCTCTCTCTTTTTTTTTTTTTTGCCGTTTTTGGCCAGGGCTGGGTTTGAGCCCCCACCTCCAGCATATGGGGCCGGCACCCTACTCCTTTGAGCCACAGGCACCGCCCCCAGCTAATTTTCTTTTCTTTTGTGGTAGAGATGGGGTCTTGCCCAGGCTAGTCTCAAACTCTTGGTCCTGAGTGATCCTCCTGACTTGGCCTCCCAGAGTGCTAGGATTATAAGGCATGAGTCACCGTACCTGGCCCCAGTAGGCCATTGTAAGTGGAGAAAAGCTCTTGAACTTTTACTTCAGTGCTGGCTGAATTAAGTTATTAACATCTGTACCATAAGGCTGTTTTATTACACTGCAGAGTAAAGGGCGTAGGTCTTGAATCCAATTCCTTCCAACACAGAGACCCAAATACTAGCCATTAAAATGAAGTGTAGGTGCTCAGCGCCCGTCGCACAGTGGTTTCAGTGCCAGCCACTTGGAAGACTAAGGCAAGAGAATAAGAATCTTAAGCCTAGGAGTTAGAGGTTGCTGTGAGCTGTGACGCCAAAGCACTATACTGAGGGCAACATAGTGAGACTCTGTCTCAAAAATAAATAAATAAAGTATGTGCAGGAGAATAGCTGTCATACTTTCAGGATGTAGGGTAACCATCATGGTTCCAGGACTTCTCCATGTTGCAAATAGCCCTCCCTCAAGGATGGTATAGACTGGGTAATATGGTCACTGCCTTCTCCCCTTTTCCATGCTTTCTTAATGTAGGGCAAGGAGGAAGTAACTTGTAATCCCTTAAGGAAATGTCACTTAATGTTAAATATAAAATTTTCCAAACTATATAGATTCTATGTCAGATTTGTCCCTAAGACTTTTATCTAAAATCCTAAAAACAAACAAAATAAACCTTACCTCTAATCAAGATTCAATTTGGTTATAGTGTAACCACTGCAGTTGTACTTTACCTGAGGACAGAGGGCTTCTAACTGGCTTGCAGACATTCGAACAAGCTTTACGCCTTCTTCATTGTTTGAGATGGAACAGGCCAAGTTGGCAACCTATAAACATAAAAAGATCTTTAAATATTTTTCTCTTTTGACTGCTAAAGAAAATAAGCACATACCTACCTAACCCAACCCAACCATTCTAGAACAGATGGCAAAAGCACGAATGATACTCCATTTCTCACAGATTGATCATCTGCTTAGGAAGACACTCAAACTCTACACTGAACAAGCTATACAGACTCATAATGCACATCACATTATAGGGTGGGGGCAGAACCTTCAAAGATCCCAGGGCCTATAACTCACAGGTTTTGCATGGCCTCTATTCTGCTTTAAAAAGAGGTTCTTCTGATGTGGGCAATATTGCAAAAAAAGCTGAGGGACTAAAGGCCTCAGGAGATAACTCTTTCATCCTCAAATAAAGATGTTCTGTAACTATTCTTGAAGGAAGAAAATAAAAATTCTAACTTACCATTCTCATTTGACAGGTAAATGGATGCTTCATTTAAGTCAAGATGAGCTTTATTTGAATAGAAGGCTATTTTTTAAAATAAAATTTGACATGAAGAGAACTTCAAGATGGATTCAGGGCCATCCTCATCAAAAATGGAAAAAGAAACAGATAATGTTCCATAGTTAAGAGCAAACTGTCCTTCAACTGAGTTCTCAAAAACATTGACAGCTGGACTCTTTCTGGCCAATGCTGCTTAATCTGAACTAAAATCTTTACCTTCCCATCCAGTCATCTCAGTGATATAGCCCATGTAACCAGGTAATCTTTCTACGTTGTGTCGTACTTCCTTTGCCGAAGCTCAGCCTGTGCTAACAACGTGGCTAAGAAGAGACTGCTGAGGCTATCCATGTTTCTAAATGATCAGGCTTGCCAACTCCATTAGCAATACCAGCACCCAACTGAATACATGCTGCTGGGAGACATCTTTACCCCAGTTGCAAATTGAGTTATGAATGATAAAGGCGTAGGAAGCTGACTATCAGAGGCACTTTCTGGGAATTTAAATGCCAGAGTAAACAAGGGCAATAACAATAATCTTTGATTTCTACTCCTCCACCCAACATAAGCACATAAAAGCACAAGAAAAATTATACACTATTATAGCAGTTGTTTGTAGTGTTACAGATAAGGATTACCAGCTTTAGGTAAGACTGCTAACTATCAGAATCCTGCAATGCCTAATCACAAGGAGAAACAAAGGAAGGAACATGCAATTTACACATAAAAATTTAAAGAAATAGAAAAGTCAGATCTCTAATGTTTATGGAGACTTCAAAATCACTAACATTTATACTCCCTGAAGCTTATAATTCCACCTTTTGCGGTCAACTAGACCTGAGCAAAGATTCATTTCTCTTTAGGATGACAATCTACAGACATGGCTATAAATTTCTATTATTTAAAAAAAATCACTGCAAAATATGACCTAAGCTAAATTTTGTAAAGCATAAGACTTTAAAAAAAAAATGTACATATTGTCAGACTACATGAAGGAGAAAGGTTATATTAGATATATTTGTGAATAGTAGTCTACAGCCCCTATTGCTTTACTGCCTTAAAGCAGCATTCTGAAAACAAATATAAAATTTGATGTGATCACTGAATTAATCAACAGTTTGACAAAAATCCTCAGTGAGGTGAGTGCACTAATGCCCTCTACCCCACCCACTCCCATCATTTATGGAGGCCAGCCAAAGGTCTGATTCAAGACAGTCATTACTAAATTACTAGTACACCCTTATGTCAACTTATAGTCTCTCAATTTTATGAATCCTTAAAACTAAAAAAAAAAAAAAATTAAAAGGCAAAAGATTATATAAGTATTCTCTAATACAAATCATATCTGAGGGTGACAGTGGTGTGTGGCTAAGGCTAAAACAGCTGACTTCTTTAAACCATCTTTTCTGCTTCCTGATAGGTATCCTAACAAAATAAAAGTTGTAGAAGTCTTGCTCATTATTTTCTTTTGAGACAGAGCCTCAAGCTATCCCCCTGGGTAGAGTGCTGTGGCATCACAGCTCACAGCAACCTCCAACTCCTGGGCTCAAGCGAGTCTCCTGCCTCAGCCGCCCAAGTAGCTGGGACCACAGGCGCCCGCCGCAACGCCTGGCTATTTTTTGGTTGCAGCCATTATTGTTGTTTGGTGGGTCCGGGCTGGATTCGAACCCGCCACCTTAGGTGTATGTGACTGGCACCTTAGCCACTTGAGCCACAGGTGCTGAGCCTTGCTCATTATTTTCAAAAGCACTTCTGATAATGTACTAATGAAGCAGTAATGTTCTATAAGAGCATACTGCCTGTTTCAGGAGGCCTGCAAGGAGGAAATGGGTCACTGACACTCTTCTCTGGATGAATGAGCTTCAATTCACCCCCCAGGGACAGGGCTACTCATTTCTAACAATGACAAATGTGCAAATGTAACATTTTGGCCACAGTTCTCTGAAAAGCTAACCTTACATGCTAGTGCCAGGCCTGACAATAGTGAAAAGAGAGGGTAAGAGGAGGGGCTTCCTAAATGCCTCTTTCTGTGGAAAATGTGGGGCTCTAGTAATCTGGGATAGTAGTTAATACTTATACTAAGGAAGATTTTAAAGTTTGAATGAAAAATACTTGCAGTAGCTAACTTCCACAGAGAACCCAGCAGAACTGAGCAATGGGGAACATCTCTAGGTGTTATGAGAATGAATCATTAATACATCTTTGCTACCACAGTTACTTGTGCATTAGTAAAATGTCTCTAAAATGTCACTAAAATGTCTCTAGTTCTGTTAATCCAAGAGGTGGGCTATGAATGACACCATGACCACCGGCTTTGAGAACCCTTTTTTTGTACCATCTGTGCACATCTTTTGTGTGTAGAAGATTTCAGAAAACTTGCAAACCTCTGTTTTCCTCAGCAGTAGCTAAACTACTAAACTACTGAGGAAAAGACTTACAGCCTGACTATGTCAAATCAAAAAATATGACATCTGTACATGACAGGAAAGACATTTAGGAAAGCTCTACCTTTATGCCACAATGAATTGATTATATTTACTTAAATAAAATCTATTAAATAGGCCAGGTGGTAGCTATAATCCCAGCACTTTAGGGGACTGAGACCAGAGTACTGCTTGAGGCCTGGAGTTTGAGATCAGACTGGGCACTATAGCAAGACCCTTCAGCTTCTTGGCAGGCTGAGGCAGGAAGATCGTTGGAGTTGAGGAATTGGAAATTACAGTGCATTATAATCACACCATTGCACTACAGTCTGGGCAACAGAGCTAGACCTTGTCTCTGTAAGTTAATAAATTAATTAGTTAAAATAAACTAAAATAAGATTTATTACACAAAGTGTTATCTTGGAAAAATATCCCCCTATTGACTAGTTTCCTCTCTTACACAATGGGTTGATGATTTGCATAAGTCAAAGTTGTTTATTTCCTTCAGTAACTGCTCCTGGTTTCATGTCTGGCTCAGTTATACAACTGCACATCATCCTACAAACTTTGTAGGAAGACAAGATAAGGTTGTATTCTTCATAATAAATTAACGACCTATTTTCACAGCACCTTATACCTGTTATAGAGAGGAACAAGTGAGAAGAGCTTTGGGACAGACTTTTAAGTCTAAATAGTGACACCACAATATAGGTAGCATGCCAGAGGGGTGAAGCTTAAAACATACATCTCTTTCCACCTGCCCTTGTGTCAAGCTACCACTTGAGTTTTCTTCTTTAAAATGATCTTAACTCCTAAAAGTGAAAAGAAAAAAAAGAAGAATGTTTTCAAACTTGTTCTGCACATAAAAATTCCCAAACACAGGTGGTATAAATTTCAGAGTTGCTCAAGAAGTTTTTAACAATTACTCCCAAACCTAAAGAGGAAATGATGATGGAACAGAGGTTAAGCTTCCATTTTCTAATTTCCAGGGGAAGGTGTTGGCCATCTTACTAGTAGGAACAAGATTATCTTACTGAAAAAAATAATTATGCATAGATGATAGAAAATTCACAAATCCCAAAACTGGATTGAGGTGATGGCCACACAGTTCTGTAAGCTTACTAAAAATCCTTGAATTGTGCACTCAAAATGGGTGAATTTTATGATATGTAAATTATATACCTTAATAATGCAGGGGGGGGGGCGGTTAACAGCCACATACCAATGGGGGTATCCAGGATCCTTCTGTTTTCACATGTTCCTGACCTGTACTCCCATTAGTATGTGACTGGTAAAAGCTATTCAAGTGAGAAACTGAGAAAAAATTTCAGAGGCTAGAAAAGCGAAAGGAGAAATTCAGAGAGGCAATCTAAAACTAAAAATAGTGTTCACTTTTGTGGGGGAGTTGAGGGAAAATACCATTCCATGATCAGAACTTTGGTTTTTAACCAGCCAATGCCAAGGCTTTCACAAGGTAGACACCTTAGGCACAGAGCTAGACAGCCAGAAGTTAACAATTCCAATGAAAGATTCAATTAAAGAAAAAGTGACCATGAAGAGGAACAGAGTAGGATACTCGCCAATCTCAGCATGCAATCAAGGAGGACGGGAAAACTCCCACACCCTACCCCAGATTCTACCCAAAGCTGGCCCTCTACAAGAGTACAAGTACAGAATTTACATTATCTATATGTATATGATGTATACAAAGGCCTGAAAATGTTTTAGGTTTAGAAGGTCATGCATTAGTAGTACCCCTAAGCAACTGGCAGAAGCAAACATAATTGAAATTTTCCTAATGGAAGATAATCTAAACCTAGGCCTCAAAGAATTCCCATAACAAAATGCCAGGAATATGGACTCATAATGAAAAAACACAGACACAGAAAGGATACAAGAAAATAAGCCATCTTGGGCAAGAATAAGCAAAACAAACACCTGTGTAGTCATATCCATAATGAATGCAGCTACTCAAATGATCAAAACTAGAATATTTCTTTTGTTAACAAAAATGAGAGTATATAAAGAAAAAGGCACTCTAAAAATGACTAGTCACATATGAAAAGAATCAAAATAGAATTTCAAGGAAAAACTAACAATTTCTACCCCTTCTAGAAATTTATAATATTGACTAAATACTGCTGAAAAGAGAATTAGTAACCTGAAAAGTCAAAACGAAAAAATTACTACAAACAAAATATTTTTTGTGATATGGAACATGCGGAAGCCATAAAAGAAGTTAAGAAGCAAGATGGATTGTGAAAGTCTCTCAGTGAGCTAGGAATTTCAGAAGGAAAGAACACAGAACGAGGGGATGATAATATTGAAAAAGATAATGGCAAAAAAATTTTTAGACTAGATGAAATGTAATTTATAGGCTTGAGAAGAAAAATTCCAAATAGGGTAAATAAAAAGAAATGCACACTTAGATAAACTGTAATGAAGCTGTGAGATAACAAAGACAAGAAGACTTTTTAAACAGCCAGAAAATAAATATAAATTATCTATAAAGAAAGGATAGCAAAATTGACTGTGAACTTCTCATAGCAACAATGGAAGCCAGAGACAAGGAAATAATATCTTTGAGTAACTGATGAGGTCACCCCAAAACTATACTAATAAAATTATTTTTTGAAGAATTAGGGCAATGCTCAGCACCTGTAGCTCAAGCGGCTAAGGCGCCAGCCACATACACTGAAGCTGGCGGGTTTGAATCCAGCCCAGGCCGCCAAACAACAATGATAACTATAACCAAAAAACAGGCGGGCATTGTGGCGGGTGCCGGTAGTCCCAGCTACTTGGGAGGCTAAGGCAAGAGGATCACTTAAGCCCAAGAGTTTGAAGTTGATGTGAGCAGTGATGCCACCGCACTCTACCCAGGGGGACAGCTTGAGACTCTGTCTCAGAAGAAAAAAAAAAAGAAATTAGGGTAAAATAAGGATATTAAAACAAAAAACAAACAACCTAAGAGTATTTACTCCTAACAGATCTCTCCTTCCCCCCAACTAAAGAAGTTTCTAAAGAATATATAGTCCAGGAAGAAGGGGAGTGATCCCAGAAGGCAGCTTAATTCACAGTAAGAAATGGGAAGCAAATATATCAGGTGCACAAATTTAAGCAAAGTCTAAAAAAAAATGGAACAAAACAATTACAATATCGTTTAACTCATGGGTCTAAAAATTAGAAGAACTAAAATACTGGACAATAAAAATATTTAAGTTGGAGAGTGACTGAAATTAAAGTATTTATGATTCTTGCATTGTTTCAGTTAAGAGGAAATGATTAGCCTCAACCTGTGAGTGAAACATGCTAAAACAGGCTAAAATAGCCAGTTTCTACTAATAAAACAGACAAGTGTGTGACTTCCAAATAAATAAAAGGAGGTGGGGCCTAGACTAATCCAAAAGAGGGAAGGACAGTTAGAAATAAAGAAGGGGCCTCGGTGCCTCTGGCTCAAGTGGCTAAAGCGCCAGCCACATACACCTAAAGTGGCAAGTTTGAATCCAGCCTGGGCCCGCCAAACAACAATGATGGCTGCAATCAAAAAACTAGCTGGGCGTTGTGGCGGGCGCCTGTGGTCCCAGCTACTTGGGAGACGGAGGCAAGAGACTCGCTTGAGCCCAGGAGTTGGAGGTTGCTGTGAGCTGTGATGCCACAGCACTCTACCCAGGGGGACAGATTGAGGCTCTGTCAAAGAAAAGAAATAAAGAAGGAACAGAAACAGGAATGAGAGAGAATAAAACGCAATAATTTTTTCACATGTCACCTCAGTACAATCTAAGCTACATTGTTAAAATATATATATACTACATAAAATACATATTTATTTTAGGAAGAGGCAGAATATAAATTTAAGCATCACTAATAACAGATAAAATACAGGATTAGAAATAGTGAATTTATTGAAATATGATAAAAGATTTTTGAACAGCGTGGCTATTTGTTATTTTTTAAAAGGGCTTCATTTGTAATCACCATTCAAATGATCTTGTAATCATTTCCATTTACATGGTACTATCATATGGACCACTTTGAAAATTCTCTATTTCTATTTTACCTAATCTTATCAGTAAAGGTAGAAAAGGTGCCTATCTATCCATTAGTCCTTCAGTTCCAAAGATGAGGAAACAGGAAGACCTATTCCTGTTTTCTGGAACTGTGAAAAGGTGGGGCACAATGCTTCCTTAATCAATCATGCTTACTAATGCTCAAAAGAAAAGAGGAATCTTGATGCCCCTTAAGAGAATAAGGGTCATCCAAATGTCTTTGTTTGATCATTCCAAAATTTGATTAGGTGGTAAAATTCAATCAAAAAAGCTTATCCAGGGCCAGGTGCCATGGCTCACACCTATAATCCTAGCACTCTGGGAGGCCAAGACAGGTGGACAGCCTGAGCTCACAGGTTCGAGACCAGCCTGAGCAAGAGTGAGACCTCGGCTCTAAAAATTGCTGGCTATTGTGGCAGGCACAGTAGCAGGTGCCTGTAGTCCTACCTACAGGCTGAGACAAGAGAATCGCTTGAGCCCAGAGTTTGAGTTTGCTGTGAGCAATAATGCCACAGCACTCTACTAAGGGTGACAAAGTGAGACTCCGTCTCCAAAAATAATAATAATAATAATAAAAGAACCAAGCAGTCAAATCAGTAAGATCATATGTCATTCACTGCCTTATGAATTAAGAACCAAAAAGTGGGTAGCACTTTGGGAGGCCCAGGCGAGAGGATCACTTGAGGCCAGGAATTTGAGAGCAGCCTGAACAAGGAGCAAGATCCTGTCACTACAAAAACTATAAAAATTAGGCCTGGCATAGTAGCTCATGCCCATGATCCTAGCACTCCGGGAGACTGAGGGAGGAGGAAAACTTGAGCTCAGGAGTTCAAGACCAGCCTGAGCAAGAGTGAAATGCCAATCTCTACTAAAAACAGAAAAAACTGGCTGGCATAGATTAAGGTAGGAGGATCGCTTGAACCCAGGTGTTTGAGGTTGCAGTGAGCTATGATGGAACCACTGCACTCCAGCCTAGGTGACAGAGACTCTACCTCAAAGAAAGAAGAGAGAGAAAGAAAGAAAAAAGAGAGAGAAAGCAAGCTAGCTAGCTTGTTTGGGGTTAAGGTGTTTTTAAAAAGCACATGCAAAATACTTTTATCTCACATAGCCTCATGCATCTGAACATACAGACTCTCAAAAATGTTAAAAAGCTCAATATGCTTAGAATTCTTCAGGAATCTAAGGTCAGCATTTCCCCCAATGATATCTGACTTCTTGTCTGAAAACATCCTACAGTCCTAGAAAATTGAATGTTCATTTAATTTGCTTTTTGCCAGAATTTCAGCCTAGTAGCATATAGAAACACTGAGAAAATACCCAAGATGTCATAAATATATAAGGTCAGTGTATACTTCAAATGTTTCTTACAGAGCTTTCTTCAAGCCACTTGACCACACATTACTGGCACACACAGAGTAAAAGTTATAATGCAGATCATTTAATTTGTAGTTAAAATACACATTTCAAACCAATAAAGCCATATCCTATGACATCCCAGATAAAGGGAAATACTGGGGGTGGCAGACACACAGGGAGGCAACAAGTAATGATACTACAGTTTAAAAGCATGCCAGTTACATTCACTTTTTGGTTCTTAATTCACAAGGCAGTGAATGAGATACGATCTTATTGTAGCAAATTCATTATAATAAGAGGCATATTCTTCTACAATGTCTAAGGCTGCGGGGAAAGGGATACTAAACGATATGTGATTTTTACAGGGAGGATTTCATGAATGGCATTTTCCTTATTTCATTCTCACAATTTATAAAACTGAAGGACGTGGAAGAGAGCAAAATCATAGGTAAAATCCATTGCTCTTTAGTTATTAAGCTGCTCACAGCCAAAGGAGGTGGACAAGGCATAAAGCATTTAAAAATGCGACATGGGTGTTGCTTTATTGACAAAAAGGTTAATATTTCTGACAGCAAATAAGTTTTTCATCTTAATACACTTTAAATTGAAGAGCAACATAAAGAAATCATTAGCTGGAGAGTCAAGTCTTAAAAGGTGTTATCATAAACCTGAAGCACAGCCTTGCCATTTTATAAACAGATGAAAAGTCCTCAGTGCTATTTATACTCCAGATCAGAAGAAATGGTAAAGTGAAGAGTCATCCAGCTCACCAATACTGGCCTTCAGCTCCTGCTCCCCCTACTCACTGGCCTTGGGGACACAAAACATCTACACAACCTTCACTTAAGAAACATAACTTCAATACCATGTGGGGAGTTACTGGGTTCTAACAACTTTGGTACGAGGCAGTCAGAGGTCCTAGCCAGACCCTTAGAAAACAATAGTTAAGAGAGGACTCATGCTAAATATTCTGCTATTTGCTTTTAAATACAATCATAAAAGTCATTTTAAAAGAATCCAATAGATTACTAGCACCACAAAGACTCACTGATACTATGCATACTTAGAGGGACTAGAGTGATAAGAGGAATTTGCTTCCATTAATAAAACCCAATAGTATGTGGTTTTTATTCTCAAAACAAATTGTGTATTTCTACAATATGATATACACAGAAGCCATCATAAAACAATTCCATTTCTTTTTTATTTTATTTTACTTTTAATATAGGGTCTCACTCTGTCACCCAGGTTGAAGTACAGTGGAACAATCGCCGCTCACCATTAACCTTGAACTCCGGTCTCAAGCGATCTTCCTGCCTTTGCCTCCCAAAATGCTGGATTACAGGCATCTCATCCAACAAAACAGTTCCATTTCTGAGGGGGTGTTATCCCTAATACTAATGAGTAACCATAAATACATTTGACGCAACTTTTATAAGACACCTCCAATTAGAGCACAGACAGGTGTCCTCAAACTGCAGCCCACATTTATCCAGTGTTTTTGCCGCTGCTGCCTGTCCTGCTTAGCAGCCGACTCGTCCCGGGGCCCGTAGTCCGGCCCTCCAATGGTCTGAGGGACAGTGAACTGGCCCGCTGTTTTAAGTTTGAGGACCCCTGGTATTTGGTCTAGGGGGAACGTGTTTCTTTTAAAGCAATTCATGAGACTTCCAAAAACCAAGTTAGCAAGACCCAACAAATTGGCTCCAAATTTATTTCATTGAAGTATTAAAATGCTACAGAAATAACAGCTTTTGCTCAGCTTCCATTTCAAATGCTGATAAAAGGGATAACTTTTTTTTACATATTACCTCAGTTCAATTTAAATTATATTATACAGTACCCTAAACTCCATAAATGCATCAATGTACAAAGTTATGATTTAATAGAAAATAATTTCAAAAAGTAATTATACAAAATACATATTTATTTTGATTATATCTCTTTCTCTAGAAGATCATCTTTATGTGGGTAGGGATTTCTGTCTTATTCACTATTATATCTCTAAGTCCTAGAACAGCAACCAGGACATATTAGGAACTCTATACATACTTGTTATAAGAATCTTGTTATAATTTTTCTCTCCCAAAGTGCCAGAATTACAAGTGTGAGCCACCACTTCATTCCCCAAAATTTTCCCATAATTTCCACATTCTAAAAGATTTCACAATTCATCCTCACATATACATTATACGGTATGATGCATTACATTGAACTTTTGTATAAATACAACAAATACTCTAAAATAAGGTAAAGTTCACTAACACTGCTATTGTCATAATGGAGAGCTCTGCATTTCTCCAATTTTACTCAGATCACTGAGTAAGAATCTTTGTGGATGGTGGCCCAAGAATCTAAATGTTGAGCACTTGGGTGCCCCGAATGTTTATAAACTTTGGGAACCAATAGGTTCATTAATCTAATTGCCAGTGAGTGCCTACTATATTCTCACAAAATTTACATTCCATTGGGGTGTGAGGAAGGGGCCAAACAAATAAAAAAAATTAAACAAATCCAATAATTTTAGATAGTAAGAAGTACTCAAAGGATATAAAGCAAGTTGACCAGATGGAAAGATGACTACTGGAAGATGGGACAGAGGGGATGAGGGACCCAGGAACATCTCTCTATGGAGGTAACATTACATATTTAGGCATGGTTAAAGAGGAAGAACTACTTAAACATGGGAGGGAGGGAGACACAGGACTAAAGGCAGTTACAAAGGCAGAGGGAACCCTATGGGCCATGGTTAAAAATAGGGATTTTTAAATTTTATTACAAGTCTGCCTAGAAGCCACAGAGTTAAGTGGCTGGGGGAAGAAGGAAGGATTGGTTCTGAAGTAAAGAAATGGCAAAATCTAATATAAAAGGACGGTGTTGACTCTTCTGAAGAAAGAGGCTGGAGAGGGAAAAGAGTATAAGCCAAAAAAAAAAAAAAATTATATATACATCCGTAAAGAGGCTGCTTCAAAACTCTAGTGAGAGATGTAGAATGGACTAGGGAGGTAATCAGACGTGTAGCATGGACTAGGGAGGTAATCAGAGAAGTTTACTTAGAAAAGCAGAAGTCGCCCTTAAGCTTTATTTTAGAGAACATTTTTTATTTTTAACTAATTAATTTATTTTTTTTTGAGACAGAACCTCAAGCTGTCACCCTGGGTATAGTACCGTGGTATCACAGCTCACAGCAACCTCCAACTCCTAGGCTCAAGCGAGTCTCCTGCCTCGCCTCCCACGTAGCTGGGACCATAGGCGCCCGCCACAACGCCCGACCATTTTTTGGTTGCAACCATCATTGTTGTTTGGCAGGCCTGGGCTGGATTTGAACCCGCCAGCTCAGGTATACGTGGCTGGTGCCTTAGCTGCTTGAGCCACAGGCACCAAGCCAGAGAACATTTTTTAAACATCAGATTGGTTAAAAGATATTTTAAAAAAGAAATGACATGGGCTTATAAATAGCCAGCCAATAACAGGAAGAACAATTCCAGCAGCAATCCTGGTAAAACATTTAGGATGCTATATAGAAGAGGATTTACACATCACAGCGGGAATCTATGATTCCATGAGAAAAGAACCACTCACTCTGGTATGAAGAGATGGACCCAATTCCCTGGGAAGAACAGAAAACATGACTCAGAAAAGAGAGCTTCCAGAGAAAAGGAAAATTCAAATAAAGCAAATAGCACCAGATAACAGATGTGGTGATCACTGGGTAATGGCTATGAAAAACAATCTACTTAAAGCTACAGGAAATAGACCTTCTCTGTCCTACCTCTTCCATGTGGTATTTATGGCTCTATAGTATGCTAGGCTGGCTTGTGTGGCCAAGCTACCTAAAAAGCATGCATTCCACATACCTTTAAGATGAGATAAGTTGTATATTATATAATTTGGTCATTATCATGGATTCTGATGAGAGAATCTCCCAGTGTTTGGAATTTCAGTAGTGATAATGAGAGTTCCCGCTATTCACGGCAAGCCCTGATCATTCATGCTAATTAGATGATTCAGGATAGGGGAATAACCATGTGATTAGAGGACTGGAGCTTTGAGGTTAGCATATCCTACGTTTGGGGAGAGGAAGGTACTGGAGATTGAGTTCAACTACATTTTTATCTAAGAACTTATACCTACATAATGAAACCATAATGAAATCCCAATAAGAACACTGAAACTCAGTGGAATTTCTTAGTTAGAGAATCATTAGTGGGACATGAGGATGGTGGGTGGGTGTCTGGGAGGACAGACTCCACTGGGAGGGCATGTAGAAGCTGTACACTTGAGACCTTCTCAGAATCCACCCTAGGTGGTTTTGTATCCTTTATAGTAAAATGTCCTGTAAATTGTCCTAGTGATTTATTAAACCTGAGGTGGGTTGTGCGAACCCTGTAGATTTGCAGCCAGTTGGTCGGAAGTATAAGTGGCCTAGGGACCGCTGAACTTGCAGCTGACATCTGAAGTGAGATCAATCTTGTTAGAGGCTATGCCATTAACCTGTGGGGTCTTTACTAACTCCCAATGGTTAATGTCAGAACTACATTGTCCTATTTTAGGAGGACCACTTATTGTAAACACATCTGGTGGAATTCTCAGTGGCTACACAATCTGAACCTCTCCTTCCTTGCCAGAGGCTTATTACCACTAGCCCTGCCCAGCTTTAATATAGTACACTTACTACTCTAATACCCCAGGGAAAATGGCAAATAGCCGCTAAAATCAAAGCTGGCCTATAGGCATTTACTCCATAAGAAAGATGTCAAGAGATCAACAAAATACTCACAATGAAGTATTTTATCTTTGCTTAAAATAAGTGTCAGAGAGTGGTGTCAAATTGTTTCATTATAATACAAAAGTGGTAGGAAAAAAGCAGCTTTGTTATTAAAGAATAAATTTCTGCCTTGAGTCAGGAACTTGAGGCTTCTCTAATACTTTAAAAACTCATTTCCTTTTGGGTGGTGCCTATAGCTCAGTGAGTAGGGTGTCAGCCCCATAATACCAAGGGTGGTAAGTTCAAACCCAGCCCTGGCCAAAGTGCAACAACAAAAAAATTAAAAAGAAAAACAAACTCATTTCCTTTTAATTAACATATGCAATTATTTCTATGTATGTGTGTGTGTGTTAGTATCACTACTACCATAAATATAATTTAACTGTTTGCAGAATGGGACCACAAAGACTGTGGCTATGCTTCAAGCAATGAAAAGCCATGTGTCAATATATAAATAATATATGTAGGGGTGGAGGTCATGGAGAAGGGAAAGCAGTGGGAGAGTGGTCAGAACTGAACTGTGATGAGGAACACCAAACTCGAAACTCTAGGAGCCCTTGGTTAGAGATGTTCAGAATTAAATAAAAAGTATCAGCTAGGGGAAAGTTCCCAGAGCAATGTCTCCAACACCACCTGGCCCACTAAACATTTTATTGGTGGTTAAGCAGTCTACTATGCCCACAAAATCAAGTACACAGCCCTCATTAATGAAGGCACAAAAGCCAGATAAAAAACTTAAGTTACGCAACTTCTCTAAGTCTCAGTTTCCTTCCTAAGAAATGTTATGGACAGTAAGTGTATTTGCACATAACTGGTATACAGTATGTACTAAGCAAGTGTCAGCTCTCTTAGGGTGAAAGTGAATGCAGCCGGCCCTAATAAAGGGCCCACCAGCTCTAGTACAGACAAGGACTGTCCTCTGTTCAGCTGCCACACCAAGCCCTTTACTATGGTGATATCCAAGGCCTTAGGCTGACAGTATCCTTTCTTCCTGCCATGCAGATAAACTTTCTAATACACAGACTGCTTAGGAGATTGGCTTCCTAAACATGATTTTTATAAATCTGGAGATTATACCAGTTAATAGAAATAACTCCAAGGTCTAGAAAATAATTTAAAGAGGCTTATTCTGGGCCAAATGTATATGACTGGCCCCAGAGTACATGGCCTCAAGAGGTCCTGGGAATATGTGTCTCATTAGCTGAGTTACAGTTTGGGTTTATACATTCATGGAGACAGAAATTAAACATAAGATCCTAGGTCAACATGTAAAGAATATACATTGGTTTGGCCAGAAAATGCAAAATATCTTAGAGGGTCGGGAGCTTAGAGAGACCTTACAAGTTATAAGTGGGTTTAAAGATTCTTTGATGTTTAACTGCTTAAAAAAATGAAGCTTTGTCTGAAGCCCTGGAATGTTTCAACTGATAAAGATGTCTGTTAGTCAGAGACAAGTCATACAACATTGGACTCAAGTGATCTGTTAAGTAAAATAAATTGATGATATGCAGGTATGGTTAAAGCTTTATCTTATATGGCTTTAAGCCTGTTAATGACTTAGTGTGTGTGTGTGTGTGTGTCTATTTTTTTTTTTTTTGCAGTTTTTGGCCAGGGTTGTGTTTTGAACCCACCACCTCTGGCATATGGGGTTGGCGCCTTACTCCTTTGAGCCACAGGCGCTGCCCTGATTTAGTATCTTTCTGTTACAAAGAGTTAACTATAACTGTAAAAGGGAGAGCACATGACAAGGTATGTCTGACCTCCCTTACCCTCAGACCATAACGTGGTGTTGACCAGCAATTTTGTGCAGAAACTATCCATGTTATCGGGTAACTCACGACCAGTCAGCAATGTGTTAAAAACTTTTTTTTTTTTTTT
>NW_003852398.1:37107172-37130680 GCF_000181295.1 Otolemur garnettii
GAGCCAATGTGTTAAAAACTTTAAGGCATTACTGGGGTCCCCTGTGGCCAAAAGAGGAGCCCATTCAGTCTGCTAGAGGATTTAAGGTATTTTTAGTTCATGTACCTCATGCTGTCATGTGACTATTGTGACAAGATGGTGCTTAATGGAGACACAAAATCAAAGTCTCCCAATTTTTGTTTCAAATGCCAAAATGATTAACTTGAATAGCAGACTGACTGACCTGTGTGTTTTGTATATAACTAATTCAGGTCAGAATAACACTTAATGTTCAAAGAAAACCAGGCATAAAATTAGTAATGCATTTAATGTGATTACTGATGTTTTCCTTGGAATATTTTTACAGTATTAACCTGGTCTAATGTCACTATAAATCCAAATGTACAAGACATGCATTTTATATAAAGGCCCATTTTCTGTCCTTATATAATGACCATTTTACCAAATAGTTTATAGAACATCTTTTCCAACTATTAGATATTCTGCATTAAGGTTACAGAATCAAATAACTTACTGTGTTTAACATTTCCAAAATACAGAAATACTGAATACATTAAATAATACCACAACTTCAGTTAGCAAAAGGTAGGAGCAAGTCTAATTCACCTGGAAGTTAAATCATAGTTTACTCTTTTTGCTACAAAAAGGTAATTCTGGATAGATATTAAGAAATGACAAGAGTGAATTCATTCTAAAACCAAGCACTTGGCTTGGCGCCTGGGGCTCAAGTGGCTAAGGCGCCAGCCACATACACCTAAGGTCACGGGTTCGAATCCAGCCTGGGCCAAAAAACAATCATGGCGGCAACCAAAAAATAGCCAGGCGTTGTGGTGGGCACCTATGGTCCCAGCTGAATTGGGAGGTGGAGGCAAGAGACTTGCTTGAGCCCAGGAGTTGGAGGTTGCTGTGAGCTGTGATGCCACAGCACTCTACCCAGGGGGACAGCTTGAGGCTCTGTCTCAAAAAATAATAATAATAATAACAACCAAGCATTTACAATACAGATTTCTACTGTGTAAACATATCTAATTAGCAGCATGTCAGGGCTTAGTTTCTTCACTTTTAAAACAAAGAGATTGGTCAGAGTTTATCTCTCAACATAAAGCTAAGCACTTGACATACACAATCTCCTTTAGTCCTTAAAATAGTTCTGTAACAGGTAGTATTAGTATCCTTATTTTATACACAAGAAATGGGAATTGAAAAAGATTATGTAACTTGCTGAGATGCAAGGGTAGGCAGTGCTCACAGCCACTACTGCTTTCTAAACTGTCTTTTGAGTCTAGTCTTTTTATGATTTATCTTTATTTGCATTAATAATATAGTGGAAATGTTAAGTTTCCAGGATAGGGCCAATGATATTTAATCACATACACAATTAATGTAAAATGACAAAGACGGTAGTTTTAGATAGGTGTAAAAAATGAGAAGGAAAGACTGCATCATTTCATATATACTGTATATTAAGTGAGCCCTTAAAACTTTTAGCTGACACGTTTAGTTTCATTAACTTACCTCAATCAATTTGTTGGCATGTTCACGGAAAACTTGGGCATACTCCTTAACTTCTTTCTCATTTCCATTCTTTGCAGCTTCAATCAATACTAAAAGTGGAACGTTGGTTTCCAGGAAAGAGTCTGAAACGTGGTCCATGACAGCTTTGCGGAGCTAATAATTACATTGTAAAAATTTAATTTTATTTCTACCAAGAAGCTAGATTGCTTTTTTTCTCTTGCACATTTAAATGTAATGGAAGCTTATAATAGATTGGCTGCACTTATATGAGGACCCCTCATGTAAGCCATGTAGTATATAATCTGCAACACAGGAAACATGATCATGGAGACAATGGTTTACCCTACTACAGTTAGAGCATTTCAGCAACAGAATCTTGGTTTTCAAGACAATAATACCCTTCTTTCTTGGGAATTACAAAACTAAGGCTTACATCTTAAAGGAATAATACAAAGCTCAACAGAAAGCAACTCTGGGTTGAATTGGCACAAAGCCTTGGAATATATGTAATTAGCCTAATTGGCTAAATAAAATGAGGAGAAAAAAACAGCACTTTCTGGCTTATCTAAAAGGGTTAGCACACCATGAACCTTAAAGCATAAAGGGTATCCTTACAACCATTTTTGATACTATTTCACCAAAAGGAAATCGAATAAAAATACATTCTAACTTTAGTTCTGCTTTATATCAGACATGAGCAATAAAATGTCTCTCCACTAACTCTCAAAAATTGCCTGTATTACAACTTCTTAGGTGTTAATACATAGTTCATAAAGACAGAAACTCAATTTGATGTTAACTCAAAATGTTAATGGGGTTATTTATGATTAAACAAAGAGATCCTTTATAATGTATCTACTAAATTGGAAAATTTGGTACCTCAAATATCTCTATACCTACCACATTTGAAACATATCCCACCAATGATCTAAGGGAACTCCAAGGGTATGATAAGAATGCAGCAAGTCAAATAAATAAGTAGAATTTCTGTCTCTATTGTATATAGCCAATATAATGAGATTCTTCAGGTTTACTTTCATAGGTCCCAAATCATTTTAAATTGATGTTCCTACCTGTACATCCTTTTAACACTAGAGTCGATTTTTTCAGTCCATCCAAGTAAGACTATATTATTCCATGTCCCCATGAGATTTTTTTAGCCATTAAGAAGCTTATTAGCAACAAAACAGAAATAGCTATTTTCCTATGATAATCTATGCTTCTCCCAATTAAAAAAAAATGTGTGAGCCCATTATTTATTGGTATTTTAATCAAAACTACAAAATTGAGAACTTAGGAAAACAATCAGGACTTTCTTCTAGCTTACCTGCCTACGTAAGTCCCTGGTCTTCTTGGTCATTTTATCTATAGCAGAATTGAGTGCATCACTTCTTTCTTTTCGTCCAGCCTGGATAAAAAGAAAGAGACATACATTTTAATAATTCACAAGGAAACTTGATGAAAAGTGATAGCTTTTTATGCTCAAATCAACACTGAGAAAACAGTACAACGTTTTTAGCCCATAGCTGGAAAATATTTGGAGGATGGGATAGACAGCATGGCTTTGTTCATAAAAAGCCAACCTTACAATTCTTAAGCATCACATTATTTGATGATTGGAATTGAGAGAGTTTTGCCAAAATAAGAGAAACCAAGATAAAAAGACCTCTGTTTAAAGTTTGGCTTTAAAATTAAATTCATATTTTAACTTAAGGTTATAACAATTTCAATAACAAACCAGCTCTCCTGGAACTGCAAATAAGAACAGGTTACACCTGATTTTGATGAAGTCTGAGATTTGAAGACTGTCAAAATGTGAAAATGTCACCTGGCGTGAAACAACACATTTTCAGATGAAGATACACCATGCTTGGTCAGAGTTAATAAAACATATTATACGGTTCAAATCAGAATGCTCTGTAAGATTATTTAGGCCATATTTTTTAAAAATTCTAAGCTAAGCTTAATGAAGTTGTACTGCACAGAAGAAAACTATTAACCACTCTTGAAGAGGTATGTAAATGAGCATTTCTACAGAGATCATGGATGGGGTTGAGCTAAGATTTGCCAGGGCCACATTCTAAGCAGAATCAAAATAGATGGTAGTTGAAAGAAAAGGAACAAAGGCTTTTACCTCAAGAAGAGTTAGCTTTGTCCTTAGAAATAACTACTATTGGGCGGGGCCTGTGGCTAAGTGGGTAGGGCTCAGGCCTCATATACCAAGGGTGGCAGGTTCAAACCCGGCTCCAGCCAAACTACAACAAAAAAATAGCCAGGCATTTAGTCCCAGCTATGCAGCAAGCTAAGGCAAAAGAATCGCCTAAACCCTGGAGATGGAGGTTGCTGTGAGCTGTGTGATGACACGGCACTCTACTGAGGGTGATAAAGTAAGACTCTGTCTCTACAAAAACAAAAACAAAAAACTACTATTTCCAAACAGGTTAAACTATGAAATAGATATTACATATATAAGTATATATAAGGGGGGGGTATGTGTGTGTGCATATTTTTTTTTTTTAAGAGACAGGGTCTTGCTCAGTCACCCAGGTTGGAGTGCAGTGTCACAATTCCTGGGCTCAAGTGATCCTCCTGCCTCAGCCTCCCCAGGAGCTGAAAATTCAGGCACTCACCATCTTGCCCAGCTAACTATGAAGTTTTCACAAAACAAATATGATTCTTTCTGAAAAACATGTTAGTAATCACAAGAAAGAAACAAACAGACAAAGGAATATCCCTTTGAGGACCCTAGAAACATTTGATATGGTTTATGCTGTCAGTACATAAGCCAATACAGCAGATAAATGGTTGGGGTTAAAGAGATCTGGTTATGTGTTTATTAAATACCTTTTATGTACATGTGTTACTTGCTTTATTTCTTCTCCTCATCCATTAAGTGGGGAAAATGCCATCTACCATGTTTCCCTGAAAATATGACACTGTCTTATATTTATTTATTTTTTCAAAAAGACACACTGGGCTCATTTCAGGGGATGTCTTATTTTTATTAAGTATAATACAACAATCTACATTTATTCAAATACAATTAAGTCATCTTCTTCTGGAACCTGACAGGGGGAGCCAACCTTGTTGGTAGGGCTGGCCTAATGACACATGAACTCTTTTCCCCTAGCCATTCGCACGTGCGCAATAGGATGCCTGTGACCTAGGTTACCACCCATGCACCCATGCAAGTGCAAACAGCTCAGAGAAAGGAGCTGTGGCAGATAAAAAGTATTCCAGTCTTCCTTACTGCTCTGTGCCAAAGTGCATGGCCATGCCCATCACTAGGTCTTATTATCAGGATAGGGCTTATATTTAACAAATGCATAGAAATTCTACTAGGGTTTACTTTTTGGGTAGGTCTTATTTTCAGGGGAATACGGTATCTTTCTGACCCATCTCTTTGGACTGTTATAGGAAAAAAGAGAAGAAATATGCAGAGACATAGATTTATTTAGTGAAGGATAGAAAGGAGACTACAGGGGACTTATAAATATTAAGAGTCAAAATCTAAGTAATAAATTGATATTGTCATTATCAAATTTGGTAAGGGTCTCATTTCTTACCCCTCCAAGTGCTCTTGTACTGACAATAAAATAAAGTAGCCCACTATTTATAATTAGGGGCAGAGAGGCTCAACAAAAACTGATTTAGGTATGAAGATATCTACCTGCAGAAATAAACTGTGGCTTATTCAGGGCCATGAGTCAGAAAAGAACTCAAGTAAACTTTGCTGTTGACAATCTCAGAGAACAAAATATCAGTATCTAAGACAAAGGGAGCTAAAACTAAATCAAAGCTAAACTCATCTCCTAATTAATGCTTTTAATCAACACATTCCTTAAACATTCAAGCACTCACCTCAAGAAAATTTCTCAAAATAAACAGTAAAGTTTACCACTGTTCCTAGACTTGTTTTTTTCTTGGAGGGAGAGGGGGATTTCTAATCTATTATTTCAGAAAACATTTAGAATCTGAATCCTACAAGTTGGGCTCACAGACCTCAAAAAAGCCTAGTCCCGTACAACCTGGAATGTCCAGGAATTTCCTCAATTTGGGTAAAAGGATTGACTGTGAAAGTTAAACAAATCCTTGAGCTTGACTTTTGAGGGAATTACAGTCAAACAGCAAAATTCATTTTAAGATGTAATTTAACTCACACGCTGAATCTGTTAATGTCTTTGTCAAACCACCTTAAAAATCAATTTTTCTTTCTTCTTATTGCAGGAAATAGAGGTCTATGCCTCATTGATCAGGAGGGGGCAGGTCAGGAGCAGTTATTTACCAAACCTTTTTAGGTTATACTGGACAGACCACTTTTAAATCAAAGCATTACTTTAAAAAAAAAAAAATACAGTCCAAATAGCAAGTTTAATGTTCCAATCATTTAAAATATAATAGGGATGAATACACATACACACATACGCATACACATATACATTCCCAGAACCTGGACATTGAGCTTGATGAATGTAGAAATCTTGCTCATCTAGAAAACAAGATTTTACTTATTTTGAAAGTTAAATTTTGTTTCTCAGTTTTAGCTAGGCAAAATAAAGTTACTCAAACATAACTTTAAGAAAAGCAATCCTGTAGCATATAACTGTTACTGGAAGTAGCGAGGAATCTTTAAAATAAGTGATGCTGAGCTCCCATCTACCTCAGAGGCTCCATTCCACAGAGCAGAGAACACCCAGTTTCACTCAATTTAGCTATGTGCATCCTTGCTAAGCAGTGGCAAAGGGCTTTCTAAGAAAAAGACAAGGCATGTTTGAGACTTTAACATAAAGCTTCTCTTCAGCAAGTAAACATCAGCTAAGTTAAGGAGAGGTGATGGTTTTGTTGCCTCTAGCAATAAAATTCAGATTGTGATAGTTAAGGGGCTCTCAAAACCCAGAAAACAGAAGCATAAATGGCCCAGCCTGGCGGCCTCAGCCCTTTGGAAGCCAAGGAGGGTCATTTGAAGCCAGGAATTCAAGACCAGACTAGGCAACACAGCAAGACTCCATCTCTACAAAAAAATTGCACACCTGTAGTCCCAGCTACTCAGGAGCCCAAGATAAAAGGATTGCTTGAGCCCAGGTGTCCAAGGCTGCAATGACCTATGATTGTTCCTCGCACTCCAGGCTGGGTGAGAGAGTAAAAAACCTTGTCTTGAACCAAACCAAATAAAAAACTGTAATCCTAGCACTCTGGGAGGCCAAGAGGTGGACTGCCTGAGCTCATGAGTTAGAGACCAGTCTGAGGCAGAGGCAGAACCAGAGTGAGACCTACCTCTCTAAAAAAAAAAAAAAAAATTAGCCAGGTGCCTGTAGTCCCAGCTACTTGGGAGGTTGAGGCAAGAGAATTGCTTAAGCCCAAGAGTCTGAGGTTGCAGTGAGCTGTGATACCACGGCACCCTACCAAAGGCAATAAAGTGAGACTCTGCCTCCAAAAATAATAATAAAAGTAAAAATCAACAGAGAACAGGATCTACTCAGCCTAACTATGAAACCAATTTATAGCTTTCTTATAAAAGCTATAACCCAATTACAGCCCAAGAAGAAGGGGAAGAGGGAAGGGGAAGGGGAGGATGGGTGGAGGGCGAGTAGTTGGTATGGAACCACACCTACAGTGCATCTTATAAGTGTACATGTGAAATTTACTAGGTGTAGAATATAAATGTCTTAACACAATAACAAGTCATTTACAGAGAGATGGGTTAGAGCTTACTTTTCTTTTGCCTTATCTCAAACACCCAGAGTGAAAATTGAAACATCATATGGATAATACCTTCCAGAAGCAGGCCTTCCATTTCAATTAAGTCAAAGGCATGTGTATGCAAAAGAAGAGCTGTTTAGAAAGAACAGGGGCATCTGGGCAGGGTGTGGTGGTGTATGCCAGTAATCCTAGCACTCTGGGAGGCTGAGGCAGGTGGATGGCTTGAGCTCACGATTTCAAGACCAGACTAAGCAAAATCAAGACCCTGTCTCTACTAAAAATAGAGAAGACTAGCCAGGCGAGGCAGCACTTGCCTATAGTCCCAGCTGCTCAGGAGGCTGAAGCAAGAGGACCTCTTGAGCTTAGAAGTTTGAGATTGCTTTAAGCTATGACACATAGCACTCTACCTGGGGCAACAAAGACTTTGTCTCAAAAAAAAAAAAAAGCCAGGTGTGGTAGGGCACGCCTATAATCCTAGCACTATGGGAGGCCAAGGCAGGTAGATTGCTCGAAGCTCAGGAGTTCGAGACCAGCCTGAGCAACAGACAGACTCCCCATCTCTATTAAAAATAGAAAAACTAGCCAGGTATTATGGCAAGTGCCTAAAGTCTCAGCTATTCAGGAGGCTGAGGACTCGAGCCCAAGAGTTTGAGGTTGCTGTGGGCAATGATGCCATGGCACTCTATTGAGGGTGACAAAGTAAGACTGCCCCCCCAAAAAAGAACAGGGGCATCTCATTAGCCCTTTTAGGTAAAGAAAAAGATCAAAAACATGATACTAAATTCCATCAACAAGAACTTTGTACTCAAAAGGCAAACATTATGTCTTCCTTAATTCCACAGCTTGAATCTTTTGAACCCAACAAATGGGCAGGTGAGAAAGGTGACTGGTGACCTGGAAGGAGTTGTGCTCTCTGGGCACTGTGATGCAGCAAGCATTACTGCCTATTTCTTCAGGAGCAATCAAGAGATAATTACTGTTGGTTGCACTGGTGCTTCTCTGGGCAATTTTCCATGCCCACAAACTGTTGTTAACAGTACTGAGATAACATAATTTAAGTAATTTCTATTTATTCATATGTAAGAGGTAGGCCACACAGGCTAACACAGAACCAAGAGTTTAAGGGAAAGGAGACGCTTTTCCTTCTAAATTTTCAAATACAACTCATTCCTCTAATCCAATTAATACAAATGCTTTTCTGCCCCATGGAACTAATGTGGTTACTTGAGGGAAGAATTTAATCCAGCTTTTTGCATGGCACAGGTTTTTTTCATCAAAGGTGGCTAACTTCAATAAGGGCATTTACAACATCTCAAGGGCTTCTTTTCATCAAAAAAAATTATAAAAGACCACCCCTATGAAACTCTTCTCCTTAAAACTTTTGGTTACAAGTTCACATTGAATAATGTTAATGAAACCTACAGTCACAAACCCTGTAGGGATCTGATTAAAATTTGTCCACAGAAAAAGGAACAAGCCACAAAATTTCACAGGTTTGTGGACCCAGGTTAAGAACTTCTAGCCTATAGAACAGTGGTTCTCAACCTTCCTAATGCCACGAGCCTTTAATACAGTTCCTGTGGGTCGTGACAGGAGAATCGCTGAGAATCGTTGAGAATCGCCGCTGTAGAGAGACTATAGAAAGGATCAAGTTTAGAGGGCAAGTGGCATCCTTGGGGTCTAAAATAGGACGTGTCTCCCTCCTTTCCTTAGCCAGCAAGGAGGAATATAGTATGAGTACCAGTGTAGGCTCCAGGGCAACTCTAGATTAGGGATTTCTGTTTAACCTGCATATTATCTGAGAATCATGTTTCACTCAGACTCCTGTCCAGTCTTTCTTGCCCCTCTCGCTTCACAGGTATCAGATCCACTCCCTATCTGAAGACTCTATTGGCCCTCAGGGTATCGTGCTGCATTCTCTCTCCCTTTGTACTTGCCAGGCATTGCCCCCAATAAAACTCTTGTACTTCTAATCCTACCTGACCCATACAACTGCATTGCTACCACTTCTACACCTTTACACATGGCACGAAGGAAGGGACCTTGGTGTCTTCCAGTTCTCACTTCAGTACTACACAACAGAAAAATTTTACCTACAACAAGTACTTCTTAAACTTGCCTAGTGGAACGAAGCCCTTCGAAGTCAACAGGCCAATAATATTCTTATTTAACAGACATCATCAGGAGTTTTGAGATTTCTATCCTCAGGTCTGAGACCCCCACTAAAGATAAGTGTCAATAATACAGAAGAAATAGTATGGTATGTTGGTTGGGTTAAATCAATACAGCAAGATGTGTGAAAGGCCTTCCTTCTGTCAAGCCTGAAAATATAACACCAACATGCTAGAAACATTTTTTGTTTGTTTGTTTTGAGACAGAGTTTCACTATGTCACCCTTGGTAGAGTGACAAGGCATCACTGCTCACAGCAACTCTTGGGCTTAAGAGATTCTCTTGCCTCAGCCTCCCAAGTAACTGGGACTACAGGTTATTTTTTTGTTGCAGTTGTCACTGTTGTTTAGCTGGCCCAGGCCAGGTTCACACCTGCCAGCCTGGGTGTACGTGGCCAGCACCCAAAACACTGAGCTATGGGCACTACCCATCCGTTTGTTTATGTAGTTATTGGAGACAGAGTCTCACTTTGTCACCCTAGGTAGAGTGCTGTGGTGTCACAGCTCACAGCAACCTCAAACTCTTGGGCCCAAGCAATTTTCTTGCCTCAGCCTCCCAAGTAGCTGGGATTATACAGGCACCTGTCACAATGCCTGGCTATTAGAGATGAAGTCTCTGGCTCAGGATGGTCTTGAACCTGTGAGCTCAGGTAATCCACTTGCCTCAGCCTCCCAGAGTGCTAGGATTACAGGTGTGAGCCACCACGCCCGGCCTTAGAAACATCTTTTACCTTTATACATCACTAAACATGGAGCTCTACATTCATAACCAAGGTCTAAAAAGTACTAACATTATTTGACAGGGAGAAACTAGAGTCAGGTCAAGCAAAAACAAGCCAAAGCAAAAGTCCTACTACAAGTTTGAGAGACATTTTATATGCAGAAGACAGATTCCAAAAACAGTTATAAGTATACCAATTGGAACTAGCGTGGAAATGCTCTATTATCTTAGCACCACAACCCCCAACCTCAGTACCAGCTGAGGCTTTTCAATTAAGGAGTAGGTGAAATTCTGAGGTAAATACAAAAAACTGTTTGGAATCCAGTTATACTGTATCACTTGTCCTAAATCATCTCTGCTCCACTGTTAATGCTTAGGACATGTGTATTAACCCTATAAACCTGCCCTTTCCTCCCAGTAGGACATCCAAATATCAGCTCAGCATCATTTTTCAATCATCATGGTGATAAAACATTGTTATAAAATAGGAAAGAGAAAGAGAAATCTTGTAGTTTTCTAAAATCCTCAAAGAAAAAAATAACCACTGCTTTGTTTTGCACATCCCCCCTTACTTTATTCTTCATTTATGATGGTAAGCTCTAAATGACAAAGTAGCCAAGCCCATTGAGTTAGTATATCACCACATCTAAAGCAGATCATAGTCACACTTTGATTTTAACCAAGCATGACAACAAGGCAATTGAGTAGCTTTCCAAACACCAGAGCAGCATAGGCTACCTTGCATAGGCTAGTGTTAAATCAGCATTCATAAATTGTGCAGGCTTTTGCCTATTTAGATGATCTCTGTATGCAGAATCGGCAGCCTAACACTGGCTCTTACAAGCATTAAAAATCATCACTCTGCTAACCCAACTCACTGTTCAGACGGGTCTTCTTGAATGCAGCCTTTATTACAACCTCACTGCTGCTTCCTACACTGAAGGAATACCATGTTTTTAAGTCAATTCTTCTTTCTTGCTTTATTGTAATTAGGGGGGTCTTGCAACGACCCCAATGCTGTTACAAAGCACAGTGCTTTATAACAGTAAAGCTTCTGGAAAACCCAAACAAAAGACACGTCATCCGGTGACGTCAGCCTATATACAGTTCTGTGTGGTCGCAGCACATAAGCAAATCCATTCTTGTGCCGTTTCTCAGAAAAGCTTTTCAGTAAATGCACTCATGCTGCTCCAGGAGCTCTTCTCTGCAACAAGCCGCCCATCTGCCATCAACAAGTTAAGACTGGGAGAACTAACGGCTGCAGAAAGGAGAAGCTGAAGCTTTAATTAACCAGCTGAGCAGTTCAAGGAGGAAAAAATTAATAACTTACATTCAAAGGTGATTTAGGGGATCAGAGCAGTCACAGAAAATGAAGCCAGTGCTTTCCAGAGGAATATCCTAAGGAAAAAACAACTCACCCTGGTGGATTCAATTTTACTCAGAAAGCCTGAGACAGAAAACAGGAAACTGGTCAAAGGCTCCTACATGTTAGAGCCTTTTACAGACTCACTGCGTTGAGTCTAACAACCACGACTGAATGCAGCCTCCAATGTGCTCAGAAGAATGGGTAAGTCTATGCCATTTATTTATATGCCTTTTACAGTTAAGGAATCATGCTTTTAAAATAAGCTACTGAATTCACATTTATGAGGGAAATCACTGTCATATTTTTGAATATTGATGTTTGAATATTATGTTGCTGGTGGTAAGAACATGTTTTATTTTTTTAAATGGTTTAAGTTTTGTTCAAGTCAGACCAACAAGGTTAATTTTTCTGCAGTAAATGAAACATAAGTTATATGCAGTAAAATCTTTTGCCATAATGTTGTTTTTTTTTTTCTATAGCCCATATGTTCTGCTGAAAAATATCCTATCTTCTTGTTTTCCCTAAATTATATTCTGCAGGCTTACATTTCAAGTGGCCATTAGGGGCCCCTATGCTGGCAGCAATATATGCAATGAGTATGGTTTTAAAAATGCTGCCTGCCCTGGGTATGGCGTGTCCACCCAAATGCCGCTGCGAGAAGCTGCTCTTCTACTGCGACTCTCAGGGCTTCCACTCAGTGCCAAACGCCACAGACAAGGGCTCTCTGGGCCTGTCCCTCAGGCACAATCACATCACAGAGCTTGAAAGAGATCAATTTGCCAGCTTCAGTCAACTTACCTGGCTCCACTTAGATCACAATCAAATTTCAACAGTAAAAGAAGATGCTTTTCAAGGACTATATAAACTTAAGGAATTAATCTTAAGTTCCAACAAAATATTTTACTTGCCAAACACAACTTTTACCCAACTGATTAACCTGCAAAATTTGGACCTGTCTTTTAATCAGCTGTCATCTCTGCACCCAGAGCTCTTCTATGGCCTTCGGAAGCTGCAGACCTTGCATTTACGTTCCAACTCCCTGCGGACTATCCCAGTACGCCTGTTCTGGGACTGTCGTAGTCTGGAGTTTCTGGATTTGAGCACAAACCGTTTGCGAAGTTTGGCTCGAAATGGATTTGCAGGATTAATCAAACTGAGAGAGCTTCACCTAGAGCACAACCAGCTGACGAAGATTAATTTTGCTCATTTCCTACGGCTAAGCAGTCTGCATACACTCTTCTTACAATGGAACAAAATCAGCAACCTCACATGTGGGATGGAGTGGACCTGGGGCACTTTAGAAAAGCTAGACCTGACTGGAAATGAAATCAAAGCCATCGACTTGACAGTGTTTGAAACGATGCCGAATCTTAAAATACTCCTCATGGATAACAACAAGTTAAACAGCCTTGATTCCAAGATCTTAAGCTCCCTGAGATCCCTCACAACCGTTGGCCTCTCTGGCAATCTTTGGGAATGCAGCACCCGAATATGTGCTTTGGCCTCCTGGCTGGGCAGTTTCCAAGGTCGGTGGGAGCACTCCATCCTATGCCACAGCCCTGACCACACCCAAGGAGAGGATATTCTAGATGCAGTCCATGGATTTCAGCTCTGCTGGAATTTATCAACCACTGTCACTGCCATGGCTACAACTTACAGAGATCCAACCACTGAATATACAAAAAGAATAAGCTCATCAAGTTACCATGTGGGAGACAAAGAAATCCCAACTACTGCAGGCATAGCAGTTACTACCGAGGAACACTTTCCTGAACCAGACAATGCCATCTTCACTCAGCGGGTAATTACAGGAACAATGGCTTTATTGTTTTCTTTCTTTTTTATTATTTTTATAGTGTTCATCTCCAGGAAGTGCTGCCCTCCCACTTTAAGGAGAATTAGGCAGTGCTCAATGATTCAGAACCACAGGCAGCTCCGATCCCAAACACGACTCCATATGTCAAACATGTCAGACCAAGGACCATATAATGAGTATGAACCCACCCATGAAGGACCCTTCATCATCATTAATGGTTATGGACAGTGCAAATGTCAGCAGCTGCCATACAAAGAATGTGAAGTATAATATCTACTCGTCATCAAAAAATCGTATCAGATAAGTAACCTATTTTACATAGTAGAGGCTAAATACATATCTAATTTTTACCAATGGTGACATTAAGCCTAATTTTCCAAACTAAGTGGAGACTTAGTTTTTGAAGTGTTAAAGTATTTTTAATTTTTTAAATGAAATCATATTTTAAGTGTTAAATTAAGCAATGCTCACATTAATTTGCACTCCTGTTGTAAAGTCTTTAAAAATGCTTACGTTAAAATAAGACATTTCATGTATGTAATTATATAATACTGTGTGTAAACATTTACACTAAGGTCTCCATATGCTATTTTTTTTCCTATCGAGAACAGTTTGGAAAGAAGCTTTTGAGCAGAAACAGATATGGATCAATACCTGTTTGATCATTGCTCTCCATCCCATGTACCACCAACTAGCTAGCTGCTTAAAAGGAGACTTAGCAAAGTTCTCTTCTGTGATAATTTGGTATTTACTCAAATCTTCAATCTGCTACCAGTGTGGGAAGTAGAATTTCATGTATGTTGAAGAATGGTAAATATTAAATACTTTCCCTTCCAGAGTTTTTGCCTGGGTTTAGTAGATATTATCAAAGTCTACACATCATGAAATTAGAACCCCTTATGTAATTCTAATAAGCTGATTGACTCTTTAATATATTTAAGCAATGAATCCAAGTGATGGTGAAAAGGTCTCATTACGATGAAATCAATACTAAATAATTACATGACTTACACATTTCTAGTTTGACTTTTAAAGGACATGTTGATTTTTGTGGCATTTAGGCAACTTTTAAACTAGTATTATAGTACCATTTTACTAATTAATTTACTAAATCCTATATTTACATTATATGTGAAAAAAAGACTTAGTAATTATTTTGGAGAGAAACGAGATAAACAGTTAATTTAACAATCCTGACATGCTTCCTTCAATTTGAAAGCACACACACAAACACACACACACTCTCTCACTCTCTCTCTAACTGTCACGATCAAAGATGCCTTGACAAAAGGGTTTGTTTAAACCTCTTTCTTCTGCCTTCTCCTAATTTTCAAACCTCAAAGAGCCAAATTAAAAATAATTGGCTAGCAACAGGCATAACACTGATTCTTCTTATATTATAAAAGAATCATGAGAAAAATCACTTTCTAAATATTATGTGTTAAATTTCAAACTTTTAATAAAGATACATATCCACATAGTAAGCATGGTTCCTTCTAGGTGAAGGGAACAACATCTCATGAGGTTAATAATGTTGGAACAACCTGACATGCCTATGCAGCCACACAGTGGTAACTTGAAGGCAGCGTGGAGGTAAGGAAATGAAAATCTGTCTCAGGTTAGCTGAAGTTACAAGGCAGCCAAGAATGATTATACACAATCTGCACCAAACAGGGAAGGGCCCCAGGACCCGCTGCTGAAAAGGGAAAAGAGGGGAAGGTCTCCATTGTAAATATACACATTCCATAATTAACAAATTATAAGGATGCTGTGTCTTTCAGGCAGAAAAGAACCACAAGTATTCAGTTTTTCTCATTATGATTTCTAAAGAAAAACTATGATCTATTTGGGGTTTAGATGCAAGTTACCCATTCACACAGAATTTTTCCAGAAACAGGGTTCCATATATGCATAAAACTGTGAAATCAGCCAATTATTTTTAAATGAGCATTTATACAACTGCCATTTAGTATATGTAGAAAAAAGGCATAACTACTTAGAAGAAACCATACCATTTTTAAAAAAAGTTTTATTTCTTTATCATGAACATTAACATTTTATCTTTCATTCAGGGCATATTTTCTTCCTCGGATTGAATTGAAAACCTGTTAAGACACAGTTTAACCCATCAGATTTAATTATATTCTTTTTTTTCTAATACTAAGAGAAGGATACCTTAGGACCCTTCATCTAACATGTTTCAGTGAAAAGCAGATGAAATTGCAAATTACAGTAAAAATGTGCTCTCTACATTTTTTAAGATGAGTAAAATTAGTTTATCAAAGTCTCAGCCCAGTTCAATTCAGTTGATCTTAAGTGGTTAGCATTTCCTCTCTTGTTAAACCAGATCCTGGTTTTGTATGGGCAGAGACAGAAGCTGATTTTACAGCAGAGAGAGCAGCACATACTTCCCCACAGAGGGGATGGATTAGAAGCACCTATGACAAATGGGAGCTCCCTGAGCTAAAATTTACCAACCCACTTATCAGGATGACCAAAGCCATTTGTCAGGTAACAGACAGCTTGGTCACAACGCAACTGTGTGTGTCCTGAGCACATGAGACTATCAGCCCCGAAGGATAGCAGAAGAATATTTTTCCATCATTTCAAACCACAACTAAAATTAATTCAAACTGTGAAAAGGTTACGAAATCCCCTTCTTTGGCTAGAAATCTCTACATTAATCCTGAAGGACCATCAGATGGCAAAATCCATGTATGTGGACAAGCCAACCATTTAGTAATTTAGGGGAACAGCATAGCCAAGGCCACAAAGGCATATTACTAGTTGAAAAAACAATTATGTTTTTTTTTCTGCCCTCCATTTTTTTTTGATAATGCCCTCTAAGTAAATGACAGTACTAAGCAAGTATTTTCCTTTCTCATTTAAAATTAAAACTCTTCTTATGATTGCTTATAAAAAGCATGATTCCAGTTAATTTTTGTCTATTTTTGCTTCAGAATCAGAAAGGTTTAAATTAAAGATAAGACTGTTAGTCATCTGTGCTTTTCTTACCAACTGACAAGGGTGGAACAGCAACACTGCAGATCTTAAAAACACAACGTTAAAGGCTTTGGTTTTTGGTGGGATTTTATTCTCTTGACCACCACCACCATCCCTTATCCATTTTCAAGGTTAGAAAAAATGACCATCCCAAGAAAAATAATTATCTCTCTGGGAAAAAGAAAGATAAACAAGTCTATGACACCATACCCACCTAGAAACCGAGAACTACTTTGGAATCATTTATATTCATTTCTGTAGCTTGCCAGGGATTTCAATCACCTTTTTGAAAAGAGAATGATCTGGTAAATACTCGACTCTGAGAATACCTACTACCAACATCAAAAAGCAAAGAAACTAATTTTTTAAGCCAAAAATCTGTACTAACACATATAATCTCTTAATGTGCCTAAGTTAATTTCTATACCAATGCAATGAATGAATTGACTGATCTTCCCAACTCCACTAATTATTAAAATCCACCTGCTTATTCTAATGCTAGTCACCAAGAGCTAGACTCCATTTTCCAATAAAAATGAGCCCTATGTAGCATTAGGTCTGAATCCTAAAATTCAGAACAGGCATATCATTTTTTAAGGCATATTTCCTATATCCTCAGCTACTAGGGGGAAAGCTATAAATGCCCTATTCTCTCTCTTAAATGTGGATATCAATACATAGTACAAAATTTTTTAAAGAGTTTTTAACAACTGACTTACATGATCATTTTTCTAACACAGCAATACAGTAACAGACCTATCTCAAAAGTCTGTTTTGGGACATACTTTTCATATCTTATTGGTTACAGCCCTTGAGCCAGAAAAAGATAAAGACAATAAGGCCATCCATACATAATTAAATATTTCTCTATCTAACCTGGGGCAAACTCAGAGTATTTGAGTAAGTCTAAAAACAAATAGAAAATGACTGTTTGAGCTTTCATTTTGTTATTGCAAACATTTGGAAACTTCTACAACTCCAGCTAACCTTCTTCCTCTTAAAAAAAAAAAAATCTGATATATGGAATATTTGGTGAACCTTCCTATCAACCCTAAGATGGAAACTAAAAATACAGTCCAAATACATTGTTTTCATTCACGTTCAAGAGCCATTTTGGGGTGGTGGGGTGGGAGGTGGGCAAATGGGTTGGGAAGAAAATACTATTATGCAGGTGGTCTTGGGGGAGAGGGTAACAAAGTGCAGTGTACAGGAAAGTTTTCTTATTAAAATTGTGTATACTATAAAAAGTGAATGTCTCTATTTTTTTTTACTTTGATAACCTATCAATTTTGACATATGAAACTTGAAAAGCTGTTTGTGACAGATACAGAAATCCTGAATGAACAGTTGTTTTGTACCATGTTCCTCTACAATGCCAAGTGTGTCAATACAAAAAAGAGGGGCAGCTAATCATCACCTGTCTTCATTTAGAGAGGCAAAATTAGGCTAAGAAGGAAGTAAAAGTAAATGGAGGAGATGATAGGAGGTAAGGATGGGCCTTAAAAGCCATCATGCAGTGAGCAGCTGTTCTGTCACAAGCCATAGCAAGTAGACAAACAGCTGTCCCAGGCTCACAAAGTCTGGGTTTGGCTACGCCCCTCCCAATCCTCTCCTACAGTGGACTGCACCCACAGCCTGAAGAGCTTCAAAAAAGTCACCCAATTGCCTGTGCTTAGCAAACAGCAACATGGCTTCTACCTCAGAGGTTAGTTGTGGTAGATCCCAGCAGTACCCTGCACACCACTCCTACAAGGAAAGTCCACAAGTGCTCAAACACTGGGACCATTAGGATCTCTATATGACCTACTCTACCCCACATGCCAAGTCAGATGAGGAAAGAAAGAGAAGATCTCTAACTACAGTTGACCCTTTAATGAGGTTGGGGTGTCAGAGATGCTGACCGCCACACACACATGCGCATACACACACACACAGCCAAAAATTCACATATCTTACTGATAACAGTCAATTAACAAGTATTTGTATGTTATATTTCTTATATACTGTATCCTTAAATAAACTAGAGGAAAAAATGTCATCAAGAAAATTATAAGGAAAAGAAAATATGTTTACTATTCATTAAGTGGAAATGCAGCATCATTTTCATTGGATTTTTTTTTTTTTTATTGAATGGTAACTATGTACATTAATGCACTTCTGGGGTACAGTGTGGGGTTTTCACATGCAAGAAATGCAGCATCATAAAGGTTTTTATCCTTAGCAGTCTTCGTGATGAGTAAACTAAGGACAAGGAGGAAGAGCAGGTGTTGGTCTTGCTGTCTCAGGGGTGGCAGAGGTGAACAAAAATCTCCATATAAGGGATCTGCACAATTCAAGCCCATTGTTCAAAAGCTTACCATAATAATGTCCTTGCCTGGCATAGATAAACACCCTCAGGATAGCATGTTATACCTGGGCAGCACTGGGGCAGAAACTACACTGGCCTCTAGGAGCTGATTGCCAAGAGTCGGCCATACTTGCCAGGATGCACTTACTGCTTCTCCAGACCCAAAGTGCATGGTAAGACCAGATGGGAGAATAAACAAGGCCACCCTCTGTCCACTGCCCAGAGATGCTGGGATGAGACAGGCTAAGAGAACTTAACACCAGGAATTTCAGCAGTAACTAGGACAGAGGCAGGATGCACAGCACACAATTTTACTGTTAATCTCATCCTATATGCACTAGAGGGCACAGGAGATGGTACTTTTAAATTGCATAAAAGGAACAAATTCCTACATGTGTTAGACAACTGACAGAGGCAGAGCTTATTAACATAATTCTCATACATTTTAATCTTGCAAATCTCATGTAAAGCTACGTCTAATTTCTTTATCAGTTATTTTAATTAATTTTGCCTGTATGTCACAGCATTCTCAGGTTTCCACTCAAATATGTAATAGATTTCTTCAAGATCTGTTTAAAGAGATTCTTTTTTTCCTTTCTTTAAATATATCTAGCCAGCTGGGGTAACTCAAGTCTCCCTTAGAGAGACAAATGTATTACAAATTGTCTTTTACAAAGAGAAAAACAGGAAAAGAGGTGAAAGTCATAGCTATTACAAACATCCCTCAGCATGAGTTTGACCTTCCTCCTCCCTAGCGGATGTACTGGAAATACTCTTTAAGAGACAAATCTTGAACCTCCCTTTCTATCACTGAAAGGGATGGGATAGTAAAGAGCAAGAAATTTCCAAAGGCAAATAAAATGAGGCACCCTATCCTGCAAAGCCCACAAACTAAAATACTATTCCTCTATACATGAAGCCAGAGAGCAAAGCCTATAGCCCAAAGCCTCCAACTCAGGAACTCCCTGATAAAACCAGCACGAAGGAGCATCTGTAAACAACCATCCTGAGAGGCAGAGGCCAATGGCTCATCCCTCACATGGGAACTAGATTTTAAAACTGCAGCCCCAGAGACAAAGCCTTTTTACAGCTTTCAAGAGACTCTACCAAGAACCTCCTAGAAGAGACATAAAAACATCAAACGTTAACTTTATTGAATGTTCATTCACAATTTTGTTTTTAGAGCCTAAGAACTCCATTTAGGCCCTGGTATCCCCTTCCCCCTAAAAGTTACACAATCTCCAGGTTGCTTTTCATGGAAAATCAGACAAAAATGCTATAGCCATTTATATTAGTCCACCTATTTCATCATCATGAGGGCCAAAAAAGTTCTTCTGATGAACAAAACCATTTTCCATTGCCTACCTTACTTCCCAAAAACCTCTGAAAAGAATGTATTTATCATTTACTTATAACCTACTTCTAGAGTTAAGGAAACTTAGAAAGATATATTCATATATATAGAAGAGTTGAAATAAAGATTAAAAAAGATCAAAAGCAAGGATTCTTAACCTCAAGAGTCTAGGATACGTTTCAGAGGATGCAACAACCTCTTGAAATAATAATGCAATATATTATTCGTGAGTCCAGAGATTTCAGCAGATCCTCAAGAGTTTTGATAAAACACAAAATAGGGTTAGGAAGTTCTAGTTAGGAAAAGTTATCTAATAGTCATCAATGACATAGTTATCTCTAGTCTCTACCGATTTGGCACTGATCTTTCTAGTGGCCATTTGCAAAGAACCAACAGTTTTCTTGTGATAAAATAAAGACACTTAAATGCAAACATCTGTGAATTATTTATAAAATGGAGCCAGTTGTAGGAACAATAAGGAAATATGTCAAAATGTATCTCTAAGGAGGTTCTGGGGGATAGGAAGACTTGTTCTTCATGTTTAAAAAAAAAAAAAAAAAACCATGGGTAAGGTACCTAACATAAGCATGCTGCATGCTTTGTAATGACCTAACATTTTTTGTGCCCCAAGGCTGGAGAAAGAAAGTATGCAAGAATGACTGAGTACCCTCTTGGAAGAACAGCTCATGTTTCCTCCTTAACGCATCCCTGGGACCCATGCTACTGTGTTCCAACACACAAGAGACACCCAGTAAATACTCACTATGTTACATCACACATCTTCTAGGCTAGAAGTATAATTTATTTATTTATTTATTTATTTATTTATTTGGAGACAGAGCCTCAAGCTGTCTCCCTGGGTAGAGTGCCATGGCATCACAGCTCACAGCAACCTCCAACTCCTGGGCTCAAGCGAGTCTCCTGCCTCAGCCTCCCAAGTAGCTGGGACTACAGGTGCCCACCACAACACCTGGCCATTTTTTTGGTGGCAGCCATCATTGTTGTTTGGCGGGCCCGGGCTGGGGATTCGAACCCGCCACCTTAGATGTATGTGGCTGGCGCCTTAGCCGCCTGAGCCACAGGCACCGAGCCTAGAAGTGTAATTTAAAATTAAAATCCTCTTTCACTACATCTAGAACAAACAGAAGCACCTATCATACACCATCTCTGGTTGTGCTAATGACAATCATAAGTTTTCTTTGGGTAAGAATCTATAAAATGATAACTAATTTCCTGAGAAAGAACACATTAAAAAAAAATAAAGCAATCATTGGTCTGAATTTAACTGTCCATTGGTATGATTTTAACTGTCTATTTCAACTTAGTCTACAAGCAATCAGAAAACTAGATTTTTAACAAGAACAAGTAAAGTAGCATATTTAGGAGGCCTGCTCCACACTTGAGCCTACGACCCTGGAAAATCTTTCAACCTCTATACGTGCCTTGGGCCCTTCATCTCTAAAACAGAATAAACAACAGTACAATCATAGGAGGATTTATTCATGTAAAGTCCTGAGGCTAGCACATAGTAAGTGCACAAAAACATTTGCTATTTTAACAGTATCATGTAGAGAATGAAAAGCAATCAATTCATTAACTAGAGAATGTAAATCACATTAGAGACGTAAAATCCACATGTTGCTTCCTAAAACTCCCTATTTTTTAGTTTTTCTTCTCTCATGAAGTTAATAATGTTCAGAATCCACAATTAAGATAATTAGCCAGTTTTCAGTTAGCCTCAATGGCCTAGTTACATCTAATACTGATATAATAAAACTGACCACATTATCTCATAATCAAGTCATCTACTTTATAAAATGTATTAAATTAGATGTGTTATTGCTCTGGATTAGCTTTATGGATCAAGGCTGAATTTCTAAAGGTTTAAATTCTCTAATTCCGAAATTCCTTCCAAGTAAGGAAGTCACTTAAATCAAGTGATCCTTCTTTTCTTTGTTCAATAAAATCACATAGGAGAATACATACTATCCATTCTCATAAATGGATATCATTTTTTTCAAAAAAAAGTAAGAAATAATCTCATTGATGTTTCAGCTTCTGACAATTATATTTTAGGACAAAATATGTGGCTGAAAATTAAGGATTGCTATTTATGTTTCTTTTTACTTAGAAAAATATACTGTAAGTCTAACACATCTAATTTAGGAAGCAGCCCTTCCAATTTTGGCAGATTTGGTTCCAAGGTAGATTTGCCAGAATTATTGAGGGGTGCAGCAAGGAAAGGTATGACAATTTAAAAACACAAAGATAACCCATTAGTCCAATGCATGAGAGAGAGGGTATGTTTCACAATAACTAGATAGTGAACCTCCTTATTACCAAAATCTCTATTTGGTATAAAGCTTCCTCAGAATTAACCTATCTAATGAAATACATTGTCTTGTTAGAACCTGCAGGCCTTATGGCCCAGATTTTTTAAGTCAAGAACGTATTTCTTGGCATTGTGTTTCCAAGAATGATCTAGTTTATGCAATAAGGAAAAACCACTTTATCTCCTCCTTCACTGGGGTTAGGCCTAGTTAGGGTTAGAAGATCAGGCATTGTAACTATGCCCTGACAATGTTATTTCTCTTTGATCAATCTTCTATTTTCCTTCAAAATTTATCTGAGGGGAAACCTACCATCCTTAGCACACTCCTGTAGGCAATAGGATTAGTGCCAAATCACCATATCTCCCACAACTTCTCTCCATTTTTCCACCTAAGGCTCAGTGTTATGGCTCAGGCCTGACCTTGATCTTACCACTACAAAAAACCAAAGAAAATCACCTTACTAAGGGGAAACAATTTAGTTACAGTATATCAACTGCTGAAGAGAGCACCCACTTCCTAAGAAATATCTATAATTTACATAATATTCACCAACTCTACAAAACTAAATGCTTACCAACTGCAAAGTGATCCATACAATTTGGGGATTATATCAGAACTACGATCACCCATCTGCATTATCTTCTCAATCTACCCTTCTCTTGGATAGATTCAAGTACAAAATAATGTTTATTCATTTTGATTTCACTTTCAAAATACTAGAATACCAACCACTTTAGTGGTACCCTTTTTGGTCAGCACAGTGGCATGTGCCTATAATCCCAACACAGGAATTTGAGACCAGTTTATGTGACACAGCAAGATCTATATCTACCCCCCCAAAAAATCACATATATATATATATACACACACACACATATACATATACATATATATATATATACATGCATGCATAAAATAGCTGGGCACGGTTGTATATACCTGTAATCCTAGTTTCTTGAGAGACTAAGATGGGAAGGAATTTGAAACCAGGAATTTGAGGTTATAGTGAGCTATTTATTGTGCCCCTGCACTCCAAGTTGGGTGACAGAGCAAGGCTCCATCTCCTAAAAAAAAAAAGAAAAATTACCTTTTGGGCTTTAATAATTAGCAGTTACTCTGGCTTTCTGACTCCAATTCTTTTTTTTTTTTTTTTTTGAGACAGAGCCTCAAGCTGTCCCCCTGG
>NW_003852398.1:37130807-37134637 GCF_000181295.1 Otolemur garnettii
CATTGTTGTTTGGCGGGTCCGGGCTGGGGATTCAAACCTGCCACCTTAGGTGTACGTGGCTGGCGCCTTAGCCGGTTGAGCTATAGGCGCCGAGCCTGACTCCAATTCTTTAATACCCTTTACACCTTTAATATGAACAGCCATTTTCCTGTTTTTATTTGGAGATGAGAAATATGAATTAGGGCATAGAGGACACGGCTATGAAAAGGCTAGGAATATAGAATTCTTGGGGAAACAGTAAGTGGTAATTCTTACTTCCCTCATCTATGCTCTAAAAAATTTCATCCCAGTTTTCTCAAGATTCCAGTGAACTGACCACAAAATCAGTTATGACTTTTCATGTGAAAGTTAAAACTCTGCCATGGTTTTTTGAACCAAACAGAGAAAAAGGAAGATCAGGCATTGTAACTATGCCCTGACAATGTTACTTCTCTTTGATCAATCTTCTATTTTCCTTCAAAATTTGTCTGAGGGGAAACCTACCATCCTTAGCACACTCCTGTAGGCAATAGGATTAGTGCCAAATCACCACATCTCCCTCTTTTTTCCTGATGATTCCTTCAGGCCAGTGTATGCAAAACTGCTCTCTGACCCTTGCCATCAACTTCCAACAACTAGAGCCCATTTGATTGTTTTGTTAAAACTGCCAGTCCTAAGGATTTATCTATTACTCTACATGAAAACCTAGTAACAAATGGTCAAGAATTTTCTTCTTTTTGATGTAGCATTCCTGACGTGTCAAATGACATTACAGCACATAAGCGATATCGCCATCTAGACACCCAATTTGTGCTCACTTAGATGTGAGATGAATCACAGATAGATTATAAAGAACAAGATAAACTGTAAAAGGATTTATCTAAAATCTACTTGATAGTTCCATTAAATTCATCATCCTAATTTATAACTAAAATTATTAAAGTAATGTATTTCCATTAAAAACATAAATCTACTGTTTTCACCAAAACAAAAATCAGTATTTTGAAATACTGACCTTTGAAACATTTTTATGTCAATCTTTAAACACACACCCCTCTGTTTAAATTGAGGAGGGAGTCTGAGGAATAGATATAACCTATAAAAAGCTAGATTTTTTTATCCTGTTATTTGTAACTAGCATTTTTTTTGTAACTAGCATTTTAATTTTAACTAATTCTAAGACCTGATAGCAATTAAAATTAAGATGACTGTAGACAGAATATATTGACAAGGGTAGGAATGGAAAACTATTAAGATTCAGTTTGTGACATTTTAAAAGTAGAATGTTTATTAGCTGTCCAAGTAGTGATGGTTAGTCCAGGGGAAAGGTACAGGCTGGAAATATAAATTTAGAAGTTCTCATCAGGAAATAAAGGTATTTCAAGTCATAAGCCTAAGGCTCAGTGCTATGGCTCAAGCCTATAATCCTAACACTCAGGGAGGTGAAGGTGGGTAGATAAGCTTGAGCTTAGGAGTTTGAGAAAAGCTTGAGCAAGAGAGAGATCCTGTCTCTACCAGAAAAAGAAAAACTAGCTGGGCATAGTGGTGCATGCCACTTGGGAGGCTGAGGCAAAGAAGATTGCTCAAGCTCAAGAGTTTGAGGTTGCTGTGAGCTATGATGCCACTGTATTCTACCCAGAGTGACAGAGTGCAACTATCTGAAAATAAAAATAAAAATAAGCTTAGATGAGATTGCCAAGGGATTGCGTATAGATGGAAAAGAGACTCACAGAATCACACTTTCTTCTAGACCAATCTGAGGGATTCTTTTTTTGCAGTTTTAGGCCAGGGCTAGGTTTGAACCCACCACCTCCGGCATATGGGACCGGCGCCCTATCCTTTTGAGCCACAGGCGCCACCCAGTCTGAGGAATTTTTAAACAAATTTATCAAATGGCAGTCAATGAAAAAAAGATGGATTTCAAGGACACTAACCCTCAATATCAAAGCCACTTAAGCAAAACATGTTCTAATGGAAAACTTAATGGGAATATGATATGCTTAATTCATGAAAATAATCTGAAACATTACATAACAAAGAAATTTTTATTAATTAGGGAACTGTGCCTACACTGCTTTAGGAATCATGCATGATGACTATGATAGAAGTCATCATTCATGAGACCTCTCTGAGTGTGTTCTTCATACCAAGAAAGTGCTATAGTCAGCCCTGTCCTCAATGAAGTAAACATAATAAACTAAAGAACTAATGAAAGATCATAGAATAATCAGAAAAGCAGGGTTTAGTTCTGGGGGGAAATATAGCTCATGTAGCTGAACTTCAAGATAACCAAATACTTAATAAAAAGATAACATATAATTTTACTTATCTTGGTAGATATTTGGGTTACAAGGTATGTATATTTACCCAAACTCAGAAAACAGTACACTTAAGATTGGACTTTTCAACCAGGCATAGTGGCTCACACTGTAATCCTAGCCCTCTGGGAGGCTAAGGTGAGAGGATCCCTCGACCTCAGAAGTTTGAGACTAGCCTTAGGAAAAGCAAGACCCTGTATCTAAGAAAAACAGAAAAATTGGTGGTATGTGCCTGTCATCCCAGTGACTTGAGAAGCTTAGGCCGGAGGACTGCTTGAACCCAGGAATTTGAGGTTGCAGAAGACTTATGACGACACCATTGTACTCTAGCCAGGCGACAGAGCAAGACTCTGTCTTAAAAAAGGGGGGCAGGGGTAAAAACTAGTTATGGGAACTTACATAATTATTAAATCTCCATGCATAAACAGTACCAAATTCATGATTTGGTAATTAAATATGAATTGGATAGTGCCACCCAGAACAGGAAAGTACTTGAAGAACGCAGTGGAGAAATGAACCTTACATTTGGTACAAAAGGAACAGCAGGATTTCAATATAGCTGGGTGCAAGGGTAGCCAGAGATGCTAATCTGACAGATGACGCCAGTTAAGTGCAGCTACTCTGGGCCTGACCAAAGTAGGACCTCACACTGAGGCCAGGAGGGGAACTTAGTTTTAAGATGGTCAATAAGCCAAGATATCTGAAGAGAGTAGATCGTGATGATCAAAGCAATGACTTAGAGAGATGTATTCTGATGATTATTCTTGTTTTGTAAAGAATAATCCATACCTTCTACTATCAGAAAAGGCCTACGATGGTAAACAAAGGGAAGAGATTTATTGAAAGGGCAGTTTAGGGTAAGAACCAATAATGGCCAGTTGAGAAAGAACAAACAACTTTTTCCAAGAGAAATGGGCAGCATGTTGGGACATGAGGGAAACACATGGAAGAAATCATTTATTCACCAAGATGTACCAATGAGAGCATCAGAATTCCCATGTTAACTTTCAAGTGTTCACTATTAATCTCTAGTCTGAAACTATTTTGTGAAAAGCAACCGGATTTCTTTCTAATATATTTCCTTATTATCAGCCTTCTTTTGAAGTCTCAATAAGGACTTCCACTCACGAATTAGGCACAAAAAAGACAATACCAACTTCTACTTTATAAAATGTGGAGTATAGACATGGAAAAAGCTCTTGCTTGGGTTCCATTTACCCTAGTAAATTTACCCTTTTTCTGATCTTAATCATGTAATATTCTTAAATGTTTAACAAGATAAAATTTTTAAATTCTAAAACATTAATTTCTGGTTCCCTATATGTGGTGCAAATGTTAAACAGAAATGCAGCAGCATAGTATAGTAACAACCTGTTAATTTTACTCCCTCACATACTACAAAACAATCTTATTATAAGGTCCTATTTGTTACTTTCACATATAAGACTTTCATTAACGGCATCAATGTTAGAAATCTCAGTGGAATTGCTGAGTTTTTAAGTGGCATGGTTGCCAATATAATTTTTTTTTTTT
>NW_003852398.1:37135572-37152459 GCF_000181295.1 Otolemur garnettii
GATGAATGACACCTTAAAGGTTATACCTCATAATAGCAACAACAAGTGTCAGGATTTTAGAATCCATTCTACATACAAAAAAAAAAAAAAAAAAAAAGCTGGCTGGTTTGCCTGCTTGGTTAAAACATGAAGGTTAAAAAGCCAATTATGGGCTAAGTCTTTGGGCCAACCATTTTTGCTCTTACATTCTAAACTCCAAAATTTTCTTCACTCTGAAATCCAAAGGATCTGTCAAGAGGTACTCAAAAATGTGGGATAAGTGAAAATGTATGACCAATCTTACAGGGAAAATCACATGTCCCAGGGAATGTGAAATACCTCTGCATACACAGGATTATATTATATAAGACATCATTATCCTTTTTATTTATCTATTTTTGGAGGGTGAGACAAAGTCTCAAGCTATCACCCTGGGTAGAGTGCCATGCATCACCGCTCATAGCAACCTCAGACTCTTGGGCTTAAGTCATTCTCTTGCCTCAGCCTCCCAAGTAGCTGGGACTACAGGCACCCACCACAATGCCCAGCTATTTTGTTGTTGCTGTTGCAGTTGTCATCATTGTTTTAGCAGACCCAGGCTGGGTTGGAACCCTGCCAGCCCTAGTATATATGGCTGGCGCCCTACCCAATGAGTATGGGCGCTGCCTATTACCCTTTTTAAAGGATACTATCTACATAGAATAAAAAGGAACAAAATAGCCAACAAAAGTGAGTCAATAGAAAGGGAAATGAAAAATAAATACAGGGGCAGTGCCTGTGGCTCAAAGGAATAGGGCGCCAGCCCCATATGCCAGAGGTGGCGGGTTCAAAACCCAGCCCTAGCCAAAAACTGCAAAAAAATAAATAAATAAATAAATAAATAATAAAATTAAATTAAAAATACAGAGAGACTTAGCAGGAATTTTTTCTAATAGAGAGGCCTAGTGGGTCAAATCAGTTCTGCCTTTAAAATCCTTTATTCTATTTTCACTGTAACGCATAATTTCCTTTTTTTGAGACAGAGTTTCGTTATGTCATCCTCATTAGAGTGTTGTGGCATCACAGCTCGCAGCAACCTCAAACTCTTGGGATTAAGCAATTCTTTTGCCTCAGCCTCCTGAGTAGCTAGGACTACAGGCACCCACTACAACATCCACCTAGTTTTTGGTTGCACTTGTCATTGTTATTTAGCAGGTCCAGGCCAGGCTTGAACTCGCCAGCTTTGGTGTATGTGGCCAGTGCCCTACTCACTGAGCTACGGGCACCAACTCATAATTTCTTTTTTTTTTTGATTAATAGCCCTTGTAGTCCAGTATCTTCTACTTGGACTAGAAGTAGATATTTCATTTTAAACTCTAGCATGCTTTGGAGATCATAAAACTTTGCAGGGAGTGGAGAAAGTAAAGCACCTTTTTTTTTTTTTTTGGTAGAGACAGAGTCTCACTTTATCACCCTCGGTAGAGTGCTGTGGCATCACACAGCTCACAGCAAAATGCCCAGCTATTTTTTTGTTGCTGTTTGAACCTGCCACCCTCAGTATATGGGGCCAGCACTCTACCCACTGAGCCACAGGCACTACCCAAAAGCAACATACAAATTTTGTGTATATATATATATTAATTTTGTTATGCTTCAGACAAGGTTGTAAGTGTGCCCATCACCCAGACAGTGCTCACTGTACCCATTAGAAGGGTTTTCACCCACTTCTCCTTTACCCTTTCCCCTGCTTGATTCTCACTGAGTTTTACTTCTCTCTGTGCACATGTGTGCTCATCAGTTAGTTCCAGTTTAACAGTGAGTATTGTGATATTTATTTTTCCATTCTTTGGATGCTTCACTTAAGATACTGGTCTCCAGTTCTATCCAAATTGTTGCAAAAGGCTTTTGTTGGCTATCTTGTTCCTCTTTAATTCATTCTTCTTCGTGGCTGAATAGTATTCCATAGTATACATATACATTTTGTTAATCTACTCACATATTTATGGGGGCTTGGGTTGATTACAAATTTTGCAATTGTGAGTTATACTGCAATTAACAGTTGAGTACACCTGTCTTTTTGATAAAATGACTCCTCCTCCTCTGAGTAGATACCTAGTAGAGGGATTACTGGATCAAATGGTAGATCTACTTTTAATTCTTTGAAGAATCTTCAAAAATATGGAACACTTCACGAATTTGTATGTCATCCTCACACAGGGGCAATGCTAATCTTCTCTATATCTAACATCTCTCTATTTTACACTACTGCAGTCTCAAGAGTTTGTTAAATTGTTCTGTTTGTCTCCCACTTAAGTTTCTCTTCAGTGATGCCTGGCAACCTTCTCATTCAAGTATTTTATTCTGTTCTTACATGGGCACTCTCAAGCATTTACCCTTTCCACTTAAGTCTATATAAGAAAGTGTATGTGCAGACATAAGTGCATGCCCTCAGCTATGGGAAAATAGAAGCAAACAACCCCAGATTGACACAAAATAGCCCCTACTTATTTTAAAGAGAAAGCCATTATTTACTTCATCTTTTGTCAAAGATTTTTTTTTTTGTAACTGTGCTGCCCACCCATCTGATTCTGAGTCTTGTCCTGCTTCTGCTTAATTTGAAAAAGAGCCAGTCACTTGAACATATGTAGACATTCAGTGCTTATATTTGGAAACTTATATATCCACAAATAATTCACAGATATCCACTCAAATTCTGCAAATGTGGGTAAAAAATAAAAACAAAATCATTATTCTTAAAGCTATTTACAGGACAAAAATTTGCAGATATGATGTCAATGAGAATTGTGAAATGAAGGTTTATCACAGAATGTTATAGCAGGAAAAACTGAAAACCATGACTAAACCAGCCCTATGTTTGGGATTCTTCTTCCATCCAGGTCAAATGAATTTTGATCTTCTATAATTAAAATGGTCCATGTGAAAAAGAATTTTTTAAAAGTCTCAAAGCTGAAAGGCAGGCAATTAATTATTAGCTTATATTCAACCAAGTAATGTTTACAAAAGGAATCTGTATTTAGAATATGTCAATTTATATGAAACCCACATTTGAAATGTAAAGATTCTTTCCAAGAAACACCAAACTGAAGTTGTCTTTCATAAAAGAAACATAAAGGCAACAGCCTCAAATAAACTGTTTAATCTACTCCCATAATTGCACAATGTCAAATGCCTTGTATGTCTTCCCTAGTTGCTTTGCTTCTATGATTTAACCTTGAAGTACACAAACATGTAGATGTGTGTGTATCATCTAAGGTGGGAGAAGACATTGTTACCCACAATAGGAAATCCCTAGCCATAACAAAAGATAAACACATATATATGAAAATTAAAACACTTTGATATGTTTTTTTAAAAAACATATGCAATGTTAAAAGGCAAATGACAGATTTAGAAAAATACATGTAGGCTTGGTGCCTGTGGCTCAAGTGGCTAAGGCACGAGCCACCTACACCTAAGGTGGCAGGTTCAAATCCAGCCCAGGCCCACCAAACAATAATGATAGGCTGCAACCAAAAACTAGCCAGGCATTGTGGTGGGCGCCTGTGGTCCCAGCTACCTGGGAGGCTGAGGCAGGAGACTCACTTGAGCCCAGGAGTTGGAGGTTACTGTGAGCTATGAGCCACAGCACTCTACCCAGGGGGATAGCTTGAGGCTCTGTCTCAAAAAAAGAAAAGAAAAATACATGTAAAGCATTGGGCAGATATTAGGTAAACATTAAATAGCTATAATTTACGAAGAGCTCCAGCAAAGAAAAAGATAGACACAACTTTGGGGAAATGGGCAAAGGATATGAAAAGGCACGTCACAAAAGAGCAAATCCAATGACTTACAGCTATATGAATTCAACAGTGGCCAGGAGAAACACAAATTAAAGTAAAAGTCAGCTACTGCTTCACACTCATAAGACCATCAATAACAAATAACACTGGCAGGATATCACCTAATGTATACAATGTGAGGGTGTTCAACCCACCCGGTGAAGGGCTCAACTGCAACTTGAACTTTACCTTAGAAATGTTTAGGTTAAAAAATGTTTAACCTAAACATTTGTATCCTCATATTAATCTGAACTTAAATAATAAATGTGAATTACTTGTAAAAATAAAATAAAACGAATAACACTGAATGTTAGAGAGGATATGAAGAAAAGGCTATTTTTTTACGTTAGAGAAAGAACTAACTCTAGCTTAACCTTTTATGGAAAATAATCTATCAGCTTTTGTTCAAATAAAAGAAATATGTATCTTTCAATCCAGCAATCTCACAGAAATAAAATCCAGGATTTAGCACACAGAAAAAAGGACCAACATAAGGATATACCCTTAAGGATGTTTACTGCAACACTGTTCATGGTGCTTTAAAAAAAACTTTAAGCAAATGCTCACAGCAAGAGGGAATGATCAAATATTTTATAGAGTAGCCACACCATGAACAATTACTCACCAATACAAACAATGAATCAGAGGTATGGTGGGCATGGCGGCCTATTAATCCCAGCACTCTATGAAGCCAAGGTAGCAGGATCACTTGGGGCCAGGAGTTCAAGGGTGCAGTAAGAAATGACTGGGCCACTGTACACTAGCCTGGGCGACAGAGCAAGACCCTAACTCTTAAACTGAAACACTCTATATTTTGGCAAGAAGGGAAGGGAAGTAGCAGTGATCTATCATATAGGCAGAGGAAAGTATAGAGATAATTTATTCCAGATTGCTGACACTGGTTCCTTAGGGGAGAGGATGTTAGATGTAGACAGATATTAGTGGGAGGAGAGGGGAAGGAGGGAAATAAGAACCTGGCTGGTACATAAACCACATTTGTGGAAAAGCTGTACATACATATAAATTTAAAGAGCAGACATGTGCCTTTACATATTTTCGTACTGTACAGCTGTAAGTGTTAAAGTGAAACCTAATTTCTTATGATTATATTAAAGAGGAAATACAGGCAACCTAAGAGAAGCTATATAGTCATGAGATTCAATGAATCTTGGAAAGGCGATTGACAACTATATACACAGCCCTCTCAGAACAAAAAGCAGAAGATGGGAAGCGTGAAAGCAGTGGAGAAGAGGATGTACCATGGGAAGAGACTGCAATCATCATCCTGGAACACTGCTCAAGAAAGAGTGTTAAAAGTAAGCACCTACCTGAACTGAGCTTGGAAGCAAAAAAATGTCAGTGTGGAAGGAGGCATTTCAATATTAGCCCACAGCCTCACTGGCAAGGATCATCTCCAGAGGGATACACTGAGGCACTATTAGAAGTAATGAAATATTCCACACCCCATTCAAGTACTTAAAAAGTTAATGCCACGCCCAGTAAAGGTCTCTAAAAGAGAAAGATAATAAGACAAAGGGGAAAGAGACCTTCTAGACCGCACACTGCTTTGTCCCATTGTCTTCTCTATACTCTACAGGGAATGCCTACAAGTGCTACCAAGTTCTAGGGTGTGTAAGTTCTCTTAAACAATAAGCTAGCCAGCTTATTAAAGAACAAAAAAATCCTCATTTATAACAGCTTTTTCCTCTATTGCTAAATTAAAAAAAAAATACAAAGAAAACATAAACATGACTTATAGAAAATGAATAGGAAAAGAAACTATATAGAGAGAGTAATGAAATAAAAGACTTTCAAATGCAATCACTAAATAAATCCAAAATGAGTGGGAAAGAATGAGGTTTTTATACAGAGATACATATACAAAATTCACTTGCGAGCATGAACATTGATAATCAGAGCTACACTTCCCCATGCCAGATAACTCAGAATTAACTGTAAAGAAGTATGCCAGACCTAAGCAAATTGTACATTTTAATAGTAAAGAGAACGTATTATGAATCTGGGAATAAGGCCACCAACTTCAGGCAAGACAGTTAAGACAAATGGACAGCAATAAAATAACCTTTGCAACAATAGGAGGAACAAGTGGTGTTCAATAGGAACACACTTGCTAAAAATTAATACACTCTTTAGACATTATTATCAGAATGCACATAAAACAGAAAATTACACAAATATATTTGACCATTGCTGAAAAAGAAGAGGGGAGAAGAAAAAGAGAGTAGAGAGAACAAAACAAGCTCTTTTACTGAGAATGGTAAACGCAATTCTTTATAAATCACTGGAAATCAGAACAGTAAAAAAAAAAAAAATAGGACTTGAACAATTCAAATATAAAATTAAGTTATTAGCTGTGGTATTATGCAGCAGTAGTGACAGCAATGTCCCACAGTGTGCTGTTCTATTTACTCACAACCATGCTGTGTGCACAGGCACTATCATCATCCCCAACTTATGGTTGAGGAAATAGACTTTCTAAGTTTGGCTAACTTTTCATGCTCAGGGCAACTGTCAAGTATTAAAACTATGTCTCTCCATAGAAAATCCCTTTAATAACAAATTTATCTTAATGCCAAACAATGTGTAGATATTAGTAAATGCAGTTCAAACATCTCTGGAGGGAAAATAAGCTTCAAATTAGGTAGCCTGTACTGTCCCAGAAGCAAGACCACTGAATCTCAGCTAGGCAAAATAATTTTAAGGAAACAGAGGAGCCACTTGATTTATCTCTAGAAACACACATCTTCACAACAATATACTGGCCTATACAATTGCTGCCATTTTCAACTTTTACCTTCAATCCCTCAGTCCCAGATGAAGAAACACCAACTTCCAAGTTCCAAGCAACAACAACAGAACTGAAGGTAGTTGCCCAAACATTTATTAAATTTTTGTAATACATCAAAAATTTGCAGCCAGGTAAGGTGGTTCACGTCTATAATCCCAGAACTTCAGAAGGCCAGGAAGGGTAAATTGCTTGAGGTTAATTCAGAGTTCAGGCCAGCTTGGACAATACATTGAGACTCTGTCTCTACAAAAAAATTAAAAATTAGGGGCTTGGTACCTGTAGCTGTGGTTACGGCACCAGCCACATACACCAAGGCTGGTGGGTTCGAGCCCTGCCTGGGCCTGCTAAACAACAATGACAACTACAATTAAAAAAAAAAAAAAAAGCTGGGCATTGTGATGGGTGCCCCTAGTCCCAGCTACTTGGGAGGCTGAGGCAAGAGAATCGCTTAAACCCAAAAGTTTGAGGTTGCTAGAAGCTGTGATAACATGGCACTCCATCGAGAGTAACATAACAAGACTCTATCTCAAAAATAAATAAATGAAAATAATTTAAAAACTAAACAAAAATTAGCCAGGCATGGTGGCACATGCCCATAGTCCCAGCTCCTGGGGAGGCTAAGATGGGAGGATTGTTTGAGATTGGGGAGGGGAAAGGAAAGGGAAGGAGACGGGAGAGAAGGGAAGGGAAAGAAAAAGCTTAAGAAAATATTTTGAAAATTTCTTCTCTCTTATCAATTTGGTTTTGGTGCCTACTAAAGTTTGGTATGGTAGTAAGCACCAGTGGATGAAAGTAACAAGGCCTACAGAAAGTTAACACTAATGAAAAAAACCCTGGTAGTTATGATTAATATGTCCTCCTGTACAATTCATTTCTGCTTGTAAAGTTACTGCTGGTTTTTATAATGAAACTGAACAAACTTCTATGATAAAGCCTCGGGATCCTGAAAGTTGTAAGGAGGCTGCCAAATTTGACAAACACTTTACCATGGAAAATGCCAGCTCACTGGATTCGCTCAAGTTGACAGATTTGCAGCTTAGCTCTGCTGGACAGCACAAAACCAGACCCAAGCAGGACCAGCCTGGCTACTCTGGTGGCTGCATCACAAAGACTAGGAAAAGCCTGAGTAACAACAAAGTGAAAATTACTTGTTCAACTACAAGTACTATCCATGGACGCAAAAAAAGTAAAAATCAATTGTTGTTAGAGTAATTAATTTGGTTAAACAAGCTACTTCACTTACAACTTCTGCTGCATCTTTTTTCCTTCAAGAGCAAATGGACCCAGAATAAAGCTATTAAGATACTATGATATATTGTAAGTGTCAATATTTCCACCAAAATTTCTCCCCCACATACCTTTGATAGCAAAAAAAATCCAAACAAGTTATCTAAAACTTGTTATCAGAGTTATATAATTACATTCCAGTTGACTATATAGTATAATCTTTAAATAAGAATCTAAAATTCTTAAAATGTGATAATTTAGGGCCAACAATTTGCATGTTGCATAAATCCACAAGTTTTTCTCAGAGAAAGAACAAAAATGAAAAATGGTCAACTGAAATAATACCTTTCGATCTGATTTCTGAGTTTCTGAACTATTTTTGATTCAACAATCCTTAACTGAACATTTTTATATTTGCATTTATATTTTTATATTAAATAAGATAGCCACAGAAAATTGCAGGCCATAGTCTGTTCAACACAAAGCCAGAAGATTAAAGAGGCCAACCTTGTGCTTTTAACATAGCCCATGTAATTATGATGAAAATAACAGACATGCGCCATGCTTCAAAATGAGGAAAACATTCTTTATTTCATATACCATGAGCAAATTGCCTGATCTCCAGTAGGAAATATAAAAGACCTTTCACACATGTGAAAAAGCACATGAATATCTTTAGACAGCTTTACAAAGATATATTAAGATATATTAAAATATCATTCACATACAATTCACCCATTGAGAATAAACAGTTCAATGTTTTTTAACATATTCACAGATATGTGCAACCATTACCACAGTCAATTTTAGGGCAACTTGTCACCTCAAAAAGAAACTCTGTACCCTTTAGTTATTACCCCCACATCCCCATATGTGAATATTTATGTGCTAAATGGACATGATAATCATACTTGGTTATAAGCTAAAAAGTTATAAATTTGTTGTCCTTTTCTCATAAGTAATTTTTAGTAGAAATGTACTCTAAATTTGCTCCTTATACCTCCACGGTCACAAATTTACCCATTCTCTTCCAAAAGCTTTCCAGATAATTCCCGTTTGTGGAAAAAAATAAAAACGGGACCAAGGCAATAAAAACTCTTTTTAAGTATTCCTGTCACATATGCGAATACTCCACTTCTTCCTACCTACCAACCATTAAATAAAAATATATAAAGACAAAGCCCATAAACAATGTAAAAGGTCTCTTATCTAATACTATCTACAGAACCAGTAACCGCCCTTATTTTTCTTGGGTTTAGAAAAGTAGGAATGGGCTCCAAGTCAACTGTGCTTAACAGGGCCTTAAAGAATGTTAGACACTCTCTTTTTCCACCCACATTAAATACACACCCCCTAAAACTGTTGATTCACCGGATTCTCAGCTGCCAAAGAAAGCAGACTAGCTTAGTGTTTGACATTTCCTTTTGGCAGTCATTAGTCCTTAATGTGTCACTGTCTAGGGGCTAAATGCAATAGTTTTATTCATTTCTACTTTAGTAGCTCATTTTCTTGGACCTGAGGAAATGTATCAAAGGCTAAAACTACCCTAGAAGAAAGTTGCCAAGCTAAGATTTTATAACATAATAATAATATGAGCAAAACACCTCTTTCCACAAGCCCTTTATCACTAGTCTGAATCAGTCCTGGCTTCTTCCGCACTAACTTTCTACACAGGAACAAATTAAAGGAGAAAAAAACAAAACATTTTCTAAAACCTGTGACAATATCAGTGAGCCACCTACTCTAATGGGCAAAGAGCATTACTTCCACCCAGTTTTGCTTATTAAATGGTTCTTCATTTCCATCAAACCAAGACATTTGTTGTCCCATGCACATTATTTACTTTGTTTCTAAATCTTTTATAGTTTCTTCCTTAACCTACTCCTCATTGCCAATGAGCACCAACCCTTTTTTCTGTTTGCATATCCCATTTACTATAAATGTAAGATTTCCTTGTTCTCATTTTTACCCCTAAAAATACCAAAAAAGGGAAAAAAGAAAAAACAATAGCAAATGGAATGTCATTAGGTCAAACAAAGCTCTTTCCAACTAGAGATTGTGTCTTTTAATAATCAACTGCCAAAGTGAAGAATTTGAAATCATGCTGGCCAACAAAATAATGTTTAAGCAGCCCCCAAACCTGCAGAAGGCAAGCTCTCTCCTCACCCTCACCCAAAATGCCCTGATTATTGCCATTTGTTAAATTCCATTTGATCAAAGTCTAGTGAAAAACATGTAAACATCACTACTAAATTATATTACAGTAGTAATAAAAAGTTTCTTAGTATACATGACAGAGCTTTAAAAATATGACTGGGGGAAGGGCCAAAACTAAGGAAATACTTGAAGAATTACACAATGGAATGCCTAGATGATTAAGCAATGACAACTTTTTTTTTAAGAGACAGAGTCTCACTCTGTCGCCCTTGGTAGAGTGCTTTGGGGTCACAGCTCACAGCAATGTCCAGCTCTTGGACTTAGGCAATTCTCTTGCCTCAGCCTCCCGAATAGCTGGGACTACAAGCGCCCACCACAATGCCCAGCTATTTTTTTGTTGCAGTTTGGCCAGGGCCTGGTTTGAACTCACCACCCTTGGTATATGGGGCCAGCACCTTACTCACTGAACCATAGGCACTGCCCCTTTTGACCTTCTAAAATAGTGCTTGCTAAGAATTTAGCCAAGAAATTTCTGAATCACTCAGTAACTACAGGAGGTAACACTCCTGAAAGAATCCAGAACTCTAATGGAATCTACTGACACAGGATTTACTTTGAGCACAGGTGCAGAAGAGCTCAAGTACAGCTGGGCAACTGGCCTTAGCAGCAGTCATACAGGAGGCCTTGGAACAACTCTCTTAGCTGGTTACACCTTTCCCCAATCTCAAATACCTGACCGATTCTCACCCTCTTTGCTTCCTACCTAATTCACTGCTCACCCACAAATTCACTTTGCCAAGACCTCCATGACCCTGACTCTACTTAATGGAATCATTTCCTGCTTCAGTTCCTATTGCTAACCACATTATTTTCCCATTATTTACCCACACAAATTCCCAAAAGAATCTAATTGACCTAAGAAACAACATAAGACACCAGCCAGCCTGTGAACAAGAAAGTGAGAAGACAACTGAGCAAGACAAAACAAGCCCTTCCAGGAGTTGTAAAATAGACAAATATCTCCCAAAGGAAGTACCCATGGCAAGAAGCCCTTAGACTTCTAGATGCTGACACCTGCTCATATAACCACAATGATAAACGATATGCTTTTTTAAACTTTTTATTATGAGATTTTTCAAACATATCCACCCAAAGGATTGAAAATAGTAAAAGAACTTACTACTGTAATCATCAAACTTTTAACAATCATCAACTTCCATTTTCTTTTCTGTCTTTTTTTTTTTTTTTTGAAACAGAGTCTCAACTATTTTGCCCTCAGCAGAGTACTATGGTGTCACAGCTCACAGCAACCTCAAACTCTTGGGCTTAAGGGATTCTCTTGCCTCAGCCTCCCAAGTAGCTAGGACTACAGGCGCCTGCCACAATGCCTAGCTATTTTTTTGTTGGTGGTGTAGCTGTCATCATCAAATCTAATGGAAGTTTGAGGATTAAGGAGGACTGCCATTTGACCAAAACCTTAAGCCCAAAACATACAGTAATTTACTATTATCATAATTCTAAAATTAATATAATTCTAGTTCAGAATGATTTTAAGAAAATGGCTACTTTTGTTCTGGCTAGGAAAATCTAGTTGAAAAGGATAGTTTGAGCTTAGTCTCATTTGCCAAGAAATGAAAGATGTGCAGACAGCAAATAAGAACTAGCCAATGGAGTTAATATTTTTTAAACTGCTATGATTAGAAAGTTTAATTTCAAATTTTTTTATCTGAATGCTATAAAATCTAATATTGCTTCAAAAAAGAAAAATCTAGTATGCCTTCCTAGAGTTTTAAGATTTTACTTCCTTAATTAAGAAACTTTAATGGGGCTCAGCATCTGCAGCACAGTGGTTACGGCAAGGGCCACATGCACCGAGGGTGGGGGGCTGGAACCTGGCCCAGGCCAGCTAAACAACAACGACAACTGCAACAACAAAATAGCTGGGTGTTGGTGGCAGGCGCCTGTAGTCCCAGCTACTTGGGAGGCTGAGGCATGAGAATTGCTTAAGCCCAAGAGCTGTGATGCCACAGCACTCTACCCGAGGGCGAAGTAGAAAGACTGTCTCCAAAAAAAAAAAAAAAAAAACTCTAATGGTTTAAGAAAAATCAGCTTTAAAAGGGTAAAGCAGGTGAGAAGACCTTTTTACCACAACAGAATTCATTAAATAGGGTATATGTGAATGGCTTTTTAAAACCTAACAATTTTCCTGCATTTGGTAGCTTTATCTATCTTTCACCAATAGTACAGAATCTTAAAAGTAACATAAACATTATGTTCTGCTTCCCAGCAACAAGTGTAATTGTGAGTATGAGCCTTAAAGAGTATAGCTGACAGCCAGGCACAGAAATTCTAGCACTCCGGGAGGCCAAGGCAGGTAGATTGCTTGTGCTCAGGAGTTTGAGAGTAGCCTGAGCAAGAGCAAGACCCTGTCTCTACTAAAAACAGAAAAAACTAGCCAGATGTTGCAGCAGGCACCTGTAGTCCCAGCTATTCGAGAAGCTAAGGCAAGAAGATCATATAAGTATGACACCAAGGCACTCTACCCAGAGCGACAGAGTCGACTCTATCTCAAAAAAAAAAAAAAAAAAAGATTATAGTTGAGTATCATTAGTCAAATATTTATGATTTTTCAAGTCAAGCATGGTGGTTCATGGTTATAATTCTAGCACTTTAGAAGGCCAAGGTGGGAGGATCATTTGAGCCCATGAGTTCAAAACCAGCCTGGGTAACATGGCAAGACCTCATCTCTACAAAAAATTTAAAAATGAACTGGGTATGGTGACACACACTTGTAGCCTCATGTACTCAGGAAGCTCAGGCAAGAAGACTACTTGAATCCAAAAGTTTGAGACACATCAAGCTGTGATTGTGCCACTGTACCTCAGAGTGAACAACAGAGTAAAATTCTCTCTTAATTTAAAAAAAAAAAGTATGTTTTCCCTTCTTTATTTTTGAGACAGAGTCTCACTGTGTTGCTCTCTGTACAGTGCCACATGTCAGAGCTCACAGCAAGCTCAAACTCTTTGGCTCAAGTGATCCTCCGGCCTCAGCCTCCCAAGTAGCTGGGATTTACAGGTGCCTGCCACAATGTCTGGCTACTTTTAGAGATGGGTCTTGATCTTGCTTAGGCTGGTCTCAATTCCTGAGCTCAAGTAACCCACCCACCTTGGCCTCCCAGAGTGCTATGATTACAGGGTGATCCACCCAGCTATGATTTTTCTAATAAAATATTTCAAGACATTTCATTTGCAGAAATAATAAGCAATGCTCATGTAGACACAAGAATAATGACAAGCCCAAACATTAATTTTTTCATTCTTAGAAGATGACTCATATTTGACTCTACAAAACCAATAATTCTCTATCAAACCAGAAAGAAGTAATTTAGGACAACTATATTCCAGAATTAAATTTAAAGAAAACCTTGAAATGAGATGCCATGCTATAGTCTACTTGGTAGCCTACTGCAAAAAGTAAGATACCATGAAGGCAGTAGATTGTCTAATACAAGGTAAGGGATAGGGGAATGAGGGAGCAGGGAAAGGGGAGGAGTGAGAGGAAGGAGGGGTTCACCTCTTGGGGCTGGGACACAATTATAAGAGAGATTTTACCTAACAAATGCAATCAGTGTAAGCTAATTCTTTGTACCCTCAATGAATCCCAAACAATAAAAAATAAAAGCGAATAAGTTTAAACCAAAGAAAAAAAATTAAAATCCCTACAACTGGAATAAAACTACAGTAGGCTGATCATTTCAACACATGCAGAAATAATATTTATAAGACCATTTACTGACCATATGTCATTTTAGCATAAAGCAACTCAAAGTAGCTTCCTTATATGATGCTTCTAAATCATTTCATTATAAAAAGGCCCTAATGCTATTTTTAGAAAATGACCAAAAGTGTCAGTTTTCAACATTTTTTGTATAAATTATATCCAATATTCCACTTTAAAATAAGCTAGTGACTGACAAGGGCTTAATTAGCAGTCACCAGTTGGGAACAGATTCAACTCACAATACGCAAAGAATAAAAACATCCACTCGGAGAAAAAAAACATTAAATATTTCTGGCTTGGCGCCTATAGCTCAGCAGCTAAGGAACCAGCCACATATACTGGGGCTGGCAGGTTCAAACCAACCCAGGCCTGCCAAACAACAATGACAACTACAACAACAACAACAAAAAGCCACATGTTGTGGTGGGCACCTATAGTCCCAGCTACTTGAGGCAAGAGAATCACTTGAGCCCAGGAGTTTGAGGTTGCTGTGAGCCATGATGTCACAGCACTCTACTGAGGGCAACAAAGTGAGACTCTGTCTCAAAAATAATAATAGTAATAAAAAAAATAAAGATTTCTGTGCTTCTAATTTTGTATTACTAAGAACGGTATCAGCCAAAAGGGCAACTTTCAACAGAGGAGGGCCAAAATCAAGAAACTCCTGTCAGACAGAGTACTCCTCTCTCTATGGCAAGGATAGTCTGGAAACCTGGTGCTCAACATAGAATTTGAAGTGCCTGTCACATGGATGGAATCTCTAAATATAACTATATTTAATGGAGGGTGGGGAAAAGAGCAAAGATGTGTGCTGGGGGTGTGTGTGTGTGTGTGTATAAAATACGGCTGGTTTGAGGGCAGAAAAACATGCATATACACTCAGTACTAAACTGCCATGGTCACAGTAAGTTTTTATTTACTGCCTCAAGTCTTCCAAGATACCTAACTTGTAATAAAATGTTTTAAACAAATGGACAAAAATTATGGTAAAAATTTATGACTGATAATCTTTTACATATTTGTCACATACGGGTACTATAGATAAAATAAACAGGTGGTCTTCCAAAAGTACTAGTTTATTACATTTAAATAATCACAATATTTTAAATAAATCAATTTTTTATTATCAATGCATGAAAACTTTGTCAAAAAGTAAAGCCTATTCTTGAGCCAAAAAGAATAAATGAAATTCCTTGAACCAAAAAGAATAAATATATTTTCCTTAAAAATACCAATTTGCACATGTATAGCACTTCATAGTATTATGTTCACATAAAACATGGCATGACATACACACAAGTGAGAGGGAGGAACCCTGTTGTCAGCTGTGATTAGCTGCCTGAAGTACAAAATCATGCAGACTACAGCTGGGAACTGGCTCTTTGCTATAAGCAGAGAGCAAGCAATGGAGCTGCCATAAGAGGTATGTCCCTCAGTCCCTGCCTATTTAGATGACCCTGTCCTGGTCACACTTTATTTTTTCTGCTCTTTTGTTTTAAGGTATCTTGGTATTTTGAAATTACACCCCATACTCATCATTTCACTTGGTCTTACTTGAACGGTTCTCTGTGCCTTTTAACAAGGTCAGGGAGAGAGGTAGCTATTAATGTCCCCATTTGCAGTTGAGAAAGCTGCTCTGAATAGATAGTACTTGATCAAGCTTTAATAAATCCTATTCTATAAGCATCAGCTTATTGCCCACCATTCATGACATCACACGTAAAGAGCACCACTACGAGTGACTCTGGATTAAAAATAAGCAGCTTTATTTCTAGCCCTAACTGTTCATAAATGGTTGTGATCATGGCCAGGTTAATTTATTAGCTTCAGGGTGTTTTGAAAATCACTGGTTGGGTTTTGGTCCTGGCTAAGATTACACCCTGTCTTCCCACAAAATATAACTAAAAACTCTGGGCAGAATACATGGATTAACAATCTAAGAACTGAAATAAGAAATTGCCAAATCTATAATACTACAATACTTTTTCTCATTAACTGTTTAAAAAATTAAGGACTGGGGCAGCACCTGTGGCTTCCAGTGAGTAGGGCACCAGCCCCCTATACCAAGGGTGGTGGGTTTGAACCCAGCTCCAGCCAAACTGTAACAAAAAAAATAGTCGGGCATTGTGGTGGGCACCAGTAGTCCCAGCTACTCAGGAGGCTGAGGCAAGAGAATTGCTTAAGCCCAAGAGCTAGAGGTTGCTGTGAGCTGTGATGGCATAGCACTCTACTGAGAGTGACAAAGTAAGACTCTGTCTCTTAAAAAAAAAAAAAAGAAAGAAAGAAAACATTAGGGACTCCTCCCATCAAAAAAAAAAAAAAAAGGTCAGCAAGCTATAAACAATGCCATCGACCAATTGGTCGATTTATATTGTCAATAGATCTAATTGACATTTTCACTCAAGCCAATACTATCAGAATACATATTTAAGAAAAGAACATTCACAAAGGTAGCACTAGATCATAAAATAAGTCTCCAACAACTTAAAAGAAATCATGCAAAGTATGTTCTCTGACCATACAGAATTAGAATTAAGCCAAAAATTAATTAACAGAAACATCACAAGAAAATTTCCCAATACTCAGGCGGCGCCTATGGCTTAAGGAGTAGGGCACCGGTCCCATATGCCAGAGGTGTCGGGTTCAAACCCAGCCTCGGCCAAAAACTGCAAAAAAAAAATTAAAGAATTAAAAAAAGAAAATTTCCCAATACTTTATTATAAATTAAACAACATATTTCTAAATAATCCATTAGTCAAAGAAGAAGATTCTAGGAAAACTTTTAAATATTTTAAACTAAACATAAATGAAAACACAACATACTAGCCAGATGCAGTGGCTTACGCTTATCATCCTAGCACTCTGGGAAGCTGAGGCAGCAGGGTCCCTTAAACTCAGGAGTTTGAGATCAGCCTAAGCAAGATCAAGAGCAAGACCTTATCTCTACTAAAAATAGAAAAAATTAGCCAGGGCAGCGGCTGAGGCTCAGTGGGTAGGGCGCCAGTCCCATATACTGAGGGTGGCAGGTTCAAACCCGGCCCCAGCCAAACTGCAACAAAAAAATAGCCAGGCGTTGTGGCAGGCGCCTGTAGTCCCAGCTACTCTGGAGGCTGAGGC
>NW_003852398.1:37152585-37154264 GCF_000181295.1 Otolemur garnettii
AGAAAAAAAAAATTAGCCAAATATTATAGCAGATGGCTGCAGCCCCAGCTATTCAGGAGGCTGAGGCAGGAAGATCACTTGAATACAAGAATTTGAAGTTGCTGTGAGCTAGGCTGATCCCAAGGTGCTCTAGCCTGGGCAGCAAAGTAAGAGTGTCTCCCCCGCCCAAAAAATGAAAGAGAAAAGAAAGAAAGAAATACAACAATATACCATATCAAAATTTGTAAGATGCAAACAAAGCAGGGCTTAGATGCTTTACAGCACTAAATCTTTACATTTATAATAAAGAAAAAAGGTAAAATCAATAACCTAAGTTCCTACCTCAAGAAACTTCTAGAAAAGGAAGAATGTAATAAACCCAAAAAGAAATCAGTGAAAGTGAAAATATTAAAGAATTAAAAGGATTAATGAAACCAAAAGCTGGGTCTTTCAAAAGAGCGATAGAAAGGTTAAACCTCTAGCCAGATTGAAAAAGGAAGAAAAAAGAGAAAAGACGCAAATTGCCGACATTCGTTATTTCACAGAGAATACTGCTACAGACCTAAGCATTAAAAGAACAATGAAAGAATACAACAAACATCTCTATGCATGCAAAATTCAACTACTTGGATAAAATGGACCAATTCCTTAAAAGACACAAACTTCAAAAATTTACCCAAGAAGCAATAGATGAACCTAAATACTTACATCCATTAAAGAAACAGAATTTGTAATTTAAAGCCTTCAGAAAAACTAGATAACCTAGATTAAGAATTAGCAAGTTTCTGTAAAGGGCCAAATAGCAAGTATTTTAGTATTTTTGGTCCTCGTTTGCAACTACTCAACAATGGTGTTACAGTGGAAAAGCAGCCACAGATGATAAGTTAACAAATACTAGTTATAACACAGAAAATACTGCTACAGACCCAAACATTAAAACATTGGTGGCTCGGCGCCTGTGGCTCAAGCAGCTAAGGCACCAGCCACATACACCTAAGATGGCGGGTTCGAATCCAGCCGGGGTCCGCCAAAACAACAACAGCTGCAACCAAAAAAATAGCTGGGCGTTGTGGCAGGTGCCTGTGGTCCCAGCTACTTGGAAGGCTGAGGTAGGAGACTTGCTTGAGCCCGGGAGTTGGAGGTTGCTGTGAGCTGTGATGCCATGCACTCTACCCAAGGGGACAGCTTGAGGCTCTGTGTCAAAAAAAATAATAACATTGGCGTAATTGTGTTCCAATAAACCTTATTTGTAAAAGTATGTGGTGGCAGACAAAACTTGACCTGAGAATTAGGATTTGTCAACCCCTGGACTACATGATAATGTCACTTCTAAATTCTAACTTCACAATCCTATACTTCTCCCTGGTCAAGAATCCCCTTTATAGATAGTTCCAAAAAAGAATGAATCAAATGCTATCACACAAAACTAAGTCTGTTTTGACCAAGATTTATTAAAAATCTATGCTATAATTTAAAACAAACCAAAAAATGTCACCACTTCAAACCACTCTTGAATTAATCATTACCTCAAAAGGATCAATCAGGATAGAAATATGTGTGAACTACTCAACAAGATCCTAACCAACAGAATCCAGCAACACATCAAAGAAATCATACACCACGACCAAGTGGGTTTTATCCCAGGATCTCAAGGATGGTTCAACATACGTAAATCTATAAATATAATTCATCACATAAAC
>NW_003852398.1:37156906-37187882 GCF_000181295.1 Otolemur garnettii
GTGGCTGGCGCCTTAGCCGGTTGAGCTATAGGCGCGGAGCCTAAAAGTTTATTTTTAAACTCTGTAACATTATCAGTATCAATTAACATTATCAATAAAAATTTTTTTCAAAAACGTGAGGGGAAATAAAGAAGAAAATTTATAATGCCCATTATCCCACCACCTAGAGACAATTACTAATACTCTGATGTATTTAGAGATTTTTCAAAAGCATTAAAAAGCTCAGACTTTCAGGTCAGATAAATTGGAGCGCAAACTGCATCAGTATGACATGTACTTTGAGCAAGTAATACATCAATCGTGTTATTATGGGGGTAAAATAGGTAATAACATATGTCTCTCAGCCCAATGGCTGACGTACGTACGGTAAGCAGTGTAACAGTAACAGTGTGGACAATCCTGACTAACAATAAAGCTTTAAAAATGGGGAGGGATAAGAAAAGAATAGACCTACATGTATGAACCCACATACCCCAAATTAAGTCTATACACAAAAATAAGTGGTAGGATTATAGGCAATGTGTAATGAACCCAGAACTTTTATAATCAGAAAAAAATTAAACTATTCTAATTGTGAAGATAAAATGATGCAACCACAAAATACTGCAGTAACTAACAAGCTCTTCACAGAGTCCTTCAAAAGCTGGGAAGCGCTGGCTCTGTGAAAGAGATTCCAGGAAGGCATTTGCAAAACTGAGAAAGAATTAGCATCTAAATTGAGCACTTCTCTTCACTACAATAATGATATATATCTTTTCAAAAGATCTTTGAAAGTGAACATTAACTGCATACTATTCATATATTCTCTATCAAACTATTACCCAAATCAAAAAACTTTATACCTTATATATTAACAAAATCAAACTCTTCAGACATATGTCTAGTCCATTTCAAAATATGTCTAGTTATTTCATTTTTCTTTTGGAATCCTACAACTATGTCCAATTTTTTTTCAGGCAAAACAAAGATAAAATGTATACTTAAGCATCTTACCAGCTACACCAATTTTCTTTTGCCTAAAACTACAGTTTTAAGTATAAAAAAATATAAGTTTTAATGGCTACCATGCACACAGACTACTACACCTTTCTGAACATTCAATGAAGAAGCTGATGATAAACTCTTAACTTTTCACCTTCGCTGGTTGGTTATAGTTAGTACTACCCAACAGAAAAATAATGCAAGCCAGAATTTGAATCATGTAACTATGTATGTAATTATCATTTTTATAATATTAATATACACTAAAATAGATAATTTTTCTAGAATCTATAAGTCGAAAGAAACCAGTAAAAATTAAGAATAGCAGATTTACTTAACCCAGTATATAATAAAATATCAATAAAATATTGCTGAGATATTCTACGTTAAATATTAATGTATTAAATCCTTGTGATCTGGTGTGTAGTTTATACTTATAGCACACCTCAATTTGGACCTCTCACATTTCGAATGCTTAATAGCCACATATGGCTAATGGCTACCATGTTAAACAGCACAAAGCTGGAGTGACTCAAGCCCATGGTGTGTTTGTTTTCACCAATTATGAGCCCTAACTCCAGTCAGTCAGACATAACTATGAACTGCTGGGCAAGATTGAGAGCCTTTTCTGTTTCAGACATTGTATTAGGTATTTTCAGATTTGTGGTTTTAAGGGGGTATGGGGATGGTTTTGTTCATTTATTTCCTCAGGGGTTCAGGTTGAAGAGGGGGTTGGTAATAGAAACAAATAAGCTTGGCGCCAATAAATTCTACTATTGGAAAAACACATATCCTTAAAAAGGAAAAATGTATTGAGGGTCAGTATATCCCTTAGCAGAATGAATAGAATGAAATAAAGAATTCAACTATATAAACTGTAAGGCCCTTTGGAAAGCATTTTCACTAGTACTGAAATAAATTCAGAGAATATTGTAACATACCACCAGGCACCTAATCAGCTATACACTTAAAGAATAAAAAATTTTGACCCTTAACCTGAGAGCAAAGTTATAACTCATTAAACTAAGAGTTCGAATCCTAGTTCTATGAATATTTCATGTTTACATACAGAAAATATTGAGAGCTAAAATTTTTTAAATGCTCTGCACAAAAGAAAAAACACTAAATATATCCCTAAACATTAGCAGTAGTGGTGGTTCACTAATTTCATGCACATGTATGACTTTCAATTATGAGAAAAATAAACAAAATGGCAATAACTTTTTTCAAATTTAATTACATTTCAATTTAATTTCAATCCATTCACCTTTAAACCTTTTAAGATTATGACACCCATCTACAGCTGTTTTTCTTTCTCAAGAACACTCACAGACAGGCAAAGCAACTTTAGTTAATAGAGCAGAAACAAATTAAACTTAACCACAATAACCACATTTCATTTCAAGGAAACTTGGAAGTCATTTGTGAAACTACAAGGATCCACTGAAGGGTTGAAAAAAAGCTCTACTGGGTGGCTCCTGTGGCTCAAAAGGGTAGGATGCCAGCCCTATATGCCAGAGGTTCAAACCCAGCCCCAGCCAAAAAAAAAAAAGAAAGAAAAAAAGCTCTACTGTCATGCATTTGTGGCATTTCTATAATATTAAGTAAGAAGGGGTTAAATGCTTTACTTTTTTATCATTATCTCCTCTTACAAGGTTATACAGTAAGTTACCTATACAGCCAAGACTACCCTACAACTCTTCAAAACACACTGCAAACAGGAACATTGGGGCTATTGGCCTCCTGACCCCTGGAACCTTTAGTAGGGAATTTAAAATGTAAAAAACAAAAAACAAAAACAAACACACACACACACACACACACACACCCCTAATTCACCTGACGAATTAAATGTAATTCTAACTCTAATTTAAGGATATCACTTTCACTTATTTCTGAGCACTTGGTTTAATTATTTTTTTGAGACAGAGTCTCACTATGTTGCCCTACGTTGCCCTGTAGAATGCCATGGGGTCAACAGCTCACAGTAACTTCCAACTCTTGGGCATAAGTAATTCTCATACCTCACCCTCCTCCCAAGTAGCTGGGATTATAGGCACCTGCCTCTACACCCGGCTATTTTTTGGTTATAATTGTCATTGTTGTTTGGCAGACCTTGGCTGGATTCGAACCTGCCAGCTCCTGTGCATGTGGCCGGCACCCTGGCCGCTGACCTACAGGCACCAAGGCCACTTGGTTTAATTTTTTTCTACAAATGTCATCTGTGTCCTGAAAGACCTATAAGAAATACAGATACACCACCCACAGCCTCCTCCCCTACCCTCTCTAGAATGTATGAAGGCAAAAGTCTTTGGGTTTGTTCCCACTAATGTATCCTTAGCACCATGCATATCAAAAAAATCTTGATTTCGAGCAGAGCCTATGGCTCAGTGAGTAGGGCACAGGACCCATATACGGAGGTGGCAGGTTCAAACCCAACTCCAGCCAAACTGCAACAAAAAATAGTTGGGCGTTGTGGTGGGTGTCTGTAGTCCCAGCTACCTGGGAGGCTGAGGCAAGAGAATCACCTAAGCCACAGTACTCTACCAAGGGCAACAAAGTGAGACTCTGTTTCAAAAAAAAAATCTTTTTATTTCATTTACTGTCCCCAAGTCAGCTTGATTTATTATTAAGCAAGGATTTACTACTTACTACCACTTCTAGCATTATACTAGATTAATGAAGGAGTATTTTGAATATAGAACCTCTGTAATTTGACCACATGAGGGACTATAACAAACTTTATCAACATGCAGAAGTGGTCAACATAAGGAACTAGGCCTACTATACTGACACATATATATGATGTATGTCCAGTCTGAAAATAAGGTTGACTTGGCCAGGAGCGGTGGCAGCTCAAGCTATAATACTAGCATTCTAAGAGGCCAACAAGAGAGGAGGATCCTTTGAGCTCAGGAATTCCAGACCACCCTAAGCAAAAGTGAGACCCCCTCTCTAGCAAAAGTAGAAAAATTAGCCAGGTGTTGTGGTGGACACCTGTAGTCCCAGCTATTCGAGAGGCAGGAGGATCACTTGAATCCAGGAGTCTGAGGTTGCTGTAACATGGGCTAACGCCACTGCACTCTAGCCTGGGCAACAGATTGGATCTCTTTCAAACAAACCAAAAAAAAAAAAAAAACAAACAAAAACAAACAACAAAAAAAAAACTAATAAATAAATAAATAAAATCAACTTAAGGGTGTGGGCAATGTAAGGAAATGGTCAACTATGGAGGTTACACTACAATTGCCAGCTTTCGAAAGTTTAAAACCTAGTTGAAAGACTTGGCCCACGATAGGAGTTCCTACCCTAACGCTAGTTGCAAAAACTACATTCATAAAGAAAATACAATTAAGCAACAATTCAAGAAGTATATAATTAGGTACAAAACTTCAAGTACCAAAGAAATAACATAGGATGATATAATTTGAAACAGGCTTTAGCAAAGAGATTAAAAATAAATACGCACCTTGAAGGAACAGCAGAATAGGTTTAATATGTAGGAAGGGAATTTCAACACAAAAAGAACAATGAACTACAAGAGCTCGGCCTGGCCTGGGCAAGCAGAAGAGAATGGAAAATGGAGAAAGTGAGGAGAGCCTGAACTAAGGAAATGATGGTGGAGATAGAAAAGAACAAATGTAATAAACCATCGGCAGTTTCTCCACCTTAGTTACACATCAGGAAGCACCTGGGAAGCTTTTAAAAACAACTATGCACTAATGCCTGGATCTCAACTCAGAGATTCTGACTTCTTTGCTCAGGGGTATAATCTAGACATTAGGATTTTTAAGTTCCTCTGGGACTCTAATATGCATCCAAAGTTAAGAATCACTGCCTCAGAAGAAAAAACCAGTGGAACTTGTTAACTGGAACACAAGATGAAGAATGAAGACTCAAGAGGTTGGAAGACTTTAACAATGTGTATCTATAAAACTAACATTAATGAGAGAATCTAAAAAAAGGAAAAAGTGAAAATATACAAGCTCTTCTAGACTTTGAAACTCTATCTACATATAGTAAACAAGTATTAATTAATGCATGCCCTTTCTTTTTTTTTTTTTTTTTCTAGAGACAGAGCCTCAAGCTGTCCCCCTGGGTAGAGTGCCGTGGCATTACAGCTCACAGCAACCTCCAACTCCTGGGCTCAAGCGAGTCTCTTGCCTCCGCCTCCCAAGTAGCTGGGACCACAGGCGCCCGCCACAACGCCCGGCTATTTTTTGGTTCCAGCCATCATTGTTGTTTGGCGGGTCCGGGCTGGGGATTCGAACCCGCCACCTTAGGTGTACGTGGCTGACGCCTCAGCCGGTTGAGCTATAGGCGCCGAGTCTGCATGCCCTTTCAATTCTCCACATACCATATTTACTTGTCTAATATTTTTCAATAAAAATAATCAAAACTTTGAAAATCAAGGTAGAACTCAAACTAAGGAACATAAATCTTCTAGAAAACCTCTGAGATTTCCCTGCTAGAAATTATCTCACCCTCCCCACAATTCCAATGGCCTTTCAGGTGTACCTATGGCACACAACTCCCATAAAATGCACTGTACAGACCCTGTTACCGAAGGAGGATCAATGAGAGCCTCGTTTGATCTTTCACACTGTGCCACATGACATATACTCAATACAAACTGAGTTTTTAAATACTTCACAAAATAAACAAAAACTTATCCTGTGTTGTTTCTGCTTCTTCTAGACCCTTTTACAATTCTAAGCTTTAAGTGTGCTCCATTGCCCTCCCCATTTATCCTCACTCTATCACTTTTTGACAGGACCACTTTTACCTCAGTCAATAAAAGGAAATCAAAGATTTTTACCACTTTAGAAGAGGAAATCTAAAGAAAATTTTCTTCAAGACCCCACAATAATTAAATTTCAGCCTTATATCAAGTATTGTTCTAGTTTTCACTTAAATGCTACTATAGATTGGGCACAGTGGCTCAGTGTTATAATCCTAGCACTCTGGGAGGCCAAGGTAGAAGAATTGCTTGAGCAGGAATTTGAGACAAGCCTGAGCAAGAGCGAGACTCTATCTCTAAAAATAGAAAAATTAGCCAGGCGTTGTGGTGAATGCCTTTAGTCCCAGCTAATTGGGGGGACTGAGGCAGGAGGATGACTTACGCCTAGGACTTTGAGGTTACAGTGAGCTAGGCTAACACCACAGCACTCTAGCCTAGGGCAACAGAATAAGACTGTCTCAAAAAGGAAAAAAAAAAAAAAAAAAAGAATGCTATTATGATCTCCAGGTCTTCAGTATAAATGGGTAACTTCCACCTTTTCTTATTTCCACAGCACGTATAGAAAGTACTATTTGTATGCCACTACAGAAAGAAAGCAGGTTACTCAATCCAGAGACTGGTTAGGAAATTCTAGAATGCAGCAATAGGAACTGATATATCACATCCTCTTCCCCACCAAAGTCTGTTTTCAAAGTGGTTTCCTAATCATAACTACATTGGACACTCCTGTATTATACCACTTCTAGCACCACATATGACAGCAAATGACTGAACATATATGTTCCAAATTACTCCCATGTTTAAGACTGCAACATTGTGAGCCACTCTTCAACTTACCTGTTTTTTTATATTTTCTATGGTTCTCAGCTTAGATATAGATTTTTAAATGTGTCTCACATTTCCACTGTGACTTACCAACCATTTCTTCTATTTGATTTATTTAAACCTCTAACCTCACTTTTCTGAGGTACATTGCCTATAATCAAAACATGGCAATGGCTTTTAAAAACTTAACTGTGCTTTACTAATTTCACAATATGGTAGAAACAAGATAAACACAGGAAAGCACTGCTCTTTATACTAGGAATTCCATCATGACTCACCATTATCCATTCACTCACATAGGCCAGACGTGAACAAACAAGATGAATGCCAAATGAACAAATGAAAAGTATTAAATAGGCAAAACCCATCAGTGATGACAACTTCATATTCTCCCTCTTCCCTTTGAAATGGTTTTAGATAAATTGTATTTGACTACTTCTTTGCCATAGTAAAATACTAGGTACAAAGTCTAAATGACAATGACTATAAATTACCATTAACTTCTCAGATCCAACATGCTATGGAAAACTCATCAAATATAAATACCTAACTTTAAAGAAAAGTTATGATACTCACATTGCCCATGTACTCTGAAAGCAGATCCTGTAGGGCCTGGCGGACAGCATTGCACTCTGCCACAATTCGCTCACGACGGTCATCACGCGTGCAGGACGAATCCGCCATCAGGGCAGCCCCACTAATGATGCTTTCCAGGCGCTCCTCCAAGGAAGGCCTAAAGCGCTCCTCACTGAAGCTCAAGGGGTCCACAATGATTTGTTTCTGCATGGGAAGCATTACAACATGTTAGTGCTCCTCTCTGTTTCCTCCATTATTCAAGAAAGTTAGGAAAGTGTCAATTAGGAATATTAAGATTTAACACAAAAATGCCAAAATCTGAAAGATTATTCTTCTTGGCAAATGAGTGGCCATCCCATGTAAGGTGGCCCATGGTTAATCACTTCTCAAAAAAGGCACTAGTATCAGTATCATCCAGTCAAACAGTACCTGGGTTAAGATGCGATATCACAGATGCAAATACAAATTTATCATGCTCATGTTACTTACTCTGAACATCTAAAGGTCAACCTATGTGGTACTGGTAATTTAAACTATCAAATGAGAATTATATGGAAAATAAAAGTTCTCTCAGGCCAGGCACAGTGGCTCATGTCTGTAATCCTAGCACTCTTGGCAGCCAAGGTGGGTGGATTGCCTGAGCTCGCAGGTTCAAGACCTGTCTGAATCAGAGCGAGACCTTGTCTCTAAAAATAGCTGGGCATTGTGGTGGGCACCTGTAGTCCTAGCTACTTAGGAGGCTGAAGCAAGAGAATCACTTGAACCCAAGAATTTGAAGTTGCTGTGAGCTATGATGCCATAGTGCTCTACCAAGGGTGACAAAGTGAGACTCTAAAGAAAAAAAAAATTCTTTATCTTCCTTATAGAAAAAGTTGAAACCGCTTTGTGTTATTAGAGTTGTTTCACCCCAAAAACTTTTTAAATAAAAATGTAACAATGGCCTCTGACCTCAGTTTCAGGAAGAAACTTATAATGAATTTTTATCTATATTCCTTACCTTACACATCTAATCAAGTTTTAGAAACAATTTAGTCTAAAATTTATATTATGCTTAATTCAGAGACTTTCTTTGCTCAATAACCTCTAGCATTCTGTGAGAGATAATAGCAACCTCCCCAACAAAGTCAATCTGTGAAATGTAACTGCCTCAATAAGAATAAATCCTTCTCTTCTCCCTTTCCCTCCCCTGACTCCACTTAAACACAGCTTTCCCAGTTCTGAGTGAGGTCTGGTCAAAAGTAAGCTATAGCTACAAGGTCAAACATCAACACCCCCAAGATGGCAGCTACTGGCCTCCCTCCAACTTCTCGTGATACAATTTATCATCACACTGGTAAATGTCTGTGAAAATACTTTGGCTTTGATTTTTCTTTATAAGGACTATGTCCTTATTGACTTCAACTTCAGTGCCAAATTTTTTCTACCAAAAGCTTACCCTTTCCCAATAAGTATACATTTCTTTCTTCCCTTCTAAAGAACCTTTAGGTTTTTGTTTTTGTTTTTTTTTTTTTTTGGAGACAGAATCTCAAGCTGTCGCCCTGGGTAGAGTGCCATGGTATAATAGCTTATAGCAACCTCCAACTCTTGCTCAAGTGATCCTCTTGCCTCAGTTTTTCTACTTTTAGTAGAGAAGGGGGTCTCACTTTTTGCTCAGGCTGGTCTCGAACTCGGAAGCTCAAGCAATCCACCCACCTAGGCCCCCCAGAGTGCTAGGATTATAGGTATGAGCCACCAAGAAACTTCAGTTTTAAAATTAAATATATAATAACTTATATTCATTATTAATCTACATTTTGGCTGACTTTTTAACCGAATTAGGTTATTACAGGATTTCCCTGATCAAAAATAGATACAACATGCTTTCTAGCCAATAAAAATGAGGTATGAATCATCATAGAATTTTAATAGAATCACAGAGCTGCAATGAGCCTGAGAACAGTTAGTACAACCCCCTCATCTTACCAATAAAAACTATGGCCCTAAAGTGGTTTCTGATAGATAATGCTCAATTTAAGACAAAATGTGACTCTGGTACTGCCTTAAAACAGACAAACACTTAATACTGCCAAATTTGGAGGGGGGAGGCAGTGCTAGTAAATCATAACATACATAAGAACAGTGCCAGTAAATCGTAACATACATAAGAGTTTGTTTTAAAAAGTAATTTAGGGTGGTGCCTGTGGCTTAGTGGGTAAGGCGCTGGCCCCATATACCGAGGGTGGCAGATTCAAACCCAGCCCTGGCCAAACTACAACAAAAAAATAGCCAGGCGTTATGGCGGGCACCTGTAGTCCCAGCCACTCGGGAGGCTGAGACAAGAGAATCACCTAAGCCCAAGAGTTGGAGGTTGCTGTGCTTTGAGCTGTGTGATGCCACTGCACTCTACCAAGGGTGACAAAGTGAGACACTGTTCCTGCAAAAATTAAAAGTAAGTTAATATTTAAAAGTCCAAGGTAAAAATTCAATTTTAATACCATGTCCTGGCTCAGTGCCCATGGTTCAGTGGTTAGGGCACCAGCCACATATACCAGGGCTGGCGAGTTCAAACCTGGCCTGGGCCTGCTAAACAATGACAACAACAACAAAATAGCTGGGCCTTATGGCAGATACCTGTAGTCCCATCTACTTGGGAGGCTGAGGCAAGAGAATCGCTTAAGCCCAAGAGTTTGAGTTTGCTGTGAGCTGTGACGCCATTGCACTCTACCGAGGGCAATACAGTTAGACTGTCTCAAATAATAATACCATGGTCCTTAGACTTAACATTGCCTTCGTGCTTTATGAAAAATCTTAAATCAGCCATATCTATCAAGGATCAGTCATTCAATCCAAAGTAAAGAGGTAAGACAAAGAAAAGGAAGAAAAAGTAAAGGCCAGGAAAAATGGTTAAAAAACAAAATGTACTCCATTATAATGATTCTATACAGCAAAGCATCCCTGCTTACAAAAGGATGCTGGCCAACTAAACATAATTTCCTTTCTTTTTTCTCCCCCCCCCCACAGTTAGCTTAAAAACCTACAAAAAAAGCTTTTTTTTTTTTTTTTTTGAGACAGAGTCTCACTATTTCATCCTCAGTAGAGCACTGTGATGTCACAGCTCACAGCAACCTCAAATCTTGGGCTTAAGCTATTCTCTTTTCTCAGCCTCCCAAGTAGCTGGAACTACAGGTGCTTGCCACAATGCCCGGCTATTTTTTTGTTGCAGTTGTCATTGTTGTTTAGCTGGCCCAAGCCAGGTCCCACCGACATGGGTGTATGCAGCCCGTGCTCTATCCACTGAGCCACGGGTGTGGCCAATAAAAAAAAAAAAAAAAAAACTTAAGTTGCTGCCATCTACTGGAAGCCATGAGGCATTGTGGGTAAAAGCACAAAATACACTGCCCCAAAAATTAACATTACAGTTGTGTACACAGGATCTAGGGCAACATCTATGATAATGGCACATATGGTAATAACATGGCATTATACTATGAAAGTAGTTTAATTTGCTTCCACTTTATTAAATTTTTTGCTCATTATTCCAATTTAGTCACTGAGAAGGGCGGCCATAAAGTTCGTGTGCAATTTAAATAGTTACAAAAATTCCACACGAAATTTATGGCCACTCTGTGTATACAGACAAACAAGTTAAGACTAAGATGATGGCACTTTTATTATAGTCATTTATAATGTTTCCTACTCTCCTGATATACCATGAGTCCCTAGCAGGGGCATACCTACACGTACTTTGTTTCTCTGTCTCCCATAGCTACAATTGCCAACAGGCCAAAATCTTGACCAAAATGAACCAAATTCATATCCTCAATAAAGAATGACCTCATAGGAAACACAGGTCACATAAAAGAATCCAAAAGTGCAATTCAAACTAAAAAAAAAAAAGGAAAAAGAAAAAAGATCAATGCTTTAGGCAAGGTTTAAGATCAAGTAGGCTGATGAGTCATCATTTCTTACAACTTAGATTACAAATCTAAGTGGAAACTGAGCTACCATCAGAAGCCTTCATCACATTTCCCCAGAAACCTATTATCTTTGGGGGTATAATAAAGAGCCTGAAGTTTCCTCTCAACCATAACTTACATCAAAGTTATTGAGTGCATATGCCAGTTCTCCTCCACCTCCTCCCTGGTGCTGAGAGGCATCATCTGAGGCAGTGGCCTGGGCTGCGTTGGAAATGCCTGTGACTGCTTGCTGCAGCTGCTTATATATCAGGTCCCTGTTGGCCTTATAGGCTGCGACATCGGGGTGCTGTAGGCATGCCTGGGATGCAGTATAGAGGATTGGAACATTTTTCTGCAGGATTCCTCTAGCTGCAGCCATCTGATCACGATGGCCAACATCTTTCAGTTCCTACAAGAGGAAAATAAGAAATTAGTACACTCTTTATACAGATTCTATTTATACATGTCAAAATTTGTTAGTAAATTCTGAAAAGTTGAAAGCATTTCTACTAATTAGACATTATTTTTATTAACAATCTGACTTGAAAGTTAATTACAAAGGATATGGTATGGGAAGACTTTGAGCTTTGGAATCACATAGACCTGGATTTAAATCTCCACTTCTACTTTTTCCTGGCTATTCTGTGACTTTATTTTAAACTCTCTATGTTCAGTTTCTCCTTCTATAAAACAGTACCTCTCTTATTGTTTTGAGGATTAAATGGGTTAATACACATAAAGCACCTAGCACAGCACTAAGGCACTAAATAAAAGATAAAACCTAAAACTACCTAGTATCTTGATTACAACTACATACATATACACACACACACACACACACACACACATATATTCCTATTCCAAACAAAACAGAAATATCATGCAGAAACACATCTAAACAGAGTAAGGTTTATTATGAGGATTCATTAAGTTATACGAGTTCATTATAAGAGTTTTGTGAAATCTGAGAGGGAGTACTACAGGTCTGCATGAACTATGCAAAACAACTAGGTAAGGATATGACAAGGCTATTCTCACAAGTACACAACTCCTCTCTCCTCTCTCCAAAGACCACCTTAAACCTTAAGAACCATACTTTCCTTACACAGTACAATCATACGTTCACAGGTCATTAAGTCACAAAACTGAGGCACATTGTGCTTCATGACTTCAATCCATGATTATAATACCCAACTTAGATGCCGTCTTAAGTTAATATGTTCTTTTTTGATTTCTTCTACCTCATAATTATCATCTATAGTTTAAAGGATATAAGGTTCCTGGCATCACATCCACTAGCAGCATCTACTTGGCAGGGTAGGTAGGTAATTAAGTAACAAATAAGTGATACCAACAATAAGCAAGATCTAGAGCCAGTGTTTGTGGCATCCCATCATTACTTAAACTACTCAGAGAAAAAACAGGTTCTCTTTAGTAAATGTGGGGGACCACCACCATAGAAGAGCAATATAGGTAGTAACTCCTAAATGACCACCATATCTATGCCAACTGTTTTACATATGATCATAAAAGTTCAATGCAAAGTTACCAACTAAATCTAAGAGTATAAATTTAAACATTTTGAATATTATACATGTAAACAGAGGAAACTGACTAAGTTAGAAAGGACAAATTCAATTATTCAATTCAAAGTCTTATTACTTAGCTATTTAGTAGCTCATCTTTCTAGACGAGGACCTAATTAAAAATTAGAAACACCAAGCTGGATTCTTTTTTTCTGAAACTTTATCTCAGTATATATTTTAGGGTGGCATCTTTATTCAAACCTTGTATAATATGACAGCTTACTTTTCCTCCTAGAATTCTTTTCTCATTTGGAATCTAAATTTGTAAGCAATAGCTCACAGCACTCCAAACACCCTATAGCACACTACACTACAATATCTAGAAACAGGACCCTGTGGATTTATAGACTCTGTGATCATTTTAAGACTCAAGCTACAACAAGGGACTATGACTAATCATTACACTTGAACAGCTAGTGCACATGTTTTCTGTGGCATTTTCTAAATCTCTTGCCCTCGCCACAATCTCAGGGACTCTAAGTCTTCTAGGGAGGCATTCACCTTTAAGTACTTAAATTATCCTGTTTATAAAATGCTTTACAATCAGCTTTGGCATTCATCCTAAGTATCTATAACCTCTTATAAGTTACCAGAGATACTCATGGTCAGCTAAAGTTAATAGGTGCCAGGATTACTATTCAACACCTGACTTCCCTAAGCCACTGCTTGGTCAGGTATAATAAACTTTTATTTTTTCAAAGACTACATTGAGCTAAAGATTCAGAAACAGGACCCTATGGATTTAGAGCATTGGTGATCATTTCAAGATTCAAGTTATGACAAAGGGCCAGGACTAACCATTACACTGAAACAGTAGATAAAACACATCCTGTGTGGCATTTTCTAAATTTCTTGCCCTCACTACAATGTACCTCTCTGATAGATTCCTATTTACCTAATCTATCAAATATGGGGGATATATTTTAACCTGTGATGAAAATGACAACTACACACTATCATTTATCCTAACTGCTAAAGAGTTCTATTTTCTTTTTAGAACTGCTTTTGCCTTAGCACAAAGAAAGTAGATTTTATAAGATAAGAAAGCATGGCTTGGTGCCTGTAGCTCAAGTGGCTAAGGCACCAGCCACATATACCAGAGCTAGCGGGTTCAAATCCAGCCCGGGCCTGCCAAACAATAATGACAACTACAACAAAAAACTAGCCAGGTGTTGTGGTGAGCACCTGTAGTCCCAGCTACTTGGGATGCTGAGGCAAGAGAATCACTTAAGCCCAGGAGTTGGAGGTTGCTGTGAGCTGTGATTCCACAGCACCCTAACCAGGGCAACAGCTTGAGGCTCTGTCTCAAAAATATGTGTGTGTGTGTGTGTGTGTGTGTGTAGAAAACAGACACTCAACAGGGCAGCACTGCTTATTGTAATAAGAATAATCATCAATCAAAAGTATTATTTTCCAGATGTACATTGCTGATAAGTAATCCAGATTACTGAGAAAAGTAATCTATTATAGCTAGGCGTATGGAGGGCACCTGTAGTCCTAGCTACTCAGGAGGCTAAGGCAAGAGAATCACTTGAGCCCAAAAATTTGAGGTTGCAGTGAGCTATGATGCCATGGCACTCAACCCCAGGGCAACTGAGTGAGAGAGAAAGAAAGAAAGAAAAGAAAGAAAAGAAAGAAAAGAAAGAAAAGAAAGAAAGAAAGAAAGAGTAATCTATTAAACAATGTAATACATTCCTTATGAAATCAGAGTCCTACGGTCTACTTTAGCCAATTCCCCAAGTTCACCAACTCAGTTATAGTTCAAGCAGACTCAGGAATAGCAAAACAGAAAACATAAAGAGGAAATAACTGCTTTCAATGTAATTTGAACTATCCCCCCCATGAAGCGACCATGAAATAGAAGCTAACTTCTAAGCAATCTATAACATTATCCCTATCCAAAAATTGAAAATTCAAGTGAAAGTTTCCTCATTTGCCTCTTAATATAAAATTGTAGCCATAGATATATTTGAAAATGGTGCTTGATCAAACAGCCTAACCATTTTATATTGTTTATAAATAACAACACTGACAACGTCTTTACTGATGCTTCTGTTCGAGTAGGATATTTTTTTCTTTCTTTTTTTTTTTTAAAGAAAGAGTCTTGCTCTGTTGCCCAGGATGGAATGCAGTGACCCAGTCATAACTCATTGCAATCTTAAACTCCTGTGCTTAATTCTCCTGCCTCAACCTCCCAAGTAACTGGGAATATAGATACATACCACCATGCCCAGCTAAATTTTTTATTTTTTGTAGAGACAGGGTCTTGCTATGATGCCCAAGTTGGTCTTGAATTCCTGGCCTCCAGTAATCCTCCTGCCTTCCCCTTGTTTTTGGAAAAAATGATCATGAAAGTCAAGAGTTCACAGATAATATGAGAAGCATTAAGTTCTCAGCAAATATCTCAACAAGCTCTCAATACATGAGTGGATAGAATATAAACATCAAAGCACTCTATTGCTATCATGTTGGGAAACCAAAGTTGACAGTGTGAGGCAGAAGTGGTCCTTTCCATAGGACCCAGGGTTGACACCAGCCCATCCTTATCTCTGCTTATAGCCAAAGAGAAGCTTGGAAGCTAATGGAAATACAACACTTGCAGTCAGCAAATAATATTTCAGCCCAAGAAAGTAACTGATTAGGGCCACACTTAGAATCCCATTCTGGGAAGGGACCTGCAGTACAGCAAAGTGGCTCATGCACTCATTCATTAAACAAATATTTACTGACCACTACTATATTCAGGCAATGTTCTATTCTATATATGAGATTACAGGAGCAATTAAAACAGACAAAATCCCTGTCCTCTGAAGCCAGACAAAGTACAAATACTAGCTCTACCACTTACTATTAGATAGTAAGTGCCTGATTATATAACCTCTCCATGTTAACAGTTACTTCATCTATAAAAATTAGTATGTGGTCAATTATAGTATCTACCTTATACTACTTTGTGGATATTAAATGAGTTTACATTTATAAAGAGTTTATTACAGAGTGATGTCAGTAAAATGACAAACACTCAACCCCCCCTTACAAAGATGCCAAAACAAAGAATTAACAACTACATTTTATTTATTTATTTACTCCATCTCCTCACTGTCACCCTGGGTAGAGTGCCACAGCATCATCACAGCTTACAGCAACCTCAAACTTTTGGGTCTAAGTGATCCTCTTGCCTCAACCTCCCAAGTACCTATGACTACAGGCATGTTCCACCATGCCCATATAGCTTTTTCTATTTTTAGTAGAAATAGGGTCTCACTCTTGCTCAGGCTGGTCTAACTTCTGAGCTCAAGTACTCCCCTTGCCTGGGCCTCCCAGAGTGCTAGGATTATAGGCATGAGCCACACACCCAGCCTAAACAACTACATTTTAATAATAAATAAATAAGGGTGCTCCAGCCTGGGTAAGAGCTCAAGACTCTGTCTCTAAATAAATAAATACAGTTGACTGTCTCCTTAAGTTGACCTAACTTTCATAAACCAGACACGCACCATGCATATAGATAAGTAGAGTACCTAATTCCTTATGTTGACCACCTCCCTATGTTGAGCAGTTTGTTACAGTTCTTTGGTGGTCAATAGAGAATGGAATGAAATGCCAAGCCAAGATCAGCTGAGAACTAGGAAGAACTCCTTCCTATTGTAAGGAGGTAAGCAGAGGATCCCAGAAACCCCATCAACACTTTGGACACATACAGACCTCACCTACAGGGTCCTCACTGGCACAGGTGAGGGAACTCCCTGGAGTCCACATAGCTATACTCTCCCCAAGAAGGAGCTGGCACTGTGTTCTGCTGCCTGGGGTCTGCCCGCCCACTGCACTATATATCTTGGAATTATAACTATGGGGGATTTGTCTTGCTCCAGGGGCAAGTAGTCACAGATTACCTTCATCACTAAGCTTCTATCAAACTACCCTAGCCCAGTGGCCCAACATCCCTAATCTGAGCTGTTATACCCTTCCTTGTAAGGCCAAAGGGAGGTGAAGTCACTCCATCTTTCACTCCCTCAACCCCTTCAGACGGAAGCTAAAGTGATAGCCTACCTCATGAGAAAACAGTAGTATGCCCGCTTAACTAGTTCCTAAACTGAAGCAGTGGCCTGATTCAAGGAAACCACAACCAGAGTGGTCATATGCCCATGTGCCTTAATTGAAATAGTGCCCATATCCTAGGGAATCAGTATATATATAATCCATGCAGTTACACCCCCAAGACTGAGTTGCAGTAGCGCACAGGTAAATTGATGCCTACAAGGCTGAGCTGAGCAGCTGTGAATGCCAATGCTCAGCTGACAAAGCACCCCACTTCTAAAGGAAATGGAAACGGAGCAGTGGATAAGCTGAGCCACTCTGCCCTACGGGCCAAACAATTGTAGTACTCTGCTTTCCCGGAGCTAGAAAAACCCTCCTAGAGTTTGAGATGCTGAGACACTCCTTTCCCTCCCCTCTCCAAAGCCCAAATGACAGATGTATTCCACCATTCTGGAGATTTGCTGCTACTGCATCTGGCTTCACAGAATCTAGGATACTCCTGAGCCCTACTTTTCAGGGGTATAGAGTCCCTACCACACAGTGCCCAATCCTCTGAGCCCAAAGCTGCCAAATGAGCCTTACTGGCTTAGGTTCCTGCCCCCAGGCCCAAACCCTCAGAGTACCCCTTCATCCCTCAAGTTAGGCCAGTGCTATGCCCTATATTCTAGGGTTAAAATCACAGCTACAACCTAGGTTCAAGCTGCTAGAGGATACCTACAGTCACAGATCTGGCTTTATGTCACAGAGAACAAACCTGCAGTCCAAGACCCAAGTGCCAAAATAAGTTTGCAAGACCCTGAGCCTAGAACTCCAACACAATAGCCATTCCAAGTACCTATACCCTCAAGCCAGCACTGCAGCAGCTGTTTGTGTGCGCTATGCCAGGGTTGACAGAAAGAATTTCCTGGCTTGGTGCCTGTGGCTCAAGTGGCTAAAGCGCCAGCCACATACACCTAAGGTGGCAGGTTCGAATCCAGCCCAGGCCCACCAAACAACAGCTACCACCAAAAAATAGCCGGGCATTGTGGTGGGCACCTGTGGTCCCAGCTACTTGGTAGGCTGAGGCAGGAGACTTGCTTGAGCCCAGGAGTTGGAGGTTGCCGTGAGCTGTGATGCCACAGCACTCTACCCAGGGGGACAGCTTGAGGCTCTGTCTCAAAAAAAAAGAATTTCCCCCAAGCAAGTCTTTCCATTATAGGAAAAATGAGATATGAGGACCCCAAAAGCCCTTGACAATAAAGACATTAACAACCTAAGCCACTACTCTATGCCACAAACTTCTACAGCCTAACCCCCACTGAAGCACCAACAGTTACTTGTGATGCTGACTACAGCTGAATAAACTAGAGGCTATATCACTGCAACTATCAAAAACAGAGTCACCACATTTTTCCTCTCTATCACACAAAATCCAATTGCAAATGAAAGTCTTTCTCTAAAAGCCACTCTAAAAAGTTTGGAAGAGGCAACTATTGCAGAGATATCAACATAGTGACATGAAAAAGGCAAGGCATGGTGGCTCATGCTTATAATCTAAGCACTTTGGGAGACCAAGGCAAGAGAATTGCTTGAGACTGGGAGTTCCAAACTAACTAGCCTGAGCAAGAGCAAGACCTATATCACATCTCTACCAAAAAACTAGAAAAATTAGCCTAGGCTCAAGTGATCCTTGTACCTCAGTCTCCTGGGACTACAGGAGACTATAGCATACTGTAGGCCTAGGAGACTGAGGCAGGAGGATTGCTTGAGCCCAGTACTCTGAGGTTGAAATGAGCTATAATGATGCCACCGCACTCTGGCCTAGTTAATAAGAGTAAAGCCTTATCTTTTAAAAAAAAAAAAAAAGGTGGTGCCCATAGCTCAAGAGGCTAATGTAGGAAGAATTCCCACATAAAACTAACTAAATGAAATGTGCTCTTTTAATTCTAGAAACTTGAGCGAAAAAGACTCGTGAGTACTATGCATCTTTGTTGAGGCCTAGGGACCTGGGAGAGCATGGCGGGGGCCTGCAGGCAAGGCGTAACAGCCTCCTACATGGAACCCTGACTGTGTAGTCAGTCAGCCTGCCAGATAAGGGTTGAGATGGCCCATGTGTGCAGGGGACATGACTCAAAGGTTGATGCGAGTGAAGGAACACTCCACTGTAATGGGGGTGCCTCCAAAGCCACAGGAAACAGAGTCATTGAGCCTGTTTCTCAGAAACTTAATTGAGTACATGACATGGAAGAAAAAAATGTTTTACTCCTCTATTTATCCTGACCTTTAACTTTGACAACAGAAGTCAGATACTGTAGGGTTGTTTTAGGTCTTTAGAGAGGAATAGCTTGAGGCTGGTCTTAAGATGGTTATCTTGGCTCGGTGCCTATAGCTCAACTGGCTAAGGCACCAGCCACGTACACCTAAGGTGGCGGGTTCGAATCCCCAGCCCGGACCCGCCAAACAACGATGGCTGCAACCAAAAAATAGCTGGGCGTTGTGGCGGGCGCCTGTGGTCCCAGCTACTTGGGAGGCGGAGGCAGGAGACTCGCTTGAGCCCAGGAGTTGGAGGTTGCTGTAAGCTGTAATGCCACGGCACTCTACCCGGGGGGACAGCTTGAGGCTCTGTCTCAAAAAAAAAAAAAAAAGATGGTTATCTTACTTTCCCAAACTTTCTGTCTTTTGTTTGAGGCTAGTCTTAAGATGGTTATCTTACTTTCCTGGACTTTCTGTCTTTTCTATAGTTTAAGAATAAAGGATGTTAGGATTATTGATAATGATGATAATATGATAGTTTATATTATATATATAAATTATATATAATATATTATATACAATACATATAAATTATATATTTATAATGTAATTAATATTATAAATTATTGATAATATTATAGTTTCAGATAAGAATAAAGGATGTTAGGATTATTGATCAATTATTGATAATGTTAGGATTACTGATCAATGTACATGATTAGTTTACTATAAAAAGATGCTGAGAATAAAGACATTTTGCTACTGCCACCCAGAATAGTAGTAGTTTCTTGCTTTCATACAATTCCAGGAGTGAGCGTGCACCCATAGCCAAGCCGTCCTTCTCTCCCTGCAAGAAATCACAACCCAACAATTGGCGTAGTCAACAGCTAAGGCGCCAGCCATATACACCAGAGCTGGCAGGTTTGAATCCAGCCTAGACCTGCCAAACAACAATGACAGTAACAACAAAAAAATAGCCGGGTGTTGTGGTGGACACTTGTAGTCCCAGCTACTAGGGAGGCTGAGGCAAGAGAATCATGCAAGCCCAGGAGTCGGAGGTTGCTGTGAGCTGTGATGCCATGGCACCCTACCTAGGGCAATAGCTTGAGGCTCTGTCTAAAGGGGAAAAAAAAAAAACTCCCTCACAAACAACGCTATGTGAACTGGTGCACTGTTGTGATCCAAGAGTTGTACTTTTCTCATACCAAGATTTTCAGTTACAATTTCCCTAACTTTTTCTATTGATGTTTACTTGGCCTGCTATGCTTCTCATACCTGATGATTTTGATGCACAATTTGATGAATTTTTGAAACGTTTTCATCAATTCTGCTCATAACTGGCCTCCCTGACCTCTTTTCAACAGTAACACTTTCTCTCCCCACAGAAACATGTTTAATCCATTTGTATACTGCCATTTTCTTCATGGCATTATCCCCATAAACTTAGTCTAACATGTCCCTGTTTGTTGTTCTAATTCAAGCTCCGACATACTCACAATGGCACACATAAACACTCACCAACAGAGTGAGATCCCGTCTCTAAAAAATAGACAGGTATTGTTGTGGTGAGAACCTATAGTCCCAGGTACTAGGGAAACTGAGGCAAGAGAATCACTTGAGCCTAAGCGTTTGAGGTTCCTATGAGCTATGATGCCACAGCACTCAACCCCAAGGCAACTGAGTGAGACTCTGTCTCAAAAAAAAAAAACAACAAAAAACACTTAACAACAATAATAATGAACACCACTCAGCAAAACATTGCCACATACAGACATAAACATAGCTGTGATATACTGATACACCAAGATTATAAAACCTTATGTAGTAGTTCATACAGTGCTGCCAAAGTATGAAGAGGGTGGTAAGTTCACGAACTTAATTGTCAGGCCTCATATATTATTACACAAAGATATGGACAAAGTACAGAGAAACCACAAGGCTGTTAGGCGCAATTACACAAGAGAAGGCAGCAGATACCAGAACATGTAGAGAATGCCACCCAAAAGAAGCTACGACTTTCAGTGAGCCAGGAGAACCAGCAGGAAGGGAACCAGAAGATAACACCACAGCCTGACTTTCCTATCTCCTCTAACATCCTGCAGGTACTTTCACTGGACAAACACAACCTGGAGCCAGAGGGGAAGGAAGCCTTCCAATGCAGTTTAGACAGGTTAGGTTCCTGAGTCAGAGAACAGCATGAATTAAGGGTGAAAACAGATATTAAGATATGAAGGGGCAAATAAAAAGATTGTCTACCATGTATTTAATAACTCCAAGATTTTTTGTGACAGTTAAGAAATGTCTGACATGTACTGCTACATTTTTTAGTATACTGAGGATCATATCCAAGGAATTCTTTTTCTTTTTTCTTTTTATTTGGAGACAAGAGTCTCACTCTGTTGCCCTGGGTAGAGCACTGTGGCGTCATCATAGTTCACAGCAACCTCAAACTCTGGGACCCGGCAATCCTCCAGCAATTCGCAGCCTCCCACATAGCTGAGAGTACAAAAGTGCACCACCACCCCAGCTAATTGTTTCTTGAGACAGAGCCTCAAGCTGTCACTCTGGGTAGAGTGCCGTGGCATCACGGCTCACAGCAACCTCCAACTCCTGGGCTCAAGTGAGTCTCCTGCCTCTGCCTCCCAAGTAGCTGGGACTACAGGTGTCCACCACAATGCCTGGCTATTTTTTGGTTGCAGCCATCATTGTTGTCTGGCAGGCCCGGGCTAGATTTGAACCCGCCACCTCAGGTGTATGTGGCTGGCACCTTAGCCACTTGAGCCACAGGCACTGACGCTAATTTTTTCTACTTTTAGCAGAGATAGGGTCTCAATCTTGCTCAGGCTGCTCTCAAACTCCTGAGTTCAAGCGATCCTCCTGCCTCAGCCTCCCAGAGTACTAGGATTATAGGCATGAGCCACTAGGACTGATCAAAGGAATTTTTTTTTTTGAGACAGTCTCATTTTGTCACCCTCAGTAGAGCGCTGTGGCAGCGTTACAGCTCACAGCAACCTTAAATTCTTAGGCTCAAGCAATTCTCTTGCCTAAGCCTCCCAAGTACCTGGGACTACAGGTGCTGGCCACAACACCCAGCTGTTTCTACAGATAGGATCTCACTCTTGCTCAGGCTGGTCTCGACCTCCTGAGCTCAGGCAAACCACTTGCCTAAGTCTACCAAAGTGCTAAGATTACAGGCATGAGCCACCGTGCCCGACAAAGAAATTCTTAATAGAGTCACGGCATACAAAATTAAAATTCAGGCAACATTACTTTCTAATAAGTGTATCCACAAAATTCACACACAAAATTCTGAATTATTATTATATTGTATCTCAAGAACACTATTTACTTACTCCAACGCTCCTCAATGATGCACAACAGTAAGTGGCAGTCTAAATAACCTTATTTTACCTAAATAGTAAGTCTTCATAAACAAAGATTAAACTAGATTTTAAAACAGAAGGACTATTCACCAAACTATCTTTTCTTCTCTTTTTTTTTCTTTGAGAGTCTCAAGCGGTTGCCCTGGGTAGAGTGCCATGGCTTCACAGATCACAGAAACCTCAAACTCTTGGGCTTAAGCGATTCTCTTGCCTCAGCCTCCCAAGTAGCTGAGACTACAGGCACCTGCCGCCAACGCCTGGCTATTTTTTTGTTGTAGTTGTCACTGTTGTTTGGCAGGCCTGGGCCGGGTTCATACCCACCATCCTCAGTGTATGTGGCTGGCACACTACCCACTGAGCTATGGGCGCCACACACACTATCTTTTAATTATAACTTAACATTTATTTCACTTATTCAAATGAGAGTTTTTAATTAAAACCATTAAAAAACATAAACTGTGAACATAATTTGGCCAGCTTGCCATGTTCAAAGAATTACCATTCTATTAAAGAATTTCTTAAGAACAATCAGTAAGGCTCAGCGCCTGTAGCTCAAGTGGCTTACGCACCAGCCACATACACCAAAGCTGGCGGGTTTGAATCTAGCCCGCGCATGCCAAACAACAATGACAACTACAACCAAAAAATAGCTGGGCATTATGGCAGGTGCCTGTAGTCCCAACTACTTGGGAGGCTGAGGTAAGAGAATCGCTTAAGCCCAAGAGTTGGAGGTTGCTGTGAGCTATGATGCCACAGCACTCTACCCAGGGCAACAGCTCTGTCTCAAAAAACAAACAAACAAACAAAAACAACCAGTAAAAAGGAAAAATATTTATAATTTATGTTATGTGACAGATTACGCCAACAGTAAGTATAAAATAAAAACACACTGAACTTACACAAAGGTAGTATACCAAATCTAGCTATGTTATCATGCAGAATATTAAGTACTGAAAATATAAAACCAGGATCTCAAATGTACAAAGTTAATTATCATTTTATGACCTCAAATATGAACAATAAATTACTACTCACCAACTGCCCACTGAGGAAGGCCTTCTTAGTGCCTGGCATTATAGAAAATACTGCATATACATTATTTAATTTAATCCTCCCATCCTGTGGCATATTTTATATTAATGAAAATATAACCAGAGCTGAGGTATCACAGTACTGATAACCATATTCCCTTAATAAAAGCTGTCTATTAAAAATCACAGTAGGGGCAGCACCTGTGGCTCAGTGAGTAGGGCGCAGGCCTCATATACCAAGGGTGGCGGGTTTGAACCCAGTCCCAGCCAAACTGCAACAAAAAAATATCTGGGTATTGTGGCGAGTGCCTGTAGTCCCAGCTACTCGGGAGGCTGAGGCAAGAGAATCGCTAAGCCCAAGAGCTGGAGGTTGCTGTGAGCTGTGATGCAACAGCACTCTACCAAGGGTGATAAGTGAGACTCTGTCTCTAAAAAAATAAAAAATAAATTACAGTGGTTTCCCTACCCAAATCCATTCCCCATTGCCACCCATGACTCAACTTCCTCCTGCTGGTAAGAGTTTTTGTTGAATGTTCCTGTCCTCAGGAAAGCTATCTCTATTGCAGAGCAGAAAGTGGATCTTTATTTTTTTTTATTTTTTATTTTTTTGGAGACAGAGCCTCAAGCTGTCACCCTGGGTAGAGTGCCATGGCCTCATACCTCACAGCAACTTCCAACTCGTGGGCTCAAGCGAGTCTCCTGACTCTGCCTCCTGAGTGCTGGGACCACAGGCGCCTGCCATAACGCCTGGCTATTTTTTGGTTGCAGCCATCATTGTTGTTTGGCGGGCCCGGGCTGGATTCGAACCCACCACCTTAGGTGTATGTTATGTGGCTGGCACCTTAGCCACTTGAGCCATAGGCACCAAGCCAAGTGGATCTTTATTAATGAGTCAGGCATGGTAACTCCTTTCCTCTTGCCAATGGTAAGCATGTTGCACAATTTACCTAGGGCAACAGTTCTCAACCTGTGGGTGGCAACCCCTTTGTAACAATAAAAATACATCCTGCATATCAGATATTTACATTACAATTTGAACAGAAGCAAAATTACAGTTATAAAGTAGCAACAAAAATAATTTTATGGTTTGGGATCACCACAACATGAGGAAGGTCATTAGAAGGGTCGCAGCATTAAGGGGCATTAGGAAGGTTGAGAACCACTGACCTAGGGGCTTCTAGATTGTTTGTTTATAAAGAGAGTCATATGGGGAAACTGTCCTTTTTTTCTCACTGGAAATATTGATGTGTGCAAATGTCATCCCTAGAACTTCTGTAGCCATCCAGTGCCAGGCATACTGAAGACAGCAATGCTGAAAATACAAAAACCTGGATCCTTAATGATAATGCAAAGCCCTTCCTTGAATTAACAGCCCTGAAGAATTCACTTAACCCAACTCAGAGCTTCTAGTTAGAAAATAAATCCCCAGCTCAGCACCTGTGGCTCAAGCGGCTAAGGCGCCAGCCACATACACCTAAGGTGGTAGGTTCGAATCCCCAGCCCAGGCCCGCCAAACAACAATGATGGCTGCAACCAAAAAATGGCCAGGCGTTGTGGCAGGCACCTGTAGTCCCAGCTACTTGGGAGGCTGAGGCAGGAGACTCACTTGAGCCCAGGAGTTGGAGGTTGCTGTGAGCGTGATGCCATGGCACTCTACCCAGGGGGATAGCTTGAGGCTCCGTCACAAAAAAAAAAAAGAAAAGAAAAGAAATCCTCTGCAGTTCAAGCAGTTTGGGAGCTAGTTTTTGTTGTTGTTGTTGTTGTTTTTTGAGACAGAGCCTCAAGCTGTCCCCCTGGTTAGAGTGCCATGGCATCACAGCTCACAGAAACCTCCAACTCCTGGGCTCAAGCGAGTCTCCTGCCCTAGCCTTCCAAGTAGCTGGGACCACAGGTGCCTGCCACAACGCCCGGCTATTTTTTGTTTGTTGCCGTCATTGTCATTTGGTGGGCCCAGGCTGGATTCAATCCCACCACCTTAGGTGTATGTGGCTGGCGCCTTAGCCGCTTGAGCCACAGGAGCTGAGCCAGGAGCTAGTATTTTTTTTTTTTTACAAGCTACCGCACAAAGTATCCTGAGATAGGTACTAACAATAGTAACAATTCATCTTTTCAGGGCACATTTTAAAAATATGAATTAAAAGCATAAACTTGATCAAGACTATGAAAGTTTTAAGAAGCTGGATGATAATATGTGTGTCCTCCCTGTAGCATATACCCCAGAAACACAGAGTCCAACAGGAAGTACATAGGAAGGCTTTCAAAGCACATCAACAGTACAAACACCAAAAGGTGACTGATGCGCAGAAAAATAAGAACACTCATCTACAAGTCAAACAATGGAAATTACTACTACTAATAATAATAGTTAAAAAGTGATAAAACATGTGCCGGAGATGAGGGAATGGAGATAATTTCTGATATGAAGATAATTCTAGTGTCTTAACTGATTTAAGTTTTTTAAAAATGATAATTAAACTCTACCACTAACTCAAGTTAATCCTTGAACACACATAACAAAGACCCACCTCTCCAGATACTACCTTTACCAGAAATTGTAAAGCCACTTAAGATAAAATGTTTATCAGAATTACAACAGAAGCCAGGTGTGGTGGCTCACAACTGTAATCCTAGTACTCTGAGGCAGGTGGATTACTTGAGCTCAGTAGTTCAAGACCAATCTGAGCAAGAGCCCCATCTCTAAAAATAGCCTGGTATTATGATGGGTACCTGTAGTCTCAGCTAGTCAGGAAGCTGAGGCAAGAGACTGAGCCCAGGAGATAAAGGCTGCTGTGAGCTATGATGATACCATGGCACTCTACGGAGGAGGACAGAATGAGACTCTGTCTCAAAAAAAAGAATTACAATAGGAGTGTCACATGAATGCAACTTAGTTACAGTTTTATTAATACCACCATACTGAAAAGAAACCTCTTAATTTAAATGCTTCAATGGAATTATATTGGCAGAGGAAGGTACTGACTGGTCTCTTCAGAAAACAGACTGGATAACAAACTAAACAACTTCAATACATCCCCAAATCATAATGGTACCTGTTGTCTTTTGGCTGCCATAATGTTCAGTTTATCCACTTCAGGTTTCAGGGCTTTATACTGTATTCCTAAGTCTTGTTCATTGCCAGCATTCCTCAATTTCAAGATACCGTCTTCCACCTATAAAACACAACCCCACCAAAAATAAAAATTCTAAACAGTGTAAGTCTACATATGAAGAAGACAGTATCCTAGAATTTTTTATTCCTTTTAACAGTTACTCCAATAGCCATCTATAATCCAAACTTTTTTTTTTTTTTAGAGACAGATTCTCACTTTATCACCCTCAGTAGAGTGCCGTGCTAGCACAGCTCATAGCAACCTCCAACTCCTGGCCTGAGATGATTCTCTTGCCTCAGCCTCCCGAGTAGCTGGGACTACAGGCACCTGCCACAACACCCGGCTATTTTTTGTTGCAGTGTGGCCAGGGCAGAGTTCGATCCTGCCACCCTTGATATATGAGGCCGGCGCCATACTCACTGAGCCACAGGTGCCTACCCTATAATCCAAACTTAAATCTCTCGATTATGTATGGCCCCCAAATATTGCAGCAGCTATTACATGGGAGCTTTACAGGAGATGGGAAAGATAATATTACATAGGCCTCTATCTGAAAGTACACAGCTTCACATATCTTGGTTTCTGAACTCTGGAACTCTACTAATACAAGGAAAATTTTAATCACTACTGAAAAGGGGTAAGACTTTCAAAACATCATCTTTGCTACAAGTTCTTCATTAGAATCAGGGCAACACTGGTTCACAACAGAGCCAGCATGATCTAAACTAAAAGGAGAAAAATAAGTGGAAATTAAAATCATCCCCAGTCCATTGAGATAAACCATGTTCAAAACCAATCAAAATCCTAAGGTGTGTGGAACTAAGCAAGGCCAGTAGCAGCCTTACTGTGATAGACAAAATTATAGAGATAGGCTTGTACTTACAACTTTCAGCTGAACAAGTAATTTGTAGACATCTGCCATGTCAGCCAAAATCAGCAGTCGAGTAACGGCAGAGAGCAAAGCTCGAGCTGCCCGAACCATGTTGCCTCGCTTCACAGAAGAGCAGGGATCATCTGCAAACTCTCCGGCAGCAGTCTTCATCAAATCACCTGTTTTATAGAATGAAAAACCAGCTCAGCAGAAATGATAACTGAGCTACACTTAAAGAAATAATAGTTCAAAAATCTTTCATACACAGATTTGGTTTAAAGGTTTTTATTTTTATTGCTGTTTGCTTTTCTTTTGTTTTATAGCGGTCACTAAAAAAAAAAATTCTCATATACTGTTGGTGAAAGAAAGATATCTGGGAAATGACTAGGCTCTTTATATCAAGAGGCTTAAAATTACTTTCCTTTGATCTGATAATACTTCTTTCCAAAAAGGAATTATTATCTGTATCCTTACAAAAATTCAAGATTTGGGCCAGACGTGGTGGCTCATGCCTGTAACACTAGCACTCTGGGAGGCCAAGGTGGGTGGATAGCTTGAACTCACGGGTTCTAGACCCGTCTCTACTAAAAGTAGAAAAACTGAGGCAAGAGGATCACTTGAGTCTAAGAGTTGGAGGTTGCTATAAGCTATGACGCCATGGCACTCTACCCAGGGTGATAGCTTGAGACTCTGTCTCAGACCAAAAAAAAAAAAATTCAAGATTTGAATGGAAAAGAAATGGATCTAATGTACTCTACCTCACAGCTGAAGAGTGCCTACTTCATTAACCATCCACGTATACAACTCTAACAAAGAACCAGTGGTATGTGAAAAGACAGAGTCCAGTCACCAACTCATTCATTTCCCTCACAGTAAAACACTACCAAAAGTTCAAACATTCAACAATAAGCATCAAGTAAATTATGATTTACTTACTTACAACTGATTATTATGCAACTATTAACATATATATGGAAAAATGTTAAGGATTATGATGAACTCTTATACAGAAAAAAAGATGAAATTATAAATGTACGATTCTTTTTTGGAAAAAAATGAAGAAAAAACTGGAATCAAAAGGTAAAACAATAGTTATCACCAGGTTACAAACTGCTTCTTGAGATTACTATGTGCTTATAAAAGCAGTTTCTATAATAAACAGGCATTATATCCACAATCAAAAAAGCAAGATATGGGTGGCACCTGTGGCTCAGGGGAGTAGGGCACCAGCCCCACATACCAGAGGTGGTGGTTTCAAACCCAGCCCTAGCCAAAAAAAAACAAAAAGGGCGAGATAAACACATGTATAAAGATTTTACTATAGTTACTAGGAATATCCACTTCATACAATCCTGAGTTGAAAAACTTATTTAACCTGGTAACTTAAGCAAGTAATACTTTGTCATTCATTCCTCTTAATAATCACGTAGGGTGGCTTGGTGCCTGTGGCTCAGCAGCTAGGGCACCAGCCACATACACTGGAGCTGGTGGGTTCAAATCCAGCCCGGGGCCTGCCAAACAACGACAACTACAACAACAACAAAAAAAAAAACAGCTGGGCCTTGTGGCGAGCACCTGTAGTCCCAGCTACTTGGGAGGCTGAGGCAAGAGAATCGCATAAGCCCAACAATTTGAGGTTGCTGTGAGCTGTGACACCACAGCACTCTATCCAGAGCAACATAGTGAGACTCTGTCTCAAAAAATAATAATAATCATAATCATGTAGACTGTCTACTGTCACTCTTTTCTCACAGCTGGAAGCAACTATCGGGCCAGAATCCTATCTTGTCCACTGATAGGGCCTATATAGTCATCTTTGGATTCACTGGAAAACAATTTCTTTCTTAGCTGAGTGTGTCCACTTCAGATTTAAGGCCATTCGCTCTCTCATCTGTACCACTAATTCATTAAAAACAAAACAAAAAATCATCAAGGGCCCTCTCAAGAAACCTACCAATTTCTGAACAGACCTCTCAAATTTCCTCTAGCTACCATCTTTGCACAATACAGGCTTAGAGGGGAAAACACTTAACCTCATATCAGATTCATGTATTAATTAGGTTTAGACCCACTAAGTAGTATTAATACTAGGAGTAAGATAAGCTCTGCATATTCATCAGGTCAGAAATAACATGCAATGAAGAATTTTACAGTAATATATAATATAGACTTTCTTCATATCTTTAGGAAGATACAAATATATGGCCAATTGTAATGTGGATTCATAACATTAACACTGATATCTTACAGTACTTTGTTTTTTTTCTGAGACAAAGACTCACTCTGTTGCCTTGGTAGAGTGCTGTGGCATCATTATAGCTCACAGCCACCTCAAACTCTTGGGCTCAAGCAACCCTCCTGCCTCAGACTCCCAAGTAGCTGAGACTACAGATGCCCACCACAAAGCTCATCTACTTTTCCTATTTTCAGTAGAAACATTGTCTCCCTCTTGCTCAGGCTGGTCTCAAACCCCTGAGCTCTAACAATCCACCCACCTTGGCCTCTCAGAATGCTAGAATTACGGGCATGAGTCACCATACCTGGCCACTTATAGTATTTTTAAAAGATGAAACTCATTCTTCTATTTAATTATTCAACAAGTATTTGAGAACCCGCCATATATCAAAGATTATATCAGGTGCCTATGATATAGTACATAAGAAACAGCCCATGCCATCATGAAGCTGTATGGAGGGAGGAAGACAGGCAAACAAGAGCTGATTAAGACAAGACACCTGCACTCTGGCTCAGCACCTGTACTCCAGTGGCTAGGGTGTCAGCCACATACACCGGAAGTAGCAGGTTCAAGCCCACCCCAGGCCTGCCAAACAGCAATGACAACTACAGCCAAAAATAGCCAGGCGTTGAGGCAGGCACCTATAGTCCCAGCTATTTGGGAAGCTGAAGCAGGAGAATCACTTAAGCCCACAGAGTTTGAGGTTGCTGTGATCCATGACGCCACAGCACTCTAGGCAGGGCGATATAGTGAGACTCTGTCTCAAAAAAAACAAAAAAAACAAAAAAAGACACCTGTACTCAAAGGGCTCACAAATTATAGAGTATTACAATGCAGTCAAAATAGTAATGGCCTCATGGACAAGGCCTCAGGAGGCTAAGGCAGGAGGATCACTTGAACCCAGGAGACTGAGGTTATTTTGAGGTAGGCTGATTCCATGGCACTCTAGCCTTGGCAACAAAATGAGACTCTGTCCAAATAAATAAATAAATAAATCCTGTGTAAAGATTCTTGAAAAGACAAAAAAAAAAAAAAAGAAAGAAAGAAAAGAAATTTATGAAGCTATAGTTGCTATGCCAGCACTCACAAAAACCTTGCACTAATGGCAAAATACATTTTTACCTCATATTGAAGATGCAGCCTTTATGTGAATGTAGGATTGCTATAAGAAAGGCACACCTATAAACTCTAATATGATCAAGAAAAAGTGAAGTCATCATAAGACAACTTAAAGCACAAGGAAAGTAAAGAATCTAAAGCTAGGCTCGGCGCCTATAGCTCAACTGGCTAAGGCGCCAGCCACGTACACCTAAGGTGGCGGGTTCTAATCCCCAGCCCAGACCCGCCAAACAACAATGACGGCTGCAACCAAAAAATTGCCTGGCGTTGTGGCGGGCGCCTGTGGTCCCAGCTACTTGGGAGGCGGAGGCA
>NW_003852398.1:37188327-37190717 GCF_000181295.1 Otolemur garnettii
CATCACAGCTCACAGCAACCTCCAACTCCTGGGCTCAAGCAAGTCTCCTGCCTCAGTCTCCCAAGTAGCTGGGACCACAGGCGCCCGCCACAACATCCGGCTTTTTTTTTTTTTTTTTTTTGGTTGCAGTCGTCATTGTTTTATTTTTTGGCTGGCCCAGGCTGGATTCGAACTTCCAGCTTAGGTGTATGTGGCTGGTGCCTTAGCCACTTGAGCCACAGGCACTGAGCCAAGACTCTGTCTCTTAAAAAAAAAAAAAAAATTAGAGATTAATTTATTTAATAATTAAATTACTTATGAAAGACATTCAAAGCATAGTAAGTATATTCTTTTGTTTTTTACTCTTTTTTTTTAATCAACATAATTTAAGTGTGCTGCAGAAGTTTAACTGTAAGTTCAAGTGTGCCATGAGACAAATAAGGTTGGAAAACATTGTTGTAGATCCTAAGGACCATCAACACTATAGAAGAGAACTCCAACAGAGAGAACATCATGAAAGTCCAGAAGGATTACACCACTGAAGATACCATCGTCATTAGAGAAAAAGCTGTGAAAGTCGTAAGGCCCAACATGATAAATTCCTGCTAGATAGAACTGTGTACAGACTAACATGACCTCACAGGATTTATAACGGAGCCAATCAAGAAAATCATGAGAGGGTGGTGCCTGTAGCCCAGTGGGTAGGGCACCAGCCACATACACCAAGACTGGTGGGTTCAAACCTAGCCCAGGTCAGTTAAACAGCAATGACAACTGCAACAACAACAACAAAAAAGCCGGGTGTTGTGGCAGGTCCCTATAGTCCCAGCTACTGGGGAGGCTGAGGCAAGAGAATTGCTTAAGCCCAAGAGTTTGAGGTTGCTGTGAGCTGTGATGACACAGCACTCTACCGACGGTGACATAGTGAAACTCTGCCTCAAAAAAAAGACAAAAAAAGAAAATGATCACAGAGATAGTGGGTATGGCAAAAAATATGGGGAGTTGGCCAGGTGTAGTGGCTCATGCCCATCCTAGCACTCTGGGAGGCTGAGGCAGGTGGATTGCCTGAGCTCACAAGTTTGAGATCAGCCTGAGCCAAAACAAGACCTTGTCTCTACAAAAATAGCTAAGCATTGTGGTGGGTGCCCGCAGTCCCAGATACTTGGGAGGCTAAGGCAAGAGAATCACTTGAGCCCAAGAGTTTGAGGTTGCTGTGAACTATGATGCTACAGCACTCTACCAAGGGCAACAAAGTGAGACTCTGTCAAAAAAAAAAAAAAAAGATAGGGAACTTGGAGAAATTTAAGAGTTTACAGATAGCACACCAAAGTTATTAACAAAAGATGACTTAATGGTGGTAAGTGCTCTGAACCAGTGCTAGACGACTATAGAAGCAAGCAGCGCTAGAAAACAAATTAACATTAGACAATCTGGAAGAAGGGTTCAATTATTCAACACTGCTTTTGACTGCTTTTATGACGGAGATCAGGCATCCTCAAACTATGGCCTGCAGACCACATGCAGCCCGCCTAGGACATTTATCCAGTCCGCCAGGTGTTTTTGCCGCCGCTGCCTGTCCTGCTTAGCAGTCAGGGGCCCACAGTCTGGCCCTCCAATGGTCTGAGGGAAGTGAACTGGCCCCATGTTTAAAAAGTTTGAGGACCCCTGACATAGACCCTTCTATGCTAAAAGAACTAAAAACAAGCAGTGGAAGGACTGGTACCATATGTAAACAGTTTTAGAAAAATGAAAAAGAATTCAGACCAAATTAACAATGTATTTCTATAAAGTTATACCAAGTATGCCTGCCTCTCCTGCCTCCCTCCTCTTTTACCACTACCACCTGAGACAGCAAGACCAACCCCTCCTCCTCCTTCGTCTACTCAATGTGAAAACAAAGATGAAGATTTTTATGATGATCCACTTCTACTTAATGAATAGCAAATATATTTTCTCTTCCTTAAAACTTTCTCAATAATATTTTCTTTCCTCTGGCTTACTCTATCATAAGAATACGGTATATACTACTATATACATACACAAAATAATTAACTGACTATTTAGTGAGCAGTAAGGCTTCCAGTCAATAGGAGACTATTAGTAGTTAAGTTTGGGGGGAATTAAAAGTTATGCATGGACTTTCAACTATACAGAGGGTCAGCACCTCATCCCCAAACTGTTCATGGGTCAACTTTACCTTCTTAAAGCAATTACTCACAGTTAATTATATATAATTATTGGCTCGGCACCTGTGGCTCAAGTGGCTAAGGCACCAGCCACATAAACCTAAGGTGGTGGGTTCGAATCCAGCCTGGACCCACCAAACAACGATGATGGCTGCAACCAAAAAATAGCCGGGCGTTGTGGCAGGCGCCTGTGGTCCCAGCTTCTTGGGAGGCTGAGGCAAGAGA
>NW_003852398.1:37190737-37196604 GCF_000181295.1 Otolemur garnettii
AAATCAATAGATACCAACACCAAGGTGACAGAGATTTTAGGATTATGTGACACGGATCTTAAAGCAGCTGTGATAAATTGCTTGGTTGAGCAATTATAAATATGTTTAAAACAAAGGAAGAAAGAACCTCAGAAAAGAAATAGAAAAATCTCAGAGAAGAAACCAATGACCTAAAGAAAAGCCAAATGAGGCTCGGTGCCTGTGGTTCAAGTGGCTAAGGCGCCAGCCACATACACCTAAGGTGGCAGGTTCGAATCCAGCCTGAGCCCGCCAAAAACAACAATGACGGCTGCAATCAAAAAATAGCCAGGCATTGTGGCAGGTGCCTGTGGTCCCAGCTTCTTGGGAGGCTGAGGCAAGAGACTCACTTGAGCCCAGGAGTTGGAGGTTGCTGTGAGCTATAAAGCCACGGCATTCTACCCAGGGGGATAGCTTGAGGCTCTGTCTCAAAAAAAAAAAAAATTATATATAATTATTATACCATGATAACTGTAATTCAAACAATATTATTGGGGAACCAGTATTATTTAACAAAATTGTGACAAATGAAATATGTGCATTAACAGAGTACACAAACTGAGGACTGCTTGTACCCACCACCTAGGGTTGCTGTTGAGATCAAAACAAATGCTCTAGACATATAAAGTATTCAGCAGAGTGCTTAGAACAGTGTTGTTCTATTCAGATTTTCTATTATCACTATTAGAATTAATTACAGATAGAAGGGGATAAGTGGAAGGTTAAAGGACATCAAACATAATTGAAAAATGAAGATTCTAGATCACAGACAGAAGTGTACACAATCAGGACCACAGAAGGAAGTTAAGAGCCATAAAAGAGTAGATACAAGGTGTTTCATGTACCCTCAGATGAGAAATTAAAGGAAAAGAAGCAGAGATCTCTAGGCTGAAAATCCTGCTTTTCTAGAAGCCAAGAAGTGAGGCTCTTTCCAAAAAACTGAGCAGGATGGAGATGGAAAAAAAGGAACAAGTAGACTAGAAGAAACTCTAAAGCAGCTGTTACAAAAAATGAAAAGAGCGTTAAAACTTCAGGTGTATGAAAAAGTTATAGAACAGACAGGCCAGATTAGGCCAAACAGGATGAACTGAAAGTAGACTCTTACACCTACAGCCCAGCTAAAGGAATCAAAATTCTTGAAAGATTATCTTACATTCAAATAAACAAGCAAAAGGCCTTGCAGATAATCTTAAACAATCACTATTTTTTTTCTTTTTTTGAGGCAGAGTCTCACTCTGTCACCTGGGTAGAGTGCCATGGCGTCATAGCTCACAGCAACTTCAAACTCCTGAATTCAAGGGATCCTCCAGAGTAGCTGGCACTATAGGTGCCCACCACAATGCTTGGCTAGTTTTTCTATTTATTTTTTAATAGAGACAGGGTCTCACTCATGCTTTTGCTGAGGGTGGTCTTGAACTCCTGAGCTCAAGCTATCCACCCAGCTCAGCCTCCCAGAGTGCTAGGATTATAGGCATGAACCACTGCACCCAGCCAAAAATCACTCTTTAAATCACAACCTCCTCTTCCCTCTAAATCCTCACTTCCACCTAGGTTCCTCTTAATAGTCTTCATGCCTCCAACAGCTAGTGTACCATCATTCCAAAACAATATCAGACCCAATGACAGCAAACAAGTGGAACTGGAAGAAAGAAACAAAGTAAATTAAATATATTTACATCTACCCTAATCAGTTTTAGCCATAATGACAAATCTTCAATTTCAGGGTTTAATTTTAATTTCATACCATGATATGGTATTAGTATAGAAAAAAACTACAACAAATCACAGGGTATGATAGATTAAAACATTCAAATTTTCTCTACTCACAAAACTACAAGTATTAATAAAAACGTAAATAAGCCCCTAGCTAAAAATAAGGTCCTCAAACTTCTGCTGAGTGGTCATTCCTGTAAAAGAAACACAATACTAAGATTGATTCAAAGTGTTTAGGAATTTTTCTTTTAAAGTTAAATGCAAAAAATAATAAAGAATCCTTAAAAAATAAAAAAGATAACTCAATTGTTTACAGAGCCAATTTCTAAGACAGCAAAAGCACTCTTTCAAAAAAAAAAAAACACTCTTTCTACACACAAAAGGGCAAACTAGGGGAAAATTATAAAAGCTTAGAATATAACTTTAGAACATAGCTTTAGAACATAACTGGGTGTTCCAGCTATTGTCTAGTCAACTACATTAGGATTAACTAATATATAAAGGGGATGAAACTTAAGAAAACTCGCTACTACTGTACCATCTGCTATGAAATCAGGTCTGTTATTCCCTGGTTTTCCCTCTTAACTAAGCTGAGGATAAAATGTAAGCTCCTCTGGAGTACAAAACAAAGACAAAAAGCAACTGTAAAGGAAATAAACCAAAAAAAGACAGTTCTTTATTAGAACAAGATAAGATCAAGGCCTTTCTGAAGTATCAAATATCTTGGGTAAATCTTCCTCAAAGCAATTATACTTAAATTACAGGGAAAGGACAGGCTTGAAAAAATATGGGTGGATGGAGTAAAAAAGAAGAAAAGATTTGATTTTTCTTTTTTAACTTGAGCCTAAGAGATATGATACATTCTGTTATGTTGCTCCTTTAAAATAAAGAATGCTATTGAGGCTCGGCGCCTATAGCTCAACCGGCTAAGGCGCCAGCCACGTACACCTAAGGTGGTGGGTTCGAATCCCCAGCCCGGACCCGTCAAACAACAATGACAGCTGCAACCAAAAAAAAAAATAGCCGGGTGTTGTGGCGGGCGCCTGTGGTCCCAGCTACTTGGGAGGTGGAGGCAGGAGACTCGCTAGAGCCCAGGAGTTGGAGGTTGCTGTGAGCTGTAATGCCACGGCACTCTACCCAGGGGGACAGCTTGAGGCGCTGTCTCAAAAAAAAAAAAAAAAAAAAAAAAAGAATGCTATTGAGTAATATTAGTGAATATATACTACCTTTCTCCCAGAATACTACTTGGTCGATAAAACAAGGTATTGGCCAGCTTTGCTATTTGGCGGTTACTTTATCTGTGCCTCTGTTTTCTATAAAATGAGGACACCATCTTCTACCTCACTGGGTTGTTTTGAAAATTAGATAAGGCTCTGTGCCTGTGCTCAGTGGTTAGGGCACCAGCCACATACATTGCACCAGGGCTCGTGGGTTTGAACCTGGATGGGCCTGCTAAACAACAATGACAGCTACAACAACAACAACAACAAAAATAGCCGGGTCTTGTGGCAGATCTGTATTCCCAGCTACTTGGGAGGCTGAGGCAAAAGAATTGCTTAAGCCCAAGAGTTTGAAGTTGCTGTGAGCTGTGACACCATAGCACTCCACAGAGGGCAACATACTGAGACTCTGTCTCAAAGAAAAAACAAAAAGAAAGAAAATTAGATGAGAAAATATACACAAAGCTCAACAAATAAATACATGTACTTCCATGACCCTCCCCCCTTCACTTTCCCATCTTCGTTTTCCAACCCTTAAGCCTATTAGAAAGAACATGGCCATTAGTCTCACACCAATTGTTTCTTATATTTCTAGAAATAAAGACATGCAAGCAAGTTTCCTAAAGAACAGAGCAACTGTTGGCTTTCAAATACTGAAGCAGTAACAGTAAGGGAGAACTTCTTCACTTCATATTCTATAGTGTAGAAAGCAGTAAAAACGGGGCCTTGGAGGGGCACGGTGGCTCATACCTATGATCCTAGGACTCTGGGAGGCTGAAGAGGGTGGAATGCCTAAGCTCACAAGTTTAAGACCAGCCTGAGCCAGACTGGAGACCCCATCTCTAAAAATAGCCAGGTTGTCTGTTGTGGCAGATACCTATTGTCCCAGCTACTTGAGAGGCTGACGCAAGAGAATCGCTTGACCACAAGAGTCTGAGGTTGCTGTGAGCTGTGATGTCACAGCACTCTACCAAGGTGACATAGTGAAACTCTGTCTCAAATCAAACAAACAAAACAGGGCCTTTTGTACTAACAGCAACACAGAAAGCTCAAGTGATTTAATTATGCTGGGCCTTAATTTTCTGATTTTTTTTTAAAAAGGACTTTTCAAGCCAAGCTTAGAGTCCTTCCAGTTTTCAGGAACCAGTCATCTTCCTCACCTTTCCCATTCACAGCTTTACATCCCAAAAAACCTATGCTATACTAGAATGGCAGAGCCCCAGATAATGGGAAATTCAGCTAAAGAGACAACCCTATAGTTTGTATAAGTCCTCCAAGAAGCTCCAATAAATAAAGCAAAGTTATATCTTCTTCCCTAAAATAGTACTAAGAATGTTTTTAACATGCTCCTTGACCCAAATCTTTTTATCTTTATGATCCAGATAAAAAGAATTTGCCAGGGTCTTGGTGTGTGCCACACCTTTTGGGGGCAAGACACAATTGTAAGCAGGACTTTACCTAACAAACGCAATCAGTGTAACCTGGTTTCTTGTGCCCTTAATGAATCCCCAACAATAAAAAACGGGGAGGGACACTTTTGCCTTTATGCCAGGAAAAGGAAAAAAAAAAAAAAAGGAATTTGCCAGCCCAGTATGGGAATATGGCTTATCTTCTATGAATGATATAATCCACCTACCAAGATATCTTTTTTTCTCTTGTTTTCTGTCTCTCTTTGTCACCCTCAGTAGAGTGCAGTGGTATCATAGCTTTCAGCAACTTCAAACTCTTGAGTTCAAGTGATCCTTCTGCCTCAGCCTCCAAGTAGCTGGAACTACAGGCACCTGCCACAATACCCGGCTCTTTTTTAAAGACAGGGTCTCACTCTTGCTCAGGCTGGTCTGGAACTCCTGAGCTCAGGCAATCCATGAGCCTCAGCCTCCCAGAGTGCTGGGATTACAAGCCTGAGCCACCCTATCCAGCAAGAGGTGTATTAATTAATGGAAATGTCTTTCATTTCTACTTTAAGTAGCATTTACATAACAATCTGTACTACTTCTTGAGAAGAGAGATCATAAGGTATTTGTGGGGGGGTTTTGTTTGCTTTTTTAGAGACAGAGTCTCACTTTATTGCCCTTGGTAGAGTGCCACAGCGTCGCAGCAACCTCCAACTCCTGGGCTTAGGAGATTCGCTTGCCTCAGCCTTCCGAGTAGCTGGGACTACAGGCACCTGCCACAATGCCTGGCTAGTTTTTGTTGCAGTTTGGCCGGGGCTGGTTTTAAACCCGCCACCCTCAGTATATGGGGCCAGCACCCTACCCACTGAGCATAGGCACCACCCCATCACAAGGTATTTGTGTCAAGAAGGAGACTACATCAACATGTACCAAAACACTGAGAGTTTAATCACAGGTGATATAGCCTGATAAGTGATTATTTTCTGTTTTTTTTTTTCATTTTCTACAATGAACACACTTTTATTTTAAAAAGGTTTTAAATGATAAAAATAATGTAAAATATCCTTAGTTCATGTGTGTGATATACAAAACTCAGGTTTCAAAACTTTTTTCTCAGTTATAAAATTCTCATGACTACTAGTTCACTGCAAAAATGAAAAAGTGAAAATCTTTCTTTTTTTTAAGGCTTATAAAGTTAGCTAAGCCTTAAAGTTAGGTATATCCAAATAGGGGGATGTGTGCAGTTCCAATCTCATGGCTTTTATTTTTTATTTAGCTGTTCAACTATTACATAGGCATTTTTTCAACAGAACATTTTATGAAAGCATATTGTTCATTATCAACTGTCAAAACCAGCAAAGATATTTTAAGATATCCACCTGAATATGCTTTTGCAAACCAACAAAAACAGTACTGTGCAAAAATGACAAAAGCTTCCAGGAAAAGAGTCAAACATCATTGTTATCTTAAACATGTTCAAATTATTCATTTCAGGATGAGTTTCTTTTTTTTTTTTTTTTTT
>NW_003852398.1:37197826-37204633 GCF_000181295.1 Otolemur garnettii
AAAAAAAAAAAAAAAAAAAAAAAACCCTAAATCACATTACTGAGCACAACATAATTCCACCCATGAGAATATTCATAGAAAAGTTTGGAGGAAAAAAAGTTAATAGTTTCACTTAGGGTTACAAAATTATAGGTGATTTTTATTTTTTCTTATTCTTACTATCAAAACACATTTTCATTGCATAAAATTAATTTTTAATTTTTAACTCTATGCAGGGAAATGCCAGAGGAAGAAAGAAAGAGCAAGCAACCAACATCACAAGCAAGCCTATTATAAAACTGCCCTATACTAAAAAGATGCTAAGTTATAATAACTTATAATAACTTAGTTATAATAACTTAGCATCTTTTTAGTATAGGGCAGTTTTATAATAACTTAGCACCTTTTTTAGTATCTTAGCATCTTTTTAAACAGTGTTTTACAAAGTAAAAACCATTCAGCTGTGGTTGAATGAATACCTAAAACTTCCCTATCATGGGATTCCTAATTCTTTTTTTTTTTTTTTTTGAGACAGAGTCTCACTTTGTCGCTCTCACTGTGGTGTCATACATAGCTCACAGCAACCTCAAATTCTTGGGCTCAATTAATCCTCTTACCTCAGCCTACCAAGTAGCTGGGCCTACAGGCACCCACTACAACGCCTGGCTATTTTTTAGAGATGGGGTCTTGCTCTGGCTCAGGCTGGTCTCAAACTTGTGAGCTCAGGTAATCTACCCACCTCAGCTTCCCAGAGTACTAAGATTATAAGCATCAGCTACCATGCCCAGCCAGGATTCCTAATTCTTGAAAGTTATTTTTTCTTCCTTTAGCTCCACTGCTAAATCTATTTTATATCGAATTTTCTTAAATATATCTGACTTAGGGATATCACCAAAAAGTAATGTAACTATCTTCATCTCTTTATCATTCTACCACCCCTCATTTTATAAAATAAAACCAGAGAACCAAGATTTCACAAAATTATTTGCTACATTCAAGATAAATTAGCATGCATTTCCCATCCCATTCCAATGCTGCCCAACTCCAAATTTTAATTCATTTTCTATGATCTAGTAATAAAATGTTCTACATTTGTCAATGAAGATAAACTGGCAATATACAATAGTTACAAAGAATAACAAGTTTCATAGCACAGCCTTTATGGGAAAAAACCAAACGGTCATATAATATCTGGCATAACCCACTTGCCCTCTGGTATTAGGACGAACCTGAATAAAACACATCCATCCTCTTCACCTTAGCCCTTCTACTAACTGACGGAGGGGGACATTTGGTAAAAAACACTGACCCCCCTAGATTACACCCCCATAATTATAAATGGGCTGACAATGATTCTAAGATTCTTTAACAGATGCCTTTAGACAACTTTCTGGGATGCTATTTTTAATCTACAAAACTATTTTATCTTCTGAAAATCAACCCAGAAAATAAAACATTTAATATCAACTTTATGAGCCCATTTGAATCAGAGCCTAGAAAACCTCTCAACTTACTGCCCTTCTCCAACTCCTAAGGATAAGAAGCTTTAAAATTTCTACTTTTTCCAGTTGATATGGATTTTTAAAAAAGTGTTAAAATAAAGCACCACACATATTCATGTTCTCATTTTCCTTACTAATTCAAGAGTGCCCTGCTGCTATTCAGAAACACTCCAAAGAGAGGCACTTACTTCCTGATTACACATTCAAATAAATGCATAACATGCATTTCAACTTGGAATCACTTTCTTAAGAAATTATCTAGTAGAAACCACATTATTGCAACATCATGGTTGAAGTCATGCCAAAGCCAAAATTTTAGTATCTAAAATAACTTCTTCAGCTATACTGTACAGACATATAGAGACAGTAATATTACCCACTGTAACTTAGCAGTTATTATCCTGGGCAGTGTTATTTATTTTTGTGACCTTAATAAGACAGACTTTTTTAAAAAAAAAAAAGGAAGAACAATTTCAAAGTATCAGGAAACATTAGAATTTAATAACTTTACTCTTCTTCCCTCAATTCCAAGCTGGCTACACCAGAACCAAGTTTCTGCAAAGTAACATATGCTCACACAAGGGTAGTGATCCAGAAGCAGACAGCATCCTTGACACATCCTAAGTCAAAGAAAATACAGCCTCTACCCTAAAGACTTACAGTTTAAGACAGACAACTTTTAAACATAAAACTCTCAAATGACAACCAGTTAATGATTTTTCAGAATTTAAATTTTGCTTTTCCTGCTCTAGTTAAAGAGCTAGAGAAAATGGATTAAACAATGACACTGGAGTAATGGGGTAAATAAACAATTTCTAAATTAATTACAGTACTCAGGAACATATGAGGAGTAGGGAGGGAAATCACATGAAAAGAGACATCCACAAAAATAAGTAGAGAAAACACAATGAAAATTTTACCAAGAAGACAGGGAGAAAATGCAGAGTAACAATTGAGAAGCCAGAACTCAAAGCAAGAAGATGAGAAAAACCAGCTGATTTCTTATTAGAAAGTTCTTATATACTAATGTGAAAACCTAATTAATCGTCTTCAAAATGTTAAACACTTTCCTGCTATTGCTCTTCCATAGCATCATTAACACTTTTTGAAACCCATACTCAACATCCCAAAGTAGGAACACTTATTATTTTTCTCCTGTGAAATATTAAAGAGCCCATATGTAAGATCAAGTTCATGATCTCAACCTAATTAAAACCACACTAACCAGATCAGACAAATTAATACACAAAGTCTCTCACACACCCACACAACACTCTTCAAATCTATGTTTTAAATCTTCACATTATGAACTCAGCAAACTCAGAACTCCACTCTGCCTCCTGTCTACCTCTCAAACACTGACAGTTGCTTTGCCCCAATCATATTTGCCTTTTAACATCTATCTTCCAGGCTACCAATATTAGATGTGGGTACATCAACCTGAAGCTGTCAACATCTGCACTGGACAGGAGACCAATTTTCACCTCCTTCAATCTGACTCTAGTCTGCTGCCAGGGAGAAAATTATGCATCAAGAACCTGCCAGCTTGGGCTCAATATCCTTTTGTTAGGGATGAAACACATCATTATTTTCCTTATAATTGCCTTGCCAAGATTCACAATGAGAAAAAAAAAACTACACACACACATAAGCACATGTATGTATGTTTCTCTCCCTATATAAGCTGGACCAAGGAAGATGGCATCTACGTCCTCAACTTCAACTACTGAGATAAATAAAAGAACTTCTCTTAATATCAATTAAAAACCCTCATTGCCCATTGCTTCTTTATGACAACTGACCTAAGAAATTGTTAATTTTAAATGGTTAATTCCATGCCTTCATGATTTAAAAATAGCTAAGAAGATAACATACCATTAGGGTGCATTCGCAAAGCAACTACAGATAATTAGATTACCCAAATGTCAACAACTTACAAATTTCAATCCTATTGTTTAGTAACCAAAACATATTGCTTTCCTATTCTAAAATTATCAAGACAATTTCTATATAAAAGATGGATCACACGGACAGCTCAATGAGTAGGGCACTGGCCCCATATACTGAGGATGGCAGGTTTGAACCTGTTCCTGGCCAAACTGCAACAACAACAAAAAATAGCCAGGCATGTGGCGGGTGCCTGTAGTCCCAGCTACTGGGGAGGCTGAGGCAAGAGAATAGCCTAAGCCCATGAGCTGGAGGTTGCTGTGAGCTGTGATGTCATAGCACTCTATTGAGGGCGACAAAGTGATACTCTGTCTCTAAAAACAAACAAACAAACAAAAAAATTGGGTAATACCTGAAATTTAGTATTGAACAACATTGTTTGCTCTCAATACATTAAAGTCTTACTTCTCCTCAAGAACAATGTACTTAGACCATCATCAAAGTTTGCCTAAAGTGAATAATGATCTCAAAGCCAGAACTTGAAAGGAAATAATATTCCAAAGAAATCTTTTTTTTTTTTTTTTGAGACAAAGCCTCAAGCTGAGCCCCTGGGTAGAGTGCCATGGCTTCACTGCTCACAGCAACCTCCAACTCCTGGGCTCAAGAGAGTCTCCTGCCTCAGCCTCCCAAGTAGCTGGGACCACAGGAGCCCCCCGCCACAACGCCCGGCTATTTTTTGGTTGCAGCCATTATTGTTGTTTGGCGGGTCCGGGCTGGATTCAAACCTGCCACCTTAGGTGTATGTGGCTGGCGCCTTAGCCGCTTCAGCCACAGGTGCTGAGCCCCAAAGAAATCTTAACACAAATCTACCTGAACATAAATAGACATGAGAGGAGGGAAACTATAAACCAAAGTGTTTGCTTTGCATTTACTAGACAAGGATGTTAAAGATAAAGTTACTTTATCTTTAACTTCTAAGCCCTCTGGAGGATAAAGTTTGTATGGTTATCACTAGTAAATGTTTTTTCAATATAAGAGAAGAGGAAGCAGTGAGTTATCCAGTTGTCTTCATGATGTTCACCATGAGAATAATAGTATATACATGACAGGTGACTGCCTGTGGTTAACATTATGATGGTCATAAAATGAAGATTAAACCAAAGAATCACTTGCATTAGCTACAATCCTTGCTCTATCCAGCAGAACTCAATTTCTTTTTCTAGGACTACCATAATTTGACCAACCATTAAAACCAAAATTATAGACACATTTCCTGATTTTTCTCTCCAGTGTAATTCTACCTCTTCTTACCAATAGATTAGTAAAAAGAAATCTAAAAGATCAGCATCTCCAGCCCAATGCCATGTCTCAATTTTTGAAAACCTCGTAGGATTTGAATCAAAAAGAAAAGTAGAGCCAGGCATAGTGGCTCGCACCTACTGAAGCCAAGAGTTCAAGACCAGCCTGAACAACAGTGATACTCCCATCTCTATTTTTAAAAAAAAAAAAAAAAAAGGACAGTGCCTGTGGCTCAGTGGATATGGAGCCGGCCCCATATACTGGAGGTGACAGGTTCAAACCCAGCCCCGGCCAAAAACTGCAAACACACAAAAAAAAAAGATAAAAGAAAAATTAGCCAGGTTTGCTGGCATGTGCCTATAGTCCCAGCTACTTGGGAGGCTTAGGCAAGAGGATTACTCAACCCCAAGAGTTTGAGGTTGCAGTGAGCTATGACAACGCCACTGCACTCTAATTCTGGTGACAGAGCTAGCCCCTATTAGGATAGGACTGGACGGGAGTGGAGAAGGAAACAAATCAACAAAGGAGCACCAATATTTATAGATAGGTACCACTGCCTTAGAAATTCTCATAAGCACCATGTTATTTCAAACATATTAATGCACAAAAAAGGTACAAAATCCATTGCAAATCTATAGCAAATACAGTAGAACCTCTAAGTTGATCACCCAAGAGACTGTGTAACAAACTGTCCACAACATGTGGAGGCGGTCAATATAAGGAACTAGGCCTACTATACTGATACATACATGTGATGCATGTCCAGTCTATGAAAATTAGGTCACCTTGAGGCGGTCAACTAAGAAGGTTCTACTGTATTTTAAAAGGAAGCATTCTGTACTTCTGGTGTCATTAGTAGCACAACACAAGAATCATTAGTAGCACAAGAATCTGGTGTCATTAGTAGCACAAACTACTCCAATACCACCATAAATGTCTCAAGTCACAGGAAAACAAATTATTATAATTTTTCACATACCAAGGCCCTTAGTTGTATGTATGGAAAAGTCAGCTATTTGCACAGGCCAACCTAGCAGTTACCATGCTTGACAACTGGCCAATTCTCCTTTTCCATCCTGTGTTAACAGCTCCATTTTATCCCCCGTTACTATAAGGGACTCCAGACTCTAGGTCCTGCCTCTATGTTCTCTCCCAACCCCTTTAACTCTTCATAGACACAGCTGAGAGACTAACCTCCCCACAAAACATCACTTTTCCTCATATTGCATGTTGCCCATATAGCAGAACTTCTTAAAACAGGAGAAAAATTAAAGAAACATGTTTCAGTTGAAGGGGAAAAAAGCTTTAGAAATAAACACAAACCAATACTAGAAAGAACTGTTTCCTAATGTCGTGAGTCCTTATACCCCTTGATATATTCAAACCTGAACCATCTAAGCTGTGAAGCCTGTCCTAACCACAGAGTTCTGATTCTATGTCACTCCCCTAATAGTCATCCCTTCTTTACCTGGCAATCCAAACCACCTTTTAAAATCCTAGCTTCCAACTAGCACTGGTCAACATGACTAGTACCCTCTCCCATCAGGGCCCTCACTGTTCCCCATGCCCATCTTGCAAAGTCTGTCATTTTTCTTACCTAGATGACTTCCACCCCCACTTCTTCCATCTTTTAAAATCCAGTGCAATCGATTGGGGGCAGTGGCTCACACCTGTAATGCTAGCATTCTGGGAGGCTGAGACAAGTGGACAGATTGAACCCACAGTTTTTTGTTTGTTTGTTTTGTTTTTGGTGTTATAGTTGTCATTGTTTGACAGGCCCAGGCTGGATTCGAACCCGCCAGCTCCCAGGGTATGCGGCTGGCGCCATAGCCGCTGAGCCACAGGTGCCAAGCCAGAGCCCACAAGTTTGAGACCACCCTGAGCAAAAGCAAGACCTCATCTCTATAGTAAACAGAAAAACTGAGGCAAGAATATCGCTTGAGCCTGAGTTGGAGGTTGCTATGAGCTATGATGCTACAGCACTCTACCCAGGGCAACAGCTTGAGGCTCTGTCTCCCAAAAAAAAATTCAGTGCAATCTCTAACAGCTTCAGGAAGCTTTTCCAATCCCAATGCTTACCCTCCCATTCCTTGGCCACGCATGCTATAATTAGTTTGTGGTTTTTTTGTTTTTTTTTTTT
>NW_003852398.1:37204893-37205887 GCF_000181295.1 Otolemur garnettii
AAAAAAAAAAAAAAAAAAGAGACAGAATCTCACTCTGAAGTCACCCAGGCTGGAGTGCAGTGGCACCACCACAGCAAACTCCTAGGCTCAAGCCATTTCACCTGCCTCAGGCTCCTGAATAGCTAGGGACGTTAGGCGTATACAACCATCCCTATCTAGGTTTGGGGGTTTTTTTTCTCTAGAGACTATGTTACCCAGGCTGCTCTCAAAGTCCTGGCCTCAAACAATCTTCCTGCCTCAGCTTCTAGAGTAGTTGGGTTTAAAGGCACAAACAACACCTGGCTTAATTACTTTTGATCTTTTTTTTTTCCTTCCAGACAAACTCTCATTTTGTTGCCCTCAGTAGAGTGCCATAGCATCACAGCTCAAAGCAACCTCAAACTCTTGGGCTCAAGTGATTCTCTTGCCTCAGCCTCCCAAGTAGCTGGAACTATAGGCACCTGCCACAACACTCACTATTTTTAGAGACAAGGTCTTGCTCAGGTTCTGGCTCAGTCTGGTCTCAAACTCGTAAGCTCAGGCAATCCACCCTCCTTGGCCTCCCAGAGTGCAAGGATTACAGGCATGAGCCACCTTGTTGGCTTTTTTTTGAGAGAGAGAGTCCTACTTTGTCAAGATAAGAATAGCTTAGCGGTTATGGTGCCAGCCACATACACCAAGGCTGTTGGGTTCGAACCCACTTCAGGCCAGCTAAACAACAATGGAAACTGCAACCAAAAATAGCTGAGAGTTGTGGCAGGTGCCTGTAGTCCCAGCTACTTGGGCGGCTGAAGCAAAAGAATCGTTTAAGCCCAAGAGTTTGAGATTGCTATGAGCTGTGATACCATAGCACTCTACCGAGGGCGACATAATAAGACTCTCTCTGGCAAAAGAATCGTTTAAGCCCAAGAGTTTGAGATTGCTATGAGCTGTGATACCATGGCACTCTACCGAGGGCGACATAATGAGACTCTCTCTGGGAAAAAAAAAAAAGGTAAGGACCCTAATTGTACAG
>NW_003852398.1:37206074-37210414 GCF_000181295.1 Otolemur garnettii
AAAAAAAAAAAAAAAAAAAGAATGACCAAATCAGCAGTCAGGTAGGGTGGCTCACACCTGTAATCCCAACACTTAGAAGGCTGAGGCAGGTGGATTATTCACAGGTTCGAGACCAGCCTAAGCCAGAACAAGACCCCACATCTAAAAATAGCCAGGCATCATGGCAGGCACCTGTAGTCTAAGCTACATGGGAAGCTGAGGCAAGAGAATCACTTTAGCCAGGAGTTTGAGGTTGCTGTGAACTATGACACCACAGTACTCTACCAAGGGTGAAAAACTGATACTCCGTCTTTAAAAAAAAAAAAAAAGAAGAAGAAGAAGAAGAAAGAAAAGAATGACCTAATCAGAATAGGAGATATGAAAGGTGAATAGGGTCCCCAAAAGAGAAAAAAGCACATCTAGGAGGCACATGTATACCTCAGTTCATATAAGGTAGCTTACTCAACAACTAACTTTAGCTGATTAACAGTAAATGAAACAAACTCCTAGTAGTAGAATAAAACACCAATTCCTTTGGTGATTGGCTCCCACTCACCAGGATAAATGAAATGGCTTATGTGGCCATTTCATTACTCTGGAGGTAAAGTGACTCTGAGTTTTATATATGTGAATTTTTTTTACTTCGCTTATAGCATTATGGTGAAGTTATAGTATATTCACAAATATTTATGTTTATTATTTATATAATCAGGTAGCAATGCCAATAGAAAATTATATAGCAAAAACTGTACATATTCAAGTTTTGGTTATTAATATGAGCACGGAAAAAGCAAAAGACAGGCATAAATCCAAAGATACATAAGGTCTAATTTTGGGCTCAAAATATTATAAATAACATTAAAAGTAAATACTACCTTGAAACAATAAGTTCACATCTTTAATAGCCCTAGGGAAACCCTAGATCAGGGTTAGAAAATCACAACATATAAGTCAAACCTGGCCCATTTCATATTTTTGTAAATAAGAACACAGCCAAGCCCATTTGTTTCTATAGCTGCTTTCCCAAAACAACAGCATAGCTGAATAGTTTTCAACAGAGACCTTATGACCAGAATCATCTAAAATACTTAATATCTGGCCCTTTACAAAAAATTTGCAACCCTTGTCCTAAACAAAAGTAGTCAACACTGATTTAGAACAAAGAAATCTTACAAACCCATTAACAAGTACTTCAGTAGATAAGCACATATTCTATATACCACTAAAATTTAGAAAAGTTAGGTCAGGATTTGAATAAAATGCTTAGAACCACTGAGACCAGGCCAGGGAAAGTTACTTATATAAATTTTTTTTGCTGCCAAACAAATTATTCCAAAAGTTGGTAGCTTATATATTATCTCTCAGAGTTCCCTGTGGGTCAGCGATTCAAGATTAGTTGGGGCTGTTGTCATCTGAAAATTGACTGGAGGCTCGGCGCCTATAGCTCAACCGGCTAAGGCGCCAGCCACGTACACCTAAGGTGGCGGGTTCGAATCCCCAGCCCGGACCCGCCAAACAACAATGACGGCTGCAACCAAAAAATAGCCGGGTGCTGTGGTGGGCGCCTGTGGTCCCAGCTACTTGGGAGGCGGAGGCAGGAGACTCGCTTGAGCCCAGGAGTTGGAGGTTGCTGTGAGCTATAATGCCACGGCACTCTACCCAGGGGGACAGCTTGAGGCTCTGTCTCAAAAAAAAAAGAAAATTGACTGGAGTTAGAGGATCTGCTTCCAACGCAGTTCTCTCACATGTTGGCAAATCTATGCTATTTACAGGGAGACATAGGTTCCTCTCCATAGGACCTCCGAAGAGACCTCATGACATAACAATCACCTTCCCCCACAGTGAATAATCCATGAGAAAAGGCCAGGTGGATACTATTCCCTTTTTATAACTTTGCTCCAGAATAGATATAATCACTTCTACCACATTCTACTCATTACAGAAGTGAGTCACTAGTCTGACCCACATTTAAGGGTTAGGCTCCATTTTTTTAAAGAGGGTGTCAAAAGAATCTGCAGACTTATTAACACCACTACAGGATTTCAAATGATGAGTAGACAGCTTCAACAACATAGTCAACAAGTCTTGGCTGATTAAAGAATTTGTGCTCAATCATTTCCATAATATGGATTTTGTTCTATTTATGATAGAAAGTGATTTCACCACCATTTGTTAAGATTCTCCAAAGGAGAAAAGTAAGCCAAGAGAAAAAAAGAAGGCAGTTCAGCTTTTCATATCTGATGCAATAATGATGATGAAAAGCAGTTATATTTTGGTCTGGGTTTTTTTTTTTCTTTCGAAGAGAAGGCAAATTATGGTGAATAGATCATGATCATAAATAACTGCAAAATTGGACTAGGACAGACAAGTCCTTATGATTCAGAACCATATAAAAGATTTTCACAGATATAAACAAAAATAACAAGAACAGAAAAATTCAAATATGCATTCAAAATTTAGGAGTTTTTTTGGAAAGAAGGGGGCATATATTGTACTATGCTCGCTATACAGATTTACATCAGAGAAACTTTGGAAACAAGAGAATGAAATAAAAAGTTACTACAATTAAATGTATTGTGAAAATAAATGTCAATCACTAGGCAGCGACCATAGCTCAGTGGGTAGGATGCCAGCCATACACCAAGGCTGGCAGGTTTGAACCCAGCCCAGGCCAGCTAAAACAATAATGACAACTGCAACAACAACAAAAACAGCTGGATGTTGTGGCGTGTACCTGTAATCCCAGCTACTTGGAAGACTGAGGCAAGAGAATCACTTAAGCCCAAGAGTTTGAGGTTGCTGCGAGCTGTGAAGCCACAGCACTCTACCCAGGGTGACAGCTTGAGATCCTGTCTCAATAAATAAATAAATGTCAATAAACATACTGAACACTTGGTCAAATTCAATCTATTAATATAAAGCAGAACCTCTGTTGTTGTCAACCACCTCAAGTTGACATAATTTTCATAGGCTAGACATGTACCACACATGTTTATCAGTAGTTCTCTTTTTTTTGTTGTTGAGACAGTCTCACTTTGTCATCCTGGGTAGATTGCCGTGGCATCTTAGCTCACAGCAAACTCAAACTCTTGGGCTTAAGTGATTCTCTTGCCTCAGCCTCCCATGTAGGTGGGACTACAGGCGCCCACCACAACACCTGGCTATTTTTAGAGATGGAGCCTCACACTCTACCCCAGGCTGATCTCGAACTAGTGAGCTCAGGTGATCCGCCTGTCTCGGCCTCCCAAAGTGCTAAGATTACAGGCGTGAGCCACCATGTCCAAAGGTACGTCTAGTTCTTATGTTGATCATTTCTGTATGTTGACTAGTTTATTACAGTCCCTCAGGTGGTCAACTTACAGAGGGTCTGCTGTGATTTTAAGTTTCATTACAGGAGAACAAGAAGGGCTGAGGAACAGACTTCCCCTACACAAAATAATAAAGTAATAATAACCATCCTGATTTCCTCAACAGGAAGGTCAAACATTGTCCTGAACTGGAACATTAAACTGCTTTAAAATAAATTAATTAAAAACTTAACTATACTAAGTTCAGTAGTGTCCCACAGAAATTCATGTCCACCCAGAACCTGTGAATTGTGACTTTATTTGGAAATAGGGCTTTGCAGAGGATTAACAAGCTGAGGTTATACTGGTTAAGGGGAGGCCCTAATTCAATGACTAATGTTCTTACAAGAGGGAAATTTGACACAAAGACATATAAGGAGAATAGCAGGTGACAACAAAGGCTGAGACTGGAATGCTAAGGAATTCCTACATTCGTAGCATTCCTACAAGTCAAAGAATGCCAAGGATTTCCAGCAACCAGCAAAAAGCTAGGAGATAGGCATGCACAGGTATTTCCTGAGCCCAAACAAGGAACTAAACATGCCAATACCCTGATTTCAGATTTCTGGCTCCAGAACTATAATAATAAATTTCTATTGTTCTAAGACAGCAAGCTTGTAGCAATATATGTGATAGGAGTTCTAAGAAACTAATATACCCAATTAGTTATTATTATGGAATAATTGTTATCACTTTCAGTAATAGAAATACTTATCTTCACCCTGAAAATTGAGAAAAAAAATTTTTACCACTGAAAGTTACTGAAAATATTGTCATCTCCATCTCTGGCACTGCCCCTTTTTAGGTACTACCACAATACTCCACTGGACTATACACTTTGCTCTCCAGCATCAGAGAGCATAATAGGAGCTCAGTTCACCTTAGCTGATATCCAACAACCTAGTAAAACCCCACATCTTTGTTGAAATCCTCCTGCTGGAACAGAAGTCTAACATACCAAACTACAGGTTTCAAGAAGTCAATCTCCGGCTCGGCGCCTATAGCTCAACCGGC
>NW_003852398.1:37210595-37212621 GCF_000181295.1 Otolemur garnettii
TGTAATGCCACGGCACTCTACCCAGGGGGACAGGTTGAGGCTCTGTCTCCCAAAAAAAAAAAAAAAAAGAAGTCAATCTCCCAGATTTAAAGTCATCATTTCAAATTTGTAACATGCTGATAACTTTTTCTAACATTAATTACTGGTAAGTTATGAATTCCTATTTACCTTCCTAGCAATTCTGAGTTTCCCAAAACATGATTCCTTTAAGCCCAAATTTATTTCTGTCATACTCAAACCAGTGCAAATATGCATGGCTGATTGAACATACCAGTCTGACACAATAAGATAAGTTCTAGGGTATTTTCAGAGTGGGTAGATACTTTTCCATTTTTTCAACCTTGTATCTGCAGCATGAACTGAAAAGACGTGTCATATAGGAAAGGTAAAATTTGGTCCCATTTATTCCCTATTAAATTCTGTTACCACATATCTAAATACTTGAAATACCCAGAAGTGAATTTAAATTCTACAGAGATGTTCCTTTGTAAGAATATCTCTTGATTAAACTATGAGCCAGTAAATTTAATACACCTCCAATAACTGAATACTATTACAGAATTGTCAAACATGAAAATACTGACCACAGGCTGGGTGCCCATGGCTCAGTGAGTAGAGCACCAGCCACATACACCAAAGGTGACGAGTTCAAGCCCTGCCCAGGCCTGCTAAACAACAATGACAACTGTAACCAAAAAACAGCCTGGTGTTGTCTCAGGCACCTATAGTCCCAGCTATTCAGAAGGCTGAGGTAAGAAAATCACTAGCCCAAGAGTTTGAGGTTGCTGTAAGTAATGCCACAACACTTTACTGAGGGCGACACAGTGAGACTCTGTCTCAAAAAGAAAAAGAAAATACTGACCACAAAAAAGTTTTCTAGATTGGGGCAGTGCCTGTGGCTCAAAGGAGTAGGGCGCCGGCCCCATATACTGCAGGTGGCAGGTTCAAACCAAATTCCAGCCAAAAAATGCAAAAAAAAGTTTTCTAGATTGGTTTTCTAGAAAGGCCTCCCTCTCTTTATACAAAAGGCAATATTGACCTACCTTGTTTTCGAACATCTTCTACAGCAGCTACAAGCTCCTCCTTGAGAAACTGACTCTCCTTTGCAATTTTATCCCCCTTGTCCAAAAAATTCTCAGTTGCTTGTTCAACAGATGCAGCCAAAACATGGGCCTTCTTAGAACGACCTCTCTTCTTATTAGAAGGCCCCTTACTATTGGTGTTTACCAGGGTTGTAACCTAGAAAGTTTTATTTTTTAAAAGTTAATTTGCAGTCAATTAAAATGAATATGATAGAAAAACATCTTTAAAGATGGTAAGAAAAAGTTATTCATAAGAAAATGAAACGTCACATTTATAAGATTCCACTAAGCATTAATATATAACTCTCCATATTTGAGATACACAGTAATGACACTATGTTTAGTTTCCAAAATAATTTAGTTTCCTCAATGGGTAAGATAATATAATGCATATTTTAAAGTTAGATCTATCAGGTGTAGAACATAAATGTCTTATTCCTGTAATTGGGTAAATGAGGTGAAGGCTATATTGTTTGGTAGGATGTAAGCATTCCAATTTGTACAAATAATCAACACATTGAATCCCATAATGGCATAAATGTACCTGTGATAAATGTATGAATGACTTAATAAAAAATAAATAAATAAGAAATATAATGCATATTATTTTAATTCCTTAAATATGATCACTGGGTTTGATTTTATAATGATTAGGGCTGGGTGCAGTAGCTTACACCTATAATCCTAGCACTTTGGAAGGCCTAGGCAGGAAGATTCCATGAGGACAGGAATTGGAAACCAGCCTGGGCAACATAGTGAGATCCTGTCTCTACAAAAAAATTAACAAATTAGCTGGGCATGATGGTGTGTGCCTGTAGTCCCAGTATGTAGAAGGCTGAGGTGAGCTATGATCTCACCACTGCAGTCCAGCCTAGGCAATACAGCAAGATCCTCTTTAAAAAAACAAAGGTAGGCTCAGCGCCTATAGCTCAACTGGCTAAGGC
>NW_003852398.1:37213660-37218241 GCF_000181295.1 Otolemur garnettii
AAAAAAAAAAAAAGTGTATCCAGCAGAATAAGAAATCAAGATTCCATGTCCTGTTTTTCTTGGGCTTTTTCCCTGTAAGGAAGCGTGAAGAATCCAGAAAGTATGGACATTTGCAAAGTTACACTATAACCTGTTACTGGCAATGAGACTGAGAAAATGGCAGCAATGTACTCTAAAGGGTAAAATAAATCCATGCATCAATATTTAATTACTAGCAGAGCCAAATCACCTAAGTACTATCAACCTAAACTCAACTACTCAAAATAAGTCTCTGAATTAAATAATCTTGTTTTATTATTTTTTACCCAGGTCTATTGCTATAGAAATATGTTACAACAACTATGTATTTGTTTTCAGACTCTTACCTGTGTAACAAGAGGCTCCAACAGTCTTTCAACTGCCAGAGTCCTGATCTCTAGACTTTTGGGGTCCCATTTAAAGTTTATGTTGCCTGTGTGGACAGCAGTCATTTCTAAAAAAGATACAAAAGCCAAAGTCAGATAAACATCAAACACAAACAAGAAATCAATAACAAATCTTCTCCCACTTACAGCATACCAAAGGGGGGTGGTCAGGAAACTTTTTTTTCCCATGTCTCTGGACACCCCTCCCAATTGGTTTGCTAATGTTAAAAACTTTGATGTCAGGAAAGCTACATTCAACCACACAGAAAAAAATATGAACTACCCTGCATGTGAGGGCCCAGTAATTCTCATGACCTTATATCTAACGATTATGAGTTTATAAATATTAAGGGAACGACAAGAAGGCATTCCTAAACACACAGAACTTTTACCTCTGGGTTCTTTTTTAACACCAAGATGTTCCAACTTTCAGTTTTTCCACCCTACCTTCAGAAGCAACACAAAACCTAAAGGGGATGAAGGTTACTTTAAAAGAAAATTCTTTAAAAACTAATATGCAAGATCCTGATTTTTCTTACTCTATATTTATACTACTATATTAACTAAAAGGTATGCTTTGTTTTTCTTTGATGGATTCTTGGAGAATTTCATGTCTCATTCTATTAAAATACAATGCTTAAGTTTGCTGCCCTCTGCACCTACAGCTTTTGTCACTCATAGCCAGAAGAAATTTCAAGTCATACTTAGTCAAATATCACTGTATTAGCATCAAGGGAAACTTCCATTAGACAGGGGCTTCAAGACAGAGAAAAAATTGTATCAAAATAAAAAGTAGTGGCTCAAGTGGCTAAGGCGCCAGCCACATACACCTAAGGTGGTGGGTCTGAATCCAGCTTGGGCCCGCCAAAACAACAATGATGGCTGCAACCAAAAACAAAAAAAAATAGCCAGGCGTTGTGGTGGGCGTCTGTGGTCCCAGCTACTTGGGAGGCGGAGGCGGGAGACTCCCTTGAGCCCAGGAGTTGGAGGTTGCTGTGAGCTGTGATGCCACTGCACTCTACCCAGGGAGACAGCTTGAGGCTCTGTCTCAAAAAAAAAAATTAAAAGTAGTTATTGGTTCCTTTTAAAAGTAGTGTGTTAGGTTGGGTATAGTGGCTCACATCTATAATCCTACCACTCTGGGAGGCGGAGTTGGGTGGATTGCCTGAGCCCATGTGTTGGAGACCAGCCTGAACAAAAGAAAGACCCCATCTCTAAAATAGCCAGGCACTGTGGCAGGTACCTATAGTCCCAGCTACTTGGGAGGCTGAGGCAAGAGAATCACTTGAGCCTAAGAATTTGAGGTTGCTGTGAGCTATGACATCACAACGCTCTACTTAGGGCAACAAAGTAAAACTCTGTCTCAAAAAAAAAAAAAAAGCATATTCTTATTACCCATAAATGCAACTTTTAGAATTTCATTCTAATGGAAAGGTTAAGGTCATGTAAAAAGTTTGATACAATGATGCTCACAATGGCACCGTATAAAATCATTAAAAATTGTAAACTACCAGCCTGACACAGTAGCTCAAACCTGTAATCCTAGCACTTTGGGAGGCCAAGGCAGAAGGATCACTTGAGGCTGGGAGTTCCAAACTTGCCTAAGCAACATAGCAAGACACCATTTCTACAAAAAATGCAAAAAGTTAGCCGGGATGGTGGCATATGCCTATAGCTCCAACTATTTAAGAGGCTAAGATCTCTTGAATCCAGGAATTTGAGGCTACACTGACCTAGAAAGATGCCACTGCACTCTACTCCTGGCAACAGAGTAAAATCCTATCTCCAAAAAGAATTTTTAAAAACTATTTTTATATAATAGTCAAAATTTCAAAAAAAGAAAAACAAGGCCAGGTGTGGTGGCTCATGACGGTAATCCTAGCACTCTAGGGGGCCAGGCAGGTGGATAGCCTGAGCTCAGGAGTTCAAGACCAGCAGAGCAAAAGCAAGACCCCATCTCTAAAAACAGCCAGGCATTATGGTAGGTGTCTGTGGTCCTAGCTACTCAGGAGGCTGAGGCAAGAGGATCACTTGAGCCCAGAAGTTTGAGGTTGCTATGAGTTATGACACCCTGATGCTACCAGGGCACAGAGTGAGACTACACCAAGAAAGTATTGTTGGCGCCCAGGTCTTTGTTTCTACTAAATACCACTTGTTTCCCATTAAAAGGAACCAGGGCTCCTTTGAGAAAAGGGCTTATTCCAGATCAAATGCATCCTACTATGCAGAAAGCAAGTAAAGGCATAAGACTAACAAGATCATATTAAAAAGACACAGGAAACAAGGGCTCCCACTAGCCAAATTTAGGACAAATTGGGTATCAAAGAGGAATGACTGTAACTGTTTATAACTAATCAACTAAACATCCTTATGACTACAAGAGAGGCAAGAGAATTGCTTGAGCCCAAGAGAAAAGAAAAGGAATAGGAAGGAATTTATTTACCAAGAACTTAGGATAGAATTAGAAAATGGTCATTGTGTAATCCCCACTGTAATAACTGATCCAGGTGAAGATGATCAATAAATGTTTTAATCATTAGATGATGGGCATAGGCAGGCACCTATAGTCCTAGCTATTTGGGAGGCTGAGGCAGGAGGGTCGCTTGAACCTAGGAGTTTAAGGTTGCTGTGAGCTAGGCTTAAGGCCAGGGCGCTCTAGCCCAGTGGTTCTCAACCTTCCTAATGCAGCGACCCTTTAATACAGTTCCTCATGTTGTGGTGACCTCCAACCATAAAATTATTTCCATTGCTACTTCATAACTGTAATTTTGCTACTGTTATGAATCATAATGTAAACATCTGATATGCAGGATGTATTTAGGTGGCCTCTGTGAAAGGGTTCTTCGACCCCAAAAGAGGTCACAACCCACAGGTTGATAGCCGCTGCTAGCCAGAGGCAACAGTAAGACTCCATTAAACATTAGGTGAAAGGCTTTGGGGGAACAGGATATTTGTAAAGTGGCAAAGAATCAGCTAACAGGTTACTTACTAACAAAGGGCAAGATAAAACTTTATCATGTTAAGATCTAATGGTCATTATTTTGAACAAATAACTAAACTTGGCTTGGCATCCATAGCTCAGCAGCTAGGGTGCCAGCCACATACACCAGGGCTGGTAGGTTTGAACCCAGCCTGGGCCTGCCAAACAACAATGACAACTACAGCAAGAAAATAGCTGGGTGTTGTAGCAGATGCCTATAGTCCCAGCTACTTGGGAGGCAGAGGCAAAGAGAACTGCTTGAGCACAAGAGTTTGAGATCGTTGGGAGCTGTGAAGCCATGGCACTCTAACCAAGGGCAACATAGTGAGACTCTGTCTTAAAAAAGAAAAAAAACTAAGCATTGCTAATAACGGGACATCAGATAATATGTGCCTAATATAATGAATTAAGAAGTACTATCACCTATAAAGTATTCCTGATTTTCATAAAAATGTTAAATGTTTAACCTGAGTCTAATGAAGCCTCTACCAGGTAATTCAAAAACCTTTTTTATTTATGCCATGGACCCCTTCAGCAGTTGCATGAAGCCTATCTACCTGCATCACCCAAGAGAAATAGAATGTGAGCCACATATGTAATTTTAAATCTTCTAGTAGCTACAGTAAAAAAAAAAAAATAAACTAGTAACATTAATTTTAATAATATGTTTTATTTAACCCAAAATATCCCAAATATATAATTTATATAAATTATAAGAGCTATTTTACAGGCATACCACATGGTCAAAATACGGTACACATGCTTTTTATATATATGGCACATCTAAATTCAGATAAACCACATTTCAAGTGCTCAGTAGCTACGTGAAACTAAAGACAACTATATTGGATATAGACCCTCTGCAGAATATCTTTAAGTGCATGAAATCCAATTCAAAAGATTAAAAGGATATATGTAGAACCTAAATAGGTAGCTAACTCCCTACATTAACCACCTCCTTATATTGAACTAATTTTCACAGACCAGACATGCACCACATACACATCTCAGTATTGTAGGCCTAGTTCCCATGTTACTCACTTTCATGTTGGCCAGTTTGTTACAATCCCTTCGGTGGTCAACTTAGGGAGATTCTCTGTACATATATTGAAATATAGTTATGAAAATATTTTACAAACAGTGAATATGTAATACTGTAATATATATATATATATATATATTTTTTTTTTTTTTTTT
>NW_003852398.1:37220593-37224149 GCF_000181295.1 Otolemur garnettii
CATCACAGCTCACAGCAACCTCCCAACTCCTGGGCTCAAGCGAGTCTCCTGCCTCAGCCTCCCAAGTAGCTGGGATGACAGGCACCCACCACAATGCCTGGCTATTTTTTGGTTGCAGCCAGCATTGTTGTTTGGTGGGCCCCAGGCTGGATTCGAACCCGCCACCTTAGGTGTATGTGGCTGGCGCCTTAGCCACTTGAGCCATAGGCACCAAGCCAAGATCCTGATTCTTAAAAGAGAAGAAAGGAAAAAGGCATGCTTAATCGACTATTTGTAACTTGTTTTTCATTTATAAATTAAGACTACCAACTATTCCTTCTTCAGAAAGCTTCTGTGGAGATAAAATTAGGTAAAACAGATTATGGTTCACTGAATAATACATAAGTCCATGCTACAATGAATAAAGAAGGAAAAGTTCTACCAAACAGCTCGGCACCTGTAGCTAAATGGTTAGGGCACCACCCACATACACCGGGCCTGACAGGTTTGAACCCAGCCCAGGCCTGCTAAACAACAATGAGAACTACAACAACAACAACAACAAAATAGCCAGGCGTTGTGGTGGGTACCTGTAGTCCCAGCTACTTGGGAGGCTGAGGCAATAAAACTGCTTAAGCTGTGAGCTGTGATGCCATAGAACTCTACTGAGGGTGACATAGTGAGACTCTGTCTCCAAAAAAAAAAAAAAGAATAAATGTAGTAAGAATAATGTATTTAGAAAAATCACCATTTAGGAACCATCACAGTAACAGGTGATTCAGGCAAGAATCAAAGAATTCTAACTAAGAAGATAAAATTTTACTGACAAAGTAAAATTTACATAGTAACACAGTAACTTTACAATCCAGAATCTGCAGATACCACCTTAACCAAGTGATCAAAATTATTATCCCCACTAAGGGCACAAAGAGACATCACATACCTGAAGGAGCTCAGGAAATTTCATTCTAAACTATGACTCCGTGGTATAAAGAATATTTTGAGGGTGGCACCTGTGGCTCAAAGGAGTAGGGTGCCAGCCCTATATGCCAGAGGTGGTGGGTTCAAACCCAGCCCTGGCCAAAAACTGCAAAAAAAAGAAAAAGAAAAAGAAAAAGAAAAGTATTTTGAATTACATGCCCTTCCAGATCAAAAAAGATTAGAAAGGGCTTTCCCTCTATCTGCATAAACCCAACTGAAAGATCAAAAGAACAATGGATTTCCCTTCCTCTCTCAGTAATCTCAATTATGTGGTAGAATCTTCACAGTTGACCACCTGCTCAAATTGACCTAATTTTCATAGACCAGACACGCACCACATATACTTATCAGTATAGTAGGCCTAGCTCCTTATGCTGACCACCTCCATATATTGACTAGTTTGTTATAGCCCCTTGGGTGGTCAAACTTACAGAGGTTCTACTGGATTGCAGTAGCAGATCAAGAATGCAACCAGATTTGGCCCAAATCATTTAAAACATAATACCTGTCCTCTCAGGTTAATTTACAAGTCAATCTGTTTCCTCCATCCACTTATCCTCCCTAACAACTGTTTATCACCCCTAAACAAAAAGGGTAATAACTTTATCTCCCCCCTCCTCTAAAAGATGTATTAAAAAAATACGTAGATTGTGGGCGGTGCCAGTGGCTCAGTGAGTAGGGCGCTGGCCCCATATACTGAGGGCAGCGGGTTCAAATCCGGCCCCCGTCAAACTGCAACAAAAAACAGCCGGGCATTGTGGCAGGCGCCTGTAAGCCCCAGCTACTCGGGAGGCTGAGGCAAGAGAATCGCCTAAGCCCAAGAGCTGGAGGTTGCTGTAAGCTGTGACTTAACAGCACTCTATTGAGGGTGACAAAGTGAGACTCTGTCTCTAAATAAATAAATAAATAAAAATTTTAAAAAATGTTAAAGGGCGGCACCTGTGGCTCAAAGGAGTAGGGCACTGGTCCCATATACCAGAGGTGGCAGGTTCAAACCCAGCCCCAGCTAAAAAAAAGAAGAAGAAAATCTATTTGGATATTAAATAATCACTCTGTGATTCTCTCCTTGTGAATGGTAAATAAACTTTTATTAAGCTCATCTTTCAACAAACTTTAGGGGGAAAGGATAAGTTTCTCCCCACCTCTACATACCTCTTGATATAAGCTGAGAAGGATAAATCATCACTCTGTGGTATTGTAACAGAGGAAATGGCCCGATGTTTTTTGTCTCTTTGAAACTTCTCCACTCTTTTTAGAAACTGAAACCGAATACTTGCCTTGGCTAGTGGTGAGGGGCAAGGGAGTGTTTTCTGATTTTTGCACTACAGGAGATGAGCTTGGCACCTGGCTCCTTAACAGCCTGAGGCACTGAGGTGCAGAGATGCGAACTGAAGGTAGGCCTCCCAGGTGGAAGGAGGTCATGATTTTGTCTTCAGTGTGCCAGAGATGGAACATTAACTAGAGTGACAGTAGGCCCTCCCTTTTAAAAGCTCTGGGTTTCTACTTATGTCCAGGAAAGATTGGTATTTTGAGAAATGGTCTGCCATTTTTCCGCCTTTGCTGGCAAAGTAATAAATTTCCCTTTCCTTCTCAAAAACCACTTGTTCTCTTTTTTCTGATGAGGCTTCAAGAACAAATACTTTTGGAAACAATATTTCTTCCCAAAATTATATAACCACAATCTAGTCATAAGGAAATATCACAAAGTAAGGGATATTCTACAAAGTAATTGGCCATAGTCTTTAAGACATGTCAAAGCCAGGAAAAACGAAGATAAATTGAGAAATTCTTCTAGATTAAAAGATGCTAAAGAGATTTAAATATAGTGAGTCTGGACTAAATCTTTGCTTGGAGAAGGAAAAAAACTGAGAAAACTAATAAAATGTGACTATAAGTTCTGAATTAGATAAGAAATTTAACATTGATACTATTAATATTCTTCATTACATTATGATTATCCAAGCATCAAAGCATTCTAGAATCACTAAGGACAAAATTTGGTTTCTCCTAATCTGGTAACTCAGTATGCCAGATTCCCAAGGAATGTTTCAGTGCAGGTAAGCAAATTTACTCTCTATACTCATTTGTCAGACTTACACTTTGGTTTTTAAAGGTTATTTGTCCACTAAACTGACCAACCCAAGTCAGTAAACAAGAGATGGAATGTTCCAGATTGCTAAAGGGCTGACAACAGCTCCAGCAAATGTCATCAAATGTCACAGATAAAGACATTTCAGAAGAAATTATTTGCCCCATGGATCCTGCATAAGCTAGCATTCCAGAGACACTGCATTAACACAAATAAAACAGAACCTTTCAGGATTATAGAGGAAGGGAGCTAAGAGGTAACTTAAGGCTATCTGTAAGTAGACATGTGAGTATATGTAGCCACATTTGTGTTTTTTTAAAAAGTGTACCATAGAACAATTCACTTTCCCAAAGAAATTAACCCTTCCATTTTTTTTAAATAAAAGGTCTTCCTCGTTTTTCATTTTCATAATTTTGATATTGTGAGGTACAAAACAATTTCACTTCCTTAACTAAAAAATCAGAAAGCGGCTCGGCGCCTATAGCTCAACCGGCTAAGGCGCCAGCC
>NW_003852398.1:37225328-37232868 GCF_000181295.1 Otolemur garnettii
CTCAATCATTCCCTTATATTGAGAAACTTGAAATACAATGAAAATTGCGAGCTCATACACAGTATTCTCAAAACTTTCGACAACCATGATGGAAGCTGAATATCTTGAGCAGCACCTCTGGTCAAAAGTGTCAAGGGGCTCATTTTCTGCCTTTTTTTTTCCTTCCCTTGATCTCTTACTTCTTAGTCTGTTCAAGCCACACTGGCCTTCTCTTTCTTAGTCCTTAAAGATACTGCCTCATCTTTGTGATACTTCTTCTGGAATGCTCTCTTCCCCCAGATACCTGGTTATGGTTTTGTCATCAATGTTCTGGTTGACTGGTTCTTTCAGATTTCAGTTCAAATGTTAAGACAGAACCATCTTTTAAAGGCCTTGCCTAATTCTATACTACTACCCTGCTTAAATTTCTTCCTAGCTCTGTACTGTATTACTGGTTTACTTATTTATACCATTACTGCAGTGTAAGTTTTATGAAGGCAGAACCCTGCCAAGAATGACACCAAACATTATTAAACTATACTATGGGGCCAAGTAATGTGTTTGGACTTCTCAGTCTTCTACTGATATCTGGTACCAGCTCTGTCACTAACTTATTCTCTGATCTTTTGGCAAGTTACTTCGCTTGTCTGGAACCTTGGTTTTATGATCTACAAAATGAAACAGGTTGAATTTTAAGCTCCAAGTCATTTCAGCCCTGAAATTCTCGTGCTCTTTTCAGGTATGTTATTTCAACAGCCCTTGAATTGTTTTATTATACTTAATTAGATTTCTCAGGTTTACCATGTCGTCTTTCTAGCTATATTTTACGCTTAAGGATGCTTATGTTTAAGCCATGCTTATGCTTCTTTATATCCCTTAAGTTTCTGGCTAGGTGCTTTATGCAGGTCAGACATAGTATTAGTAGAACTGAATTTATGCAACATGATTTGCAAATATTTATAAGGCCTACCAATACAAACCTCCTGCCGTAATCTTAGTCATATCTTCTGGTTCTCTACAAATAATGGTATTGCTTAGAGTAACTAAACAAATAACTTCTAAACTCTTGACAGTTTTTAGTTTTCCAATTAACTTACAAGAGCACTCCTTCACAAGATCTATTACAAAATATACTACAGCTAGCCAACCTTAATGAATTACAGCAACCTTAGGTTTGTTTAAGGAGCAACCATGTTTAGTAGAACTAAATAAAAAGTTAAACTATAGTTATTCACAGTCTTTATTACCTTATAAACTGCAATCCTGGCTATAAAACAAAAGTTTCCTATAAATTCAGAAATGGGCAGTCATTTATGTCAGAAAGAGAAATGGAGAAACAGCAAGGAGATAGAAGGGCTGAGCCACAGTGGCTCACACCCATAATCCTAGCACTCTGGGAGGCCACAGCAGGTAGACTGCTTGAGCTCAGGAGTTCAAGACCAGGTTAAGCAAGAGTGAGACCCCCCACACACACCCCATCCCCACTATACTAATAATAGAAAAATTAGCCAGGAGTTGTGGCTGGCACCAGTACTTCCAGCTACTTGGGAGTCTGAGGTTGCTGTGAGCTATGAAGCCACACCACTCAACCCCAGAGTCAGACTGTCTCACAAAAAAAAAAAAGCAAAAAGAATAAAAGAACAGTGAAGAGAAAATAAAAGTACAGTTTCCATCAGAACCAATAAGATTGATTAGGAGGTAGCAATAGAAAAGCTAAAAAGACCAATTAGTGGCAAATTACCTTATTTCTGCAAAGAGCTCCACACCTTCTCAAAAGATATTAAACATCTACTTATAAAAGAATGGCCAGCTTATTCTTAAAATCTGTCTGCTCCAAAGATTTAGACTAACCTTACCATGTTACTCAATGTCAATTTTTTAACAGGAAGGTTAATGAAATGTTAGGATAATTCATTAAAATGCAAATCAGGAAATTCAGAAATTAAAAGTACCCAAAGCAAAGTTAACTGTCACACTGCACAAGATACAGGGCTGTGGATTACTCAGTGCTGCCATAGCAAAGCCAGGATGCATCTGCATTAGGCAGAGTTAACATAGCTTTCAGAACCTCACCTCTCAAATTTCCTGGTAACCTCTAAAAAATAAATAAAAATTAAGGTAGCAGGCTTAGGGCCTGTGGCTCAAGCAGCTAAGGCACCAGCTACATACACCAGAGCTAGCGGGGTTCAAATCCAGCCCGAGCCTGCCAAACAAAAATGACAACTGCAAACAAAAACTGGCCAGGCATTGTGTCTGGGTGTCTGTAGCCCCTGCTACTTGGGAGGCTGTGGCAAGAGAATCACTTAAGCCCAGGAGTTTGGAGGTTGCTGTGAGCTGTAAAGCCACGGCCCTCTACCCAAGGCAACAGCTTGAGGCTCTGTCTCAAAAAAAAAAAAAAAAAAAAAATTTAAGGTAACACTTATAATTAAAACAATCTCTAGGCTCGGTGCCTATAGCTCAAGTGGCTAAGGCGCCAGCCACATACACCTAAAGTGGCAGGTTCAAATCCAGTCCGGGTCCGCCAAACAACAACGATGGCTGCAACCAAAAAATAGCTAGGCGTTGTGGTGGGCGCCTGTGGTCCCAGCTACTTGGGAGGCTGAGGCAGGAGACTCACTTGAGCCCAAGAGTTGGAGGTTACTGTGAGCTGTGATGCCACCGCACTCTACTCAGGGGGACAGCTTAAGGCTCCGTCTCAAAAAAAAAACACTCTAATAACCAAACCCTGCCTATCTGACTAAACCCCTTTTATCTCCAAAGCCTGTCACCTTCTAAACTATAAGCCAGTGGGTACTTAGATAAGGGATAAGAAAATAAGAGGTATACAAATCCAGATGGTCCAAGTAAACAAAAAGAAATATCTTCCCCCAAAATGCACTCTCTATTTCTAATTGTAATTACAGTATCATCATCCAAAAAAATCATAGTCTTGGTCAAACCTGAGAGCCAAAATATAAGGAAAGTAAAACATCTACTACAGAGTAACTGGATTAAATGAGCCATCCATCATTTCCAGGTGATCAACCCATCATATACATCATTTTATTTCAGGCATTATAAGGTACACAGTACAAGTTGTAACTTTCTTCCACAGTATACAGACCTATGAGAAAAAGGATACTTGGCTAGACCTTTTTTTTTAAATCATCGTAATAAAACACTTTAATCATTCTTGCATTCTTGTTTTGTTCCTTTGCCTTTTTTTTTTTTTTTTTTTTGAGAGGCTCACCATGTTGTCCTGGCTGGAGTATTGTGTCATCACAGCTCACAGCAACCTCAAACTCTTGGGCCTAAGCGATTCTCCTGCCTCAGCCTCCCAAGTAGCTGGAACCACAGGTGCCCACCACAACAGACAGCTATTTTTTGTTGTTGTTGCAGTTGTCTAGTTGGCCCGGACTGGACCGGGTTTGAACCCACCACTCTGAATGCATGTAGCTGGCACAGTAACCACTGTGCTATGGGTACTGAGCCTTCTTTTTTTTTTTTCTTTTTTGAGGCAGAGTCTCAGTCTGTTGCCCTCAGTAGAGTGCTATGGCATCACAGCTCACAGCAACCTCAAACTCTTGGGCTCAAATGATCCTCTTGCCTCAGCCTCCCTAGTAGCTGGGACTACAGGCACCAGCCACGGTGCCCAGCTATTTTTTTATTTTAGAGACTGGGTCTCGCTCTTACTCAGGCTGGTCTCCAACTTTTGAGCTCAGGCAATCCACCCTCCTCAGCCTCCTACACTGATAGGATTACAGGCATGAACCACCAAGCCCGGCCTGCTTATTTTCTTGAGGGCACTAAAGGTAATAGGCACAAGTAAATGAAAGAAATGCCATGCCACCAGCATCAAGAGACACACTGATTACAAAAACCACTATGCAAAAGAACAAAAGATAAACTTGAAAAAATAATGCTCAGTGAATTTAGTCATTTACTCAGAAAATATTGTTGTGCTTCCTCTGTACAGGTACTATTCCAGACAGCAGTGAACAAGAAAAAAAAGGACTCTGCCTTCATAAAGCTTACACTGTAGTAATAGCATAAATCAGTAAAACAAGAAGACAATATGGAGCTAGGAAGAAAGTTAAGCAGAGTAATAGTAATGGAATTACATAGGGTCCTTTAAAGGACTTTCTGTCTAGATAACATCTGAGCTAAAATCTGAAAGAGTCAGTCAAGTGAGTATCTGAGGAAAGAAAGCATTCCAGGCATTAGTAACAGAGATGAGGTAGTACCTTCAAGGACTGAGAGAAAGAAGACGAGTGTAGCTGGTACAGAGCAAGAAGAGATCAAATTTAGAAAAAAAGAACAAGCCCGGAAGGTGAAGAAATTGTTTGCTGTATGGACCAGCTATCTATGTTCATTTACTTAGCTTCCATTGTAGTTAAGACCGTTAACAATAGAAGAGTGTTTTAACAGACAACTGATAATGGATGCACAGGAAATCCCTACTTCCATAAGAAACTAGATTCTTTCTAGTTTCTTTGCTTTCTCTAGTCTGAAAGCAAAGAATATGAAACAAGCATTTGGACAGGAGGCACAGAGAAAAGACAGACAATATGAAAGAAGTTTTTGTTTTAAAACAATGAGACTAAAAGGTGGAGAAACTTGACACAGTTGAGAAGTGCACAACACAAAAAGAGTAAGATATTTTCTTGGAGAGGCAGGCAAAAAGATGCCTGGACTTGACTAAAGAATCTTAAAAGTTACCCAGACTGAGCAAGACAATAGGAAAGAATCATCTCTAAAACTTGTATTGTGGTACATACCTTTATGACCTATTTTGTCATTCATTTATCAATGACTGACCAATTATCATGTTCTAGGATACTGCTAGTTGCCAGGGACAAACAGACTAATTGGAAATCCCTAGCAGATCATTGTAGCAATTAATAATAAAGACTAAAAGGAAACAAATGTTTTTATAACAAAGTTACCTGGCAAATGCTACTTGGTTCTTGTTTGGGTATTTTTGTTGTTTGTTTGTCTGTTTTGAGACAGATCTCACTCTATTATCCAGGCTAAAGTGCAGTGGCTTCATCATAGTTCACTGCAACTTCAAACTCCTGTGGTCAAGCAATGCTCTCACCTCAGCCTCCCAAGTAGCTGGAAATACAGGTGCACCACCGCACCCAGCTAATTCTTCTGTTTTTTTGTAGAGACAGATCTCGCTCCTGCTCAGGCTGGCCTGAAGCAATCTTCCCTCCCAGCCCTCCCAAAGCGCTAGGATTACAGGCATAAGCCACTGTACCTGAACATACAGTACCTTTAAAAGAGTGGGCTGAGGATTGATGGTCTGAAGAGAGCACATGAGAAATGCATTCTTAGACCCTATACTAGGCCACTCAGGAGGCTGAGGTGGGAGGATTACTGGTGCCCAGGAATTTAAATCCTCTGCATTCCAGACTAGGCGACAGACCGAGACCCTTTCTCAAAAACACACACAAAAAGTTTTACATAATGTTACCATATCAATCTAAAAGTTCGTATGTGTAACATTATGGCTATGAGGAGCTATGTCCTTACTCTTTAGACTACCATGCTGAATTTTTTTTTTTTTTTGAGACAGAGTCTCACTTGGTCACCCTTGGTGGAGTGCTATGACATCTTAGCTCACAGCAATCTCAAACTCTTGGGCTAAAGTATTCTCTTGCCTCAGCCTTCCAAGAAGCTGGGACTACAGGCATCCGCCACAATGCCCAGCTATTTTTAGAGGTGGGGTCTTGCTCTGGCTCAGGCTGGTCTCAAACCTGTGAGCTCAGGTGATGTGCCCACCTCGGTCTCTCAAGAGTGCTAGGGTTATAGGCCTGAGCCACCACACCCAGCCCATGCTGAAGAATTTTAGAGTAAAGTGCCATGAGGTCTTCGGTTTACTTTCAAATAAGTCTGAAAAAAAGTTTACAAAAAGTAATTAAGAACATTTGAAGACTCGGCACCTGTAGGTCAAGCGGCTAAGGCGCCAGACACATACACCAGAGCTGGTGGGTTCAAAGCCAGCCCGGGCCTGCCAATCAATGACAACTACAACCAAAAAATAGCCAGGCATTGTGGCAGGCGCCTGTAGTCCTAGCTACCTGGGAGGAAGAGGCAAGAGAATACTTTAGCCCAAGAGTTGGAGGTTGCTGTGAGCTGTGATGGGATAACACTCTACCCAGGGCAAAAGCTTGAGGCTCTGTCTCAAAAAAAAAAAAAAAGAACATTTGAAAATTGTTAACAATCGGGCTTGGCACCTATGGCTCAAGCAGCTAAGGCGCTAGCCACATACACCTGAGCTAGCGAGTTGGAATCCAACCCAGGCCTGCCAAACAACAATGACGGCTGCAACCAACAAATAGCCCGGCATTATGGCGGGCACCTGTTGTCCCAGCTACTTGGGAGGCTAAGGCAAGAGAATCGCTTAAGCCCAGGAGTTGGAGGTTGCTGTGAGCTGTGATGCCACAGCACTCTACCAAGGGTGACACAGTGAAACTCTGCCTCAAAAAAAAAAGAAAAGAAAAGAAAAGAAAAATGTTAATAATTGGTGAATCCAGATAAACTGGTACATCAAGCGCTCACTGTACTTAGTCTTTCAACTTTTCTATAGGTGTGAAGGTTAAAAAAAAATAAGTTGGCGGAAGGCCAGGTGAGGTGGCTCACGCCTGTAATCCCAGCACTCTGGGAGGCCAAGGCAGGTGGACTGTTTGAGCTCGTGGGGTTGAGACCAGCCTGAGCCAGAGCAAGACCTTGTCTCTAAAAATAGCCAGGCATTGTAGCAGGTACCTGCAGTCCCAGCTACTAGGGAGGCTGAGGCAAGAGGATCATTTGAGCCCAAGAGTTTAAGATTGCTATGAGCTATATAATGCCACAGCACTCTACCAAGGGTGACAAAGACTCTTGGCTTAGGCCCTATAGCACAGTGGTAACGGCGCACCAAGGCTGGCAGGTTCAAACCCAGCCCAGGCCAGCGAAACAATGACAAGTGTAACAAAAAATAGCCAGGCGTTATGGCGGGGACCTGTAGTCCCAGCTACTTGGGAGGCTGAGGCAAGAGAATCGCTTAAGCTCAAGAGTTTGAGGTTACCGTGAGCTGTGACGTCACCGCACTCTACCTGAGGGCAACATAGCGAGTCTCTGTCTCAAAAGAAAAAAAAAAAAAGAAAGACTCTATCTCAAAAAAAAAAAAAAAAGGTGAGGGAAAATGCTCACAGGCTATATAGGAAAATAGTTAGAATACAACAGGTGTGAAGTTGTAAAATGCTCCCCCAGTGTACAATGGGCACTCAAAGAGCATCCAAAAGGCAGTACTCAACTAGTCAGGGAAGCCTGAGTTTTTGACATATCATTTGAGAGGAGGGAGTCTATTTCAGGTTGTGAACAATAGCCCCACATAACACCTGCACCTTCCAGGAAACACAGAGTGAATGAAAAGTAAAGATGCATAATGATAAGGCTGAAAAATAAACTAAGAATTAAGAAGGCATGGAGGTTTAGACTTTATCCATTCTAACTTAAAAATACTTAGACCCATTCTGTTCTGTTTGTTACAATTACTTAAGAAACTGTGAAACCTATCTCCCCACAAAAAAAAAAAAAA
>NW_003852398.1:37233302-37234883 GCF_000181295.1 Otolemur garnettii
AAAAAAAAAAAAAAAAGAATTTGAGACCCACTTGAGCAAGAACGAGATGCCAGTCTCTACTAAAAATAGAAAAATTATTAGTGAGGCATTGTGGCAGGCACCTGTAATCTCAGCTACTTGAGAGGCCAAAGCAGAAGGATCACTCAAACCCAGGAGTATGAGGCTGCTATAAGCAAAGCTGATGCCCTAGCTACTCTAGCCTGGGGTAAAAAAATAAATAAAAAATCCTATCATTTTTGGAGGCCGGGGCAGGAGGACTGCTTGACCTCAAGAATTCAAGACCACCCCTAAGTAAGAGTGAGACCCCTCCCCCGTCTCTATTAAAAATAGAAAAAATTAGCTGGGCATTTAGTGAGCACCTGTAGTTTCACCTATTAGGGAGGCCTGAAGTAGAAGGGACTACTTAAGCCCAGGAATCGGAGATTACTGTGAGACAGGCTGACATGATGGCACTCTAGCCTGGGCATCAGTGAGCCTTTTTTTTTTTTTTTTTTTTTGGAAACAAACAGCAAAGCCCTACCTTTTCCAATTACCACAGGGAAAATGGAAAGGGACCAGGATGGCACCTGTATACACCAGAGCTGGCTAGTTGTAATCTAGCCCAAGCCTACCAAACAACAATGACAACTACAACCAAAAAAAAGCTGGGTGTTATGGCAAGTGCCTGTAGTGCCAGCTACTTGGGAAGCTGAGACAAGAGAATCACTTAAGCCCGAGTTTGAGGTTGCTGTGAGCTGTGACGCCCCTAGCACTCTACCAAGGGCAACAAAGTGAAACTCTGTCTCAAAAAAAGAAAAAAGAAAATGGAAAGGGCCAAATCATACCTTTACTACCAGAGCTACATTTGCAAAAGTCTATAGGACATCTCCACACACTCAATTGAAGAGCTGAGTTCCTCAAACTCCTCAAGCTTCAAATTAAGCATCCCCACCCCAGACTATTCCTCCTGTGACCGTCCACATCTCTGCTGATCACAAAGCCACCAAACCAGGTCCCCTAGAAGAAGACTCTAGGCTCCTTTTTCTCCCTCACCCTCCTCTTCCTCCTCTACACCTCAGTAAACACTTCACTCTACTAACCCTTCCTACTCTCAGATCTCTAGCCTAGAACATTCCCGAGAGTCTTCTAATTTCCCATCATTCTCCTAGCAGCCTAGTTATCACTGTCACTGGGTTATTCCCACTGAAAAAAGGAGGACTGCAGTACAGACAGGATGAAGCCAAACTCCTGCAAATAAACTGGTCAGCCTTATCACCTGTCTCTGCTCCATGAAAATATTCCCCAGTGCCTATGCATGCCTCCAGAGATTGATACAAGACCTTTCCTCTGCCCGGAGTATCCTTCCACAGACTCTTCCAACTGTAAAGTGATGTACTGTCCTTCAAGACTCAGACACGTGAGGCAGCGCCTGTGGCTCAAGGAGTAGGGCGCTGGCCCCATATGCCGGAGGTGGTGGGTTCAAACTCAGCCCTGGCCAAAAACCGCAAAAAAAAAAAACAGACTCAGACACGTCATCTCATCTATCTCACAGAAAGAGCTGCTCCCTCTTTTCTGAGCTCCCCCAGCACTGTCTGTCTCCCA
>NW_003852398.1:37237490-37239212 GCF_000181295.1 Otolemur garnettii
GGCCATTTTTTGGTTGCAGCCATCATTGTTGTTTGGAGGGTATGGGCTGGGGATTCGAACCTGCCACCTTAGGTGTAGGCGGCTGGCGCCTTAGTCGGTTGAACTATAGGCGCCGAGCCTTTCTTTTTTATTTTTTAAGAGACAGAGTCTCACTTGATCACACTCCGTAGAGTGCCGTAGCATCACAGCTCACAGCAACCTCCAACTCCTGGGCTTGGGTGATTCTCTTGCCTCAGCCTCTAAAGTAGGTGAGACTACAGACACCTGCCACAACACCCACTTATTTTTTGTTGCAGTTTGGCCAGGTTCAAACCCGCCATCCTTGGTGTACGGGGCCGGAATCCTACCCAATGAACCACAGGAGCCGCCCTGCAATAAAATATTTTCAAAACATTTGATGGTCCACTTATTTTTCACAATATTTAATAATTAAACCTATGAACAAGAAAATAAAGGAAATTCATAGCTTAGTATAATGGAATGAAATAACCAAACTAAGCAATCCAGGAAAGAACTAGACTTAAAATTAGCAATTAATGAAACCAATTATTTAACACCAAGATTAAATTACATTAATCACAAAATTTTAATGCAAAAGATAAATTTTTCTTCTGTAAACCCCTTGAAATCTTTAAAATAAACTCTCAAAGATGGAAACTAAAATAACTTCTACAATTCCACCCCTTCTTTTAATAAAATGTAACATGAAAAAGATGACAGACATTTTAAAAGTCACATCATACTACTTACACAACAGTTATTCCAAATAGTTAAATCTTTGTTACAAATATTTAGAACATCAGAAGTTGCCCTTTGAACTGTATTTACATTATATACATTACTCCAGACTTGTAGCCAGTTAAAAAACACAAATTAAATGCCAAATACTAATAGTAAATACCAAATCAAATAGTAGGGTTGACAGATGACAGTCCATCAACCAGTAAATAGAAATGCATGCTAATTTCAAGCTCCATTAGAAATGGAATCAAGGCATATTTGTACATGAAGAAAAAGTTTCATAGTTATGAAAACACTAAAGAAAATAATGAACATTTTAAAATTCCTACAAAGGGCAATGTTGTTGCTATATTTTGAAGAGTGGTTATTTCCACAAACTTTGAACTTTCAATAATGGATAATTCAGTACAGTGCTCTCAGAAGTGAGCAAACAGCATCAGTCAGGGCAAATCAACCCAAACTGTCCAATTCCTCCCACTCTCACTACTTGGTTGGTTCAATCCAGTCCCACAACACATGCGATGAGGAGCAGATCATCAGGCTATACAAGCAACATCCTCAAGGACTGGAAATAGGCACACTGGCTGGCACCTGGGCATGTTTCAGAAACTGCTGCTCTGCGAGACTCTTCCAGATGCCTTACAAGATGTGTTTAACTTTTCTCCTTAAGAGAAAACAGAAGGTGCTAATAAGACTTAAATCCTCCAACATGTACAATATAACCAAAATTTCTTTTAAGACTTCAAAGTGTGTGGCTTCATAGTCACTGGGGGGAAAATGATTTGGGTTAGGAAACCAGAAAGGATAAGCAAGTTCATGGCTTTCACTATTTGTTTATCTCCATATAGAACGTCAAACTCGGCTCGGCGCCTGTGGCTCAGGCGGCTAAGGCGCCAGCCACATACACCTAAGGTGGCGGGTTCGAATCCCCAGCCCGGACCCGCCAAACAACAATGATGGCTGCAACCAAAAAATGGCCAG
>NW_003852398.1:37239308-37241980 GCF_000181295.1 Otolemur garnettii
AGACTCGCTTGAGCCCAGGAGTTGGAGGTTGCTGTGAGCGTGATGCCATGGCACTCTACCCAGGGGGATAGCTTGAGGCTCCGTCTCAAAAAAAAAAAAGAACGTCAAACTCACCTCCAAAAAATACTTTGAATAGGGCAGCGCCCATGGCTCAAAGAAGTAAGGCCCAGGACCCATATGCCAGAGGTGGCAGGTTCAAACCCAGCCCCAGCCAAAAAAAAAAAAAAAATACTTTGAATAAATATATACTTTTTGCCTGTTCATTTCTTTATTTTTTACATGCAGTAATAGTCACTCTTTGGTATACTATTCTAAAAAAAGTCATGTGATCATTTCCACAATCAAGAAATTTATTTTTTTGACTCGGTGCCCATAGCACAGTGGTTATGGCACCAGCCACATACATAGAGGCTGGTGGGTTCAAACCCAGCCTGGGTCAGCTAAATGACAACTGCAAAAAAAAAAAAAAAATCACTGGGCATTGTGGCAGACGCTTTTGTAGACCCAGCTACTTGGGAGACTGAGGCAAGAAAATCACCTAAGCTCAAGAGTTTGAGGTTGCTGTGAGCTATGACATCACAGCACTCTACCCAGGGTGACAGCTTGAGACTCTGTCTCAAAAAAAAAAAGAAAGAAAGAATTACGTCCACATCAATCTCTGAAGAGGATGAAGGACTATAGGTGAAAAGGTAGTTCTATAACCATCCCTGACAAGGAGCACTGCTGGACAGAAATTCAGTGCCAAACCCTTTCTAGATGACACAGCTAAACCAGCAAGTGGTCTCCCAGGACTTATTACATACAAACAATCTGAGAGATATTTCTCCCTCTATCCAAGGAGCCTAACCTGCCGTCTAAACCTTCCTCTCAGCTTCATTCAACAGCTACCCCCAAGTACTCAAACAACAGACAGAATGTTGAAAGCAGAAAATACCCTGACATACCACAGATACAGATAAAGTACGTTTCTGGAGGGGAATCTGTCAAAATTTTACAAAAAGTAGCATGCCTTGGAAACATTCCAAATGTTCATCAAAAAATGGAACAAACGGGGTGGCGCCTGTGGCTCAAGGAATAGGGCACCAGTCCCATATACCAAAGGTGGCGGGTTCAGACCCCGCCCTGGCCAAAAACTGAAAATAAAATTAAAAAAAAAAAAGGAACAAACAAAACGTGGTATATAATACAATGGAATATTATGCAGCCTTACAAAGAAAGGAAAATTCAGGGAATGGGTTCTAAGACAGAAGAGTAGGAAAATTACCAAAAAGGCAATAAAGTAAAATCAAACTTTTATAAAAATTATAGTCAATATGCATGCCTGGAATAAAATGAAGAATACACTGAATTTTTTTTTTTTTTGGTTCTTTTTGGAAACAGAGTCGCAATCTGTTGCCTAGGTGAGAGTGCCCTGGCATCAGCCTAGCTCACAGAAACCTTAAACTCCTGGGTTCAAGCGATGCTCCTGCCTCAGTCTCCCAAGTAGCTGGGACTACAGGCACCAACCACAATGCTCAACTAATCTTTTCTATTTTTAGTAGAGAAGGGGTCTGGCTCTTGCTCAGACTAATCTGGAACTCCTGAGCTCAGGGGATTCTCCCATCTTGGCCTACGGAGTGCTAGGATTACAGGTCTGAGCCACCACACCCAGCTGATATGCATTAAAATATTAATAGTGTTTATTTCCAGGTGGTAAAAATATGACTTTTATGGAAGAAAAAATTTACTAACCTGGATGTCAAGACATGTCTCCAAGGCCAGGCACAGCAGCTCACTCCTATATTCCTAGCACTTGGGAGGCTGAGGTGGGTGAATTGCCTGAGCTCACAGGTTCAAGACCAGCCTAAGCCAGAGGGAGACCTCATCTCTAAAAACAGCTGGGCGTTGTGGTGGACGCCTATAGTCCCAGCTACTTGGGAGGCTGAGGCAAGAAGATTGTTTGAACTCAAGAGTTTGAAGTTGCTGTGAGCTATGACACCATAGCACTCTACTGAGGATGACAAAGTGAAATTCTGTCTCAAAAAAAAAAAAAAAAAAAGACACGTCTCCACTCCTATAACAACTTGGCACAATCCTATACAAACCATAAGTGTATCTAATGTAACAAGTTCAGTATTTATTGACAAGTACCTGCTTTGGGCAAAGAACTAAGTCAGGTATCACAGTAAACAGAAAGATACAAAATAACAGAACTGCCTTGAAGGAAATGAGCACCTACCAAAATAATTTAAGATCTAGAAAAGTTTCTATGAAGGCAAGTCAACAACTTAATGATATTTACATGGTGAAATTGTTTACTGGTTATACTTCTAAGACAATCAACTTACTACAGATAAAAACATCCTGTTCAGCATTCCATAACTGAAATAAATTACCATTTATTCACATCAGAAGTATAAGTAAATATACTTTAAAAATCATCACATTCCTTACATAGAAGTTCAAATAGTCAGGTTGAGTCTCAAGATTAAAAACTCCTAAGAGCATGTCATCATAATAATTCATCAGATAATGGGCAGATAATCAATGAAAACCAGTACAGGAAACATCCCACTATATAACTATTATTATGACCATTTAAGAATTACATTTTTAGGCTCGGCGCCTATAGCTCAACCGGCTAAGGCGCCAGCCACGTACACCTAAGGTGGCGGGTTCGAATCCCCAGCCCG
>NW_003852398.1:37243558-37257173 GCF_000181295.1 Otolemur garnettii
GCTATAGGCGCCGAGCCACAAATTCCATTTCTTAAAGTAACACCCACCTGTACAATCTTTAAAAATCACTGCTAAAAGGCCAGGTGGGGTTGCTTCACTCCTATAATCCTAGCACTCTCAGAAGACAGAAGCAAGACGATTGCTTGAACTCAAGACTTTTTGACCAGCCTGAACAAGAGCCAGACCTCCTCTCTACAAAAAACAGGAAACAGAGCCAGGTGTTGTGGCAGGCCCCTGTAGTCCCAGGTACATGGGAGACCTCAGCCCAGGAGTTTGAGGTTACTGTAGCTATTAAGCCACTGCACTCTACCCAGAGTGACAGAAACTGTCTCAAAAAAAAAAGGAAAAGAAAAAAGAATACCACTGCTAAACACAAAATAACTTCTCATCCTGTCACAACGATAATGTATTTCCTTCATCATAAACAGCTTTTAATTTAGTTGGAGAAGCCACATATCTTACTCTTCTCTAAATTACTGTAAATTCCGTAAAAAAACAAACACAAAGTTACAAAAATGCAGGCCATAGGAGGGTGTCAGTCCTGGAGCAGGGCCAACCACCGCCTGCATTATTGGGAAGTCACTGCTCCCAAGCAAAGGTTAGGCATTCGGTCAAAATTTTTTTCCAACAAGTGCTCTGCACAAGCATACCCACACCCATCTAAAATCAACCATCACCAAAAAAAAAATTCTCTTCTGCCACTCTTGAAAACTAGGACTAAGAGTGAAGTGCGTCAAATCAACTAGCACAAGGCTGAGTAATCCCAAAGTAAAGGTGAACGTGGTAGACTCCGAAAGTCCACATGGGTGTGGCGCACCTTACCCACGAATGTGTGTCAGAGAGAGAAGAGCTACGACTTTCACATTCGCTCGGGCCGGGAAAGCAGGGCCGCGGCTCAGCCAACGTCCGGCCCGCCACACCAAGAAGTTTCAGGGGTCGGGGAGGGGGAGGGGAACAGAAACCACAAAAATCATACAACAGTCATTTCCCTGCAAAACTTCACTCCCCTAACCCACCCGCAACGCGCTGACGCGCCACCAAAAGGTGGCTGAGGGGGCCCGCACAGGGCTGGCGCGCGCGCACCGACCCACTGAAAGTTTAGAAACCCGGAGAAACTTTTCCGAGAGGAAACGCCGCAGCCGCCAGGGGCCTGTGGCTTCTCTTCTCCAACCGCCCCAGCCCTTCAACTTCCCGAGCGCCGGGAAGCGTCGGCCCTGCCAGCCCAGGGCCCAGGCCTGGGCCCCGCGGGGTTAGGGGCCGCGGCCGGACGCCAGACCCGCGCCACCCTGGACCCGGGTTCTGGGCGGTGTCGCAGAAAGATCGCTCCCCACCCGCCCGTTCGAGGGGACCGGCTTGGGGCGGCCAGGCCTGAGGAGCCCCTCGGCCCCGCCGGGAATCCCGCGCCCGCGCACAGGGAGGTGCGAAGAGAGTTACCTGCGGCGAGTGCGGCAAGCGCAAGATTCCGGAGGCTCTCAGTGGACGGCCACTGCTTTGTCTCCCTCCCGTTTGGCTCCAAGGAGGAAATGGGCCGCCAGGCGCCCCCGCCCCCCGCCCGCCCGCGGCCCGGGCCCCGGCCCCGGCCCCGCCCGCCCTTCCCAGCACCTCCCTCCGCCGAGCTCTTCCCGGCGCCTCCCGCCGCCGCCCTGCCCGTTTTTCCCTGCTTTCTCCGGCCCCCACTTTGGGGAAGAGCTCCTACTGCGGAGAGAACCCGGCGCGGCTAGGCCAGGAACCCCAAAGGATGTCTTCTCAGCCTGTCACCCCAGAATTACTTCGCCCAGGCCCCAATTGGGCTCTTAGGCCAAGAGTGACCACCCCCAGAGGGAGGAGGAACGGTACTCCTGGAACAGCCTGCGAGCCGGGGAGGGCCAAGGGAGGGCAGGTGAGTCACTGATCCGCTCACAGGTGAGCCTCAGGGCGAGGCCCCTAAAGACTCGGCGCGACGGCTCAGGGTCTTGGGCTTGCCCTGCTGAGGAGTGTCACAGGTGTCCGCGAGTCACAGGCGCCTAGAAAAGTGATCTAAGCCCATGCCCAGACTTTACAGAAAGACAAACTAGAGCTACATTAAAGCCCCACAGCATAGAGCAAAGGAGAATTAGAATCCGATCTTGGAGACCTCTTACAATGTGAGGTGGAAGCGTCCCTAAAAATCACCTAATTCATCCCCTCACTCGACAGGTGAAACCCTGAGCCCTCCCGATTCAGGATTAGAGGACGACCAGAGTTGCCTATCCCAGCACCTTCCCCTCCTAGGATTGCCCCACACACTCAAATTTGAGGGACCTGACTTCTATCTCTATCTCTTTGGCTATTTAGGGAATTTTATTCCCACCCTACCTTCGTTAGCTTCACAGTGGACAATATAAAAACAAAACAAAACTGTAAAACAAACAAAAACACTACACACTGTCAGCTCAGCACAGAAAATCCTGTATGTTGTATCCTAGTAATGAACAAGATCGATTTCAGTATTGGCCTGTAAATCAAAATAATGGAAGACAATAACATCTGCAATTGTGTCCTTGTGCTGAGCAATGAGCAAGGTGCTAAGGGAGACCTGCCCTCAACATATTTACCCTCTACTCTTGACATTTCTCTCCCCCAAGAGGGAATGCAAGCTCCTGAAAGACAGGCCCTTTATCTCCTACAGCTTCCAGCATAATGCCTATTCCCTAGGCCCTCAGGGACCTCAAACTTTTTAAACAGGGGGCCAGTTGACTGTCCCTCAGACCTTTGGAGGGCTGGACTGCGGGCCCTGGACGACAGCTGCTAAGCAGGACAGGCAACAGCGACAAAAACAACCGGCGGGCCGGATAAATGTCCTAGGCAGGCTGCATGTGGCTCGCAGGCTGTAGTTTGAGGATGCCTGCCTAGGGAGTGCCCAGTGACCATCTGAGGGTGACTGTGCCTGGCTGTAATCCAAAGCACTGTGTGCTTGTGCTAGTTGCCCTTGTAAAGCAATGCTGACAAAGGACAATGGGACCATGAAGTAGGGAAAGAACAACTTTCAAGAGAAAGACAAACCTTGACAAGACCACTCCTGTCCAACTACATCCCATTCTGCTTCTGATTTCAGAGTCTTTGCTCCTGTAGTCCTCTCTACTTAGAGTGGTAATAGCTTCCCACACACACACTTCACCTGGCTACTTCAGAACCTAGTAATCAATACATATTTCTTTGGCCAGGTGCAGCAGCTCACACCTATAATCCTAGCACTGTGCAAAGCCAAGGGGGGTTGATTACCCTGAGCTCACAGGTTTAAGACCAGCCTGACGGCTTGGCACCTGTGCCTCAAGTGGCTAAGGTGCCAGCCATATACACCTAAGGTGGCAGGTTCAAATCCAGCCTAGGCCCGCCAGACAACAAAGGCTGCAACCAAAAAAATAGCTGGGCATTGTGGTGGGCGCCTGTGGTCCCAGCTACTTGGGAGGCTGAAGCAGGAGACTCGCTTGAGCCCAGGAGTTGGAGGTTGCTGTGAGCTGTGATGCCATGGCACTCTACCCAGGGGGACAGCTTGAGGCTCTGTCTCAAAAAAAAAGACCAGCCTGAGCCAGAGCAAGACCCTGTCTCTAAAAATAGCAGGACATTATGGTGGGTACCTGTAGTCCCAGCTGCTTCAGAGGCTGAGGCAAGAGAATAGCTTAAGCCCAAGAATTGGAGGTTGCTGTAAGCTATGACACCATAGCACTCTTATCAAGGGTGACAAATTGAGACTCTGTCTCAAATAAATAAATAAATATTTCTTTAAAGTAACAAGGGACAGAATCAAAGAATTATGCTTCATAACACTGGATATCCATAACTTCGTTCAGCACTAGCTGTTTAATTTACAAGGCCCCTTGTTCAAAAATTAACTATTTCAAGATGGCAACAGTACAGTATTAAAATCATGGATGGGGCATGGGGCCTTTCTTTTCTTAGAGACAAGAGTCTCACTTTATCAGCCTCAGTAGAGTGCCATAGCGTCACAGCTCACAGCAACCTCCAACTCCTGGCTTTGCCGATCCTCCTGCCTCAGTCTCCTGAGTAGCTGGGACTACAGGCACCTGCCACAACACCCAGCTATTATTTGTTGCAGTTTGTCTGGAGCCAGGTTCAAAGCCGCCACCCTTGGTATATGGGGCCAGCATCCTACTCAATGAGCCCACATGGGACTTTCTAATCATGGGGCCCTGAAGATGAAAAATGCAGAGTGTGCTTTGGGAAAAGAAGGTTCAGGTAGGGCCGAGTGTAATGGTTCACACCTATAATTGCAGCACTTAGGGAGGCCAAAACACTTGAGTCAAGGAATTTGTGGCCAACCTGGGAAACATAGTGAGATCCTGTCTAAAGAAAAAGTTTTATTAATTAGCCATTACCCAGACACAGAACCACACACCTATAATCCCAGCTACTTGAGAAGGCTAAGGCAGGTGGATCACTTGAGCACAGGAGTTGGAGGTTACAGTGAGATATGATCAAGCCACAGCACTCCAGCCTGAGTAACATAGCAAGAACCTGTCTCTTAGCCAGGCGCAATGACTCACACCTATAATCCTAGGACTCTGGGAGGCTGAGACAGGTGGATTGCTGGAGCTCATGAGTTCAAGACCAGCCTGAGCAAAAGCGAGACCCAGTTTCTACTAACAATAGAAAAATAACTGAGGCAAGACGATCACTTGAGCCCAAGAATTGGAGGTAGCTGTGAGCTATGACATCAAGGCAACAGCTTGAGATTCTGTCTCAAAAAAAAAAAAAAGAAAGAAAAAAAAAAAGAATCTGTCTTAAAAGGGGGGGGTGGGTGGCACCTGTGACTCAAAGGAGTAGTGCTCCAGCCCCATATACCGGAGGTGGCAGGTTCAAACCCAGCCCTGGCCAGAAAAAAAAAAAAAGGTCGGGCGATAGAATATATAGAATATGATTTGAGCCAGCTTGCCCAAGTCTTGTCCTCTCCTCTTCTGACATCATGTCCTTTACTACTCGTTCCACCACCTTCTCCAGCAATTACCGGTCCCTGGGCTTAGTCTAGGCGCCCAGCTACAGTGTTCGGCCCGCCAGCAGCGCAGCCAGTGTCTATGCAGGCACTGGGGGCTCAGGTTCCCGGATCTCCATATCCCGCTCCACTAGCTTCCAGCGCAGCTGGGGGATCCAGGGGCCTGGCCATGGGGATGGCCCAGGGTCTGACAGGAATAGGGGGCATCCAGACCGAGAAGGAGACCATGCAAGAACTAAACAACAGCCTGGCCTCCTATCTGAACAGAGTGAGGAACCCGGAGACCCATAATCGGAGGCTAGAGAGCAAAATCCGGGAACACCTGGAGAAGAAGGGGCCCCAGATCAGAGACTGGGCGTATTACTTCAAGACCATCGAGGACCTGAGAGCACAGATCTTTGCCAATTCTGTGGATAATGCCCGCATCATTCTGCAGATTGACAATGCCCATCTTGCTGCTGATGACTTTAGAGTCAAGTATGAGACAGCACTGGCCAATCTGTGGAGAGTGACATCCATGGGCTCTGCAAGGTCATCGATGACACCAATATCACTCGACTGCAGCTGTCGTCAGAGATTGAGGCTCTCAATGAGGAGCTGCTCTTCATGAAAAAGAACCACGAGGAGGAAGTAAAAGTCCTACAAGCTCAAACTGCCAGCTCTGGGTTGACTGTGAACGTAGATGCTCCCAAATCCCAGGGCCTCAGCAAGATCGTGGCAGACATGTGGGCCCAGTATGACGAACTGTCTCGGAAGAACCAAGAAAAGCTGGCCAAGACCTGGTCCCAGCAGATTGAGAAGAGCACCTCAGTGGTCACCTCACAGTTTGCTGAGGTCGGAGCTGCTAAATCAATGCTCACAGAGCTGACTCATACAGTCTAGTCCTTGGAGATCAACTGAGAAATCAGAAGTCCAGGTTGGAGGACAGCCTGAGGGAGGTGGAGGCCCACTACGCCATGTAGATGGAGCAACTCAATGGGGTCCTCCTATGTTTGGAGTCAGAGCTGGCACAGACCCAGGCAGAGGGGCAGCACCAGGCCCAGGAGTCTGAGGCACTGCTGAACATCAAGGTCAAGCTAGAGGCTAAGATAGCCACCTACCACCGCCTGCTGGAAGATGGGGAGGACTTCAACCTTGGTGATGCCCTAGACAGCAGCAACTCCATGCAAACCATCCAAAAGACCACCAACCGCAAGACAGAGGACAGCAAAATGGTGTCTGAGATAAGGTGACCAGATTTTAACATTGGTAAAGCAGGACACCATTGATGGGGGTAGAGGTGGGGGGTGTTTCTTAATTAAAAATTTGGTCTATATGGAGCAACAGAAATTTTCATAGAATGCAAAAATAGTATTGTAATATATATATTTTTAAGTTCAACATAAGTACAATTTACAAATATAATACTTTAAAAAAAACAATTATGGCTTGGCGCCTATGGCTCAAGTGGCTAAGGCGCCAGCCATGTACACCTAAGGTGGCGGGTTCGAATCCAGCCCGGACCTGCCAAACAACAATGACGGCTGCAACCAAAAAATAGCCAGGCGTTGTGGCCAGCGCCTGTGGTCCCAGCTACATGGGAGGCAGAGGCAAGAGACTCGCTTGAGCCCAGGAGTTGGGAGGTTGCTGTGAGCTGTGAAGCTGTGGCACTCTACCCAGGGGGATAGCTTGAGGCTCTGTCTCAAAAAAAAAAAAAAAATTATATGGCTCAGCGCCTGTAGCTCAAGTGGCTAAGGTGCCAGCCACATACACCTAAGGTGGTGGGTTCGAATCCAGCCCAGCCCGCCAAACAACAATGATGGCTGCAACCAAAAAATAGCCAGGCGTTGTGGCCAGCGCCTGTGGTCCCAGCTACTTGGGAGGCGGAGGCAGGAGACTCACTTGAGCCCAGGAGTTGGAGGTTGCTGTGAGCTGTGATGCTGTGGCACTCTACCCAGGGGGATAGCTTGAGGCTCTGTCTCAAAAAAAAAAAAAATTATGTATAGGGCAGTGCCTGTGGCTCAAAGGAGTAGGGTACCAGCCCCATATGCTGAAGGTGGCGGGTTCAAACCCAGCCCTGGCCCAAAAAAAAAAAAAAATTATGTATAGTATTATTTTAATCTTTGGCATATTTCTCATTTGAGTGAATTTTTTTTTAGTAGATTGCTGTCGTTGTTTAAAAGGTCATGAAATTTTTCACAAGAATTTGTTAAATTATATTTCACACATAAAATGGCTTTCAAAGTCTCAACACTTAATTGTGATTTTTCTGATGTCCACACTTTATTTACTGTAGAAAAACGCATTCAGTCGCAGCATTAGTTCCTGGTGAGGACAGTGCATATCCCACAGTTTTTAGTGCATTATTGTATGGAACATGGTTTGTTTCAAAATGATGAAATATTTCTAAACATTTGTTCTCTATTGTGATTTTTGCTGATGCCCAAGAGTTAACCTTTTCCTTATCAATATTTTTTTTAATAATGATACCTTGTAAGTCCTAAGTGTCACTTTCAAGGCCAGCACTAGACTTTTTGCAGCCACTATATAATATAAATAATACGAGTACTGTCTGCTAAATTCATGAAATAAATAAATAAATTACTTACCTAAATTATCTGAATAGCTGATTTGTTGACATCACTTGTTTAACTAGCACTAGCACGCAGTACAATGTGTATCCTCTGAGAGTCAGTTACAAAATGTTTTCATGGTTGCCAATGCCAAACAATGCCATTGTTCATTAAGTCCAAACAATGGTGGTCGAATTCTAACAACTGATCAACAATGCGAACTTTGATAAGCAGTTCTCGATAATCAGTTCTCAATAATAGTTTGTTATTATTAAAGTTTAACATTATAAAATTAACAAAAATAATATAAATTAACTCATATCCTGGCGAAATAGCCACAGGGCAGTGTTGGGACCAGAATTGCCGCTGAGGCACAGCGCCTGTGGCTCAAGTGGCTAAGGCACCAGCCACATACACCTAAGGTGGCGGGTTCGAATCCAGCCCAGGCCACCAAACAACGACAGCTGCAACCAAAAAATAGCCCTCTACCCACGGGGACAGCTTGAGGCTCTGTCTTAAAAATAATAATAATTTCCGCTGAGAGACCACCACACACATGTAAAGACAAAAAGTGCTTTATTTTGCAAGCATATGCTTAGGCCACTCTTCCCTTCAGCATGGCTGGAGGACAGGCCACCCCCTAGTGAAGCAAGCTGAGGTTTTTAAAGAGCATAGAGGAATTTTTCATTGGGTGTTTTGTCAGGCCAGGCTGCTATTGGCTGAGCTGTTTATGATTAGGGACCCTCTGTGTGTGTGGGGGGGGGGCTACTTGTTTGTTCCAGACAGTTTGGCTCCTTCTGAGCTAATTGTCCTTGCCTAGAAGCCAGGGAGGGAGCCAGTCTCCTTCTGATACCGATTCCACCTGGGCAACCTTGCCCAGGAGAGGAGTAGGAAGTTTACATTAGCCTTTTCATTTCCAAATGAAGTTACATTAACCTTTTCAGCAGTCGGAAAAAAAACATATATTCTCTTCCTGTTCTTCCCACCGTTCCCTAGCTTGTCATGCATTCTTTCCAAAAATCGAGACTTTTTTAAAATGCCACGGGATGCGGGACAAATTGTTAAAAATCAGGACTGTCCGGCCAAAAGTGGGACGTCTGGTCACCTTAGTTTAAGACCAACAACACCAAAGTTCTGAGACACTGAGGCAGTAGAGCAGCATGTCCTTATACCAATAAAGAGTTCAGAGGTCACTGGAAAAAAAAAAAAGAATATGATTTGAGACTTGAGACTTGCAATGTGCCCCTTAAACTGAAAAAAGTCAATTTCCTACTTCTTTCTTTCTTTCTTTTTTTTTTTGAGACAGAGTCAGTCTCACTCTGTCATCCTTGGTAGAGTGCTGTGGCGTCATAGCTCACAGCCATCTCAAATTCCTGGGCTTACACGATTCTCTTGCCTCAGCCTCCCAAGTAGCTGGGACTATAGGCTCCTGCCACAATGCCTAGCTATTTTTATTTTTATTTCTTTTTTCTTTTTTTGACTCAGAATCCCACTATGTCACCCTCAGTAGAGTACTATGGTGTCAAAGCTCACAGCAACCTCAAACTCTTGGGCTTAAGTGATTCTCTTACCCCAGCCTTCCAAGTAGCTGGGACTACAGGTGCCTGCCACAATGCCTGGCTATTTTTTGTTGGAATTATCATTGTTGTTTTAACTGGCCTGAGCTGGTTTCCAACCTGCCAACTCTGGCATATGTGGCTGGTGCCATAACCACTGTGCTACCGGGGCTGAGCCCAATTGACTATTTTTAGAAATGAGGTCATGCTCTGGCTCAGGCTGGTCTTGAACCTGTGAACTCAGGCAATCCACTCACCTCAGCATCCCAAGTTTACTTATTGATTTATTTTTTTGAGACAGAGCCTCAAGTTGTCACTATGGGTAGAGTGCTGTGACATCACAGCTCACAGCAACCTCCAACTCCTGGGCTCAAGCAAGTCTCCCACTTCAGCCTCCCGAGTAGCTGGGACTACAGGTGCCCACCACAATACCCGGCTATTTTTTGGTTGCAGCTGCCATTGGTGTTTGGTGGGCCTGGGCTGGATTTGAACCAGCCAACTCAAGTGTACGTGGCTGGCACCTTAGCTGCTTGAGCCACAGGCACTGAACCAGCCTCCCAAGTTTAGTTTCCTACTTTTGAAAAACTCTTAAGAACTTACAAAGGGGGCAGTGCCTGTGGCTCAGTGAGTAGGGCGCCAGCCCCATATACCAGAGGTAGTGGGTTCAAACCCAGCCCCTGCCAAAAACTGCAATAAATAAATAAATAAATAAATAAAAGCAAGCTTACAAAGGAAGACTGGAGTATTTACTATATCCCAGGCACTTTCTATATACTGAGGAAGTAAATAAAAACAAAACTAAGTTGATCCTTATTTTCACATTACTTAAAATGTAATGGGATGGGAATTAAAACAGATAAACCATTTAAAACAAGGGCAAATGTGAAGATAGAGAGGAGATAATTTGAGGGTTCTGGAATTCAAAAACCTGAGGAAGTGACTTTTATGCAGTGATCTACCTCCAGTCAGACTTTAGCACTGACTCTTCATAAAAACTGTTTTTATTAAGGCCCCTGATGGCTGCCATGTTGCCAAATCCAGTGGTCAGTCTCCTTCCTCAATTGACTTATATAATCCATCAGCAGCACTTAGTTACTCTCTTCCATGAAACACTTTCTACTTTCTTCATCGGACCTCCAGGGTACCAGGCTCTTCTGATTTTCCTCCAACCTCCCTGGACGCTCTTCTTCTTCTTCCTCGCTTCCTTCCTTCTTCCCTCCCTTCCTTCCTTCTTCCTCCCTTCTTTCCTCCTTCCTCCTACCTCCTCCTTCCCCCTTCTTTCTTCTTCTTTCTCCTCCTCCTCCTTCTTCTTTTTTTTTTTTGAGACAGAGGCTCACTTTGTCCCCCTTGGTTGAACAATGTTTCTCAAAGTGTAGTCTGGGCATCCTTGAGACCTTTTCAGAGAGTAATGAGGTAAAAACTATTTTCATAATAATACTAAGTGCTTTTGCCATTTTTATTCCCGTTCTCTCATGGGTGCACAGTAGAATGTTCCACAGACTACATGATGTATGATACCGTGTCATGTGGAATGTGAAAGCAGATGTTCTCACATGCTGAATCCAGGCATCTTTTATTAAGCTAGACATTGAAGAGACCTGCAAAAATGCAAAACCAAACCACATATTCCTGAATTTTCTTTTGGTTTAGAAAACACCATTTTCTTTTTCTCTCTCTGTCTCTGTTGTTGTTGTTACAAAGTTTTACTCTGTAGCCCAGGGTGGAGTGCTGTGGCATTATCTAGATCACTTAAACTTCAAACTCCCGAGCTCCAGCAATCCTCTTCCCACAGCCTCCCGAGTAGCTGAGACTACAGGCATGTGCCATCATGCCAAGCTAGTTTTTCTATTTTTTTTTTTTTTTGAGACAGAGCCTCAAGCTGTCCCCCTGGGTAGAGTGCCATGGCATTACAGCTCACAGCAACCTCCAACTCCTGGGCTCAAGCGAGTCTCCTGCCTCTGGTTGCAGCTGTCATTGTTGTTTGGCGGGTCCGAGCTGGGGATTCGAACCCGCCACCTTAGGTGTACGTGGCTGGCGCCTTAGCCGGTTGAGCTATAGGCGCCGAGCCTAGTTTTTCTATTTTTAGTGGAGATTGGGTCTTGCTCTTCCTCAGGCTGATCTCCAACTCCCAAGCTCTTTTTTTGTTGTTGTTGGGGATTCATTGAAGGTACAAGAAACCAGGTTACACTGATTGCATTTGTTAGATAGAGCCCCTCTTACAATTGTGCCTTGCCCCCAAAAGGTGAACTCCCAAGCTCAAGCAATCCAGCTGCTTGGGCCTCCCAGAGTGCTAGGATTACAGGCGTGTGCCATCCCACATGACCCTAGAAAACACTATTTTCTTTTAAAAAAAAAAAAAAGTTAAAACATTATTCATGATAACTGTAATGAATTGCTATTATTTTTAAATGAATATCTTGGAATTTTCTATTTTAATTTCTAATATAGTAAATAATGATAAGTTAAACTTATGTAAGCAAAAGCTCTTTGAGATTTTTTTTAAGAGTATAAAGGGATTTTGAGCTCAAAAAGTATAAGAATTACTGATCAGGCAACTGTGGCTCATACCTCTAATCCTAGCACTCTAGGAAGCCCAGGCAAAAGAATCACTTTATCTCAGGAGTTTGAGACAAGCCTGAGCAACAGTGAGACCCCGTCTCTACTAAAAATAGAAAAATTGACGTGGTGTCATGGCAGGTATCTGTAGTCCCAGCTACATAGGAGGCCGAGACAGAAGGATTGCTTAAGCCCAGGAATTTGAGGTTTCTGTGAGCTAGGTTGACACTAAGGCTCTCTAGCCCCAGCTAGGGACTCAGTCTCTTAAAAAAAAAAAAAGAAAAAAGTTCTTAGACTCCTCTTTCTAGCCGTTGTCAACCCACCAGTGCTGGTCTTTGGACTTTAAATATGGTGACAAATCCAGGTTTATATCTCCAATCTAAACCTTTCCCCTGAGTTTCCAACACACATATGCAGCTGCCTATTGATTCCTTCACTTGGATAGGTATCTAAGCATCTCAAAACTGATTTCCTTATACCTCTGCCGAAACCTGCTTATCCCACGGTTTTCTTCATTTCCTTAAATTGTAAATCCATTCTTCTCATTGTATAGGCCCAAATCTTTGGAGTCATCCTTGATTATTTTCCTTTTCTCACATATTTCATATCTGATTCCTCAGTAAGATCTGTTCTTCTGATTTCAAAATATATTCAGAATTCAGCTCCATGCCTGTGGCTCAAGCAGCTAAGGCACCAGCCACATACACGGGAGCTGGTGGGTTCAAATCCAGCCTGGGCCCACCAAAACAACAATAACAGTTGCAACCAAAAAAATAGGCGGGCATTGTGGCAGGCCCAGTAATCCTAGCTATTTGGGAGGCAGAGGCAGAAGAATCACTTGAGCCCAGGAGTTAGAGGTTGCTGTGAGCAGTGATGTCACAGCACTCTACCCAGGGCAATAGCTTGAGGCTCTGCTTAAAATAAATAAATAAATAATTCAGAATTCACCAACTTTTTAGTGTCACCATTATTCCCATCCTAAATCAAGCTATCATCATCTCTTAGCCTAAATTTCACAGGGGTCTCTTAACTGGTCTCCCTACTTCTGACCTTGCCTTTCTCAGTCTAGTCTCAGTTCAGTAGCCCGAGTGATCCTATTAACATGTAAGTGCAAACATCTCACTCCTACTCTCCCGAAAACCTCCAGTGGTTCCCATCTCACTCAAAGTGAAAGGCAAAGTCCTTAAAAGGGCCTCCATAGCTCACTTGCCCCCATACACTTCTCTGACACAGTGGCCTCTTTACTCTTCATAGAACATATCAGACAGGCTCTCTCCTTAGGGCCTTTGCTTTGCCTCTGCCTGGAACACTCTCCTCCAAACAGCTGCCCGACTCATTTGCTGTTCCCTGGTCTTTGCTCAGGTGTCACTTTCTCAGGGAGATTTGTGCTTGGCCATTTTATCTAAGAGTGCAGCCCCTTTCCCAATATCCCATTCTCCTCTTCCTTCTTTATATTTCTCCTACATATCACCTTCTGACATGTAAAGTCGCATTTAAAAAATATATATATTTAACATGTTTATATTATAAATATATAGTTAATATATAATTCATTACCTTTTCCTGTCTTCTTACTAGAATTTAAGTGACACAGGGCTAAAATATCTGTTTTGTTTAGTGCCATTTCCTTAGTGCTTAGAATAGTGCTTGGCACAGCAGGCCCTTCAATAAACATTTTTTGAATTAATGAGTATGATCTAGAAAAGATGTTGACAAGGTAGATGGGGAAGGAAGGAAAGCTTGATTCTAGACCAGGGGAACAAGCAAGTTAGAAGGCCTTCAGTCCTATTTCAGGAAAAATAAGTTCTATGGTTTGGGCACTGGTGAGGTGGGCAGAGGCCAGACTAGAAAGATTTTATAAGGTTTGAGACTTAACAGTTAGGAAATTTTTTTTTGAGACAGAGCCTCAAGCTGTCCCCCTGGGTAGAGTGCCATGGCATTACAGCTCAAAGCAACCTCCAACTCCTGGGCTCAAGCGAGTC
>NW_003852398.1:37257842-37263269 GCF_000181295.1 Otolemur garnettii
GAGCCCAGGAGTTGGAGGTTGCTGTGAGCTGTAATGCCATGGCACTCTACCCAGGGGGATAGCTTGAGGCTCTGTCTCAAAAAATAAAAAATAAATAAAAAATAAAAATAAAAAAAATAAAAATTCACCTTAAGGCTAGACACAATAACTCACACCTGTAATCCTAACACTCTGGGAGGTAGAGGCAGGAGATCCCTTGAGCTAAGGAGTTTGAGACCAGCCCAAATAAGAGCAAGACCCTGTCTCTACTAAAAGTAGAAAAGTTAGCTGGACAGTGTGGCAGGTGGGTGTATGTGGCTGGTGCCCTACTCACTGAGCTATTTTTTCTTTTCTTTTTTTTTTGAGACAGAGCCTCAAGCTGTCACCCTGGGTAGAGTGCTATGGCTTCACAGCTCACAGCAACCTCCAACTCCTGGGCTCAAGCGATTCTCCTGCCTCTGCCTCCCTAGTAGCTAGAATTACAGGCACCTGCCACAAGGCCCTGCTATCTTTTTTTTTTTGGTTGGGGCCTTCATTGTTGTTTGGCAGACCCAGGCTAGATTCGAACTTGCCAGCTCAGGTGTATGTGGCTGGCACCTTAGCTGCTTGAGCCAAAGGCACGGAGCCTTTTTTTTTGAGATAGAGTCTCACTTTGTTGCTCTTTGTACAGTGGTGTCACAGCTCACAGCAACCTCCAACTCTTGGGCTTAAGTGATTCTCTTGCCTCAGCCTCCCAAGTAGTTGGGACTACATGTGCCCGTCATGAGTAGCTATTTTGTTGTTGTTGTTGCAGTTGTCATTGTTGTTTCAGCAGGCCTGGGCCAGGTTCGAACCTGCCAGCATCCGTGTATGTGGCTGACGCACTACCCACTGAGATATGTGTGCCACTTATTTTTTCTATTTTTATTTTATTTTATTTATTTTTTTTGAGACAGAGCCTCAAGTTGTTGCCCTGGGTAGAGTGCCATGGCATTACAGCTCACAGCAACCTCCAACTCCTGGGCTTAAGCGATTCTCTTGCCTCAGCCTCCCAAGTAGCTGGGACTACAGGCACCACCACAACACCTGGTTATTATTTTTGTTGTTGTTGTTGCAGCCGTCATTGTTGTTTGGCAGGCCCAGGCTGGATATGAACCAGCCAGCTCAGGTGTATGTGGCTGGCGTCTTAGCCTCTTAAGCCACAAGCACTGAGCCATTTTTTCTTTTTTAATAGAGACAGAGTCTCATGAGCTCAAAGGAATCTCCAGACTACTTTCTATAGAAGTTGAACTAGTTTGCACTCCCACCAACAGTACACGAGTATTCCTTTTTCCCTGTATCCACACCAACATACGTTGCTTTGGGACTTATGATGTGACCCATTCTTAACGGGATTAGGTGATATTTCAATGTGATTTTGATTTGCATTTCCCCAATGATTATAGATATTGAGCATTTTTTCAAGATAGGCCACCAGTCTATCTTCCTTAGAAAAGTTCCTGTTAATTTCTCCTGTCCAAATTTTAATGGGGTTGCTTGATCTTTTCTGTTGATTTTGACTTCTTTGTAGAATCTGGCTATCAATCTTTTATCAGATGTGTACCATGTAAATTGTTTTTGTTTTTTTTTTGAGACAGAGCTGCAAGCTGTCCCACTAGGTAGAGTGCTATGGCATCACAGCTCACAGCAACCTCCAACTCCTGGGCTTAAGTGAGTCTCCTGCCTCAGCCTTCCAAGTAGCTGGGACCACAGGCGCCAGCCACAACGTCTGGCTAGTTTTTAGTTGCAACCATCATTGTTGTTTGGTGGGCCCGGGCTGGATTTGAACCCGTCACCTTAGGTGTATGTGGCTGGCGCCTTAGCCACTTAAGCCACAGGCACCAAGCCATGTAAATTGTTTTAATACTCTCAATGACTAAAAGCAATAGTATGGGTTGGCGCCCATAGCACAGAAGTTCCAGCACAAGCCACATGCACTGAGGCTGATGGGTTTGAACTCTGCCCCAGCCAGCTAAACAACAATGGTGACAGCAACATAAAAACATCCAGGCATTGTGGTGGGCATCGGTAGTCCCAGCTACTTGGGAGGCTGAGGCAAGAATTGCTTAAGCCCAAGAGTTTGCGGTTGCTGTGAGCTGTGATGCCACCGCACTCTCCTGAGGGCAACATAGTAAGACTCTATCTCAAAAATAAATAAATAATAGCTCATGTTTACTAAGTTTTTTTTTTGTAGTTTTTTGGCCGAGGCTGGGTTTTGAACCTGCCACCTCTGGCATATGCGGCTGGTGCCCTTCTCCTTTGAGCCACAGGCGCTGCCCTACTAAGTCTTTAGTGTATAATGGGGTCTGTGCTAAGAACTTCATGTTTCACCCTAGCCTCTCAACAATTCTATCATGGTATTCTATAAATGAGGAAATGGAGGTTTCAGGTCATATCAAGAACATGAGATAGTACTGGGGCTCAGGTCTACCAGAATCCAGAACCCCATTCTTAACCATTCCTTCGAGGCTTCTGAAATGTCAATGGCTTAAAAAAAATTTTTTTTTTGTGAAAAGCCACATTCAAAATAGACTATACCATGATGGAGGCAATTTAAATGCCTCATTGTTATGCTGCATACGTTTTGTCTTTTTGAACAGCTTCAAGCAGTCTGACAAGTGGAGCTGTTTGGGGAGTTTGGGGGTCCCACAACAGGGGCCCACTTGCATTCCCTCCAGGCCTCTTCTGGAGAGGGATGCCATTGGCTTTAAACAGTGAAGTTAAATTTTAAATAAAAGAACCAAACTTAAGCCCTTGACACTTATGAAAGATGTGTAAGCTGCTCTTTATTCATGTTATTCATCTTCCCTGTAAAAACTGGAATCAAGATTTAGTTCTTAAAATCAGTCAGCAGTGGGTGTTCATGATTCTTTCCTGTCTGATATGATCAAAGATGTGTACGTTAAAAACAAACACTTTCCGCCCCTTTCATGCTCATATTTTTGTTGATAACAATAGGGAAAGAGAACCTGGGGGAAAAATATTAAAGAATGTGACAATCAAGCAAAATTATATCTAAAAAGAAATAATTTAAAAAGGGGGGGAATGGAGAAGAAAGAACGTACTTTTTTTCTTCTCTTGAAAGTATTGGTGGGCTTTATTATGGAAACCTGACTCTTTGTATTCACCATCTTAAAAATTCTTTTTTTGTCTGGCATTTTCAGATTTTTTTATAGAAGTATGAAAAGTGCTATCAAAATAAGAATTGTTTCATTGTAATACAAACAGAATTAAATTAATACATTTTAGATCTCAAATGTATTGGTGAATGAGTCATCTGTCTTCATTCATTGTGTCTGTTGCCTAACAACAATTTTTTCTTAATTCCAAGAAACCTGAAGATAAAGAAAATCTGCTGGAATAGAGCAATTAGATATATCTGCCAGGAATCATTACATGCCCCCATAGGTCCCTATTTGGAGACTTTGAATTCAGGAGGACTTAAAGCAGAAGCAAGGGCAGTCTTTGTTTTTGGTTTACTCATACTGAATTTGATTCTGGGTTGGCTGGAGTCAGTCAGACTGAGTTGCCCCTGGGGTTCCCAGACTCTGTGGGCTCACAGTGGAGTCTGATAAACCTGGCTCCCTCCATCAGTACTTAGCAGCCCAACTTCTTTATTTCTTTAATCACAATAGATCATTCTCTGTCTGCCTGTGAGTCTGGCCAGACCTGTCCTCCATCATAGAAGTTTATTATATTCATTCATTCATCCATTCGTTTACTCTATTAATACATATTTTGGAGCACCTACTACATGCCATGCATTGTATTAAACCAGGAGATACAGTGGTGGACAACCTTCATGATATTTATATTCATAACATGCAAAGATACAGAAAGACAGTAAATAGGTAACAAAGAACAGTATGATTTCAGATAGGAGCCAGTGTTAGGAGCAATGGAGAAGAGTACTCACTTAGAAGTGTCAGGAAAGAGGCAGGGTGTAGTGCCTCACGCCTGTAATCCTAGCACTCTGGGAGGCTGAGGAGGGTGGATTGCCTGAGCTTGCGAGTTTGAGACCAGCCTGAGCAAGAGTGAGAACCCGTCTCTAAAAACAGCAGGGCATTGTGATGAATGCCTGTAGTCCCAGCTACTTGTGAGGCTGAGGCAAGAGAATCACTTGAGCTCAAGTGTTTGAGGTTGCTGTGAACTATGACACCACAGCACTCTACCAAGGGTGACAAAATAAGACTCTGTATCAAAAGAAAAAAAAAGAAAAGAAGCATCAGGAAAGGCTTCACCGAAAAGGTGATGTTTAATAGCTGGATATGGCAGTATATATGCCTATAGTCCCTATTGCTCAGGAAGCTAAGGCAGGAAAATTGCTTGAGCCCAGGTGTTTGAGATTGTAGTGAGCTATGATGATGCCACTGAACTCTGCCCAGGACAACAGAGCAAAACTCTGTCTCAAAAAATATATACATGTTTTTGAAATATATATATGTATATTTTTTGAAAAAGAGTCTCACTTTTTCACCTCCAGTAGAGTACTGTGATGTCATAGCTCACAGCAACCTGAAACTCTTGGGCTCAAGCTATCTTCTTGCCATAGCCTCCCAAGTAGCTGAGACTACAAGCTCCCACCACAACATCCAGATATTTTTAGAGATGGGGGTCTCTCTCTGGCTCAGGTTGGTCTTGAACTCCTGAGCTCAGGAAATCCACCAGCCTTGGCCTTCCAGAGTACTAGGGTTACAGGTGTGAGCCACCACACCCAGCCTACGTATGTATTTTTTTTTTTTAGAGACAGAGTCTCACTTTATCGCCCTCGGTAGAGTGCTGTGGCGTCAGCTCACATCAACCTCCAACTCCTGGGCTTAGGTAATTCTCTTGCCTCAACCTCCCGAGTAGCTGGGACTACAGGCACCCACAACAATGCCTGGCTATTTTTTGTTGCAGTTTGGCCAGAGCCAGGTTCGAACCCGCCACCCTTGGTATATGGGGCTGGCACCCTACCTACTGAGCCACAAGCGCTGCACCTACATATGTATTTTTTAAGTGCCTAATTGCCAAGTAGAACAAGCAGTAGGAAATCATTGTGGCAAAACATTGTTCCTTCCCTCAGGGAGCTTATAAGTCAGCTGAGGAGACAAAAAAGTGTAATATATAGATAGGCCTTTATAATAAGTGCTGTGCTAACTGAAATCTCCAAGTGTTATGGGAGCACAGAAGAATTCATTCATGAATTTATAGAGTAAATATTTATGTGCCAGGCTCTTGGGATGCAATGATGAACTAAACAGACAAGAGTAGCGTGGGTCTCCCAGACCCTTTTATTACCCATTATGCTACGAATTATAAAAGGAAAATAATGTGAGAGTGTATAAGGCTATAAGAATGGGATCTGCGGCTCGGCGCCTGTGGCTCAAGCGGCTAAGGCGCCACCCACATACACCTAAGGTGGCGGGTTCAAATCCCCAGCCCGGGCCC
>NW_003852398.1:37263405-37264666 GCF_000181295.1 Otolemur garnettii
TGCTGTGAGCTGTAATGCCACGGCACTCTACCCAGGGGGATAGCTTGAGGCTCTGTCTCAAAAAAAAAAGAATGGGATCTGCTATGGTCTCAGAGGACTCAGGACAAGCTGTTTGAGTTAATGCCTAAAGATGTGTTGCAGGTAAATAGTTAACTAGGTTAAAAAAAAAAAAAAAAAAGGATACTGTTATATACAAATTAGGGAATAATTTTTTTTTTTTTTTGTAGAGACAGAGTCTCACTTTTTCGCCCTCAGTAGAATGCAGTGGAGTCACATCTCACAGCAACCTCCAACTCTTGGGCTTAGGCGATTCTTCTGCCTCAGCCTCCCAAGTAGCTGGGAAAACAGGCGCCCGCCACAATGCCCCGCTAGGAATAATTTTTTAAATATTAAAAAAAATAAAAGGAAGGCAAGAGTACTGTGGGCCTCCTGAATTCCAGTCCCAGCTCCCTCTGTGTAGCACAGGAAAGACTTTTGACATCTAAGTCCTGGGACAGGCGTGGTGGCTCACATCTGTATTTCTAGCATTCTGGGAGGCTGAAGCAGAAGAATCACTTGAACTCAGGGGCTTGAGACCAGCCTGAGCAAAACCAAGACCCTGTCTCTACTAAAATAGAAAAAATAAGCGGGGCATTGTGGTGGGTGCCTGTAGTCCCAATTACTCGGGATGCTAAGGGAAGAGAATCACATGAATCTAGGAGTCTGAGGTTGTTGTGAGCTAGGCTGATACCACAGCACTCTACCCTTAAATAAATAAGCTGAGTCCTGAAGGATGAGTGGGAGTTAGCAAGTTAAGAAGGAGTTGGAGGGGAAAGGAAAGCATTCCAGAGCAACATAACATCCTGTGCAAGACATGGAGTCAACAGAACACAGTGGATATGAAGAAAAAGCTAGTGATTCACTATGGCTGAACTGTAGAGTAAGGAAGGCACAGCGTGATGTGAGAAATTAGCAGGGTCAAGTAGTGCCATACTAAGAAATTCTTTTAAACTTCATCCAGAAGGCAAGAGGGAAATGTTTATAGATTTTAAGCAAGAGAGTGACCTGGCCAAGTGGAGTATTAGCAACTACTCTGGGTCTGGCATTGTGGTTCATGCGTGTAATCCTAGCACTTTGGGGGCTGAGACAGGAGGATCACTTGAGCTCGGGTTGTTTTGTTTTCTTTTTTTTTGAGACGGAGCCTCAAGCTATCCCCCTGGGTAGAGTGCCATGGCATCACGCTCACAGCAACCTCCAACTTCTGGGCTCAAGCGAGTCTCCT
>NW_003852398.1:37264691-37269504 GCF_000181295.1 Otolemur garnettii
CCGCCACAACGCCTGGCTATTTTATGATTGCAGCCATCATTGTTGTTTGGTGGGCCCAGGCTGGATTCAAACCCACCAGCTAAGGTGTATGTGGCTGGCGCCTTAGCCGCTTAAGCCACAGGCGCCGAGCCGTTTTCTTTTGTTTTTTGAGACAGAGTCTCACTTTGTTCCCCCTGGGTAGTGTGTTGTGGCATTATAGCTCATAACAACCCTCAAACTCTTGGGCTCAGCAATCCTCTCAAGCAGTCCAAGTAGCTGGGACTACAGCATCCGCCACAATGCCCAGTTATTTTTTTGTTGCAATTGTCATTGTTTAGCATGCCCTGGGTTCAAACCTGCCAGCCTAGGTGTATGTGGCCGGCTCCCTTAACCACCAATAGGAGCTATAGGCACCAAGCCCCTATTGTATTTTCTTCACAGCACCATTCAAAATTATTTTTTTGGTGGCCAGGCACAGTGGCTCACGCCTGTAACCCTAGCAAGGCTGAGGCCAGAGAATCACTTGAGGCCAAGAGTTTGAGGTTGCTGTGAGCTATGATGCCATGGCACTCTATCAAAGGCTACAAAGTAAGACTCTGTCTCAAAACAATAAATAAATAAATAATAAAGAAAGAAAGAAAATTAATTGTTTGTCTATTTACTTACTGTTGGTCTTCCCCCTTCAGAATATGGCCTGACAGCAGGGACCTCATCTGTCTTGCGCACTGTTTTACTCCCAGTACCTAGAACAATGTCTGGCACATAGTAGGTGCTGAATGAATGAATGGTCCTGGACTATATTTCCAGTTTCATTCCATTCCATTCTTGCATTCACTCCCTGAGCTTTGGAGGATAGAGATCTATGGAGGTCTTTAGACCTGCCTGGCTAACGGAGGCCCTAATTCCTTCAGCCTGGAATGTCTTTCCTTCTCTCCTTACCACCCACCTCCTTACTCCCTGGCTTACTTTCCCTTTTCTTCAAGATTCTCAAGTCTTCTAGATATTTGATCCTAGTATCCACCTCTGTCAAGGCTCATCTCCCTGAGTTGCAATGACACATTTACCTGACACCTATGCCACCTGTCCATAAGCTAAAGGAAGACATCTGTCACTTCCATCTCCCTACCACCACAGCACAGTAATTAGCACACAGTAGATGCTTCACTAATGTTTGTTGATTGACCAGATAGCAAGATGTGATTTAAAGAAACACGGAGTAGAAAACTGTGATCATTTTTATGGCAGCAGTAGAAGCTGTCATAAATGTAAACCTATGGCAGGGAGGCAATCCCTTTCTGTGGGCCAAACCAGGAAAACGACACCAGATGGAATTCTGATAACTAAGAACAAAAGGAGGTGGATGTGGCTGAAAAGACTCCGTTTCTCACTATCCATGGATTCCTAAGTGGAGGAGAGTGATTAATTCATGGGTGAGAAGTACAGGAGCATTTTTACTATTGACTCTGCCAGGATCAACCAGAGAGGGTCAGAGAGATGCCAAGTAGAGTGTGCACAGTGCTCCCCACTCCATGAAGCGTGTCCTCAACCCTTACCTCATTGGGGCCTGGGGCAAGGAAAGAAGGTTTCATCTTACTCATGAGTCTTAGGCCTAGCATGTTCCCTGCCCAAGGAGACATCCACAGGACTGAGATGCTCTACAGTTGTGCTTTATTCTGCTACTTGGGTGCCCTTAACATGCTCATCCAAGCTTCAGTTGCTAAGCTCTTAGAAGTCTGCGAAACTATTATCTAAAATACAAAAGAGTTGGGCAGCACCCATAGTTCAGTGGGTAGGGCACTGGCCACATATACTATCTCAAAAAAATGAATAAATAAAATAAAATACAGAAGAGAAGAATATGCAATTAGTTGCTTTTTTTTTTTTTTTTTTTTTGAGACAAGAGTTTCACTATGTTGCCCTGGGTAGAGTGCTGTGGTGCTCACAGCAACCTCAAACTCTTGGGCTTAGTCGATTCTCTTGCCTCAGGCTCCGAACTAGGACTACAGGCACCCGCCACAACACCTGGCTATTATTTTTTGTTGCAGTTGTCATTGTTGTTTTAGCTGGCATGGGCCGGTTTCGAACCCACCAGCCTCAGCTGGCGCCCTACCCACTGAGCTACAGGGCACCGCCCTAGTTGCTTTTTTTAAAACTATTTTTTAGACAGAGTTTCACTTTGTTGTCTTGTGTAGAGTGCTATGGTATTACAGCTCACAGCAACCTCCAAAAAACTCCTGGGCTCAAGTGATTCACTTGTGTCAGCCTCCTGAGTAGCTGGGACTACAGGTGCCCGCCACAACCCCCGGCTATTTTTTGGAGATGGGGTGTTTCTCTTGCTCAGGCTGGTCTTGAACTCATGTGCTCAAGCAATCCACCCACCTTGGCCTCCCCAAGTGCTAGAATTACAGGCATGAGCCACTGCACCCAGCCCAATTAGTTGCTTATAATAAAGCCATTTTGGAAGATGCTGATGCTGATAATACTGATGATGAAGGCAATTTTGATAATGATGATGATGTAGGTGCTGTCCTTGAACACAAAGGCCAGGAGAGAATTCCACCTTAAAGTGGAGCCAGAACAAGTGTCACAGGCAAAGGGCTGATCAGGATGGCCTATTAACTGTTGAGCTGGACCCTGGAGTTGAGCCACCTATGATCTCCTCAGGCTTCCACTTGTTACTGGCTGTATGGTCTTGCAAGCCTCAGTTTCCCATCTTTAGATGGAGAAATTATTACCTGAATCATAGAGTTGTTGGAAGGCTCTTTTGAAGTAATATCTGTAAAGCATTATGACAATGCTTATATCATAATAAATGTGTCATGGTGATAATGAGCAAATTCTTTTTTTTTTTTTTTTTGGTGACAGAGCCTCAAGCTGTCCCCCTGGGTACAGTGTGTGGCATCACAGCTCACAGCAACCTTCAACTCCTAGGCTCAAGCAAGTCTCCTGCCTCAGCCTCCCAAGTAGCTGGGACCACAGGCAACTGCCACAATGCCCGGCTATTTTTTTGGTTGCAGCCGTCATTGTTGTTTTTGGTGGGCCCCGGGCTGGATTTGAACCCGCCACCTTAGGTGTATGTGGCTATTGCCTTAGCCCCTTGAGCCACAGGCACCAAGCCAATGAGCAAATTCTTACATACTTATGTACTATACCGTGTTTCCCCCCAAATAAGACACTATCTTATATTTATTTTTTTCAAGAAGACATACTAGGGTTTATTTTCAGGAGATGTCTCATTCTTATTAAGGATAATACAAGAATCTACATTTATTCAAATAGAGTTAAGTCATTTTCTTCTGGAACCTGACAGGGGGAGGCCACCTTGTTGGTGGGGCTGGCGCCAGTAATGCATGAACTCCTTTCCCCTAGCCATTCACACGTACACAATAGGATGCCTATGACTGAGGTTACCACACGCGCACCTGCGCAAGTGCGAACAGCTGGGAGAAAGGAGCTGTGGCAGATAAACGGTATTCCAGTCTTCCTTACCGCTCTGCGCCGAAATGCATGGCGCATAGCCATACCCATCGCTAGGTCTTATTATCGGGGGTCACGCTTATATTAAACAAATGCATAGAAATCCTGCTAAGGCTTATTTTGGGGGTAGATCTTATTTTTAGGGAAACATGGTACTTTATGACAATGTCTTAAAAATATTACATAGGCTACTGGGGAGGTTGAGGCAAGAGAATCGCTTAAGCCCAAGAGTTTGAGGTAGGGCGGCTCCGTAGCTCAGTGAGGAGGGCGCCGGCCCCATATACCGAGGGTGGTGGGTTCAAACCCAGCCCTGGCCAAACTACAACAAAAAATAGCGGGCATTGTGGTGGGCACCTGTAATCCCAGCTACACAGGAGGCTGAGACAAGGGAATCGCCTACGCCCAGGATTTGGAGGTTGCTGTGAGCTGTGTGACACCATGGCACTCCACTGAGGGCGATAAAGTGAGACTCTGTCTCTACAAAAAAAAAGAAAAAAAAAGAGTTTGAGGTTGCTGTGAGCTGTGATGCTACAGCATTCTACCGAGGGTGACATAGTGAAACTCTGTCTCAAAAAGAAAAAAAAAAGAGTAGTACATACATTAGCTCATTTATGTAATACTAGCATCATCACTTCTATTTCATAGATACAGAAACTAAGGCACAGGGAAATTATATTATTTGACTATGGTCGCAAACAGAAAGTAGCAGAGCTGGGTGTTGACTCCAGGCAGTCTGAGTCTAGAGGCCAAAACTGTAACCACTGCATTACTACAGCTAGGGCACTAACTGGGCATACAATTCAGATTTTCTCATGGAAGAGCTATAGTGGGGAGCAGACTTGACTGACCTTAGAATCCATCACAGCATTCGCACTAAGGCAACTCTCCCCCGGAGCCACTCCCAGCAAAGGACTAAGCATGGCAGAAACTCTAGGGCTGGATCATTCCTGCCCAACATGGGCTGATAAGCAGCTTTGTTGTGTGTAGTAAAATATACATAACATAAGATCAACCATTTTAGGTGGGTACAGTAGTCATGCCTGTTATCCTAATACTCTGGGAGGCCAAGAGGGAAGGATCGCTTGAGCTCAGAAGTTTAAGACCAGCCTGAGCAAGAGCCAGACCCCCATCTCTACTGAAAATAGAAAAATTAGCCAGGTGTTGTGTCAGGCATCTGTAGTCCCAGGTACTTGGCAGACTGAGGCAGGAAGATCTCTTGAACCCAGGAATTTGAGATTGCTGTGAACTGGGCTGATGCCATGGCAACAGAGTGAGTCCCACTGTGAGTCCCACTGTGAATCCCACTCACAGAGTCTGGGGCAACAGAGTGAGTCTCTGTCTCAAAAAAAAAAAAAAA
>NW_003852398.1:37269541-37272317 GCF_000181295.1 Otolemur garnettii
TATATGCAAATTGTTGTACAACCATCACCACCATCCATCATCCACCTCCAAAACTTTTTCATTTTCCTAAACTGCAACTCCATAACTATTAAACAGTATATCACCATCATTTCCTCACCAACCCCTGAAAACCACCCTTATACTTTCTTTTTAAGAATTCAGTTTGGGCAGCGCCTGTGGCTCAAAGGAGTAGGGCTCTGGCCCCACATACCAGAGATGGTGGGTTCAAACCCAGCCCTGGCCAAAAACTACCAAAAAAAAATTTTTTTTTTCAGTTAGTCTGGGAACCTCGTAGAAATACAACCATACACTATTTGTTCTTTTGTGACTGGCTTATTTCACTGAGCACAATGCCTTCAATGTTCATCCATGTTATAGCATGACTCAGAATTTCCTTCCTTTTTAAAGTGGAATGTCAGAAGACTGTGGCCACCTCCTCCTGCTCCTCCCCCTTATGTCCCTCTTAATGGCTTGCACACCCAGTCTCATCTTGATGTTTATTTCTCAGAGGACTATACTGACTCAACAATCTCTTAATAAACTTTATTTACCATTATTATTATTTTTTTTTTTTTTGGAAAGGAGAAGAGGTATTTAAAGCGAGTTTGTAAAAACATGTGCTGGGCATGGTGGCTCACACCTGTAATCCTAGCACTCTGGGAGGCTAAGGCGGTAGATTGCTTGATCTCAGGAGTTTGAGACCAGCCTGCTGAGCAAGAGCGAGACTCCCATCTCTACTTAAAATAGAAAAATTAGGGGCAGTGCCTGTGGCTCAAAGGGGTAGGGTGCTGGCCCCATATGCTGGAGGTGGCAGGTTCAAACCCAGCCCCAGCCAAAAACTGAAAACAAAAAACTAGCCAGGTGTTGTGGTGGGCGCCTATAATCCAGCTACTTGGAAGGCTGAGGGAAGAGGATCACTTGAGCTTGAGAGATTGAGTTTGCTGTGAGGTATAATGTCACTGCACTGTACCCAGGGCAACAGAAGTGAGACTCTGTCTCAAAAAAAAAATTGTAAAAACAATTTATGGGCTGTGCCTATGGCTCAGTGGGCAGGGCACCAGCCCATATACCAAGGGTGGCGAGTTCAAACCCAGCCCTGGCCAAAGTGCAACAAAAAATAGCCAGGTGTTGTGGCAGGTGCCTGTAGTCCCAGCTATTCAGGAAGCTGAGGCAAGGGAATGGCCTAAGCCCAGGAGTTGGAGGTTGCTGTGAGCTGTGATATCACAGCACTCTATCATGGGTGATAAAATGAAACTCTGTCTCTACCAAAAAAAAAAAAATTAAGACAGTTACATGGAATAATTGTGTATGGTATTTTTTTTAACTTCCTTTGATGTATATGTATGTATTTGTATACATGTAGGTACATAGCTATTTCAATATAGAAAAATTAGAAAACATAGATAAGTAAAAAAAAAAAATAAAATTCACGTATTAGTCCATTACCTCAGATTTTCATTTTGTACATATTCCTTCCTTTTTTTTTTTTTTTTTGAGACTGAGTCTCACTTTTTCACCCTCAGTAGAGTGCTGTGACATCGTAGCTCACAGCAACCTCAAACTCGGGCTCAAGTGATCCTCTTGCCTCACTTTTTCATTTTTAGTAGAGATGGGGTCTCATTCTTGCTCAGGCTGGTCTCAAACTCCTGAACTCAAGCACTCCACAAGCCTCAGCCTTCCAGAACGCTAGGATTACAGACATGAGCCACCATGCCCTGGGGTACATATTTCTGCATGTTTATATCTACTTGTGGAATATCACTTTCTTTTTCTAGAAACTAGCTTTTCTCATAGGGTCATTTGAGTAGAGTTGACTATATTGAGCTTGGATTCCATAAACTGACTTGATTTAGGAACACATTCAGTCATCTATTCATTTAACAAACATTTACTGAGCATAAGGACTACAAGTCAGACACACTTCTTGCCAGTGGCAAGTCTAATGGAGCTACTACAGTCAATTACAAAAAATTGCTCTTCAGACCAACATGGCTTCCGGAGAAAGTGGTGGTTTTTGTTTTTGTTTTTTTTCCCCTTTTTTCTTTTTATTGAGACACAGTCTCACTTTGTCGCCCTCTGTAGAGTGCTGTAACATCACAGCTCACAGCAACCTCCAACTCTTGGGCTCAGGTGATCCTCTTGCCTCAGCTTCCCTAGTAGCTGGGACTACAGGCACCTACCACAAAACCTGGCTATTTCATTTTTTTGGTTGTTGTTTGTTTTAGCAGGCCCGGACTGGGTTTGAACCCACTAGCCCCAGTGCATGTGGCCGGCACCCTAACCACTGAGCATGGGTGCTGAGCTCTAGACAGTGGTGTTTAAGTAAAGTGGTGTTTAAGTCCTAAGGGAAAGCAAGGAGTTAACCAGGTAAAAGAGACGAAAATTTAAGGCTGGAATCTTGAATTCTAGAATTTAAACTTTTAGAATTATAGGGCTAGAACCCAAGCAAAGGGGACTATATATAATAGGTTTGGTTGCCTAAGAAACAGATTACTGTCCACAACCATCAAATGCAATTAGTGAGTGTGTGTGTGTGTGCGTGTAGCAGCCACTCATACTGAGGAAGGCATAAGACTTTAAGTAATCAAAAACTGTTGGGCAGGCACCCATAGAACAGTGGTTATGGCACCAGTCACATGCACCCAGGCTGGAGGGTTCAAACCCAGCCCGGGCCAACAGTGACAACTGCAACAACAACAAAAATAAAATAGCCAGGCATTGTGGCAGGCGGGCACCTGTAGTCCCAGCTACTTGGGAGGCTGAGGCAAGAGAATCG
>NW_003852398.1:37273369-37282250 GCF_000181295.1 Otolemur garnettii
TTTTTTTTGAGATACAGTCTCACTTTGTCCCCCTCCGCTCACAGCCACCTCAAACTCTTGGACTCAAGCGATTTTCTTGCCTCAGTCTCCTGAGTAGCTAGGACTATAGGCGCCCACCATAACACCTGGCTAGTTTTAGAGATGGGGTCTTGCTCTTACTCAGGCTGGTCTCGAACCTGGAGCTCAGGCAATCTACCCACCTTGGCTTCCCAGAGTGTTAGGATTACAGGTGTGAGCCACTGCACCCGGCCATATTATTTTTTGAGGTTTTTTTGGAGACAGAGTTTCACTTTGTCGCCCTTGGTAGAGTACCATGGTGTCATAGCTCACAGGGGCCCCAAACTACTGGGCTCAAGGTATTCTCTTGCCTCAGCCTCCCAAGTTGCTGGGACTACAGGTCCCTGGCTATTTTATAGAGACAGAGTCTCTCTCTTCCTCAGGCTGTTCTCAACCTCCTGAGCTCAGGCAACCCACCTACCTTGGCCTTGTAGAGGGCTAGGATTACAGGCATGAGCCACCATGCTCAGCTTATCAATTTTTTAGTTTTGATTGGCAGCAGTCAATGTCTCATTTTCTGCATCTTGTAGGGATTTTTGTTGGCCAAATTCTATTTTAACATATGAATATAAATAAAATTATTCAATGAGATAATATCAAAGGGCTCTAAGTGTGCTGACAGGCACCACCATCTCATTAAATGTGAATATTTTTACAGTGTTACTTGGTTTTAAAAAAAAGAGGTAGACAACCACGGTATAGTATTTTTAGGTACGTAGGTGAGGCAGGCACCCACACATGCCACCACATCCCTCTGAACAGTAAAGACAGACGGCTCCTGTCTTGCCAGGCTTGCAGGGGACAGCTCCAGTCCTCCCAGGCTATGATGACCTAGCAGTGCATGCTCAGTGTCAATGTTCTTGAGAATCAGCAGATCCCCCACTCTCTTCTCTAAATCCAATGCTTGGCAAAGCAGCTGCCAGCAAGTGGCATAGGAAGTCAAGTCCCAACTCTGTGGTCACTGAGGTGTGGGCACTAAGATGGACAGGAATAAGCCTAGTCTTGGTGGTTGGACACCTTAATCCAGGCAACCACAGAGACCAGTACTGCCCAAGTCTGTGTGTTCCCACCTCACTCAACGACAAGCCTGTGCAGAGGTCATCACTGGGTGTGTGAACACCCACTGGTCTTCTCAGCCAATTTGACAGTCAGGATAAAAATAACACCAGCCGCATCATTTTCCAAAATTAAGGGCGATGCTATAGCAAAAGTATGCAGATGTATACAGACACAGATGGGAACAAGTGTATTTAATTGTAAATGAGTCAGAACAGAGCAAATGAGATTTCCCTTATATTTGGGTTCCAAAAATTACAGAGAAAATGTGCCTAAAGCAGAAACAAACCAAAAAAAAAAAAAAAAAAAACCACCACCACAACAACAACAAAAAACAGGGGTAGGTTATTGAGGCAGGAGCCACATGGGAGAAAACCTCTGGCATTCAGAAGGCTGGGATGGCTTGAGTTTCCTCTGGGGGTAAGGAAAGTGTCCTGGCTTCAAAGAACTTGATGCCAGAGGCTCTGATGTGGCCAAAGTGCTAAAAGGACAAACACAGGCACAAATGAACAGGACTCAAGGTGCCTCAGCCTCATGTAGCCCATCAGTGTCAGAGAAAACAGGGAAAGGGGGGGGGGCCTGTAATGGGAACTGTCCCCATGGAGGGAGCCAAAGGCCAGCTTTCATGTCCTCAGGGAAATAAGCTGAGGCAGAAGGAAAGAGAAGGGGAGAAAAAGCATTTCTGCCTAACTGCGTATGACCAGAGGGGGGAGGAGAGAAAGAAATATGAAGGATGACAGAATAGTGCATATTTGTAGAATACCATTTCTCCTTAATATCTTTGAGGAAGATAACCCAGTAGGGTGCCAGGCTCTTGGTAGACATTCAGTAAGTCCTGGAGGAAAGAAAGGAAAGAGAAAGGATGGAAGGAAAGAGAATGTCATCCTACAAGTTCCTCCCATCCTGTGGACTCAAGAGCTGCAGAAACAGTAAGGCAGATCCCCCAAGTAAAAGGGAACACTCTCCCTGGGGGCTCTGGGAATGTCAGGAATGGATATGAAAGGCAGTCTTCCTTCCCCTATCCCTAGGCCTCTCACCCTTGTAATCTCAAACCCGCCTTTGGCAGCTGTCTAAAGGCTTACCTGCCTCTAGTGACTAAGCAATTGTAATTTGCCCCTGAGAGAACCCAGAAAAACATTGGTTTTAGTACAGCAGCAGACTGGGCTTACCCCAGGGGCAGCAATCTGACACCAGGTCAGGAAGCTCTGTGCATCTAAGCAGCCAGGTCTGGCATCTCGTGGGCATTTCATAAATGCCTGCTAGTAGATGAACATATGAATGAATGCACGCATGCATGAATGAATGCAATAAAGATTCATTCCCTTCACCCCTAAAAGGGTCTCACAGTCTGGTTTGGACCATTTACTTCTTTCTACCTCCCCAGGGTTGTTTCTTATGTGTCCTAATGACTCCGCCTCCCAACTGGAGGAGCAGCAAACCCAGCCTTTTTACTCTGGCTCCAGCTCCCCTTGCTAGAGGATATCAGAAAGGCAGAAGCACAAAGGCTCCTGGGGGGGTGGGGGAGGGGGAAAGGCCAGGGAGAGCTTTCATCCACAGCCAACCCTGCATTATTTGGCTGATCACAATTGCTATCCTGGCCTTATCTCCCCAGAAAGCCTGGAGGGCTAGGTTGGCCTTGCTGACATTTGACCTAAGGCTACCCCTCAACTGGGGAAGAAATCAGATACTGTGTGTCTGTTGTACTACAGGTCTGCTGGGGGGGAGGTGAGATGGGGTGGTCCAAATGCTCTGAGTGTCTTGCACCCCGGATAGCTCATATCTCAGTCCTGCTGGTCTTCTAAGCCACTCCTCTGGCACCCACCCTCCTAGTTGCCAATGGATACAGAAGCAAAAGAGGAAAATGAAGAAACAGTTCTCATAGCATCACTCAGCAGAGCAATGTGCAACCCAGCAGCACACTGAGCTCCAGTCTGCCACATTCTAGCCTGCCAGAAGGGTTACTTAAAATGAAGTTAAAGAGAGCTGAAGAACCGCCTCTATCCATATAGCCTTGAGTCTGCTGTTCACAGGCTTGTTTTCTTTTTCTTTTCATTTCTTTTCTTTCTTTCTTTTTTTTTTTTTTTTTTTGGAGACAGAGTCTCACTCTGTTGTGAGGCTAGAGTGCCATGGTGTCAGCCTAGATCACAGCAACCTCAGACTCCTGGGTTCAAGGGTTCCTTCTGCCTCAGCCTCTCAAGTAGCTGGGACTATAGGCATGAGCCACCACACTCAGCTAATTTTTTTATTTCCTTTCTTCCTTCCTTCCTTCCCTCCCTCCCTCCCTCCTTCCTTCTTGCTTCATTTTAAGAGTTTGAGGCTGAAGCAAGTGATAATCGTGCCACTGCACTCTAGTCTAGGCAATACAGCAAGACTCCATCTTTATAAAAAGAATAGATCCTGGCGGTGCCTGTGGCTCAGTGGGTAGGGCGCCGGCCCCAGCCAAATTGCAACAAAAAAATAGCCGGGCGTTGTGGCGGGCGCCTGTGGTCCCAGCTACTAGGGAGGCAGAGGCAGGAGAGTCGCTTGAGCCCAGGAGTTGGAGGTTGCTGTGAGCTGTGATGCCACAGCACTCTACCCACGGCAAAGCTCTGTTTCAAAAAAAAGAAAGAAAGAAAGAAAGTATATTATTTTTTCTATTTTTGTGGAGAGGGAGTCTCATTCTGTTACTCATTTTCATTCTAAGCTAGAGTGCCATGGCTTCAACCCAGCTCACAGCAACCACAAACTCATGGGTTCAAGTGATTCTCCTCTTTCAGCTTCCTGAGTAGCTGGGACTATAGGTATCTGCCATGATGCCTGGCTAATGTTTTTATTTTTAGTAGAGACGAGGTCTTGATCTTGCTCAGGTTGGTCTTTTTTTTTTTTTTTCTTTTTAGACAAAGTCTCATTCTGTCACCTAGGTAGAGTACCCTGGCATCACAGCTCACAGCAACCTTAAACTCTTGGGCTCAAGTGATCCTCTTGCCTCATCCTCCTGAGTAGCTGAGACTAAAGGGGCCTGCCAGAATGCCTATCTATTTTTTTAGAGAAGGGGTCTTGCTCTTGCTCAGGCTGGTCTCAAACTCCTGAGCTCAAGCAATCCACTTGCCGTGGGCTCCTAGGGGTGCTAGGATTACAGGTGTGAGCCACTTTGCTGGGTCCTCAGGCTGGTCTTGAATTCCTAAGCTCAAGGGATCCTCCTGCTTTGGCCTCCCACAGTATTAGGATTACAGGTGTGAGTCATTGAACCAGGCCTTAAACGGTTATTTTTTTAAGCTGCTACATTTGGGCATAATTTGTCACATAGCAATAGATAATTAATATACTACTTTTCACCCTTTACTCTTCCCTGCGATATTCAGGGCTTTTCTGTTTGTCTCATACTGTTCCTTCTGTGCACCTGCTCACCAGCATCTCTTGGTAGGTCCAACAGAAAGTGTTACAGCACAGTTCTGAAGCTGTTTTCAGAGCTCTAAGTTGGCTAAAAGACTACATACTTTTCTTTCTCTTGGAAGTTTTTTCCTTTAATTTATGTTTCCTTTTACAATCAAAGGAAAAAAGAAGCCATAATTTCTTGATTCATTTATACTGCCCTCCTCCCCGTGGCTTTGTGAGAGTGATTTGACATGAGATAGTTCTTTCTCTTAGTCCCTTAAAAAGCTTCTATTCTCTTTGTGAACAAAAGAAGTGAGCTTGCCAAGAATAAATGGGACTTGGATCTCAAAAGGTTAGAGTTGGATTTTAAATCTAGAATTTGTGTTCTCTGAGTGGACTCCAAACTTGGCAGCTTCCTTGCTGTACTCTGATTCAGTCTCTCTGCCCCATTGGACTGCTTTTTCCATCAGAGCTATACACACATTTCCCAGGGCAGTTTCCTCAGATGGCATGATGGAAATGCACACTTGAATACAGAACTATTTTAATTCTGTAGCACAGCATTGGGCATGCTTAGAACTGAATCACAGGACTGGATTCAGCAGAGGGTTCAAGTTCTAGACCTTGGTTTTCCCTTTCTGTTTTAATTTTCTGTCCTGAAAAGGAGCTCTGAAAATTCTCAAGGGACAATAAACTACGTATATGCCCCAAGTCACCATCCTAAAATTTAGCATTAAGGAGACTATTTCTCCAGGCTTTGTGATAATCCAGAATAGTAGACAAGACAGAAAAGAGAGAAGCAGATTTTATTATTTTTGGCAACTTTGGTTGTTTTCCTCTACTTTGGAATGAGTGCAAATTTCTCTGAAGGGCCTGAAGGAGTTGGGAGGACACAGAATATTATTTACAGTGCCCTTACCATGTACAAGATTTTTGTTTATTTGTTTTGAGACAGAGTTTCACTTTGTCACCCTCAATAAAGTACCAAGGAGTCATAGCTCACAGCAACTTTTGGGCTCAAGTGATCCTCTTGCCTCAGAGACTATAGGGGGACTACAGGCGCCCACCACAATGCCCAATTATTTTTAGAGATGGTGTCTTGTTCTATCTCAGGCTGGTCTCAAACTCCTAAACTCAGGCAATCCACCAGCCTTGGCCTCCCAGAGTGTATAAGATTTTTTATTTTTCAAGTGGCACCTATGGCTCAGTGAGTAGGGCGCTGGCCCCATATACTGAGGGTGGTGGGTTCAAACCCGGCCCTGGCCAAATTGCAACAAAAAAGTAGTCAGGTGTTGTGGCGGGCACCTGTAGTTCCAGCTACTCGAGAGGCTGAGGCAAGAGAATCACCTAAGCCCAGGAGTTGGAAATTGCTGTGAGCTGTGTGATGCCATGGCACTCTACCGAGGACGATAAAGTAAGACTCTGTCTCTAAAAAAAAAAAAATAGATTTTTATTTTTCATACTCCTCAAAAGAACAAAGTGAAGAAGGAGTTTTGGGCAATTTTAAAACATGGCTTCAAATTCTTTGACCCTCACCAAGTAATATGATCTATCTTATGTCCTGTACCCTTGAATCTGGGTAGGCTAGTGACTTCTAGAGTATGATAGAAATGATGTTATGTGACTCCCAAAGCCAGGTCATAAAAGGCTATGAAATGCCTGCCTTATTGGCTGGCACACTCACTCTTGGAGCCTAAACTCACCATGGAAGAAATCCTGGTAGCCACCATGCTGGGAGGAAGCCCAAGCCATGTGGAGAGCCCATGCAGAGATTCTCTGATTAACAGTCCCAATTGAGCCCAGTTTCAAGTCATCCTAGCTTAGGCACCAGACATGTAGGTGGAAAAGCCTTCAGATAATTAGATAATTTCAGTCATTAAAGCCACCCATTTATTTAAGGCATCACAAACAAGCTATCGGCTTGGCGCCTGTAGCACAGTGGTTAGAGCACCGGCCACATGCACCAGGGCTGGTGAGTTCAAACCCAGTCTGGGTCTGCTAAACAGCAATGACAACAACACCAAAAAGTAGCCAGGCATTGTGGTGGGCACCTTTAGTCCCATCTACATGAGAGGCTGAGGCAGGAGAATCTCTTAAGCCCAAGAGTTTGAGGTTGCTGTGAGCTGTGATGCCACAGCATTCTACGGAGGGTGACATAGTGAGACTGTGTCAAAAAAAAAGAAAAGAAAAGAAACAATCTATCCCCACTGTGCCTTGTCCAAATGACTGACCCATAGAATTTGTGGCATGACAATTTCTTTTTTTCAAATGCTACTAAGTTAGAAATTTTTACACAATAGTAGATAACCATGACAGTATTATTTCTGTGCAGATATGTAAACTAAGACTTGGAGAAATTAAGTTTTAAGACCAGCAAATGACAGAAAAGCAATTGGAACTTAGGCCTGTTTTAATATTAAAACCATCATTTTTCCACTAGAGAACTAATCAAGAATGGGGTGACGAGCTGGGTTGGGGCGGGAGATCATACTATTGTAATTTTTTTCAGTTAAATCACACCTCAAATCTGTACTTACCTTTCCATCACATCACACTCCTGGGGACATTTGGCAAAGATCAATCCAGCTTCCCTGACTGGACGTTGTTTGATGCTGAGTGAAGAAAGCTGGAGCAGGACCCCTGGGTCTGGAGGCCTCATTTCCAGCAGCGCAGACCTGTACACTGGTGTCATGTTGACCCATTTTCGGGAAATGCTGTTCTCCAGGAGAGGATCTGCACCAAAATCTGAGAACCAGTCAGTAGCCCTTTGAAGATTAGTCTAAAAAAATATGGGTCCATTCATGGGGCCGAGGTGAGGCAGGATTGGTCGTCTGTTTCCTACAGAGAGAGGATATGGGGTCTGCTTTCTCCTCTTCCCTATTTACAATAGTGCTGAGAGTTTCATTTCATTAGTCTTTATAAAGTCTCTGGAGGGTATCAGGTGCCAAATGCTATAATAAGTGTGAAATTTAACTACTTTTTCATCAGGGCAAAAAATCCAGTCTGCACAGATTCAAAGTCTCGAAATCTGCTTGTAAAAGACAGGAACCTTATTGTCAACTTTAAATAAATCGCAACTGAAGCATGATCAGGCACTGAATTATCACAGCAAGTTCTCTCAGGAGCTCTTGCTGTCCAGCAAGGGATCAGCAATAAGAATTTGTTCCAGTAAGGGGTCCTAATGGAAGCTTCAGCCCTGCTACTTCTCATGGCTGGGGGCTTCCAATGGACTATCTTTTCTTCTAGAATATGCCATCCTGGGCAGTGCCTGTGAATCAAAGGAGTAGGGCACTGCCCCATATACCGGAGGTGATGGGTTTAAAATCCAGCCCTGGCCAAAAAAACAAAAATAGCTGGGCATTGTGGGGGCACCTGTAGTGTCAGCCACTTGGGAGGCTGAGGCAAGAGAATTGCCTAAGTCCAAAAGCTGGAGGTTGCTGTGAGCTGTGACACCGTAACACTCTATCAAGGGCGACAAAGTGAGACTCTATCTCTAAAAAAAAAAAAAAAGAATATGCCATCCTCACATCTATAGCCATGCCACCTTGAATGCCCCTGATCTTGTCAGAATACACATATTTATAGAGGCTCACCATTCTACTTCACAGCTCTTCATTAACACACTTTTCACATCCTCTAGGCCCCACCTCCTGTCTCCCTCTTATTGCAATTATTTCTGGTGAGCACTGCTGCCTGAGTTTTCCAAAGGTACAGCCCTGGCCATTAACCTTTACAGAGCAAAATGCCAACAGCGCTGCATCATAGGGAGCACATCTTCTATTTACAGCTGCTTTTTCAGATCACAAGGTAGTAGGCAAAGAGAGAATTTTGCTTTCATAACAAGCAGGTGCTTAGAATTAATGCAGGGGGAGAAAAAGCCATGCCATGATCTGAGCAAGCAGTGCAGAATCCGGGTCAAACCAGAGGCTCATTGGGAGCATACTGCAAGAAGGTCCTAGAGCCAAAGCTACTAGGAGTAATGTTGGTCAAGTCCACCAGGGAAAGACATTAGCATTTCTTGTCTGAACTCTTACTATGTGTCAGGTGTAACTTAAGATATTTTACATACATGATTTCATGGCATTGTAAACCTGTGAAGTTCCATTTTATGGACAAGTAAACTGAGGCACAAAAGAAATAATTCATTAACTGAGGTAATTATCTCAAATCAGACAGCTAATATGTGAGGCACCTGGAATTCAAACCTGGGAACTTTTTTATTTTTTATGTTTTATTTTATTTATTTATTTATTTATTGAGACAGAGCCTCAAGCTATCCCCCTGGGTAGAGTGCTATGGCATCACAGCTCACAGCAATCTCCAGCTCCTGGGCTCAAGCAAGTCTCCTGCCTCAGCCTCCCAAGTAGCTGGAACCAAAGGCGCCCGCCACAATGCCTGGCTATTTTTATTTTTT
>NW_003852398.1:37282681-37288707 GCF_000181295.1 Otolemur garnettii
GGTTGCAGCCGTCATTGTTGTTTGGCGGGTCCGGGCTGGGGATTCGAACCCGCCACCTTAGGTGTACGTGGCTGGCGCATTAGCCGGTTGAGCTATAGGCGCCGAGCCTGGCTTTTTTTTTGTTGCAGTTTGGCTGGGGCCAGCTTCGAATCCGCCACCCTTGGTATATGGGGCTGGCGCCCTACTTACTGAGCCACAGGTGCTGCTGTTTTTTATTTGTTTTATTTATGTATTTATTTTTGAGACAGAGTCTCACTTTGTCACTCTTGGTAATGTGCTGTGGCATCATAGCTCACAGCAACCTCAAACTCTTGGGCTTAAGCAATCCTCTTGCTTTATCCTCCCAAGTAGCTAGGACTACAGGTGCCTGCCACAATGCCTGGCTAGTTTTTTTTAAGAGATGAAATCTTGCTCTTACTCAGGCTGCTCTCAAACTCCTGAGCTCAAGCAATTCACCTGCCTCAGCCTCTCAGAGTGCTAGGATTACAGGTGTGACCCACTGTGCCTGGTCCCCAGGAACTTTTTATTTCAGCTCCACATTCCTTATTTTACCTACTGCTGGAGACAGAAGTTTATTATTCTTTGCTTGGCTCAGTTATCCCCCAGTGTGTGACCTCCACCTTCCTTAAAAAGGAAAAAGAAACAAAAGGTTAAGGATTATTCCTAAATGTTTCTAGAATGACCTGAATGAAAGAATTTTTTTCATGCCCCTTGAGAAGGTTCCAAAAGAAACCCTGAACGTTAACTGTTGGGCTCAGAATCAGGAATCTGTGCCACAGAAACACCCACCATCCTTAACTCTGCTGCCTAATCCTCACCCACCCCTCACAGTCAAGCCCAAACATCATCCCTTCCACAAAGCTTCTCAAGTGCCTACGCTTCTTTCTTTCCTTTCAATTCACTTAAAGGTGACTTCAAATACCCAGCTCTTGAGGCTGACAGAACACTGATGTGCAGACGTTTTGCACATCCCACGAAGCTCGGCATCTCAGGCAGTATATCAGAGGCTCTTCTGATCATCTGCCATACAGGCTACCACCGGCATACTTGCTATCCCAGCCCACGGGTTCATTTGGCCCAAAGAGCTTTGCTGCTTTGAGGCCAAATTGGAGCAGAGGGTTCCTAGAGTCCAGCCTCCCTGTGCCTCCCTGGGGAGGTACTGCCAATGAGTTAGGTTGAGGTCTACACAGCTCAAAAGACACTGACTTCAGATTACCTCCCAATCTGGCTGCCCTTCATAGTACCCTCCTCCTTCTTCACCCACTCCAGGATGGTAATACAATCCCATTAAGTGAGCTTGAGACTGGAGAGGGAAAGAAAACAATATAAAATGGAAACTTTGGTGCTAGGCGAGGTGGAGGCCATTGTGGGAGGAACTGTTGAGCTCAAGAGCTCAACACCAGCCTAAGCAAGAGCCAGGCCCCAGTTCTACTAAAAATAGAAAAATAGCTGGGCATTGTGGTGGGCACCTGTAGTCCCAGCTACCTTGGAAGGCTGAGGCAGGAGGATCAATTGAACCCAGAAGGAGTTTGAGGTTGCCGTGAGCTAGATTAATGCCATGGCATTCTAACCTGGGCAACCAAGTGAGACCCTGTCTATAAACTAAACTAAACTAAAATAAAATAAACTTTTGGCTCATTCTCCATTATTTCCCATTTCAGGAAAGGAAACCACTATTTACTAAGTTGGAAGCCAAAGAAACCTGTAAGATTCAATTCAGCAGCCTATTGCTTCTATCTTCCAAATACTTTCAGAATAATCATGTCTCATCACCTCCAGTGCTACCACCTCACTTCAGACCCCTATCATCTCTTATTTGGATACTTGCACTGTTAACTAGTTTTCCTGCTTCAGTTCTTGCTCTCTTTTAGCCTATTTTCTGCACAACATTTAGAACTGCACTGGCTATTTAAATTAATTAAAATTTCATTTCCTCATCCTGTCGTCCCATTTTAAAAGCCCAATAGGCTTTCACATCACCCCAGTGGCTACCAATATCGGACAGAGTAGACTCAAAACATTTTCATCATTGCCAAAAGTTCTGTTGGACAGAACTAATCTAGAGTAAGCCTTTTTTTTTTTTTTTTTGCGACAGCGTCTTACTTTGTTGCCCTTGGTAGAGTGCTATGGCATCATAGCTCTCAGCAATCTCCAACTTTGGGCTCAATTGATCCCCTTGCCTCAGCCTCCTGAGTAGTTTGGGACCAGTGTCCACCACAAGGCCCTGCTAGTTTTTCTATTTTTAGTACAGACAGGGTCTCACTCTTGCTCAGGCTGGTCTTGAATTCCTGAGCTCAAGCAATCCAGCCCTCCTCAGCCTCCCAGAGAGCTAGGATTACAGATGCAAACCCCTGCACCTAGCTAGAGTGAGCCTTTTAATATTTCAGTCAGATTGGCTTGGCACCTGTGGCTCAAGTAGCTAAGGCGCCAGCCACATACACCTAAGGTGGCAGGTTCAAATCCAGCCCAACCTGCCAAATAACAATGACGGCTGCAACCAAAAAAAAAAAAAAAAAAAAATAGCCGGGCATTGTGGCGGACGCCTGTGGTCCCAGCTACTTGGGAGGCTGAGGCAGGAGACTCGCTTGAGCCCAGGAGTTAGAGGTCCCTGTAAGCTGTGATGCCATGGCACTCTACCCAGGGGAACAGCTTGAGGCTCTGTCAAGAAAAAAAAAATTCAGTCAGATTATGTCTATTACCTACTTAAAATGCCCCCAGTGACTTTCTGTTACATTTAGAAAATAAATTCAAACACTTGACCATGATCTACAGACATTATATGGCCAGGCCCCTTGCTCTGCCTCCCATCTCATTTCCTATAGCACTGTCTATCACTCAGTTTCAGGTACTAGCCTCTGACATCTCTTGAGTATATCATGCATTCTTCTTCTTCAGGGCCTGCGCACTTGCTGCTCCCGTTTCCTTGAACATGCTTTCCTTAAATAATCATAGGGCCTACTCACTTCATTTAGATCTCTGCTCAAGTGTCCCTTCCCCCACATCTGAAAGGAATCATGTCCTCTTGCCGTACATCCAGTCACTTTCTCATTCTGTAGTCACCACAGTCTGTTTGTTCGTTCGTTCTTTCTTTCTCGCTCTATCTCTCTTTCTTTCTTTCTCTCGATAGTCTCACTTTGTCATCCTGGGTGGAGTGCTGTGCTTGGAATCATAGCTCACAGCAACCTCAAACTCCTAGATTTTAGCAATTCTCCTGCCTTAGCCTCCTGAGTAGCTGGGACTACAGCTGCCTGTCATGATGCCTGTTAGTCTTTTTCTATTTTTAGTAGCAACGGGGTCTTGCTCTTACTTAGGCTGGTCTCAAATTCCTGAACTCAAGCTTGGCCTCCCAAAGTGCTAGGATTACAGGTGTGAGCCATCACACCCAGCCTGCTCTGTATTTCTTTCTCTCTTTTTTAGAGGCAGGGTCTCACTCTGTCATCCAGACTGGAGTGCAGTGGCCCAATCATAGATTATTGGAACCTCCAACTCCTGGGCTGAAGCAATTCTCCTGCCTCAGCCTTCTGCCTCAGCATAGTTCTCAGTAGTTTGGACTATAGGTGCCAGCCCCCATGCCTGGCTGATTTTTCAATTTTTTGTAGAAATGAGGTCTCGCTATGTTGCCGAGGCTTATCTTGAACTTCTGGCTGTAAGCAATACTCCTGCCTCAACCTCCCAAAGTGCTGGTATTATAGGCATGAGCCACTATGGCTGGCCTCTATATTTTTTTATAATACTTCCTGCTGCCTGACACTGTATTATACATGTTATTTGCTTCTTTTCTGTCTCTCCCACTGGAACCTATGCTCCATAAAGGCCGGGGCTTTGTGGTTTTGTTCATTTCTCTACCCACTTGCGTCTAGAACACTGCCTGGCACTTAAGAGGGCCTCAGTGAATGTTTATTGATTGACTGAATGAATGAATAAATAAATATTTTCTGTTCTGCAAATGCCCCAGAGATGAAGAAATTACATAAGACTTGGCTACCTTCTTAGAATAGAAAAAAGGAAAAAAATGTAGAGAGAACAAATAAACTAATATCTTAAGAAATTTTCCTGTTATACAGCTGTATTATAGAATTTGGTTTATACACTGTGCCTTATGCTTCTATAAGGCTTGTTTTGGAAACGTAAATTTGTTCCAACATGATTGATATATTAGGGAACAATTTGAGCAAAAATGCAAATTTCACATTTGTTTCTGCACAATTCATCTGCTAGAAACACCAAGTGAGTGCAGAAAACTGCACTCAGCTGCACCAGCCCACGTAGGAATACACAAAATCTCCACAGACATTACACACATCTACATCTGGTGTTACAACTTCCCATAAAATTTCAGATAACCCCCCCTTCCACTGCTTCACAATAACTCACGAGTTACAACTTTTTTGACATCTACTTCCTTTTTTTTTTTTTGAGACAGACCCTCAAGCTGTCCCCCTGGGTAGAGTGCTGTGTCATCACAGCTCACAGCAACCTCCAACTCCTGGGCTCAAGCGAGTCTCCTGCCTCAGCCTCCTGAGTAGCTGGGACCACACGTGCCCGCCACAATGCCCGGCTATTTTTTGGTTGCAGCCATCATTGTTGTTTTTGGCAGGCTCGGGCTGGATTAGAACCTGCTACCTTAGGTGTATGTGGCTGGTGCCTTAGCCACTTGAGCCATAGGCACTGAGCCTGACATCTATTTCCACAAGCAAACTTCAGGTCTTTTTCAAAGTAAAGTGCCATATTTACTTTATGGGTTTTTTGTTTTAAACAATTTAACTTTTATAAAGCTGTGCTGCCATTTTTTTTTTTTTTTTTTGAGATAGAGTCTTACTCTGTTGGCTTAGGCTAGAGTGTCATGGCATCAGCCTAGCTCACAGCAACCTCAAACTCCTGGGCTCAAGCATTCTCCTGCCTTGGCCTTCTGAGTAGCTAAGACTATACGTACCCACCATGATGCCTGGCTTATTTTTTTCCTATTTTTAGTAGAGACAGGGTCTGGTTCTTGCTGAGGCTGGTGCCAAACTCCTGAGCTCAAGCAATCCTTCTGCCTTGGCCTCCCAGAGTGCTAGGATTATAGGTTGAGCCACTGAACCCGGCCCTTTTTTTTTTTTTTTGAGACAGAGTCTCACTCTGTTGCTGGCACTAAAGTGTAGTGGCACTATCATAACTTGTAGTAGCCTCAAATTCCTGGGCTCAAATGATCCTTCTACCTCAGCCTCCTGAATAACTGGGACTACAGGCATATGCTACCACTCCCAGCTAATTTTTTCTATTTTTAGTAGATACAAGGTCTGGCTCTTGCTCCAGCTGGTCTTGAACTGCTGAGTTTAAGTGATTCTCCCATTTCAGCCTCCCAGAGTGTTAAGATTACAGGTGTTGATACTGGACAGGTGGCACCCCAGCCACCTCAGCCGAGCAGGGCTGGAAGACCTGCCACCTCCGTCTTGGGGGTGTTAGTGGTGGTAGCTGGCAGAGGAACCAGCAGGCTGGAGCGTAGACAAGCGGGGGGAGCTTCCCTCCCCTAAGGGAAGGAACTGGACACCAGCGGAGAAGACACTGGTGCCTGCTGTCTCCTCAGGTGGACTTCTGGCAATTCCTCCAGTGTATTCCTGATTGGTCTGTTTTCAAAACCTGCTCCTGATTAGTCTGTTTTCAAGACCCAAAAGCTCATTGGACAACTGCCCCTATATAAGCCCCTAAGCAGGTAGACCTCCGCAGACCACCGCAGACCTCAAAGAGAGAGAGCAAGAGCTGTAATACTTATATCCTGCTCTGCAAGGAGGTTTGGCTCTTTGTAAGAGCTCTAACACTTGTATCCTGCTCTGCAAAGAGGTTTGGCTCTTTGTGAGAGCTGTGACACTTGTATAAAACCTATCTTATTGCTGATCCTGCTCTACAAGAAAGTTTGATTCTTTGTGAGAGCTGTAACACTTGTTTTTTTTTTTGTTTTTTTTTTGAGACAGAGCCTCAAGCTGTCCCCCTGGGTAGAGTGCCGTGGCATTACAGCTCAAAGCAACCTCCAACTCCTGGGCTCAAGC
>NW_003852398.1:37289031-37290606 GCF_000181295.1 Otolemur garnettii
AAGCCTCAAGCTGTCACCCTGGGTAGAGTGCGGTGGCATCACAGCTCACAGCAACTTCCAACTCCTGGGCTCAAGCAATTCTCCTGCCTCTGCCTCCCAAGTAACTGGGACTACAGGCACTCGCCATAATGCCCAGCTAATTTTTTTGGTTGCAGTCATCATTGTTGTTTGGCGGCTCAGGCTGGATTCAAACCTGCTAGCTCAGGTATATGTGGCTGGCACCTTAGCCGCTCTAGCCACAGGTGCCGAGCCCCTATCTATTTTTTTTTTTTTTTAATGTGTCACTGATGAAGTTTTCAGTGTGTGCTCAATCCCATTTTCCCCATAAACCCGGAGGGATTTTGTACAGCTCAGTGATTTGTAGGTGTATGTACATTGTTTAATAATGGAACTAAGAGTCCTTGAGTACATCTACCCTCTTCTACAAACCCCAACTAGATAGAAAGCACCTTAAGGACAAGGACTGTGTTTTATTCTTTTTTTAAATCCCTACATTCCCTAAAATAATAGCTTGGCATGTAACAGATGCTCATGAAATGTCTGTTACTTGGTTTATTGCACCCTAGGCTTCTTTCAGGTTATCCTTGAAAAACTGAGCTTGGACCAGAGATGGCAAGAAAGACTCTACAAAAATTCTTCCCAGGGAAGGTATTTGCTCTCAGAGCTTCTGACCAGAGCAACCACTTCCCAATCCCCTGGAGGGGGAATGTCCCCAAGCAGTGGAGGAAGGACAGACACAGGGTCTCAGCTGTTATGCCTGCAGGGTGTCCAGCAGCACCCTGAAGGGAGGCCCTCCCAAAAGATATATTAATGTCACAAAAGTTAATGGACCAGAAAGGAGAAAAATTAATATAAATTACCTTCAGATCCTTCTTTGGCAGCCACAGAACAAGTTCCATGAAGTGCCTGAGGAAAATCAGGCCTTGGGAAGCAGTGTCCTTAATGGGCTAAAATGCCACCTCAGACCCTCCCTCTAAAACTGTAACTCCCCAGTCATCTGGGCCTAGAAACAAATTATGCTGGGTTTATGCTGCTTTCTGGCTAGTCCTTTACCCAGTGAGGGGTTTGTCTAGGTTTTGCTGGGTGTACATGCCTTCATAAGAAGATTGTCACTTCTCTCAGTCTGGGGAAAGGTAGGGGCACCTCTGCCTCTTGCTGGGCCTCTGCCTGGAGTCTTGGTAGGGAGAGCAGCATCTTTACCATAAAACTATCTACAACCCTTCTTTGTACATAAAAGATATATCTCCCTGTCTCATCATCCCACAAAGAAACCCCACTTCCCCCATCCCCTCAGGCAGGGCTTAGATGGGCTACAAAGAGGCTCAGAAAAAGAGCAGTTTCCAAGGTGGCAGACTGGGGCAAAGAGAGAGGAAATGGGAGAAGATGGAAAGTGGGCACATACAGCAAGGCAGCAAGTTGGTGTTAGAGAAGAAAAGTGACTGAGAGATGTCTCCTGGCAGGCAGGAATGACCAGGGACTTTAAGGAGCAGTGATGCCCAAAGCACAATTATTAGTTGTTCACTGAGCTGTGTGGTACATAGTGCCTTCTTTTAGTAAATGACTTTTTTTTTTTTT
>NW_003852398.1:37291287-37292682 GCF_000181295.1 Otolemur garnettii
GGGCCCGGGCTGGATTCAAACCCGCCAGCTCAGGTGTATGTGGCTGGTGCCTTAGCCATCTGAGCCACAGGCGTTGAGCCAAAATCAAATATTTTTATAGTCCTTAGGAGTGGCAAATACAGGTCTCAGTGCTTTTCCTATGCTTCTGGTAATTCATTTAATCTTCATATCAACCCTATGAAGGAGAAAGTATTATTATCTCCATTTTATATATGAGGCAGAGAGAAGCTAAATAACTTGTCCAAGGTCACAACATCAATAAGTGTCAGAGCAGGTATGTGAACTGAACCCAAAGCTACCCTTAAACATTATATATTCCTAACCCAGATCAGTGACACACACCTGTAGTCCCAGAAATTTGCGAGACTGAGAATTGCTTGAGCCCAAGAGTTCGAAGCTTGCGGTGAGTTGTGATTGTGCCTATGAATAGCTGCTACACTCTAGCCTGAACAACATAGCAAAACTCCATCTCTGAAAAATAAAAAATATATACACTTCTGCTCCTCAAGAAACCTCAAAGATAGAGGGTTCAGGATATGGATTTCCCATTGTAGATGGGGTGGAGGAGTGTGAGTCCTCTAACTGAACACAGAGAAGGGTGACCCCAGGACTCTGAGAGACTTGGATAAATCCAAGAGTCTGATTGTTGGACTACCTTTAAATCAGGAAAGGTGGCCAGGTGATGCCCAAAGCTCTTTCCTGTATAAAAGGGGTCCCACCTAGAGGAGGATGTGATGTCATTATAGAGGGGACACATATCGGAATCAAGTTGACTAACTCTGTGGAATAGAGAGCCTATTAGGCAACAAGGAAGTAAATTATCCAGCATGATGTCTTTGAGTCAAATAATACATGGCAGATGAAGTCCCTTAGGGAAAGAAAAAGACAAGGAGACTTCTGGAGAAGGTGGCATTGCTGTACCAGTAAAGCCTCCTGCTGACCAGTGGGGTAGGATCATAAAGCACTGGAGTCTCATTTCAAGCATTGCCCAGTCCTAGCCCCTTTTCTTCAGGCCCCTTCCTCACTCTCTTTCCTTCCGTTTCCCAGACTTCTTCTTATCAAATCAGCAATACACGTGGAAGCATGGTGGTCAAAGGCCAGGGTGGTCAGTCAGTCGGTAGAAAAGACTCTGATTTCCTGAAAATGGTTTACAAATTAATTGAATTTGAAGGAAAATGTAGACTGCCCATCCCAAACTTTGTTTTATTTATTTATTTATTTATTTATTGCAGTTTTTAGGTTTGAACTGCCACCTCTGGCATATGGGGCCAGTGCCCTACTCCTTTGAGCCACAGGCACCGCCCATTTTTTTTTTATTTTTTTGTTTTTGTTTTTCAAACTTTGTTTTGTTTTCTTGTTTTTTTTTTTTTTTTGGTCCCTTCATCCATGAAATGG
>NW_003852398.1:37293036-37298136 GCF_000181295.1 Otolemur garnettii
ACCTTAGGTGTATGTGGCTGGCGCCTTAGCCGCTTGAGCCACAGGTGCCGAGCCAGGTGCCAGCCTCAATGCCAGCTTTTTTTTTTTTTCGGTTGCAGCCGTCATTGTTATTTGGCAGGCCCAGGCTGGATTCAAGCCCACCAGCTCAGGTGTATGTGGCTGGTGCCTTAGCCATTTGAGCCACAGGTGCCAAGCCAACTTTGTTTTTTTTAAATTTAGATAAAATTCACTACTGTAATAGTCACCATTTTAAAATGTACAATTCAGTAGTATTTAATATATTCACAAAATTGTGCAATCATCGCCTCTATCTAATTCCAGAACATTTTCATCATCTCAGAAAGAAACCTTATACCCATTAGCAGTCACTCTGCATTCCCTATTTCCCCAAGCCCTGACAACTACAAGTCTGTTTTCTGTCTTTACAGATTTGACTATTCCAGACATTCCATATCAATGGACTCACATATTACATAGCCTTTTGTATCTGGCTTCTTTCAGTTAGTGTGATGTTTGTAAGTTTCATTCATGTTGTAGCATAAATCAGTACTTCATTCCTACTGGTTCCTGGCTCCAGCAGCTCTGCTTCATGTAAACTGACTTGTATTCACCTGTCTCTCCAGTTGTCAGGGAGTCATTTTGTCCTAGGGCCTCAGTTCTCTGGTAGATCTAAGAAAAGTTGTTGTTCTCAGTTCATTTGACTTTTTCCTTATTGTAAGGAAGCTGGGATTTTGGTGACAATTGTTTTGAAACTGTAAATCCATTTGGGAGCTATTTCCATCTTTACAATATTAAGACTTCTGTGAACACACCATGTCTTTCCATTTATTTAATTTCTCTTTATTTTCGCTCAACTTCTTTTGGTATTTCTCAACGTATCTTTGCATTCCTTTCGTACGATGCTAGCTCAGCTGCTGCAGAGCTGAAGGGTTAAGATGTGAGAAGGGGGCCAGGAAGGTGGCTCACGCGTGTAACACTCTGAGAGGCTGAGGTAAGTGGATTGCCTGGGCTCAGGAGTTTGAGACCAGCCTGAGCAAAAGTGAGACCCCATCTCAACTAAAAAAAAATAGAAAATATTAGCTAGGCATTGTGGCATGCATTGTGGTAGTTCCAGCTACTCCGGAGGCTGACGGAAGAGGATTGCTTGAGCCCAAGAGTTTGAGATTGCTGTGAGCTATGATGCCATGGTGTTCTATTCAGGTGACAGTGAGACTCTGTCTCAAAAAAAAAAAAAAAAAAAAAAAAGATGTGAGAAGGGGTAGAGAGAGTTACCACCATTGTTTAGCCAAGGACAAGACCAGGACTCCTCTGAGATGATACACACTGGTGCTGGACAGTTAGCAAAGGGCTTTTATTAAAATACTGAGCATAGCAGCTGATTGACATGCATTTGATTCTGTCCATGTCTGGACCACTCCCTGATTCTCAGCCCTTGAATGCTGAGATGGGGAATCTTTCAGGCTCATTATTCTAGGAAAGCATCTTCTAGGGCCAGCTGTGGAGCAGCAGCCCCAGTGACCCTAAAGTCTAGTCCCAGGCTCCTAGCTATCTTTGGAATTTCTTCTGCCAGGAAGGACAAGGTGCCTTCTCCAGGAATGTCATTGGCAGAGAGGGCTAGAACCATGCATATTATATTTCCAAGCGTTTTCCTAATCACATCAAAGTCCTTTTCAAGGAGTCTTCTGGCCTAACTGGAGTTTGATAATTACAAATTATTTCTAGCAGAAATGCTGACTGTGGGAAAGCAAGTTAGAGCAAATTTGATTCATATTAAAGCCATGGTCAGAGCATCATGAACCTTCAGGGTATTTATTTTTCCATCAGTTCCTCCCTGGTTCCCTCACCTCCTTCTTAGGCCTGGCTGAGCTGGAGACTCGCCTAATACAAATAACTGCATTAAAATAAAATCATGTGAAAGCTCAGGGGAACACGCCTGAGTAATGGAGAAGATAATAGGCTTGGACAACCCACCCCAGCCCTCTCTTCTTACTCCCTCGAGGCAAGAGAATGTTCACAACTGATTTGGGATCATTTCTAATAGTAAGTAGAAGGTAGACTAGAACTTAAGTGGTTTATGGGGAAAACTGTAATAATGTAGCAGATTGTTATCACTCCACTGATCCTCACTTAGTCCCTATATCTCCAATGTGATTTCTACTTTCTTTTTTTTTTTTTTTTTTGGCAGCTTTTGGCTGGGGCTGGGTTTGAACCCGCCACCTCCGGCATATGCGGTCCGGCGCCCTACTCCTTTGAGCCACAGGTGCCACCCAATTTCTACTTTCTAAATTATGATGGGAAGAGCTATGACTGTTTAACAGAATGAAGAAAAAAAGGTACAAGGAAAAAACTAACACAGAGATGGTTCCATTCATGCATGCATGCATTCATTCATCCATTCTTTCACTCATCAAGCATTTGAAGCTGACCCTATCCTAAGCATTGTACTGGCTGGAGGAGACCCAGAGATGGAGCAGGGGTGGAGTGAGGGTTTCTGTTCCTTAGTTGCCCTTAGTATGTGTAGAATGGGAAAGCAGAGGTATAGTCAGATAAGCCACATCACCTGTAAATTTGTTGCATTCAAGAATCTGCCCCTAAGACTCTTCCCCCTAACTTGGGTTGGGCTGGGGCAGAGCAGGTGAGAGGTGATAATCTCACCATTTCACCTTTGCCTCTAGAAGCTGGACACTAGATTTTGCTGATCTACTTTCTTTTCCTTTTTTTTTTTTTTTTTTTTTTTGAGACCAAAGTCTCACTGTGTTACCCTTGGTAGAGTGCCGTGGCATCATAGCTTATAGCAACTTCAAGGGATTCTCTTGCCTCAGCCTCCCAAGTAGCTGGGACTACAGGCACCTGCCACAATGCCTGGCTATTTTTTTTTTTTTTTAGAGACAAGGTCTTGCTCTGGCTCAGGCTGCTCTCAAACTCATGAACTCAGGCAAACCACCCGCCTCGGCTTCCCAGAGTGCCAGGATTACATGTGTGAACTGCTGTGTCCAACCTTCTTTTTTTTCTTTTCTTTCTTTTCATCTTTTTTTTTTGTAGAGACAGAGTCTCATTCTATTGCTCTCGGTAGAGTGCCATGCATCACACAGCTCATAGCAACCTCTAACTCCTGGACTTAGGCGATTCTCTTGCCTCAGCCTCTGCAGGTGCCCACCACAAGGCCAGCTCTTTTTTTTTTTTTTTTTAATTGCAGTTTGGCCAGGGCTGGGTTTGAACCCACCACCCTTGGTATATGGGGCTGGCGCCCTACCCACTGAGCCACAGGCACCGCCTATTTTTTTTTCTTTTAATAAAAACAGTCTTGCTCTGTCCCCTAGGCTGGAGCACACTGGCATGATCATGGCTCATTACAGCCTCAAACTCCAGGACCATTATTTTATTTTATTTTATTTTTGAGACAGAGTTTCACTATGTCACCCCTGGTAGAATGCTGTAGCATCGCAGTTCACAGCAACCTTAAACTCTTGGGCTTACATGAATAGTTTGCCTCAGCCTCCCAAGTAGCTGGTACTACAGGCACCTGCCACAACACCTGGCAATTTTTTGTTGCTGTTGTCATTGTTGTTTAGCTGGCCTGGGCCAGGTTCAAATCCACCAGCCTCAGTGTATGTGGCTGGCACCATAACCACTGTGCTACAGGCGCTGAGCCTATTTATTTATTTTTTTGAGACTGAGTCTCAAGCTATTGCCCTAGTTAGAATGCTATGGAGTCATAGCTCACAGCAACCTCCAACTCTTGGGCTCAAGAGATCCTCTTGCCTCAGTTTTTCTATTTTTGGTAGAGATGGGATCTCACTTTTTACTCAGTCTGGTCTTGAACTCATGAACTCATGCTATCCACCTGCCTCGGCCTCCCAGAGTGCTAGGATTATAGGCGGGAGCCACCAAGCCCGGCCTGGATCATCATTTTAAAAAGAAAGAAATAGGACCAGGCAAGGTGGTTCATACCTATAATCCTAGCACTCTGGGAGGTCAAGGCAGGTGGATTGCCTGAACTCAGGAGTTCAAGACCAGCCTGATCCAGAGCGAGACCGCATCTCTTACAAAAAAAAAAAAAAAAACCCACGTATCTGTAGTCTCAGCTACTTGGGAGGCTGAGGGAAGAGAATCACTTAAGCCTGAGAGTTTGAGGTTGCTGTGAACTTCTTCATAGCACTCTAGTGAGGAAAGCATAGTGAGGGCAGCAAAGAGAGACTCTGTCTCAAAAAATAAAATAATAGAAAGAAAAAAGCAAAAGAAAAGGAAAGAAGGAAGGGAAAGAGAGGGGAGGTAGGAGGGTTGTCATTCTCTACAGGAGGGCTTCCCATTGATCCAGTAATTTAGGAAGGGACAATTCTCTTGGTGCCAGAGGTCCAATTCTTTGAAGATAGAGTCAGGCCCCAGAGGTGAAGGAGGTGATAGGGAGATCATGAAGAAAAATCAAAAACGGTGTCTGAATTTGAAAGGTAAAGTTTGGTAGAAGCTGCTGCCAGTACCATGGAGCTCCTCCCTGCCTGCCCAAGAGATAGTGAGAATAAGGAAGAGGACGGCTGAGAAGGGAGGGTCTTGAGGTCCACAGAGGAGAAGCATCTGGGAACATAGCTCTCATCCCATCAACAGCAGCAGCAAGAACATTCCGCTGAGGGACAAATCACTTGGGAGCAGCTAAGGACTGCTTTACCTTATAACCACAAAAATTCTGTGGTTTTTTATTGCTGGACACAGTGGCCATGGTTTTGGCTCCTCCGGGGCTTGGTGTTTTGGTGACAATCATCCCTCCAATCTTCTCTCAGTGTGAAATGGATTGCTGGATTTCTAGGGCATAATTGTCCGCACCAGCTAAAAGCACTCTGCCAGTAATGAAAATATATCCACTCTTTTTATCAAGAAAAAAGGACAATAACTCAGTCAGCTTTAGCCTACATTTTATTGAACATCAGCCTAGTTTGTTTCTAAGGACATCTCTGATATAAAGTAGAGAAAGCTAATATGAGGGGTTGGGGGCTACTGCGAACACGTCTGGGGAACAAGGACCAAAAAATGTCCAAGGCCAAGTCTCCCCTCCTTATTCCATTGTAGCATATAGCTTTCATTTTTTTTGAGACAGAGTCTCGGCTC
>NW_003852398.1:37299417-37302103 GCF_000181295.1 Otolemur garnettii
CCCGCCACAACGCCTGGCCATTTTTTGGTTGCAGCCATCATTGTTGTTTGGCGGGCCCAGGCTGCGGATTCGAACTTGCCACCTTAGGTGTATGTGGCTGGCGCCTTAGCCGCTTGAGCCACAAGCACCAAGCCAAAGCACTAGCTCTTCAATGAAGTTCTATAGAAGCTAGGCGTCTCCTGTGCCCAACTCTAAACTAGTCTCAGGAATTCCACTCCCTTTGGTAATGACCAGTTTAGGATTTTTTTATGTTACACATGTAAAATGTGAAGTGAAGAGAAATCTGTGCAGGGTCCGAGAAGAATTTGCACTATTCTGCTCTGCCTCTTTGCATGAGAATAAGGAAGTTGTATGAGACTGGACCTTTGAGAGCCATCTTGGGATCTGGAAGGATGCCAACCCAAAAGGGTGGATGAGTAGAAAGAAGGACATAGTCTGGCCTTCGATAATGTTGATTTGTTAATTAAACGATCTTAGAACCCTGCCCCCATGACCCCCAGGCTTCTTTCTATAAGGTCATCAAATTCCTTCTTGTTTGTGCCATTTTGAATTGGGACTTCTCTTCCTGTCTATTGAAAGTATTCTACGGTGGTGCCTGTGGCTTAGTGGGTAGGGCTCAGCCCCACATACTGAGGGTGGCTGGTTCGAACCTGGCTCTGGTCAAACTGCAACAAAAAATAGCCAGGCGTTGTGGCAGGCACCTGTAGTCCCAGTTATTCAGGAGGCTGAGACAAGAGAATCAGCTAATCTCAAGAGCGGGAGGTTGCTGTGAGCTGTGATGCTACAGCACTCTACTGAGGATGATAGGGTGAGAATCTGTCTTTAAAAAAAAAAGAAAGTATTCTAGGCTCGGCACCCATAACACAGTGGTTATGGCACCAGCCACATACACTGAAGTTGGCAGGTTCGAACCCAGCCCGGGCCAGCTAAACAACAATGACAATTGCAACAAAAAATAGCTGGGCGTTGTGGCAGGTCCTGTAGTCCCAGCTACTTGGGAGGCTGAGACAAGGGAATCACCTGAGCCCAAGAGTTTGAGATTGCTGTGAGCTGTGATAGCACAGCACTCTACCAAGGGTAATATGGTGAAACTCTGTCTCAAAAAAAAGAAAGCATTCTAAATGACATGCTTCCTTTCTGTTCCTCAAACCCTCCAAGCTCATTCTCATTTCAGGGTGTCCTCACTCACTGTTCCTTTATCTGACACACTTTTCCACCAGATATTCTCATAGTTGTGTCCTTCTCATCATTCAGGCCTCAGCCCAGATGTCACTTCTCCAGTGAGACCTTAAATCTACCCAATTTAAACCAGTTACTATGTTTTCTTAGTATTTATTAGCACGAGAACTCATCCTTTCTATGCTCATTTGTACATTCTTTTTCTCACTAGAGTGAAATCTCCATGTGTGTTAAAACTGTACCTTGGTGGCACCCATAGCTCACTGGGTAAGGCACTGGCCACATACACTGAGACTGGTGGGTTTGAACCTGGCCCAGCTAAAACAACAATGACAACTGCAATAACAACAACAACAAAAATAGCTGGGCATTGTGGAGGGCACCTGTAGTTCTAGCTACTCAGGAGGCTGAGACAAGAGAATCGCTTAAGCCCAAGAGTTTGAAGTTGCTGTGAGCTGTGACACCACAGCGCTGTATCAAGGGCAACAGCTTGAGACTCTGTCTCAAAAAAACAAACAAACAAAAAAACCTGTGCCTTGTTTCCCTACCACCATACTTCCAGCAACTGGCACAGGCTCTAGCACATAGTAGGTGCACAATAAATATTTGGTGAATAAATAAATGAACCCCAGAGAGGACCTCCCCATGCTGTTTGGGTAGTGTGTCTGTATTCTTGGCCTTTCATCACTTCCTTTTACAAAAATCTAAATCTTAGGACCAGAAAGAAATAAAAAGGCAGCAGAGAAGGAAAACACCATAAAAGCAAAATTATTTTAGGTTTAAATATAAAAGGAGAGCAGGCTGATTGCATAACATATGTAGATCTATGCAAATTACCATGCAAGTTAAATAGAGGAGAAGTTAGAAGTGGTGGGAAATCCAGAGTCCCATGTTGGGTGTGTTTTCCTTCTCCCTGGGAAGTGGTATCAACTTTTCAGCCTCAGAAAGTGGGGATGCAGACATACAGGGAGAGAAAAATCAAGTGAAAAAGCATTTAATTTAGCTGTTGTGTTTTTCCAAGAGACACAAATCAAAAACATTCCACTCATCTGCTTTAAATAGTAGGAATCGGAAGCATAAAATTCTATCCAGTTTTACATGATGGCCAACTAGGATTAGAGAAGGCAGAAGAAAGAAAACAGGGAAAAGAAGGACAAGAGAATGAGATACAATCCCCCAAGTTATCCCAGTCTTCCAGAGGCAAGAACCTAATTCATGTAAAAATAAGGATATGTATTCTAAGTTTGTTACTAATAGTTCTCATTCATTCATTCTTCAACAACTTTTTTTTTTTTTTTTTTGAGACAAGAGTCTCACTGTGTCACTCTTGGCTGATTGCCATAGCATCACAGCTCACAGCAACCTCAAACTTTTGGGCTTCTCTTACCTCAGCCTCTTTTATTTATTTATTTATTTATTTATTTATTTTTTGAGACAGAGCCTCAAGCTGTCCCCCTGGGTAGAGTGCCGTGGCATTACAGCTCACAGCAACCTCCAACTCCTGGGC
>NW_003852398.1:37302996-37310823 GCF_000181295.1 Otolemur garnettii
TGACAAGTTTCAAAGATGCTGCCCAAGGGAAAAACTGGTTCTGGAAAAGGGAAAGGGGGAGCAACCTCTGGAAGTGACAGTTCTGACAAGAAGGCTCAGGGTCCCAGAGGTGGTGGCAATGCAGTAAAGATCAGACACATTCTATGTGAAAAACAGGGCAAAATCATGGAAGCCATGGAAAAGTTAAAGTCTGGAATGAGATTCAGTGAAGTGGCTGCACATATTGTGAAGATAAAGCCAGGAAAGGGGGCAAGTTGGGTTGGATGACCAGAGGGTCCATGGTTGGACCTTTTCAAGAAGCAGCGTTTGCCTTGCCTGTAAGTGGGATGAATAAACCTGTGTTTACAGACTCATCAGTTAAGACAAAAATTGGGGCTTGGCGCTTGTGGCTCAAGTGGCTAAGGCGCCAGCCACATACACCTAAGGTGGCAGGTTCGAATCCAGCCCGGGCCCACCAAACAACAATGACGGCTGCAACCCCAAAATAGCCAGGTGTTGTGGCAGGCGCCTGTGGTCTCAGCTACTTGGGAGGCCGAGGCAGGAGATTCGCTTGAGCCCAGGAGTTGGAGGTTGCTGTGAGCTGTGATGCCACAGGACTCTACCCAGGAGGACAGCTTGAGGCTCTGTCTCAAAAAAAAGAAAAAAAAAAGACAAAATTTGGATATCATATTATTATGATTGAAGGGAGAAAATAAATCATATGAAAGACTAAAAAAAAAAGAACTTGAGGGCCAGGCGGCACCTGTGGCTCAGCGCGTAGGGAGCCGGCCCCATATACCAAGGGTGTCGGTTTGAACCCAGCCCCGGCCAAACTGCAACCAAAAAAATAGCCAGGCATTTTGGCAGGCGCCTGTAGTCCCAGCTTCTCGGGAGGCTGAGGCAAAGAATGGCCTAAGCCCAAGAGCTGGAGGTTGCTGTGAGCTGTGACGTCACAGCACTCTACTGAAACTCTGTTTCTCTCTCTCTCTCTCTTTTTTTTAGATATAATTCACGTTTATTATCATTTTTGGAATTATGATGCACACTTCAAAGGAGGGAGAACAGATTCCAACTCACCACCACATTTCCACAAGTTTGAAAGGCGGTGAACATAAACATAAAGGCAACTCCTAAAATAATGATGTTGAAAGCTTTTTAGATTCCATGGACATTTGGCTCAGCTCTGCTGGAGGTCAGCAGCAGCCGAGGGCAGTCAGCTCTCCTCCGGGCGAACCCACTGACAATCCCACAGTCAGGACATTCCTGCTATGCAGTCCGAGAAGGGAAGAGCCCAGTACTCAGAGAAGTTCTAGCAATACGGATGGTTGAGGTTGGGGGGCCGGCAGGGCGACTAAGGAGTCAAGGGCAAGTGCAGCTGCCCACACATGGCCTTTGGGCCAACACTGTCTCTTAAAAAAAAAAGAAGAAGGAGGAGGGTGGCGCCTGCGGTTCAAAGGAGTAGGGCACTGGCCCCATATGCCGGAGGTGGAGGGTTCAAGCAAAAAAAAAAAAAAGAAGAAGAAGAACTTGAGGGCCAGCTGGGTATGGTGGCCTGAGTTAAGGAGTTTGAGAGCAGCCTGAGCAAGAGGGAGACCTTGTCTCTACTAAAAATAGAAAAAACTAGCTGGGTGTTGTGGGAGGCACCTATAGTCCCAGCTACTGGGGAGATTGAGGCAAGAGGAGCTCTTGAATTCAAGAGTTCAAGGTTGTTGTGAGCTATGATGACTCTATAGTTGTCCACCTAGGGTGATCAAGTAAAACTCTGTCTCAAAAAGAAAAAAACCCCAAAACTTGAGGGCCCTGACCCGATTTCCCAGGGTCAAGTGTCAACAGAATTGCCTTTGACAAAGATCTCGATGAGATACTGACCTTCTCTGGTGGATTTTCTAGGATATTGCTGATTACAAACAGTTGGAGCCAATGTCTTGCATATCACCAGCTCCTGTGCTGTTTCCCTGACCATGATCATGTCTTGCATCAGTTCCCATAATAGCCTCATGACTGGTCTCCCCATGCCCAGCCTTACCTTCCTTTTGGCTGTTCTCCACACAGCAGGCGCAGCCACCCTGTTAAAATGGAGGACAAAGTTTGTCTCTTCTCTGCTCCACACCTTGCACTGACTTCCTGTTCACTCAGAGAATGAACCAAATCCCTACAAATCCCCAGAGCCCTGGTCCTCCAGCTTCCCCTCCTCCTTCTCTTCCTCCTGCTTACTCAGCTCCAGCCACATTGGCCTCTGTTCTTGCTCCACATGCCACCCACAATCCCACACTAACCTTCACTCTCGGCATCCCTCTACCTCAACGCTGCCCCCGTGCCACCACGCTCATGTCCCACCTTTTCAGGTCTTAACCCAGTCCTCACCTTCTCATCCAGGCCTCCCCAAAACCCCATTTAACATCACAAACTCGTCCGCCCTTTCACTCCCTCTTCTCTTTCTCGGCTTTATTTTTCTCTGTGGCACTTATCGCGGTCGAACTTATTGCATACTTCACTCATTTGTCTTGTTTATTGTTTTTCTCTCCCTTGTAGAATAAAAGCTCTCGGAGAGCTGGGATTTTTGTCTGGTTTGTTCATTGCTGTCGCCTCAGTCCCTTGAAAAGCCACTGACAAATTAAGTACTCAAAAAGTATCTGTTGACAGACCTTTAATGCGAATTAACTTGGTCTTATAGAAAAGTGACAACATCATTCTCATTTTTGTCATTTTACAGAGGACCAGTGAAGACTCCTTCAGAGGTTCAGACTGGACATCACACTCCTGCTGAAGCCTTTGCCCAGTGGCTAGAAGTCCCTGAAGACAAATCCTGGTTCTGAACCCCAGTCCAATCCCTCTTTGACACTCAGCTCACATCAGCTAGGTGCCTGAACGGCAAATGTCAGAGCCTCCTCCTAAACGCAGGCAGATTTACTTTGCAGACGGTGAGGATGCATTTTAATTTGTTGATGTGAAATCTTAATTGAACTAAACTGCTAGAGGTAGTCTCTGTTCTCTGTCATAGTCTTAATTTAGTTGGCAAAACAAGATATCATCAGAGGAAAATCACAGGCACAGACACCATGCCCAGAGGGCTTGGGGAATACCCTCTGCCTTTGGAGATGGGCTGGAGTGTGACTGGCACCAGCATGAGCCCCATGCACACACCTTAGGATGCCAACGTGGCTTTTCAGGGATACTCAGGCAGCAACATAATGGCTTAGACACATGGGGTCCCCCTCAAACCAGCCAGCCTCAACATGACTTCCTGTCATTATTCACCGTTCTATTTTTAGTGTTAAAGCAGGAAGGAGATGAGAGAGTTCTTACCTGAAGATACTGAAGTGTGGGAAGTGGCAACGCTATCACTCACTGGCTGTGAGATCTTAAGCAGGATCCTTCTCCTACTTGAGCCTCAGTTTCTCCATCTGTGAAATAAGGAGGCTCAAATCCACGTCCCTAAAGGCTTCCATTGCCAATCTGCCATGTATGACTCTACCTTAGACCTGTGTCAGTGTCCAGCCTCTGCTTCTAACTCTTGCCTACTAAATCTCTAGTGAGCAATCTACTTAAATTCTCACCCATGGCATCTGCTCACACCATTGGCCTCACATTCTCCTATAGGAGTCAGGCTTCAGGTCTTTTACTAGAGTGGCCTCATCCCTGACCCACAAAGTCACAGGGATATTGCCATGCCTTGGGAGGGGGCCTTAGGAATCAGTCTTTGGTGACAGATGCTCGCTCTACCCCTTTGCCAGACCCCTGCCCCCAAGGGCTTCTACTCATGCTGCTGGTCCTACCTCAGCAGTTTCTGTCTACCAGGCTTGTCCATATCTGGTAAAGACACTGCTGGGATCTTGCTCCAAGCTCACCCTCGTTGCAGTACTCAAGAGCAGGCAGAGGCAAGTTGCCAGTAGTGGCTGGCAGGAATTGGGCCCCCAGGCAGGCCATCCCAGATTCCTTCATTATCATATTGTGAGGAAAGCCTCTGCAAGGGAGTTCCCAGGGAAGTGACTCAGGCCTTGGTACCGCCCTCTGACACATAGCTGTAGGAGAGCTGGGGGCATAGATTCCTGAGCTGGCAGGTCCTTATCCTGCTGACTCATTCATTGGCTGGAGCAGGAAGGCTGCAGGTTCCAGGTTCTAGACACCTACATTTAGTCACAAGTTCTCATGCTGGGAACCAGGTGCTGGATGGCTTAGGAAAGAGATAAAAGAAAGATCACAAGGCCAGGCACTGTGGCTCATGCCTATAATCCTAGCACTCTGGGAGGCGGAGGTGGGAGAATCATTTGAGGTCAGGAGTTCAAGACCAGCTTTGACCCTGTCTCTACTAAAAATAGAAAAATGTTACTTCAGTCTAGTAGTAGTCCCAGGTACTTAGGAGGCTGAGGCAGGAAGATCCCTGGAGCCCAGAAGTTTGAAGTGGTTCTGAGCTATGATGCCTGGGTGACACACTGAGGGTCTGTTAAGAAAGAAAGAGAGAGAGTGAAAGAAGAAAGAAAGAATCATAGCTTTGCAATTGAAACCACCTGTCAAATCCCTTCTGTTCACTGAGCCTGTTTCTTTATCTGTTAGGTGCACATAATAATATGTGCTTCAGAGAACTGCTGTGAGAATTAGATGATATAATGCTTCTATAGTGCCCAGCACTGTGGCCGGTCCATAACCTGTGCTGCCCAGATGGCAGCAGTGGATGCCGTTTCCTCCTTCTCTTCCTTCTTTTTCTAAGAGATGGGGCCTTGCTAATATTGCCCAGATTGGACTCAACATCCTGGGCTCAAGAAATCCTCCCTCCTTAACCTCCCAAGTATCTGGGATTATAGACACACGCAGCTGTGCCTGGCCAGTTTATTACTATAGCCCTAGAACAGTGGAGGCGGGGCTGGGAACATGCTCAATAAATGGAATTGTGACCTTCATCCACCAGAGGACACAGAGAGTTGCAGAGTTCAATTCTTTGGAGATGGTGGCAACCTACACATCACACAGACACATCCTTGAGACTCCTTTCTCCCTCAATTCTCTTGTCTTGCTCTGCTTCTCTCTCAGCTTGGGAGGAGGCCAGTGTCAGGGAAGCTCTGAGGGCATTTAGAAGATAAACTGTGAGCTCTTGGTGGAAGCTGGAAGGGACCTTCTCCCATCACAAGATGGAAAGTTTGAGGGTGCTAAGCTAAAGTCAGCAGGGCTTCTTGCACAGGTAGGGCCTGAACTTATGAGCAGCCTTCCTTGGGATGAGGTCTTTTGTAGAGAATGGGCTCAGTTTTTGATCAGGCTACATTCTTTCTACTGAAAATACCAGAAACCTCCCTCAAATTCTTAAGCAAAATGAAATGCATTGACTCCGAGACCAGATGGGGAAGAATTCTAACCAATGTTCCACGAAGGAAGAGCTGTTGCAGGCCACAGAGACAGGAACCAGGGACACAGCGTGCAGGGACATAGGCTCTCTTTATGTTGAGAGGTCAGGAAAAGTCAGTCATGATGGATGGAGCAGCCCAGGCAGAGGTAAGAGCCAGCGCAAAGGTCCTGAGGTGTGAATAAGCTTGTTCAGGGACCAGAGAAAAGCCTGAGTGGGAGAGCAGTGAGCCAGGAAGAGAATGACAGGTGATAACAACCACAAAGGAGGCAGGATACATCCACGGTTCCTGGCTCATCATTCCCACAGTCCTTATTATAGTCTTTAGCTTTACTGTTGGGCCCCTTTAGGCCTCAGGTGTAGGCCTCAGAAAACGGAATCTCTGCTCAGCGTCTGTGGCTCGAGCAGCTAAGGCACCAGCCACATACACCTGAGCTGGCAGGTTCGAATCCACCTCGGGCACACCAAACAACAATGACGGCTGCAACCAAAAAATAGCCAGGTGTTGTGGGCAGGCACCTGTAGTTCAGGTACTTGGAAGGTGGAGGCAGGAGAATCGCTTGAGCCCAGGAGTTGAAGGTTGCTATTAGCTGTGATGCCATGGCACTCTACCCAGGGTGAAAGCTTGAGGCTTTGTCTCAAAAAAAAAAGAAAGAAAGAAAGAAAGAAAGAAAGAAAAATGGAATCTCTCTTTGACCTTCTGCCCTCTTATTTATCTATTTATTTATTTATTTTTGAGATAGAGTCTCAAGCTGTCGCCCTGGGTAGAGTGCCGGGGTATTACAGCTCACAGCAACCTCAAACTTCTGGGCTTAAGCAATTCTCTTGCCTCAGCCTCCCAAGTAGCTAGGACTATAGGCACCAGCCACAACTCTCAGCTATTTTTTTTTTGGTTGCAGCTGTCATTATTGTTTTAGCTGGCCTGAGTTGTGTTTGAACCTGCCAGCTTCAGTGTGCATGGCCAGCACCCTAGCTACTGAGCTACAAGCACTGCCCAGATCTTCTGTCCTCTTTTCATCTGCCTTTTGCTCCCCAAGACAGGATTCTAATCTTCCCCAGATTTTCTGTCTTGGAGCTGGCCATAAAGAAATTCTCTGACTTTGTTTGATAGTAGGTCATAAGACCCTCATTCGAAGGGGTCCTGGCCCATAGCCTGGAGGAAGGAATGATACTCAGACAGCCCAAGAACAATCAGCAGACAGGCCTTGCTGGGTTTCCCAACTCAGTCTATTCATATCACAGCTACATGAGTAAAAAGTTCTAGTGTTCTATAGCACTGTTGTATGAAAATGATTAATAACAATACAGGTTCAAGAGTGGCTAGGGCATCAGCCACATACACCGGGGCTGGCAAGTTCAAACTTGGCCCAGGCCTGCCAAACAACAATCACAACTTCAATAGCTGGGCGTTGTGGCAGGCTCCTGTAGTCCCAGCTACCTGTGAGGCTGAGGGAAGAAAATCACTTAAGCCCAAGAGTTTGAGGTTGCTGTGAGCTGTAAAGCCACCACACTCTAACGAGAGCCATATAGTGAGACTCTGTCTCAAAAATAAATAAACAAACAAAATAAAATAATACAGTGCATATTTTTAAAAAGTTAGAAGAGAAGATTTTTTGTTTTTTGAGATAGTCTCACTATGTCACCCTCAGTAGAGTGCTGTGGCATCACAGCTCACAGCAACCTCAAATTCTTTTGGGGCTTAAGCTATTCTCTTGCCTCAGCCTCCCAAGTAGCTGGGACTACAGGAGTCTGCCACAACAGCTGCTATTTTTTGGTTGTAGTTGTCTTTTTTTTTTTTTTTTTTTTTTTTTTGCAGTTTCTGGCCGGGACTGGGTTTGAACCTGCCACCTCTGGCATATGGCGCCGGTGCCCTACTCCTTTGAGCCACAGGCACCACCCAGTTGTAGTTGTCATTGTTGTTTGGCAGGCACTGGCTGGATTCAAACCCACCAGCTTTGGTGTATTGGGCTAGTGCCCTCGCCACTGAGCAACAGGCACAGAGCCTAGAAGAGAAGATTTTGAACGTTCTCAACATGAAATGATAAATGTTTGACATGATGGATGTACTAATTGCCCTGATTTAATCATTATATATTGTATGCACGTATCAAAATATCATTCCATATCCCATAAATATACACAATTATTATGTGATATCTAAAAATAAAAGGAGGGGCCAGGCACAATGGCTCACACCTGCAATCCTAGCACTCTGGGAGGCTGAAGCAGGTGGATTGCCTGAGTTCACGGGTTTGAGACCAGCCTGAGCCAGAGTGAGATCTCATCCCTAAAAAAAATAGCCGGGCGTTGTGGTGGACACCTGTAGTCCCAGCTACTCAGGAGGCTAAGGCAAGAGGATCACTTGAACCCAAGAGTTTGAGGTTGCTGTGAGTTATGACTCTATGGCTCTCTACCAAGGACAAGATAGTGAGACTCTGTCACCAGAAAAAAAAAAGGGGCTCGGCGCCTGTGGCTCAAGCGGCTAAGGTGCCAGCCACATACACCTAAGGTGG
>NW_003852398.1:37311658-37325103 GCF_000181295.1 Otolemur garnettii
GGGTCCGGGCTGGATTCAAACCTGCCACCTTAGGTGTATGTGGCTGGCGCCTTAGCCGCTTGAGCCACAGGCGCCGAGCCAGAAATGTATTTTCTTACAGTTCTGGAGGCCAGAAATATGAATTCAAGGTGTCATCAGGGTTGGTTGTTACTTCAGGACACTCTGAGGGAGATTTTTTTTTTTTTTGAGACAGCGTCTCACTATGTTATCCTGGGTAGAGTGCCATGGCATCACAGCTCACAGCAGCATCCATCTCTTGGGCTTAAGCGATTCTCTTGCCTAAGCCTCCCAAGTAACTGGGACTACAGGAGCCCACCAGAACACCCAACTATTTTGTTGTTGTTGTTGTTTGGCAGGCCCGGGCTGGCAGGCCCGGGCTGGGTTCGAACCCACCAGCTCTGGTATATGTGGCTGGCACCCTAGCTGCTGAGCTATAGGCACTGAGTCTCTGAGGGAGAATTTGTTCTATGTCTCTATCATAGTTTCTGGTAATTTCCAGCAATCCTTGGCTTATAGACTCAATATTCCTATCTGTGTCCCCATCTTTACATGTTTTCTTGCTGTATGTCTCTGCCTCTGTGCCTGCTCTCCTTCTTATAAGGACACCAGTCATATTGGACTTAGGTCTACCCTAATCCAGTATGACCCCATCTTAACTTGATTTTACCTGCAAAGTCACTATTTTCAAATAAGGTCATATTTACAGGTGCTGGGGGTTAGGACTTCATATTTTTTAAGAGGACACAATTCAACTGGTAACAGATTATTAAAGGGTATGTCAAGTCACTTGATATATATATATACAAGGCTGAAATTCAGGGGTAAGGTCTAGTTTGGAGGTACTAATTTTTCTGTCATGGAAAAACAGCCATGAGACTAGATATAGATAGAGAAGAGAAGGGAATGAGGTTGAAACGTTCTGGGTCTTTCCAATATTTAGTGGTTCAGCAAAGGAGGAGGAACGAGTATAGGCAACTGAGAAGAAGTGGCCAGTGATGTAGACAAACAGGAGAGTGGGCTGGGTGAGATGGCTCACGCCTGTAATCCTAGTACTCTGGAATGCTGAAGCAGGTGGTCACTTGAGCTCAGGAGTTCAAAACCAGCCTGAGCAAGAGTGAGATCTCATCTCTACTAAAAATGAAAAACTGAGGCAAGAGGATCGCTTGAGCCCAAGAGTTTGAAGTTGCTGTGAGCTATGACGCCACAGTACTCTACCAAGGGCAACAAAGTGAGACTCTGTCTAAAAAAAAAGAAAAGAAAAGAAAACCAGGAGAGTGCAGTGTCCTGGAAGCCAAGAAGGATCATATTTGCATGCTATTGAGCACGTTCTAGTATAGCAGATGGTCATTGACAGGAATGGAGACACTCCAATGTATAAGGAGGAAAGGCAAATTATTTGAATACATATGCAAGTAGGTAAGTAGAATTGGTGTTAGGAAATGAGGGAGAATTGGTGCTAGGAAAATAAGATGCTAAAATAAAATGAGAGAAAATAGAGACAACTAGGGTATTTTCCCTATGAGGCATGAAGCAAGGCCATCAGCTAAATGAGGGGTAAAGAGAGTAAGAGATGTTTGAAGAGATGGGGAAGGTATGAAACAGAAGTTTTGAAGAGTGGGAAAGTAAATATACTTGGAGGATTACATTGCAGTGTTGAGTGTCTTCTCGAGATTCTCCATTCCTAATTGGGACTCTTTCTAGACATCTTTCTTCGGGGGCTACATCTCCTCTCAAGAAAAAGCTATGATTGGCCCTGTTTAGTTCATATGCTTATCTCTGGTCCAGGCACCATGTCCAGAGGATTAGATACTGTAACTGAGTAGACATGGGTCACTCACCTAGTCCTATAACCAGTAGGGAACCAGAACCACAGGGAATGATGGAAAGGGTAACCCACCCACCCCACCCCCCAGAAAACAAACAAACAAACAAACCCCAAAAACCACAGCACTATTAGGCAAAAAGTAATTGATATTCATTCTCCCCTACTACTCTCCCAGGGTTGTCCTGAGGCCCAGTGAACAGTGTCTGTAAAACTGCATTGTAGACTTTGTAGCATTACACAAGATGAGAGATCATATGATAGTGCTTTATAAATGCTGGATTCATTTATTTACTTAGTCTCTCAGTAAACAATTGCTAAGCCTCTATTATTTTTTTTTTTAGACAGGGTCTCAGTTTGTTGCCCTCAGTAGAGTCCTGTGACATCATAGCTCACAGCAACCTCAAACTCTTGGGCTCAAGCGATTCTCTTGCCTCAGCCTCCTGAGTAGCTGGGATTATAGTTGCCTGCCACAACGCCTGGTTATTTTTAGAGACGGGGTCTTATTCTTGCTCAAGCTGGTCTCCAACCTGTGAGCTTATGCAATCCACCCGCCTTGGCCTCCCAGAGTGCCAGGATTACAGGCTTAAGCCACCACTGAGCCTCTAAATGAGGCCAGCTGGGTACAGCGGCTCATGCCTGTGATCCTAGCTCTCTAGGAGGCTAAGGCAACAGAATTGCTTGAACACAGGAGTTCAAGACAAGCCTGAGTAAAAGGAAGACTTCATCTCCACTAAAAATAGAAAAATTAGCCAGGCATGGGGCAGGCGCCTATAATCCCAGCTACGTATTTGGGAGGCTAAGGCAGAAGGATTGCTTGAACCCAGGAGTTTGAAGTTGCTATGAGCTATGATGATGCCTTGGCACTCTAGCCAGGGTGACAGAGTGAGCCTCTATCTCAAAACAATAAAATAAAATAAGTGAGTCTCTGCGCTAGATTCATGAAGGATAAGAGACAAATCATGAATCAGATGCAACACTCCCCATCAAGAGGCTTGCTCTTCAGCAAAGATGTATTAGTCAGCTTTTGCTAGGCTATGCTCTGATAACAAACAACCCCAAAATATTCATGGTTTATATAAACAAAGGTTTATTTCTTGCTCATTGCTTTCAAGGTAACTCTGGCTCTGCTTGTAGTGTCATCTTCATTCTTATATGTGGGTCATTACTAAAGTTTTGAGATACACAAAAATTAAGAAATGTAAAATCTGTGTAGATGGAAATAAGTGAAGCCATCTCAGTAACACTGATAAGCCAAGCAAGTTGAAACTTGCACAGGTAAAGCAGAAAGGATGCTGTTGGCTGTGTTCCTTGGAAGTGAAATAATGGACCATAACACAGTCTATCTCAAAACTTTCATAGTGACCTACATATATGCCAGTCCCGTGTCATAAAGTAAAGAAAGCACTGTGATGGCTATTAACAGTGATCAGCTTTCATCTGATCACTTTCATCCTTATTTGAGTGAGTGAAACAAGTCACACTAACTGATAACCAAGAAGATGCTGAAGTATCTTCCTCCCACAGGAAGGTATTGATAATCACATGGCAAAGTGTGGCAATCAATAATACTTTTACAGAGAGAAGAAGTGAATGATTAGAAAAAATAATACATTTATAATCTTTACAAAGGGATAGAAATATGTGAATGTCCATGATACTTTGGAAAGTAATCAAAGTCCTATGATTCAGGGCATTAGGAGTTGAAGAGGAGAGCAGTATTTTCCAGTTGGGGAGATCAGAGAAGGCCTCCTGGAGGAAGTGGCATTTGGGTTGAGACTTAAACAATATCAGAGGATCTGTGTGGTTACAGTAGAAGGCAGGGTAGCTTTCTAGCAGAGAAACAGCATGAGAAAGGCATAAAAGAGGAAAGTTAGAATGCTTAGACAGCAATGGTAGATGTTTTACTTAGCCTAAAATAGAGGAATTGAAAGGAAATAATGGAAGGATGAGACTCCATAATGAGTCTGCCTGCTGGTTTCCAAGAGAACACAGAGGCTCCCTTGCCACCTCAGTAATCCACCCACCCAGCAAGGGGTCCTTTGACTGGGGAAGCACCTGCCTTCTTGGTAAATGAGCTCAGAGTAGGCAGACTTTTAAATGGACCCTTCTATCCTTCCTGGCTTCATCAAGCCCAGATCCTAGCCTAGGTCGGCTTGTCTATCTCAATGCCCCTCTCTCATGTCTTACTGGGAATTAAGCTTCTAATGTTCTTACAAAGATTTTTTTTTTTTTTTTTTTTGAGACAGAGTCTCAAGCTGTCCCCCTGGGTTGAGTACTGTGTCATCACAGCTCAGAGCAACCTCCAACTCCTGGGCTCAAGCGAATCTCCTGCCTCCACCTCCCAAGTAGCTGGGACCACAGGTGCCCACCACAACGCCCAGCTATTTTTCGGTTGCAGCCATCATTGTTGTTTGGCAGGCCCAGGCTGGATTTGAACCTGCCACCTTAGGTGTATGTGGCTGGCGCCTAAGCCACTTGAGCCACAGGTGGCTATTTTAGCACCGAGCCAAATTTTTTTTTTTTTTGAGACAGTGTCTCAAGCTGTTGCCCTGGGTAGAGTGCCTTGCTGTTACAGCTCACAGCAACCTCCAACTCTTGTGCTTAAGTGATTCTCTTGCCTCAGCCTCCCAAGCAGCTGGGACTACAGGCGCCTGCCACAATGCCCAGCTATTTTTTTGTTGAAGTTGTCATTGTTGTTTTAGCTGGCCAGGGCCTGGGCTTGAACCCACCAGCCTCGGTATATGTGGCTGGTGCTCTAACCCACTGAGCTACAGGCACTGCCTCTTACAAAGATTTTTATGGGTTTTCTGTTTGTTTCCTCTGCCTGCTTCAACTATCCTACTATCCAGAGGACACTCCCAAACTAAAAGATGTTAGAACCCAAAAGGAGTTTTTCCAAAGGTGGGCAGACAAACCAGACAACTTGGTGCAGTGCCCATCCTTATAAAGGAAGCCTGTCTTTACAGGTTACTGTCTTCTGCAGCAACAAAATGAATTTTTGTTTTGTTTAGAATAAAATCCTATAGTTTACTTTGTTCACAATGTCATAAAAGAAAAACATAATGTCTCTCCACAGTTACGTGCATTGCAGTATGAATTTCATTGTCTTTTTGGATTTAACTTATTATTACAGTAATGGTTTGGGTTAAATGTTTATGTAACAGAAACTTTCTGTTTCTTATTATGTGATAAGAATGTGATGATCAGTAAAATTAATTTTATAACAATTTAGTTTGTTTTCTTTATAATTATCAAGTCTAGAATATAGTTTGGAAAAACTTTGTGAAAGTGAGTCCTGGCTTGTTGGAATTAATGAGCTGCCCACATGGTGGGCGTACAGTCTAATTGATACTGGCCCTGGGCAGGTTTGTACTTTTAATCATTAATGCCCTGCAGCCTGCTGGAGGCATGGAAAGAAACAGGCTGACTAGGATATGTCAGGAGACAGGCCAGAGCCACAGAGAGGCCTCCTGCTACCCAGGAGGGGCCTGCCTGAAGGCACAAGGGGAGCTCAGGACCCTGCATCTGAGCACAAACCTTGGTGGTCCTGCCTCAGGGGAGGCAGGGAGATCTCTCCCTTGGTAGCCTCCAGTGTAAAAAATCTCAGTAGGTGCCAGGACCCATCTCAGGCCCGAGGTGGGGGGCTTGGATATCACTCATTGTATCATTTATTTACTCTAAAATATGTATTATATTAAGCACTAGATCTATGCCAGGCAATGGCTGCACTAGTAAGCAAGACAGATAAGCTTCTGGTTCTTTCAGGGTTTCTTTTAATCTGAGAAGCAGATAATAAACAACTGAAGGAATAAATCAGCTAGATAATGTAAGGAATAAGTGCTGTGAAGACAATAAAAGAGTAATGTGATAAGAGTATCTGGATGTGGGGTAGGTTTACACTAGATAAGATGGCTGGGAAAGGCTGTTCTATAAAGCTAACATTGAGGCCAAGACCTGAGACATGGGAAGGAATCAGCTTTCCCAAGTGCTGAGCGAAAGCATTTAAGTATATATTGGGGCCAGGCACAGTGATTCATGCCTATAATCCTAGCACTCTGGGAGGTCAAGAAAGGAGGATCACTTGAGCTTAGGAGTTTGGGACCAGCCTAAGCAAGACCCTGTCTTCCTACTAAAAATAGAAAACCTAGCTAGGCATTGTGGTGTAGTCCCAACTACTTGGGAGGCTGAGGCAGGAGGATCATGAGGTTGTTGTGAGCTGGGTTGATCATGGCACTTTAGCCTTGGACAACATAGTGAGATTCTGTCTCAAGAAAAAAACCACACACACACAAAAGTACATATTGGGGGTGGTGCCCGCTCAGTAGGTACGGTGCCAGCCACATATACCCAGACTGGTGGGTTTGAATCTGGTTGGGGCAAGCTGCACAACAACAACTGCAACAAAAAATAGCTGGGTATTGTGGTGGGCACCTGTAGTTCCAGCTACTTGGGAGGCTGAGACAAGAGAATCGCTCATGCCCAATAGTTTGAAGTTGCTGTGAGCTGTGACGCTACAGCACTCTACCAAGGGCAACATAGTAAGACTCTGTCTCAAAAAAAAAGTACATGTTGGGAACAGCAGGTGCAAAGGGAGAATGATTTGCAGATGAAAGTTGAAGAGTTGAATAAAGGTCAGATTATGCAAAGTCAATGGGCAATCAGGAAAAGTTAGAAATCATCCTAGGTATTTCAAGTAGAAGAAATTTAATTCAAGGAATTGGTAATAAACATGTTGGAAGGGCTGGAGGAGAAAAAGGAGGGTAATCCAAAGATTAGTAATTATGGGAAGTCACTATCAGCCCTAAGGTTAGAAGAGTAAAGTGATAATAATCATAGTGCACTGCTGAGCCACTGAGGCTGCTGTATAGGAACTGAACTCTTGCACTAGAACCCAAGAGCAAGCAATGTGGCCATTGCTAGAGGTCCCATCAAAATAACAGCAAAGAAAATTGCTCCATCTTTACTCCTGTCTTCCAGTCTGTGGCCAGTGGTCCCAATTGGCAGAAAGTAACAGGAAGCCAGCCATCAAGGGAACGTAGGAAATGTGGATTGTTGGACCCCTGGTCTGGGAGAGAAAATGAAGAAGGGCAAATGTGTAGCTAGAAGACAATACTCTCCAGCACACCAGGGTAAGAGGTCTGGATACCATTCTACAGGCCCCCACATTGTGAGCTCTGCATGCATTCAATATGCAGAACAGACTGCCAGGGAAATCTGACTACCTCATTTCACATCTGTAAAATGGGAATGACAATAGTCATAGGTCTGTTATGAGGACACTATATATAAAATGCTCAGCACAGTGCCTGGTACTTGCATAAAGTTGTAATAAAAATATTATCTATCTATTAACTTATACTGAAAGTACAATAAAAATCATGTGGCAGACACCCAGGCTCTGTCACCAGGATGGAGTGACATAGCTCACTGTAGGTGTGATCATAGCTCACTGTAGCCTCAAATTCCTGGGCTCAAGTAATCCTTCTGCCTCAGCCTCCTGAGTAGCTGGGACTACAAGCACATGCAGGGATAGGTCTCTGCTACATTGTCCAGGCTAGTCTGAAACTCCTGACCTCAAGCAATCCTCTTACCTTGGCCTCTCAAAGTGCTGGGATTATAGGTATGATCCACCACTCCTGGACCACCTACATGTTTTTAATGAGACAAAGGAGATTTTAGCAGTTGGAAAGGTTGGGAACCAAGGGTTTTAGGAGCGCTTAGGGTACAAAATTAATAGGATCCGAGAATCTCCATTACCACTTTGTCTCCCACAGGGCTCACAAAAGAGACCTTTGTTGTGTTTTGCTTCTGCAGGCTCTCTGCTTGGGCCCTAAGTGGGAAATCCAGAGCATATAGAGGGTAGGGGTGTTGAAGGAGTCTGGTGGAAGAGTGGGATGCCAGACAAAATAATTAGCATTGTTCTAATCATCAGTTGCTATGGAGCAAAATACTTGAAAGCTTAGAGCTTAAAACAATCATTTTTTGTGCTCAGGATTCTCTGGGTCAAAAATTTAGATAGGGCACAGTGGGAGGTGGATTGTCTCTGCTACAGCTGGTAAAATTAGAAGGATGTGAGTCTCTCAACAGCTGGGATCTGGAATCACCAGAAGCTCAGTCACTAACATGTCTGGTGCCTGGACTGAGTGGACTGAAACATTAAGACTGGAGGCCAGAGTACCTACATTCAGCCTCTCTATATGGTTCGGCTTCCCCACAACATGGCAGCTGCAGGGTAGTTAGACTTCCCATGTGGTGACTCAGGATTTTTCAGCTACCAAGTTAGAAGCTCCATCACTTTTTTAAACCGAGCCTCAGAAGTTTCTTAGCCTCACTTCTGCTGCAATTCATTAATTACAAGGGGATCGCAAGCCCTACAGACTCAAGCAGAGGGTAAGATGGGTATACCTCCATCTTTTTTTTTTTTTTTTTAACAGTCATTATTTTACTGATCATTTTCCAATTTTAAGAAAATCATGGTACTGAAACAACAATTCTACCTGATAAATTCTTTCCATGTCTAAACAGAAACAGCAAGAAAAGGGAAATTATAGGAAGCCTATGACACTTTACTAGATATTGTGTGCTTTTAATAGTTCAAGACTGGTCATATTTGATAACTAAGAGTAAATTAATAGGCTAACATTTACAAATGTATACTTTAATAAGTATAAAGTATATAAACATTTAGGTAAGCTTATGGAGAAGCTGACCAAAATACATAAATTAGGAGCTACAAGTATCCATCTAAATTTTCTATATCTTTTTTTTTACACAATATTTATTAAAGTTGTTCAATATACAATTTCTCCTTTTTCATTTTGGAAGTCATTTATTGTAAAGGTAATTCTTTTGTCTGATGACAAACAGCAGCCCTAGTGATTACTCTGGACCTCCACGCATTGGGTTTAGGATTATCTCTTCTGTCAGGAAATCGTATTAATGGAGCATGCGGCTTGACTACCTGGACGACCCTGCTGGCAGACGCCATCTTGCTGCCCATCATGACCCCCGAGAAGGGGTAGCTTCCGGACCGCAAGCGAGCTGTGATAACTGGAGCCGTGGGCAGCTGGGGGCGGGACCTCCCCGAGACCTTTTTTTTTTTTTTTTTAAGATAGAGTCTTACTTTATCACCCACGGTAGAGTGCCATGGCATCACAGCTCATAGCAACCTCCAGCTCTTGGACTTAGGCGATCCTCCTGCCTCAGCCTCCTGGGTAGCTGGGACTACAGGTGCCCAGCACAGTGCCCAGCTATTTTTTTGTTGCAGTTTGGCAGGGGCCAGGTTTGAACCCACTACCCTCGGTATATGGGGCCAGGGCCCTACTCACTGAGCCACAGGCGCTGCCCTCTTTTTTCTTTCTTTCTTTTTCTTTCTTTCTTTTTTTTTTTTTGAGACAGAGGCTCACTATGTGGCCCTCCATAGAGTGCCAGAGTATCACAGCTCATAGCAACCTCCAACTCTTGGGCTTAAGTGATTCTCTTGCTTTAGCCTCCCAGGTACCTGGGACTACAGGTTCCCACCACAACACCTGGCTATTTTTTGGTTATAATTGTCATTACTGTTGTTTGGCAGGCCCGGGCTGGGTTCAAACCCACCAGCTCCAGTGTATGTGGCTGGCACCCTAGCCGCTGAAACACAGGCACCGAGCCTTTACCCCCATCTCTTGACAGGGGAGGACAAGGTTCTAGACCATGTCGGATAAAAGATATTATTGTGACCATCTTTGGAAAATGTAATCTGGGCTCGGTGCCTATAGCTCAGCAGCTAGGGCGCCAGCTACATACACTGGAGCTGGCAGGTTCAAATCCAGCCCGGGCCTCCCAAACAACAATGACAAGTACAACAAAAAAAATAGCCAGGCATTGTAGCAGGTGCCTGTAGTTCTAGCTACTTGGGAGGCTGAGGGAAGAGAATCACTTAAGCCCAGAGTTTGCTGTGAGCTGAGACAGCACGGCACTCTACTGAGGGTGACTCTGTCTCCAAAAAAAAAGCAATCTGCTATAGAACTACAGGTTAGAATTCATGCTTCCCATGGGCCTTACAGCCATCCCAGGAGGATAAGATCTAAGCTCCCTGAGGAAGATGGGGCCAAAGGCACATGCCCCTGTCCGTATTCTGCCTTAACCTTTGTAAGCCTCCCCAAAACCCAAAAAGGGAGGAGATCTGAGGCCCAGAATGAATCCTCAGAGAGTACCCTAGTGAATACTCAGTTGGTATATATCACATCAGAGAGCAAGGGAACTGGGAACTGTGGTAGAGCATCTCATCACATATGACACTGGATAATGACAATGATGGTGACGATAAGCTGTTTGTTGAGTGCCTATTTGGAACTAGTCACTTACACATATTTCTTTTGCCATTTAAGCCCCAGAAAGTAATGTATAACCTTACATTTACATCTTAGAGAATAAAAAAGACTGAAAATTAATGAACTAAGAATCTATCTTAATAAGTTAGAAAAAATAAAGCAAAATAGCTCAAAGTAGAAGGAAGGAAATAAACTAGAGAACAGAAATTGAAGAAATAGAAAACAAATGTGCAACAGAGAGGATCAGCCAATCTGAAAGCTGATTCTGTGAAAACTGATAAGTCTCTGGTGATAATGATCAAGACAAAGTTGAAAGAAGACAATAATAATTAAATGTCAGAAATGAAAAGAGGGATATTGCTATGGATGTTTCAGGCATTAGAAAGAAAATTAAAGGATATCATGAATAAGTTTGTGTCAAAATTGAAGATCTATGTGAAATAGACAAAAGGTGAGAAATGTATAAATTACTGAAACTGACTCATCTTGAAATAAGAAATCTGGATAATCATATAACCATTAAAGAATTTGGATTAGAAGGCAAAATGTTCTCATGAAAAAAACCTCAGGCTTCATTGGTGAGTTTTAATTCTTATACCCATGAGGCTGGGTATAGTAGCTCATGTCTATAATTCCAGCACTCTGAGAGGCCAAGGAAGGAGGATCACTTCAGGCCAGGAATTTGAGATCAACCTGGGCAACATAGCAAAACTCTGCCTCTACAAAAAATATTAGCTGGTTGTGGTGGCATGCACCTATAATCTCAACTACTTGGGAGGCCAAGGCAGGATCATTTGAGTGCAGGAGTTGGAGGCAGGAGCCATGATCATGTGCACTCCAGCCTTGGTGAGTAAGACCCTCATCTTAAAACAAAACCAAAAACACCCCATGAGAGTGTTATGATTCCTTTTTTTCAGATGAGGAAATTGGGACTCTGAGTGTTCAAGCTTCCTACTTAAGGACCCAGAGCTAGTTAATGTCAAACCTAAGATTTGAACCCTGGTTGGCCTGGCTCCAAAGCCAGGAAGCTTATCCATTAGCGTCCCCAGCTTCCTCTTCAAATGCTTCAGGCATTAGAAAGAGAATAGCATATATGTGACGTTGAAGGACAAGGCCTTGGTCAAGAAGCCTTAGAAACAGGTGTCTGATTATGTCCATTCAGAGAAAGAACCTGGAAGTTATCCCCAAGTCCCCACCCCAACATCCTTTACAACCTATTGATATGGCACCACTGCTTCTCTTTAGAGCACCATAAACCCTACACTAACTCCCATGGCTTCCCCAGCCACCACCCTTGGGTACCCACAGCACTGTCTCTGGGCCTCTTCCATACATTGTCTTCTCTGTATCATTCTCAATAAAGTTTTCCAACCTTGAAAATGCATGGCTCCCTAAAAACACAGACCCTGGAATTCTAATCTGCAGTTCTATAGCAGATTACATTTTCCAAAGATGGTCACAATAATATCTCTCATCCGACATGGTCTTCTAGAACATTGTCTTTCCCCCATCTAGAAATGGAGGTATAGTTCCTCTCTGCTTGAGTCTGGAGGGCTTGTGACCCCCTTGTAACTAATGAATTGCTGCAGAAATGAGGCTGAGAAACTTCTGAGGCTCGGTTTAAAAAAGTGATGGAGCTTCTATCTTCGTAGCTGAAAAACCCTGAGTTACTACATGGGAAGTCTAACTATCTTCAGAAAGCTGCATTGAGAAGTTAAATGCCAGCACTCTAGTGATCACTGGGGCCCTGAAAACTGTAAGGCAGCTACCACAGTCTTCTTGACTATCTAGGCTATGTTTTATGTGTTTTTTTGTGTTTTTTTTGAGACACAGTCTCACTTTGTGGCCCCCTCTGGAGCACAATGGCATCATAGCTCACAGCAACCTCAGACTCTTGGGCTTAAGTGATCTTGTTTTGACCAACCTCCTAAGTAGCTGAGACTATAGGTGCTTACCACAATATCTGGCTATTTTTTGGAGACAGGGTGTCACTCTAGCTCAGTCTGATCTCGAACTTGTGAGCTCAGGCAATCCACCTGCCTCGGCCTCCCAGAGTGCTGGGATTACAGGAGTGACAGAGTATGTTCTTATTCAAAGGCATTGTAAGACTTTCACTAAAATAAAAACTAAAACTTTAAATATTCTCATAGCAAACCTTGTGGACCCTGAAGATAAATTTTATAACAGGCATGAACTGCTCCATCACATAATGCAGCATTTCATTCTCTCTCTAAGTCAAAATTGAATCCAGTTTAAGTGCTATAGAATACTAGATTACACTTCCATCTCTTTATACTCTCCCGGGTAATAGGATTCTATGGCCACATTCCTTGCCAGGTAACATTGCAGTTTCTATCCCTGACTCTGGTCTTGGCCATGTGAGTTGCTTTGACTAGCAATAGTATTTTAGCAGACATGACATAACAGAGGCTTAAAATGGGCTTGTATGTTGGGGCTATTGCACTGGTGTTTCTGCCATCTCCATGAACATCCCCTAGCTGGCCTGCTGGTCCTGAAAGGAGGATAAAAGACAAGGACTGCAGCCAGGAGTGCCAGCCAAAGCCAGTCTGTAGCAATGAATCCCCAGCTGCTCCCCAAACATGTGAGCTATGGATATGCTGACTGTTGTATGCCACTGAAATTTTATGATTGGTATGCAGCATAATTGTGGCCATAGTTAATGGATATAAGCCCCTTGGTACCAAGATTACCAAGTCCTTAGTTCATGTCAGGGCCACAGCTAACACTCTCTACCTGGCTGTGAAGCACAGCTGAAGCAGGGTTGGGTGAGGGGTTACAGCTCCATCTCCTCTATAATAGTTTCAGCCATGGTGACCTTCAGGAATACAGGCTCCTCAGACTATGACCCTTTATGCTCTACTCTCATAGGTAGCCATGGTCCTCAGTGAAATCTGATTCCCTAGGCTTGAATCTCAGTTCCATAACCCTGGGAAATTCATTTAATCTTTCTTTCCTTCATCTGCAAAATGGAAACAACAATAGTACCTACTTCATAGAGTTCTTTTAAGAAATGTGAATATACAAAGTGCTTGACACAGGGCAGTGCCTGTGGCTTAGTGAGCAGGGCGCTGGCCCCATATACTGAGGGTGGTAGGTTCAAGCCCTGCGCCAGCCAAACTGCAACAAGAAAATAGCCAGGCGTGTGGTGGGCACCTGTGGTCCCAGCTACTTAGCAAGCTGAGGCAAGAGAATCACCTAAGCCCAAGAGCTGGATGTTGCTGTGAGCTGTGACAGCACAGCCCTCTACCGAGGGCGACAAAGTAAGGCTCTGTCTCTTAAAAAAAAAA
>NW_003852398.1:37327095-37328509 GCF_000181295.1 Otolemur garnettii
AACAACAGCAACAAAAAAATAGCTGGGTTGGGTTGTGCCTGTGGCTCAAGGAGTAGGACATCAGCCCCATATACCGGGGGCGGGGGTGTGTGTGATGGGTTCAAGCCCAGCCCCGGCCAAAAACTGCAAAAAAAAAAAAAAATAGCCAGGCGTTGTGGTGGCGCCTGTACTCCCAGCTACTTGGGAGGCTGAAGCATGAGAATTGCATAAGCCTAAGAGTTGAAGGTTGCTGTGAGCTGTGATGCCATAGCACTCTATCAAGGGTGACATAATGAGACTCTGTCTCAAAAAAAAAATAGAAAAAGAAAGAAAGGTGATGGGCATCTCAAGTCTGTACTCAAGATGAACAAAGGAAACAAACCTCCACCACACAAATCGTGTGCTTTGTCCCACATCAGAGAATGAAGTATGTGGTTCGGAAGCAGCTGTGTGTTGGGCGTAGCACGGGAAGCTTTAGGGAAGGAAGGGGCAGGATGTGGCCCAAGGTCTGAAGGCCTGGAGCGCACTGACACTGATGGTGGGGGTGCTATTCATCTTATCCTGAGATAAGATGTCCCACAACACCATGAGCAAAGGCACAGCACAGGAATGAAAGTTCTATTTGTGGAAAATGTGAAGTCCAGGTTACCCTGGGTGTCATACTTGTGACAGGGAGTCACGAGGAGGGGAAGGTTGTATGGGGGGGTAAACTTGGTTTGGCTATTTCAGTCTGCTGCCTGAGCATGGAGACCTAGAAGTCAGGCCAGGAGTCAGTCCTGGTGAGGCAGATAGCAAAGACTGGATTCCTGAGGCAAGGTGTGACAGCAGCAGGAGCTCCCTTTTCTTTCTTTTTTTTTTGAGACAGAGCCTTAAGCTAGCCCCCTCTGGGTAGAGTGCTGTGACAGGTCACAGCAACCTCTAACTCCTGGGCTCAAGCGAGTCTCCTGCCTCAACCTCCCAAGTAGCTGGGACTACAGGCGCCCACTACAACGCCCGGCTATTTTTTGGTTGCAGCCATCATTGTTGTTTGGCAGGCCCAGGCTGGATTTGAACCTGTCACCTTAGGTGTATGTGGCTGTCACCTTAGCTGCTTAAGCTACAGCTGCAGAGCCAGCTCCCCTTTCTTTCATCCCAGGACCAGATGAGATTTGAATCCAAGCCAAAGCCTACAGATATGAGCCCTCCTGGGGATGCTGATCCCTCAGCTCCTCTGTAAAGATGGGACTTGTATTGGCAAAGATGCTTTGGTAATAAGCAGAAAAAATCTAGGCTGGCCACGGTAACTCACGCCTGTAATCCTAGCACTTTCAGAGTGCTGAGGCAATTGGATCACCTGAGCTCGTGAGTTCAAGACCAGCCTCAGCTAGAGAGAGACCCCTGTCTCTAAAAATAGCTGGGCGTGTGGCGGGCACCTGTAGCTGAGGCCAGGGGATCA
>NW_003852398.1:37329198-37330416 GCF_000181295.1 Otolemur garnettii
CTGGCGCCTTAGCCGGTTGAGCTATAGGCTCCGAGCCAAAAAAAAAGTATTGTATTGGAAAGAAATAGGTGTGGCTCACAGCATTAAAGAAAATGCTAAAAAGGCTATAGAAAGATGAAGAACCAAGACTGTGAAATCAAGAGAGCTGGAACTCAGGAGTATTTTCTGCATGGTACTGCCTTGTAGACAAATGAAATTCATTTTCATGTCATTCTTTTCATGATTCAAGGAGCAGAGAGCATCTGATCAGCCCAGCTTGGGTCACATGCTAATGCCTTGGCCAGGGGTTGGAGGGAGACTTCGCTGACAGTCCACCAAGATGATAATTGCTGAAACAGTTCCCTCAAGCCAAGTCCCCAAAGCTGGTGCTGGGGAAATGATACTGCGTAGGGCAAAACAGTGACTCTGTACTATACGATGTGAGCCGTGGTAAACCTAGGGCCCAGATGGAGTTAGAGACTGGAGAAAGGGAGAGGATGGAGCTGCTATCTGAACCATTAGGTATATGTTTGTAACTGGATGCAGAGCACAAAGTCCACTTCAAGTCCCTCTGTCAGGGACCTTTAGGATGACCAGGGTGAGAAAGGAGCTGGTGTGGAGATTCCAGGTGGGAACCCATGGAACTTAATGATGTAATAGTTTGAAGGGGGTAGAGAGAGGAACTTGGCATTTCCAGGGATATGTCAGACATGAACAGTGGGCCCTTTCTCAGAATCAGAGTTGCTGAGAGGGTCAGAACACTCCCCCAACTTTGCCAGGCCCCTCAGAGGACCATAAATTTCAAAGGATAAGGGGTAGAGGCCAGAGCTCACGCAAGGGAGAAGCAGGGAGAAACCTCTGGCTTCACCCAATCAAATGGGAGCAAGGGTTTGTTAGGAAAAGTGATTACCAAGCCTGTCTATTCCTATAACCTGGTATGAGGAGAATGAGACCATCTAGGAAGCCTGATGTGGGCCAACAGGGCTAGAGGCAGACTTGGGGCAATAGAAACCTTCTCTATGTGGTTGAAACCTCCCCTAAGCTTGGCCTGGACCTGGCCTACCTTGGTCTGAGAGATGGAACAAGTTCTGAGCACAAGTGGTGTGGGAACTTGTAAGAATCAAGGAGGAGGTGGGTTTAAAGGTAGGTGCCATCAGGAGGAAGTAAGAAGGTTCTAGATTCACTTTTCATTCTTTCTGCCCTGCACAGTGCCCTAGGAGGATGGCCATTTCAGACTAC
>NW_003852398.1:37330822-37356197 GCF_000181295.1 Otolemur garnettii
AAAAAAAAAAAAGAAAGAAAGAAAGAAAGTCACAGCTCCTAAGCTGGTGCAATGGCTCATACCTGTAATCCCATCACTCTGGGGAGTTCACGACTGCTTGAGTAAGAGAGAGACCCCGTCTCTAAAAAATAGCCAGGCATGGTGGCAGATCCCTATAGTCCCAGCTACTCAGGAGACTGAGGCAAGAAGATCATTTGAGCCCAAGAGTTTGAGGTTGCTGTGAGCTGTGACATCATGGCACTCTACCAAGGGCAACAAAGTGAGACTCTGTCTCAAAAAAAAAAAGTCACAGCTTCTGTGGGGCTATGCTCTTACCACATCTGGCCACACTTCTCTAGCCCTTCCAGTCTAAAGCTGGTGAAGGCTTTCTCCTGTGGCTGGGCTCTGGGTGCCTCCCTATTTTTTGTTGTTTCCTGTAACCCTGGCCACCTGTGACTATTCCCTTCATTAGCCTTTCATCTGCTCACCTTGTGAGTATGCCGTGTTTTATGCAGGCCCCTGGCAGTACAACCTCTTACAGCTGTACAGCACCATGGAAACCTCTATCACCTTGGCCCCTTGTTTGGTGTCCCTGCACAGGGTTGCCTCAGAGCGACCAACAACAGTTTCTTGCTGTTTGGCAGAGCCTTTAAGAGCTGATTCTGTCACCTCCCTGCCTCCCCATATGGAGAATGGTAATAGGCAGAGACTGGCCTGCCCAGGAAAGGCCTTTAGCCAAGGGGACACTCTCTGGCCCCAGCTGCCCACCAGGATGGGTTCTTTCTGCTTTACCCTATCTCCATTCCTTCTGTTCCTATCTCACCCTGTTCCTTATCCCCTTAATGAAAAGCAAGCAACTCTGTTTTCCATGGACTCTTTCTAGCAACAAAGCTGGGGCCCCTTTATGACCTACTCCTAAACCTTAGCTGTCTGCAGCTTACCTCTTCCTTCCCCTCACTCCCACCTTCAGAGCATAGTGAAGAACAGGGAGATAGATTGGGAACCCTCTCTGAGCCCTACACTCCCACCCCAGACCTTGGTTTCCCCAGGAAGCAGCTGGCAGGGGCAGGCCCATCTCAGACTAAAGACGAGACAGATGCTCATTAGGGAAGCTGAGAACTGAGGGAGGTGACTAATGATGTCAGGAGCAGAGCTCAGCAGGAGCAGAGAACTGAGCAACGGGATCAGAATTGAATGTGGGAGAAAAGAGGAGAGGAGTCAATGCTCAGAGCCAGCAGGGCTCGTACTCCCAAAAGATTCTCTTAGGATGAAACAAAACCAGCCTTGTCCCACAGACTGATCCTCTCCTTCCTAGGAGCTGTCATCTTAGAAGGGAGAACTGCTCTGTCACTTTACGTGGGAGAAGGGTTAGCTGGGTATAGATACAGACAAGGATGCTTATTAACTCATTTCACAGACATTAATTGAGTGCCTACTACGTACAGGACACCAGCAGTGAATCAGACAAATATAACCCCTGGCGTTTATTTTCGGATGCATTTAAGATGCAATCACCCTACTGTGGCCTACAAAACTGCACATGATCTGGCCACTATCTCCAACTACATCTTGTGCCCCTCTCTTTCTCTCACTCTGCTCTAGCCATAAAGACCTTCCTGCTACACCCCGAGCGTGCTGAGTTCATTTCAGCCTCACACCTCTTGCAGAGTTGGTTCCCTCTCCCTGGAACATTCTTCTCCCAGATCTCTTAGCTACTTCCTTCCATTCATGTAAGTCTCAGCTGAGGGTCTTCCAGAATAGAGAAAAAGCACTCTAGGCAGTGGAGAAGACTTATTGGAAAGTTCTGAGGTGGGAAAGAGCTGAAGAACTAATAGGAAACCAGTATGGCTGGGGCAGAGAAAGAAGAGGGGAGTGATTTAGTCCGAGTTCCCATGAAACCTGAACCTTAAACTGTGATCTGAGGAGTAGGGGTCAAGGACGGGGGTGGGGTGGGGGGTGAGGTAGAGTAAGAAAGCCCAAATGAGAATGTATTTTAGAGTTGGTCACAGCTTCAAGCAACCAGGGAACATTCTGAAAAGCTTTATGAAGGGTCTCAGAATTGTCCACCTGGGACAAGAAAGAGGGAAGCCTTTATCCTTTGGCTCCCAGCTCAACTGTCAAGAGTATTAGTTACACTTGCACCTCTGGGTTCCCCAGGCAGGAAAGCCAATAATTTCCTTGCTAACAAAGAAGGAGGGGCAAAAGCAAGAGGGCAAGGTCAATACCCTGTGGGTGAGGTGCTATCAGGTCACACTACCTGAAGTGGTGGAAGACAGCAGGAAGCTGGTTGTCACAGCAGTTACTGGAACAAGAGGTAAGGCTGAAAGAATTTTAAGTGGTCCACAAGAGGTATTTGATACTGTGACAGGGACACAATGTGAGGCTGAAGAGGAAGGAAGAGCAGTATATGCCAAAGAAGAGGAGGAAGCTGGGCAGGCAAATGTTCCCAAGGCAAGTGGAAGACTGAGTGAGTCATGGTCTGAGGCCCTGGATGGCATCTCCTATTTATGAGGTGCCCAACAAGGCCACTGCCCACCCTTTCATATCCCAAAGATAGGCCATTTATCACTCTGGGGGGAATTTACTAAATATTCCATAGCATTATTTCATGGGAAGAGTGAGGAAGTGGGGCATCGATGTGTTCCTCAAGGTACCTGCATGTGACTTGTCTTGGGTGAGAGGCTGGGGTGGGGAGGGACTTATAGTGTTAATCATGAGACTCTGGCCTGGTGCCTAAGTGTGCACATTCACTCAGTAATCTGTATCTACTTACTGAGCATATACTGTGTGCCAGCCACTGTCCCAGGCGCTGTGGATGTGGCAATGAACAAGAACACATGGCCCCTACCCTCACCAAGCTCACATCCTGGTGGGCAACATGCAGACTTGTGTGTTCTAATGTGCTATCCTGTGGGGGCCTACACTGCCACTTCCCTTCCTCCGCCCCCCACCCACATACCCTGGTCCCTCACCTAGCCCCACCCAGATGGGCCCAGGCAGGGGAACAATTCCAACCCCCTTGTGCTGGGGGCTAGCTCATTCTGATTTCTCAAGAAGTTTAATTTTGCCAACAGCCAGAGGCAATGACAGCAGCTCTGGAAATCTGGCTGCAGATACTCTTGCCTCGGACAGCCAGCCCAGAAATAATTGCCTCTTTGAGTGCTTTATTGGAACGTGCACGTGCTTCCTCCTCTGTGGGGCTGTTCCCTCCCAGGGCCGCTTCTTAATGTGAGGAATGAATTAGGACTCTGAGGCTGGTAGGGGCTACTTTAAGAAGAGGATGGAGGGTGGGTCAGACTCAGGGAGGTTCCCTTATCCATCCTCTTTCTCCCCCAAACCACATTTTCAGGCAGGTGTTTCTGCTGCTGTTTGTCAGAGCACCTGCAGTCTCTGTCACAAGCACAACAGCCTCACCACTTGTCGTGAAGTTTCCCCCAAGGCCTCTTCAAACCCCCACACTGTGCTGGAAGCATTTCACTGCACTGGCTGAGGGTGGGTGGCTCTGAAACTGGGGATCTGAGCTCTAAAGGCAGCTTTGCTCTAGGAGGCTCCCTCTTGCCACTGTCCTTAATCAGGATGCTGCCTCTCCTTACTCTGGGTAGAGAAACAGAATGCTAATGATGATGAGTCCAGATTTTTCTGGGTGTGGAACCAGTCAGATGGATCTTAATGCCACATTTTGGCTCCAGAGGCCAGACCTGCCACAGCACCAAGATGGCTGCCTCCTCTGCAGCTGCTGTCTGGCAACCAGGGGAGAGAACAAGCAGAGAGAAAGAGCGGAGGGAAAGCGACTGAAATGGAGGAAGAGATTTCATTTTTATTTGCCCCAAATCTGGTGGGTCTTCCCAAAGTCATCCAAACAGACTGTCTCCCTGATTCCAGCATAGTCACTGCCTCCCAGCCCAGTGTACTCCCCGGGGAGCCCAGTACACCCCCAACCAGGGCACCTGGTACCCTTGGAGGCTAGGTCAGTGGATGTGGTAGAAGAGAGGCTCCATCTCCATGCAATCCTTTCAGCTCTGTGACTCAGCTGAAATCCTCCGAGTTTATAAGCCTATTGACTATATTCTATATAACATAATCACCTTCTATTTATTTAGGTTATGATATGGTGTTGGGGCACATGAAAGAATGGCTGTCGGTGGGGATTCAGAGAACCACTGCCCTGTTTAGAGACACAAGGATCTCCAGGACTGAGGAACCCCCGCTGATGCTGCCTGCAGCTCCAGCCCTCCCACAGACCCACAGAAGTGCTGTGCCACATCACTCCTTCCCAGTCTTGGCTCCTGGAAAACTCCTACCCATTTCTTCAAAATCCTGATAAAAGATCACCTGTTATCTGAAGGTTTCACTGATCCCTTTTTAGGCCTAATTGATCACTTTCCTTCAAGTCAATACTTCATTCTGCAAATGGCCTGATAGTGAACAAGTTACTAATGACATCTCTAAAATGGGGGTAACATATCCCTCACAGGGTTACTGAAGAATTAGAGATAATGTACCTTTAAAACCTCATGTTATTGCACTCAAATGTTTATAGCAGCTGAATTCACAATTCCAAAGAAGTGAAACCAACCCAAGTGCCCATCAACTCATGAATGGATTAATAAACTGTAGTATATATACACCATGCAATACTATTCAGCCATACAAAGATGGAGACTTTGCATCTTTTGTATTTACCTGGATGGATTTGGAGACATTCTCCTAAGGAAAGTATTTCAAGAATGGAAAAGTAAGCATCCTATGTACTAATCTGAAACTAGTAAATCAACCACTACAGGCCCACATGAGAGAAAAACACAAATAAATTAAAGAAGTGGGGGAGGTTCAGTAAGTTTCTACCTGTCCAGTTCAATGTAGGGGTATATGGCACATTTCCCGGGTGAAGGACTCAACTATAACTTGGACTTTGGACTTTACCTTACAAACGCAAGTAATGTAACCGAATCGTATGCACCCTCATATTACCCAGAAATTAAAAAAATGTTATGCATAGCATGTAGTCAAGGCTCAGAAAATGACAATTTTGGGGACAATGATGGGGGTGATCACACCCTTACAGTGGTCTGTTTACACATCTGTTATCTCTAATAGATTGTGACTGCCTTAGGACAAAAGCCACAGTTGAGTCATTGCTGTATACATAGCACCCTGACTGGCTCAGAGTGAGCATCCACTACAAGGTAACAAATGTCAGTATTATCATTAGGACACATAAAATAATACTAACTGTCCTTTAATGAGTGATTTTCCATATGCCAGACACTGTTCCAAGCAATTTACCAAGATTATCTCATTTAATCTTCACAACAATCCCATAAAGTAAGAATTATCCCCATTTGCAGATGAATAAACTGAAGTTTATCTAGGTTAGACAACTTGCCTGAGGGCATACTCTAAGAAGTGAGGAGGGGTGGTGCCTGTGGCTCAGTGGGTAGGGCACCAGCCCCATATACTAAGGGTGGCGGGTTCAAACCCGGCCCAAGCCAAACTGCAATGAAAAAAATAGCTGGGCATTGTGGCGGGTGCCTGTAGTCCCAGCTACTTGGGAGGCTGAGGTAAGAGAATCGCCTAAGCCTAGGAGTTGGAGGTTGCTGTGAGCAGTGTGACGCCATGGCACTCTACTTAGGGCGACAAAGTAAGATTCTGTCTCTACAAAAAAAAAAAAAGGAAGTGAGGAATGGAAGCAATTGAGCCAGATCAATCTGACTCCAGATGTTTTGACCACCTACCCTACTGACTATTGAGCATGGACTATGCTGTATCGTAACCCTCAGACCACCTGTCTTTCTCTTCTATCCTACAACAGGTACAAGGCTGTTTTATTACTGTAGCTCCTAACCTTTGCACAGATCCTGGCACACAGTAGGCTGCAAGTCCATGTTTCAAGGATGAGTAGATGAGAAAAGGAGGGGAAGAAAGGAGAAGGTGAAGGGCAGGTCATAGGGCTTGGTGGGGCATGAGATCTTCTGTTCTGGACAGCCCTGGGAGGTGAGGCCTCAAAAGGGCAGGAGGAGGGCTGTGGCCTGACTCTGAGGCTCACACACCTTACCCCGTTCCTACTGTCCAGAGTGCAAATGCATTTGCAAGGGTGTCCCCTCAGGAGCACACTGAATGAAGCTCTTAAGACTGTGAGCTGAAGGCTCTGGTGGCCCTGCCTTCCCAGGTAGCACCTTCCTACTCCATCCCTGGCCTGAACTGGGGGAGAAAGAGAAAGGTTTATAGTAGGTTGAGTCAGCATGGGGGAAAAGAAGAAACAGAAGTTGGCAACAGCATATCTATGTCTCAGGAGACTGGAAAGTGGGGGCTGGGGAGTCATGCCCTTTCCTGAACCCAGCATTCAGGGCCTGACCTCACTATGGACACTTGAAGGTTAATCTCTCCTGTGAATGGGTGGATGAGTTTCTGCTCCTTGTCCTGTCAACACCCTGGGGTGGGTGTAGGCGGGAGGCCTGCTCACCCAGCTGACCTTAGGGCCAGGGTCACAGGAGCCTTTGCCAGCTGCTAGGCTCAGTTTTTTCAAACCCAGCTGAAGCGACAGAGGGAGAAGGAAGTTTTAATTTATATTTCTCTGCTTGATTCAGAGTCTAGGCAGCAATTTTGACTGCTTCACTGGAATATTCTTTAATTCTGAGTTTCTTTTTCTCATTACGGCTTGAAAATTAAAATCTCTCTGCCTTCGGCAAATGAAGGCTCAGTGAGAGAAGGCTGCTGCTGCCACACATTTCTTATTTAAGTCAATTTAGAAACACCGAATGCTTTCTCTCAGGGCAGGTGACCGAGACATGAGGACAGGACATGTCCTCTCTCCTTCCAACGTCCTGGGCATTAATCCTCCTATTATTCCTGCAGCCCTCGCTGACTTGGCCTAATCACAAACTTAATAACACCCTGTGCTTGTAAAGCTCTTCCTATGCGTTATTTCCAGCTGATCCTCACAACAGCCCTGCATGGGAGGAAAGCAGGTGTTCTTGTCTCCGATTTTATTAATGAGGGAACTGAGGGCCCAGTGCATTTTACAGATGAGACATGGAAGCCCTGAGCTCCTCAAGGAGGTGCAACAGGGTGGGAGGTGGAGGTTGTAACCCTTCCCCTTCAGGTACCTTTGCTTTTTTTTTTTTTTTTGAGACGGAGTCTCTCTTTGTTGCCCTTGGTAGAGTGCCGTGGCATCACAGCTCACAACAATTTCAAACTCTTGGGCTTCAAGTGATTCTCTTGCTTCAGCCTCCGGAGTAGCTAGGACTACAGGTGCCTGCCACAACTGCCGGCTCTTTTTTTAGAGACAAGGTCTTGCTCTGGCTCAGGCTGGTCTTGAACTTGTGAGCTTAGGCAATCCACCTGCCTAGGCCTCCCAGAGTGCTAGGATTACAGGGGTGAGCCACCGCACCCATCTGGTCCCCTTGCTTCTGAGAAGACAGCTGAGGCAGGACCACTTCTCATTGTACCTAGAATACTGAATGGGAAACCCACTCAGGAGCAGTGTGACCAAGGGCAGGTCCTGTCTACTAAGTCTCAGCTTCCTTCTGTTTAAAAGAGGGGTCTCGGGCGGCACCTGTGTCTCAGTGGGTAGGGTGCTGGCCCCATATACTGAGGGTGGCAGGTTCAAACCCGGCCCTGACCAAACTACAACAGAAAAATAGCCGGGCCTTGTGGTGGACGCCTGTAGTTTCAGCTACTTGGGAGGCGGAGGCAGGAGAATCACTTAAGTCTGGGATTTGGAGGTTGCTGTGAGCTGTGATGCCAAGCACCACTCTACCCAGGGCAACAGCTTGAGGCTCTGTCTCAAAACAAAAAAAAAAGCTCTAGCAGGATTTCTATGCATTTGTTAAATATAAGCCCTACGCTGATAATAAAACCTAGCCAAGGGCATTCAAAGCCACGCCATGGTTTTCAGCGCAGAGCGGTAAGGAAGACTGGAATACCTTTTATCTGCCACAGCTCCTTTCTCCGAGCCGTTCGCACTTGCATGGGTACACATGTGGTAACCGTGGTCACAGGCATCCTATTACGCATGTGTGAAGAACAGCTGGAGGAAAGGAGTTCATTCATCACTAGCACCAGCCCACCAACAAGCTTGGCTCCCCCTGTCAGGTTCCAGAAGAAGATGACTTAACTGTATTTGAATAAATGTAGATTGTTGTATTATACTTAATAAAAATAAGACATCTCCTGAAAATAAGCTCTAGTGTGTCTTCTTGAGAAAAAATAAATATAAGACAGTGTCTTATTTTCAGGGAAACATGGTAGATTTTGGTGAAAAAGAAGTTTTTTTTAGAGACAGAGTCTCATTTTGTCGCCCTCGGTAGAGTGCTGTGGCATCACAGCTTGCAGCAACCTCCAACTCCTGGGCTTAGGTGATTCTCTTGCCTCAGCCTCCCAAGTAGCTGGGACCATAGGCACCCACCACAATGCCCAGCTGATTTTTTGTTGCAGTTTGGCCGGGGCCAGGTTTGAACCTGCCACCCTTGGTACATGGGGCTGGTGCCCTACCTTGGTATGTGGGGCTGGCGCCCTACCCACTGAGCCACAGGCGCTGCCCGTAAAATAAGTTCTTATTCTACCTCTGCCCCATCCCTAGATCCCTTAATGACCTGGTGGTTTTCCACATTCTTCTACTTCCATTTGTGGGACTGCAGAGTCTTGCCAGGTGATTTCCCATAGGAATCAGAACCCAGGGCACCAGATGACCCTAAACCTGACCTCTCTGCAACCTCATGTTGTTGTTCCTGGTATAAAATGACAGCCACATTCACCTTCCTCTCCTCCTCCCATGAGAGTGAGCTGAGTATCAGACTACTGTCTGCACTGCCTCAATCCCAGGGGCCACAGAAGGAATGCCAAACCAAACCTGAACCTATAGGAGGGACAGCCCAGGCAACCAGGGCCTTCCTAAGGATGATATAGGCAGGAGGCAGAGCTGAGCTGGGAAGAAGTGGACGGATGCTTCCTGGAGATAGAGGATTTGAATCGCACATCAAACCCCCAAAGGAGGAGGATGCATTGTTCAGACATAGCCGGGAAAATAAAAATAAGCAAAGTGGGCCAGGCACAGTGGCTCACCTCTATAATTCTAGCATTCTAGGAGGCAAAGAAGAAGGATTGCTTGAGCTCAGGAGTTTGAGACCAGCCTAACCAAGAGTAAGACCAATCTCTAGGCTGGGGGAGGTGGCTCACACCTATAATCCTAGCAGTCTGGGAGGCCAAGGCAGGTGGGTTGCTTGAGCTCACGAGTTCAAGACCAGCTTGAGTAAAAAGCAAGACCCCCATCTCTGCTAAAAATAGAAAAAACTGAGACAAGAGAATTGCTTGAGCCCAAGAGTTGGATGTTGCTGTGAGGCACAGTGGTGCACACTGTAGTCTCAGCTACTCAGCAGGCTGAGACAGGTGGATGGAGTAACCCCAGAAGTTAGAGGTTACAGTGAGTTATGCTGAGGCCACTATATTCCAGCCTGGATGACAGAGCAAGACTGTGTCTCAAAAGGAAAAAAAAAAAAATAATAAGCAAAGTGGGAAGCTGAGAACTTGGAATCAGACAGATCTGGGTCTAAATTTCAGCTCCGACTCAAGCTGTGAAATCTTGGGCAACCTCTGAAATCCTCAGTTTCCTTCTCCACTTTCTACAGTGGTGATGAGTCCGTAGTTGTTGCAGGATTAAATGAAATAATATTACATAAGATGCTTACCAAGGTCTCTGGCATGTATTAGGCACTCAATCAATGGTTACTACAACGATTATCATTGGTATCACTGTTCTTGATAGTGATGATGAGGAAAGAGATATGTAGGGATTGGGGAGCAGACTCTTGTTTGCAGAGACATTCAGCCACAATGAGTAGGGGAAAAAATCCCCTGACTGGGGTCTCTACCAGAAGCCATCTGCAGTCTCATGAAAGCCTGGGCCTGGTCTTCCCCCTCTGGTACCATCTTGCTGATGTTGACATAGACATAAAGGCTTTGATGTCCTTGGGGCAGCTCACTTTACATCAGGAACAAGTAACATCTTGGAAAATTAGACTTACAGAGACTGGGCCGAGTCTCTCTCACTGTTGAATAAAGGGGCCCCTGTTCTGATTCCTGTCAGTGACGAGGGATGACGCTCAGGCTGCCACTGAGCACGAGGGCCAGGCCAGAAGAACAATGATTGAACAAGTGCCAAGGTCTTGGGAAAATCTGAGGTCCTGAGAGAGAAACCAGAGCTGCCCCAGTGGGCACTGCCTTCTCCTTTGTGCCTGTCAATCTTCTAATCCCCCCAACACCCATCTCTGACAAGGAGGGTGGGACCAAGCTGAGATATTGTAAGGTAAGGGAGTGATACCACAGATATTTGGGGGCCCCTCCCAGGGGAGTTAGAGTGTTGGGCTTTCTTCTCTGTCTTTTCTTTTCTTTTCCTTCCTTCCTTCTTTCCTTCCTCCCTCCCTTCCCTCCTTCGTTTTTTTCTTTCTTTCAAGTCTCACTCTGTTGCCCAAGCTAGAGTGCCACAGCGTAACCTTAGCAATATCCTGGGTTTGAGTGATCCTTCTACCTCAGCCTTTCAAGTATCTGGGACTCAGCCTACTCTCACCACACCCAGCCAACTTTTTCTGTTTAAAAAACAAAATAGAAAAAATGCCTGGCCTCAGTTCCCTACTTCTTTCTCTTCTCGTTTTCTCCTTTGCCTCCTCTTTCTTCTGCCTCTTCCTGAGACTGGTTTTGCAAGTTTTTTACTTCTGTTTCCAAACTCCCTTCACATACAAAAGTCTATCTTTGTTTCTGTTGTTCCCTTTCTTGGTTGTATCCGATTGCCTCATCCATGAGCAGGGATTCCTGCCTTCTCTGATAGAGGCTTAAAGGACAGCAAAGGCCCAGGGCTGGGATAGCTCAGGCTCTTCAGGAGGACAAGGGAGCAGAGAACTGGGCCATGTCAAATAAGAAATCATGAATTGGCTTAGGAGAGCATAAAGATAGCACAGAGGCCAGGCGTGGTGGCTGTATAATCCTAGCACTTGGGAAGCTGAGGCAAGAGGATCACTTGAGCTCAGGAGTTGGAGGTTGCAGTGAGCTATGATGACATCTGCACTCTAGTTGGGGCAACAGAGCAAGACCCTGCCTCATAGAAAAAAAGAAAGAAAGAAAGAAATGGCATAAACGAACAAAAGGGAGTATTGATTGATTGCACTCTGGCGACTTACCACCCCAGGGGAGGGATCTAGGAAACTGATGTCATGACTGGAGCTGATGGTAACACTGGCAGCTGCATGCCATCCCTGCCCTGCTATCTTTTCTCCCCTTGCAAGCTTCTTTTTGCCTTTCCATCACAAGGCAGGGCTGAGGAAACAAGTTTCACCTTTGATGACATTTAGAACCACAATGTGGTTTTCTTCTACTGAGATCTTCATTTCCACATCCTCACCTCCTCCTCCTCTGCCTGTCTTGGTGGGTGTACCAGTGTGCACGTGGGCATTCATTGTCTCACACATGCGTGCACACTTTTTAAAATGTGTGTACAGCTCACGTGTGTGCACGCGCTCGCATACACACACACACATACTCACACACACTCCCACCTGCCATCTGTTTCTGTCAGTCCAGGGAATCACATAAACTGGGCCTCCAAACAGTTCTAGGGGACTTGAGGGGGCTGATTCTCCCTGAGGGTGATCTGAAGAAGTCCAGCTTTGGGGTGTGTCTTTGAGACTGTGCATTTCCAATTTCATAATCGGAGGAAAACTGGTGTGGAATTAGATTGTGCGTGGGGGTAGGGGATTTAGGGGATATGTGGAGGAGGACAATTTGGGTAGGGCCAGAGACTTTAGAAACTAACTCCAAGACAGATGTCGTCATTTTCCCCTCTCCCACCCACCCCTGAATTGAATGTATCTTTCCCTCTCCATTTTAGGAAGAAAGTTGCCTCTCACTTAGGAACCAAGTCCCAGGAATCCAGCTTAAGCTGGGGCAGATGAATGGTTCCAAAACATGGGGATGAATGTATTCACTTATTTACATAGGCAAATCACATGCAAATGTGTCAAAAGTAAAGATAAATAACTGGTGGATCTTGAAAAAGAACAATTAGCCTGAGGTGAAGGCGGTGGAGGGACCACAGCTTTGTAATGAGGTGACTTCCAGAATTTGAATGGAGGATGACGCCTACTCCTGTCCCCTGGAGGTCTCGGCCAATCTGTGGCTGGTAGAAATGTTTGTTTTGGCCATAAGCAACTAAATGACAGGTCTTTATCAAATGTTTACCTGGCAAAGTGGCAGAGGTGGACTTTTTTATGAGGCTAATGAAACTTAGGCACCAGTGCTCCTCATTTGTACAGGTCCCTTCCAAAGCCTCCACTTAATTTTATGTTCATAATCTTGTATTCTTTTTCCTAAAGAGGGCTTCCCAAATTGTATAAGATTTGGGCCCCACAAAACCTGGGTTCACCTCTGTAATGAAGGGGAATAATCAGATAAAAATGCTGACAAGCTCTCTGTTCTTATTTTAATTAGCAGCCTCCTTTGAAATCATCTATCAGATGTGTCTGTCTGCACAACCTCATATACACTTCCCCTGGGTGAATCCATCCCATCCTGAATGCTCTGAGCAACCCCCAGCCCCCTGTCCTCATTCTGACGTCCTCTGCCCCTTATTGATGGTGGGAGGAGCAGTGGAGAAGCTGGAATTGACTTTCAAGACTGCTCCTGTCTTCAGGACTTCATAATTTTCTGCCTTGAGGCTGGTGTAGGAGGAGGATTAAGGTAGTTGCTTTGTTGCTAAAGGGAATGTGTCTCTCTTGCCCAAACCCTGAGAACCCTAAGGAACAAGTACTTGATGATAAATAATAATAATACCTTATATTCGTAAAACCTTTGAGTGTTTCTAAAGGGAACTTGTCATTTGATCTTCACAACTCTGAGGCAGGGAGGAGAGAGATATTGTAGAAATTTGTTACAGACAAGGAAACTGAGGCTCAGAGAAGTCTAATTGTAATAATAGTTTATAAGCACAAAGCTTTTGTATCAGAGAGGACAATTATATGTAGTCACTCATTTAGTCTGGACAAACTAAACCCTACCAGGTATTCTATTATTATCCTCATTTTAGATATAGAGATACCACACAGCGAGGTTGTCATTTGCCCTACCAAACTAAAGAAGAGCCCAGCCAAGATCTGAATTTGAACAATCTGGCTACAGAGTCTTGCTCTTACTCAGTACACGGCTCAAGTAACAGTGCATGTTCATAGGCCATAATTCAAACCCTGACCTGTCTAACCCCAAAGCCCTTTCTCATTACCATTGACCTTGGGCTCAATGGCAGGGCGCTGGCCACATACACCGAAGTTGGAAGGTTCAAACTCATTGCCTCTGAGCACTGCCATCTCCCTATGAACCAGGAAGTACATGGGCCTGGAGGAAGAGACAGGGGGTTGGTCTTGAGGACCAGGGTCTTGCCATGGAAACAACTACTCAGGAAAGATGAGTACCAGTGTTTCTCCTGGGAGCCTGGGGGGACATCTTAGAGAGGCCAGAATTTGTTATCTCCTGGGCTCTCAAGACCCAAAGTTTGACTACATTTTTTTTTTTGGAGACAAAGTCTCGCTTTTTTGCCCTGAGTAGAGTTCCACGGCATTACAGCAACTTCAGTCTCCTGGGCTCAAGTGATCCTCTTGCCTCAGCCTCTCATATAGCTGGAACTACAGGCGCCTGATGTAACACCCAACTATTTTTAGAAATGAGGGTCTTGCTCCAGCTCAGGCTGGTCTCGAACTCATGAGCTCAAGGAATCCACCTACCTCAGCCTCCCAGGATTATAGGCGTGAGCCACCCTACCCTAAATTTGACTACTTCTCCCCACTCTTGGAATTCCCGGACAAAGGAGAGCAAGATTATGGTCTTAGGTGTGTTTAGGAAGATTACCATGGCAACAAAGTAAAAGACAATAGACTAGGGGTGGGGGTGACCCAGAGGCAGACCACCAGTTAGGAGATGGTGGCAAAAATCTAGTTGAGAAGGGATAAGGTCATATTGAACCAAGGCGGTGGCTGTGGTATAGGCAAGAGAGATGTTGTAGGGGTAAATGAAGGGAGGAAAAGGGTGTGTTCTTCAAATCATGCAGCCCACACTCAGGCCCCAGTGGAAGAAGGAGTGTAGAGAGTGGAAGGTGGAGGGTGCATTAAGCAATGGCTAGAGCAGCCCCTGGAAGCTGCCAGAGTTGTTAACCTCCCTTCTTCCTGCTCTCTGGGGCTCCCATCAGTCAGGCTGACTCCCCCTAGGCTCTGTGTGTGTGTGTGTGTGTGTGTGTGTGTTTATGTGTGTGGAGAGAAGTGTCAGCCCTGGGCTCTGGGGCCACATCACAGGGAAGTGAGCTATGGGGAACATCAGAGAAGCGTGATTTAGAGCCTCATTCCCACTGCCCTTCACTATGCTGCAAGGACAGTTCAATGTAATATATAATTACTGCCGCCCCACAAGGCTGCACTGTACACAGAGCTCCCCACCTTCCTCTTGCTCCCTCCTGCCTGCCTTCAGACCATAAATCAGTTTTCAATCCTGAATGCTACCTGTAAATGTTCAAGCTTGGGATCCTCGACTCACATTCTGGGTCCCTGGGGCGTGGTTCGGGCTCGGAGGGGAGCCTCCCCCAGTCCTGCTTCTGACATCCCAGCCCCTGATTGATGGTGGGAGGAGCAGCAGTGAAGCTGGAATTGGCTCTGGGGTCTCTGGGGCCCTGGCTTGGGGAGGAGGATGGCTCTGCTGAATGGTGTCCAGTGTGTAGCACTGTGGACATGCTCTGGGTAGATTGAAACGGACCTCTTCCTAAGGATGGCAACCTCTTCCCAGTCCTGAAGGGTGTGCCAGCAGGAGGCAGGTGGGCACCTTCCCTGGAGAGCCTCCAAAGACAGAGTCTTTACCATCCACTGATGAAGAGCCATCAGTCATGGCTATCCCCTGAGCTGGCATAGGAAATCGGCTGTGTACCTTGGGGTTGATACAAGGACAAACCAAGAAAGGAATTCTTGATTTACACCTAGCAACTTCCAATTGTTATTCAACATCATAACAACTGATGATGTAAAATAACAACCGGAAGTTTTTCCTCTTGCCTTCTTACCCACTCCTTGCTAAGACGACTACTTCCTAGTAGCCTATAGCCTTCCTATAACCCCTTCACAGTCTCCCTACATCACTAGTAACCCTCTAATACATCCTGCTGCCCAATGGGCATTCAGGTGGTGCCTCTCCCTCCCCTGATCACACCTCTTTGTGAACGTCCCTCCTCTCTTAGAATAACACCACCTTCCTTGCCATGGCTCACAAGCCTGCCCCTGGCCCTCTTGACTACATTAGCCTCATCAGTACCCCTCCTCACCTCACTCTAGCCACACTGCTTTCTGTTTCTCCAACAGGGTTGCACAGGGCCAGCCTGAAATGCTCTTTCCCTGGACCCTACTCTTCTAGGTCTGTCCATATGTCACCACCCTTCACTGACTACCCCATGTGAAGAAGGTGCCCCTGGCCCAGACCTATTAATATCTTCATACCCTCTGTTCATCTTATAGTATTCATTATAATTCATAATTCTTATTGTCTGGTTTCCTCATTTTTTTGTGGGCTTTTCATTACTCAATTGGAATCTCAGTGAAGGCAGAGGCCACAGTGCCTTATTCAACATTGTATTCCAGAAACTTAGCATCAATCCTCACCCATGCTGGGTGTTGGTTAATTACCCTTTGAAAGAACTGAAGGCATGGTAGGCGGGAATGGCTGCCAAAGAGAAAGTCTTCTTTTTTTTTTTTTTTTTGAGACAGAACTTTAAGCTGTCGCCCTGGGTAGCGTGCTCTGACGTCACAGCTCACAGCAACCTCCAAATCCTGGGCTCAAGTGATCCTCTTGCCTCAGCCTCCCAAGTAACTGGGACTACAAGCGCCTGCCACAATGCCCAGCTATTTTTGGGTTGCAGCTGTCATTGTTGTTTGGCGGGCCCAGGCTGGATTCAAACCCACCAGCTCAGGTGTATGTGGCATGCATGTAACAGGCGCCAAGCCAAAGAAAGTCTTAAAAGCTGAAGCTGATTCTATTTCTCTGGCACAACTCCATTTACAAATAGCAAACAGCCAGTCAGACTCACCCTGGTGGGGCAGACCTCAACCTTCCTCCCTCTCCTTTGGGGAAACTCCTTCAGCTGTGGCCCCTCCTAGCTGTGCCTGGAGCTGCCCTCTGGAGAGTAGGGGTCAAGACAAGTATTTACTTCCCGCCCCATCCAGATTCCTGGGTTGTTGAAGAACTTGGCCCAGCCCAAACTGACACTTTGTGTGGGCCAGGGACTCAAGAGGGGACAGAACTGGTGGTGGTGGGGGTTTGAGGAGGAAGCTCCTCCACCATTATAATATCCAAAAGTAAATGCAAATGAATGGAAAGCACCTTTTGAATAAGCAGCATTTATTGAGAGAGATGCTCTAATCCCTAAATGGCTTTGTTGACAGGGAGGAGCCTCCTGGAGGAGGAAGGAGTAGGAAATGGGGATGCTGCTGTCAGTGCCCTTGTCACTGCGCTTTTAGATTCAGGGCACACTTTTTGTGGCTAATGGAACTCAGAGATCTCTAACCTTGGCTTCCACCTTCCTAGCCCCGTCCCACCCCCAGAGTCTGGGGAGCCTGGCCTGTATGTTTGCAGGAGGCCGAGGCTGACAAAGCTGGGTCTCAGTTTTGATCATGAGTTTCAATGTTGAGTGAATTTCCAGGACCATAAGCTGCAGAGTGTGGCCACAGTGATGCAGCTCTGGGGGCTCTCTAGCAACCATGTGAAAACATCCTTATGCCTGTGTGTGAAGAAGGTGTGTGGCTGTGTGCACCAGTAGCTTTGTGTCCATTTACACACACCCTGGGACAAATATTGTGTTGTCTGTTTGTGCATCTGTGTGTCTGTCCTTGCCCCCACATCTCTATTCATTTGTATTCCTCCCCAGGTTGCAGGGTAGGGTGGGGAGTGGCCTTTTATCTAACATTTATCAGGATGGTAGTGAACTGATAACACAGAGAGGCCCCTCACTCTGGAGGGAAGTCAGAGAAGGAGTGAGTAGGCACAGAGTGGAGACTGGAAGCGGCTCCCCCAGAAAGCCCATGTCTCCAGAAAGGCCATTCGAGCTCTATTCGGCTTTTAGAGGGATAAGGGATGAGAACAAAGAAGGCCCAGATAGATTCCATATTCCTTGTCTGTCTTGCCTGCATCTTCCTGAATCCTCTGTTCCCAGCTTTGCTGTCATCTCTTGCCCTCCCAAAGCATTCCCCTGTCTATGGAACTGGGAGAGGTAAGGCTCGTGCTGCTGAGATGGAAGGAGGAGGCTGCACCTAGAATTCTGAGTGGCGGCTAAGGGACATATAAATGGCCTAAGCAGACTTTGGAGCAAGAGAAACTGAAAAGCTGCCCCTTGGGCATAGAGCCTGTCAAGGCTAATTGGCCTCAATGTTCTTTCATAATGGATTTAGGGCTCTGTATGTTGTCATTGGGGAGAGGAGAAAAAAGTTTGGTAGCTCGTGAAACATCCATACCAGAGGGACCTGGGGGAATCACAAAGCAAGAATACCTCTCATTGGTCAGAAAGGATAAATGCTACCCCTCCTAAAAGTTTCAGAGCCTGTACCATGCAGGGGGGACACTTCCCTGGAAAAGATCCTCTACTCCACTGCAGAGAGGCAGCCACCTCTCCCCAAATTAGAGAACTCTGGGCCCCTCAGCACAGCCTAGCACACAGTGAGTATTTGATAAACATCAGTTATTGTGAATATCAGCATAATCTTCTGAGTGAAAATCTCTAAGGGTGGTCCCTGCTGAGCCAGCTCAGCCTCTAGGACCCTGGGAGTCAGATGGGGTAGTGGGCAGAACAAAGTAGACATGGTGTTCAGCTGGAGGACCAAGGAGGCAGACACCATGGCCTGCACTGTGACCTCTCCTTCCCCTGCCCCAGCCCCAGAGCCATCCTCCCTCCAGGACCTGCAGGGAGTCTTCCCTCAGTCCCAGGCAGGCCCAGTGACCTTTTGCTTGAGTCGGCAAACATATCCTTGGCTAGTCTTAGAAATGAAATTGTGCTCAACATTTGTACAGGGCTTTTCCACTACCCAGCTCTTTATAGACATTAGCTAATTAAATGGAGGAAGAGGAGGAGGATGAGACGGGCCTTGCCTTTTAAGTCAGAGACTCTAAGCTCTTCTAACCTGGGCAGCTCCAGTCTCACGCCTCCTTTCTTCTTTCCTGCCAGATTGGACTTACTCTAAAGAGGAAGCAAATCCTGAGGAGTAGGCCACTGAGTCAGAAAGCAGGAGAAGGAGGGAGCTTGAAAATATGTCAAGTAGGTAGAGTCTTTCTCAGGTCCTCTTGTCCCATGGACAACCATACCCGGAAACTGGCTCACCCTGAAAGCACAGGTATGTGTCTGCCACGGATGGGTCAGCCACTTTTACCCCCTTTGGAGAAGGAGATGAGGATCAATAGTAACTAGAGCCAGAACAAGTTGCCAAAGCTCTTTCCCAGAGGACTAGAGAGAACAGTGCCCACAGGTCTTCAGCCTGGTCTTGAGGCCAGCACTGACCTCTCACACCAGTGGGGTGTCACAGTTGTGGACAGACAGTAGCTCTCAGCCTAGAGAGAAGCATGTAAACTTGTACCTGCCGTGCTTTTCCTGACTGCAGGGGTCAGAGGGGAGCTCCTCAGTATCAGTAGAATGTTTGGCTCTCCCCACCCTACCCAATCTAGTGCCACAGTCCTGTGGCAGCACTGAGGGAGTGGGTGGAACTGCCCTCCAGCTGGAGCAAGTCAACTCTCTCCTGGGGAGGAGAGGTGATGAGAGAGATACACTGGGCTAGGTCTGTGGGGATCAAGAGAGAAACAGAGACTGGTTATAGAGACTGATATAGGAAAGAAATAGGCCATATTTTGGACTAAAACTGTGGAAGAAAGGAAAAGAAGGAGACTGGAGGGAGAGAGGGAAGAAAAAAGCAGCTCCATGATGTGACAATGATGTTGAAGATGGAGGGTTCCTTGGCACAGCCAGGAGCAGCCAGCATAGCCTTGGCACATGCCCATGTTGGACTTCCCCAGAGGCCTGAGAGGAGGAGAGCTGTAACACCCCACCACCACCACCACTGCCTCTTCTCCCACCTCGCAGGTATGGGCTTCCTCAGGAAGCACCAAGGCACTTTCTCTTCCCTAATCCCACCAATGGGACTAGAAGGTGGAGACTCAGTCTCCTTCCCTGGCCCCGCTGCCTCTGCCCACCAAGTACAGCAGAGGAGGACCTGACCTCACCTTACCATAATTATCTGTACCGTAAAAAACAGGCATTGAACTCCATAAAACCAATTAAAACTTCAAGGCCAGGTCACAGGAGCAAGCAGGAGTCCAGGAGCTGACTCCAAGGACAAACCCAACAGAGGAGTCTGAGGTCAGACCCAAGGAAGGACTGGCTGGCAGGCAAGGCAGTGAGCACTGGAGTGATTTCTTCCCTTTTGTAACAAGCAGCCCATCAGACCCTGGTTATTCCTTCCACAGTCCTCTCTGGCTCCAGAAAACCTCAAGAGGATCCCATCAAGTTGCCAAGGCAACCGCAGCCTGCACGATTCACAGGGAAGATGAAGGGAGCGGAGATGACAGGCACCCCAGACAGGATACTGGGGTGAGGCTGCACATCTGAGAGTGAGCAGGAGGGCAGGGGCTTGTTCTGGGATATTTCCTGCAGATTGTGGGTTTATTTCAGACACTCCAGTCTCATGTGGGTTAGAAAACGCCATCAAACATTTCGTTTCTGGCAGGTGGGACGAGGGGGAGGGCAGTGCAAGGTTTCTCTTCAGCTTCCCAGGGTGGCAGCTGCAGCAGCTCCTGGCTCAGACCACAGGCCAAGAGTATTGTTGCTTGGAAAGGCCAATGGGACCCTCTTCCATAACCACCTGCTATCTCCATGATGGCCCCTTGGGAGATGGCATTGCTAAGGGATGACCAGCACAGCCTGTGTTGGAATCAGACAGAAGTCTGGGCTCTTGGCTTGGTCATTTTCTAAGGTGCCACGTCCTTGGGGGAAGTTGCTTTTCTCTCAGACTCAGTTTTCTTAGCTGAAAATGGGGATAATATCATGCATTTCCAGGATTTACTAATACCATATATATTATGTGCTTGCACAGAGCCTGGCACTGGGTCACTTTTTTAAAAAACTTAAATTTTTTTTTTTTAGACAGAGCCTCAAGCTATCTCTCTGAGTAGAGTGCCGTGGCATCACAGTTCACAGCAACCTCCAACTCCTGGGCTCAGGAGAGTCTCCTGCCTCAGCCTCCCAAGTAGCTGGGACCACAGGCGTCTGCCACAATGCCCGGCTATTTTTTGGGGGGGTTGCAGCAATCATTGTTGTTTGGTGGGCCTGGGCTGGATTCAAATCTGCCACCTTAGGTGTATGTGGCTGTTGCCTTAGCCACCTGAGCCACAGGTGCCGAGCCAAAAAACTTAAAATTTTATCATAATTATTACTATTTTAATTTTTATCATCATTGTGTGTGCCTCTCTCTATTCATCTGTAAAATAGCAATTATGATGAGACCTAATTCAATGGGTAGTTTGCTGATTACATGAGAGAAAGTACATGAAATGCTTAGACCAGCATCTTAGCCCAGAGAAGTACTCAAGTACTCGATGAATAGGCGCAATCCCTATCTTTCCCTCTGTCCCCTCCACCCCAGGCCTTCAGATTATATACTGGGGAGCCACCATCAAGCTGGCTCAAATTCCAAGTTCTCTAAGTAGTAGGTTTCTGGAGCTGTAGTAGGGGACAGTCATTCCTAATTGTGGTACCAGAGAACTTTTTTTTTTTTATTTTGCTTTTAATTGGCTTTCAATCTTCTTAGTTTGAAGTTTTTTTTACTCTTTCTTTCTTTCTTTTTTATTGAGACAGAGTCTTACTTTGTGGCCCTCAGTAGAGTACTGTGGAGTCACAGCTCACAGCAACCTCCAACTCTTGGGTTTAAGTGATTTTCTTGCCTTAGCCTCCCAAGTAGCTGGGACTACAGGTGCCTGCCAGAATGCCCGGCTTTTTTTTTTTTGGTAGAGACAGGGTCTCACTCTGGCTCATGCTGGTCTTGAACCTCTGAACTCAGGGCAATTCACCCACCTCAGCCTCTCAGGGTGCTAGGTGAACCACCACGCCCGGCCAGTACCAGGGTACTTCTAATTCACTTCTGGAGCAGGAATGAGCCACTGACTCATGTGCTTCCTCATGTCTGTCTCAGGAGCCTGAGGTTTCCTGAACAGGCTGATGTCCAGCCAGTCACACACAGAATCCTGGGAAAAGGAGAGAAATGGTTATTTAGAATGGAAAAACTCATCCAGGCACAGTGGCTCACACCTGTAATCCTAGTACTCTGGGAGACTGAGGCAGGCAAATCACTGGAGACCAACCTAACCCTAACCCTAAAAAAATAGCTGGGTGATATGTTTTGTGGTGGGCACCTGTAGTCTAGCTATACAGGAGTCTGAGGCAAGAGGATCGCTTGAGCCAAAGAGTTTGAGGTTGCTGTGAGCTACAACACCAGAACACTCTACCATGGGCAACAACGTAAGACTCCGTCTTAAAAAAAAAAAAAAAAGAATGGAAAAACTCACTGGGTTTTCCCTTTACTAAAAGACTTTGTTCTGTAAGATTTGGATCCAGTTAGAAGGCCACACTCAAGAATCCAGAAGGACACATGTGGCCCTGCTAGGTGTGGAGGCCTTATTTCAGTAAGGAGATCTCAGACATGGCTGAGCAGCGAAGACTTCTCCTGATCCTCAGTGTTTCTGCCCCAGCCCAAAACAGCAACACTCCTCTAGATCCAGTCATACTTTTGATCTTTGAAATGGATGAAGAAAGAGGCTAACTGTGATGGGCTTTAGAACTGACGCAGCCTTCCTCATCCTTCACCATTTCCACAGGTCTGCACCACACTGGTCCATTCCCTTACCAGTTGCACAGGTGGATGTCTTAGGAGTCTGCAGAGTGTGGTGCAAGCTACAAACAATAGTGCAAGCTATTTGTTCAACTACAAATAGAACACAGGTGACACCTCAGGGCAAATGTCCTGGTTGAAGAGCCAAGAGACAGAAAGAGAAGGTTGCAGGTCTATAGACTTCTGCAATTTGCTTCTTTTCAGATATTCAGTCACAGAAGATCCCACTCTACCTCCTACTACTCTAGAGAGCCTGAGAGTTAGGGCCTCAGTAGAGCTGGGGCTGGGTTTCCACTCACAGATGTCAAGACCCTTAGGGCATTTGAGGAGGGTAGGGCAACCCCACTCTACCTCCAAGGCAACCCAGTGGCCCTATGGGAGAGGGAAATCCAGGGAGTCCTGGGAGTTTTGCAGAGTCAGACTCCAGGGGCAACTCCTGACTCTGATGGAAGGAGCAGAGCCTCCCTCCCCCACCAATAAAGATCTTTCATACAAGCCTTAGTGGTCTGTGAAATCTCCCCCAGTCCAGTGCCTCCCTTTTAAGATCTGAAGATAACTCTGGCACATCCCTCCCAGAACAAGTTCACAGACCCAGATCCAGGCCCATGCCCTCAGCTCTGATATCAACAATACCTTTGTCTCCCGCCCAGAGGTCCCTTCCTCCATACCAGCCACTGCACCTAGGACTTCCCCCCTATCCTTTGGACATAAAAAATTTGCAGGTGCTAGAAGTCAAAAGGCCAGGCTTTTCTTCTGGGGCTGTGTAACCTGATACAAGCATTCTTAACCCTCCCTAACCAATCCCCGCATGGGACCTATTACTGGAAAGGAGAAATTCCTGTGGGTGGGATGGAGGCTTTGGGGTGACAGGGTAGGAATGAGGAAGACAAATGGAAAGAACACAGGGGCAGGACCTTGGGAAGCCTCCTCCTTTCTGGGATTTCTCTCAGGGCAGCTGCTACCAAGAAAGCCCCAGCTGTGTCAACATGGGGTCAGGAATGTGCTGTACCCCACCAACCTGCTCAGCAAGCCCTGCTCAGACCAGCCCCATCTGAGAGGTCCAGGAATAGTCACAGAGGATTGTTAGATCTGGGAGAAAGAAAGAAAGCTATTTTTTTTTTCATGAAGAACCTAGGTCATGGGCAACAGTGTCACAGATCAACAATCTGGAAATGATTCTAAAGAAAACTGAGACACCCGGCTCCCCCATCATAGCTAAACCAAGGTCAGCTACTGGAGACTAGTAAAGGTTCAGGAGTTACACTGTTCCCAAGGACCAAAACTTGGATAGTCCCCATTAGATGACCTCCCACAGGCAGAAGTCAAGTTCCTTCTAGTCCAAGGAATCTCAGGACAAGTCATAAAAGCCAATTTTCTCTCAAGTCTCTGTCTCTACCTGCCAGGAAAAAATTACTGGAACCATCTGCCCTGTCACCTTCAGATGGACAGATGGATAAACACAATTTCTGATGTTCTCTGAGCTAAAGCTAAGAAATCCTCTCCTGGGATAACCCCCGAGCGCCCCCTTCTGTCTGGTTTGGCCAAGCCAGTTCCTGGTCGGGGGCAGGGAGTAGGAGGAGCTAAGGGTTCTAACAGCAGGTCCTAACTGCAGTGCCCAAATATAGCTGCTGCAGGAGCAGGACCCACCGCAAGGGGCCCCACTTTAAGCTGCCCACTCTATCTTTTGCTTGACCCTGAATCAAAACTGGAATTTCCCAGGGGGCATCAGAGACTGTACAGGGGAACGTCCAGAGAGCAGTCAACCTGAGGGAAGGATGCCAAGGCTATCACACCCAGGCCCTGCAGCTCAGAGCTCTGGAGGGCTGTCCAGCCTGCAGATGTCCCCAGCTTTGGGAGAAAAATCATGGTCCATGCAGCAAAACCAGCCTTCTTCTCTAGGCCTGAGGAAAGGCTGAGACAGGTTCAGTGAATTCTCTCAGGGCTATGAGCGTGTGGAGGGGGATCTGCTAGCCATGGGGGACACAGGAGGGGTGACCTCTCTTCTCCTCAGTGACTCCCCCAGGGGCCAGGGGGACATATTTCCAAAAGGACTTCTTTTTTTTTTTTTTTTTTATACCAAAAGGACTTCTTATCTGTAAGTTCAGGAGAGACTCACAGATTTGGGGGTCTTTAGTTCTAACATTCTATGAGCTTACAGGATTCCACAGCCCAACCCCAGGACTGCATTCTCTCCAGGACCATCCATCCACTACCCCCTACTCCTAGTTCTTCCTTCAGTCTGATTTAAATCTGTCTTGCTGCATCCTAAATAGTGACAGCCAGAGGGAGGGGCTCCTCTCCAGCATCCCATTTTCAAGATCAGAGATAGAGAGGGAGGGAAGGAGGAAGGGAGGAAAGAGAGAAACTGGGGGAGGAGAAAGAAGCAGCAAGAATAAGGAGTGGAGAGAGGACTCAGCAAGGCCCGAGCAAATATCTGAGAGGAACCATCTGATCAGTGGAGAGGTAGAGAACAGCTTCAGTTTTGTCCCTAGTCAGTCTCCCTCTCAACATTTGGTAGCTGCAAGCCTATGCTTATTCTAAATGTAGTTATGGGCACACGCCACCCCCCATACATACTTAGGCTGAGGGGAAGGCTTGGCTGTGTTGTGGGGTTGGAGGTTGCATTTGTCCTCTCTTGCCCCAATGAGTTCCACTCCCACCTGCATACTTATCTTTCCTTCCTCACATCCCACCCAGACCCCACCCCAGTTTCCAAGCCTTCTATCGCTAGGTCTTTGTGCTTTCAAAATAGCTCCCTCCCAGAGTGCCACCTCCAGGAAATGCAGAGCTGAGAATGGGGGGATGGAAGAAAGGGGAGCTAGTCCTTTTCCCTCCATAGCACTACTCCATCAAACAGCTCCCTACCTCCCCTCACCTCTACCTCCTTCATCACTGTCACTGACAGCTGCAAAAACAGCCCTCCCCACCCAGAGCAGTGGGCTGCCGGAGATATGCCTATTTCCCAGGGCCAGAGACAGCGTGGTGGTGGTGGGGGGCTGGAGAAGAAGCATCCCCTGTGATGCTGATACCCTCAGCCTTTCTTCTCTGGGTAATTAAAGAAATAAAAAGGAAAGCCCTCCCAGCCAATCCCTAGAAGTCACCCCAGCTTTCCAAGCTCCTTGTCCAGGCTGCCCCCAGTCCCTCCCTTCTGAGGTAGTAGCCTGCACTGCTCAGACCTTGGCAAGTCACTCCAGGATATCTCACCCCGAAAGTCAGATCCACTCTTGGAATGCAGGAAGACAGTGATGAATTCGCCCACACACTAGCAACCTACTTCCATTAACTCCTATGTCCAAATAATTTCTTTAAATCACCGAGGACGAGGCTGAGGAGGGGAAAGCAAGTCTGTGACATCAATCTCCAGCAGGGATTCCTTTGTCAAACCTGGCCAGAGCCAGGTGGGAGAAATATCCACTACACACTTCCCGAATGAAGCTATAGAAAAGAGACTCCGGCTTGGCGCC
>NW_003852398.1:37356508-37364513 GCF_000181295.1 Otolemur garnettii
CCCCGCCACTCCATAGTGACTCCTCTTTATTTTTATTTATTTATTGAGACAGAGTCTCACTGTGTTGCCCTCGGTAGAGTGCTGTGCCATCACAGCTCACAGCAACCTTGAACTCTTGGGGTTAAGAGATTCTCCTGCCTCAGCCTCCCAAGTAGCTGGGACTACAGGCACCCACTACAATGCCCAGCTATTTTTTTGTTGTAGTTGTCATTGCTGTTTGGCAGATCCTGGCCTGGGTTCAAACCCTCCAGCACTCGTGTATATGGCCGGCACCCTAGTCGCTGAGCTACAGGCCCTGAGCCCATAGTGGCTCCTCTGACCTAAATACTTGTCTACCCCCTCCCTTGGGTCTGTGGAAAGACAACACAGACATGGGCTCACCCACCCCTTCCTGAGGATTTTAGTACTCTGGCTGCTCCAGGAGCATCCCACCCTCTCTGGCAGCCAAGACAGCACCCCCTGTGTGACTAGCACCTAGGAGGACCAAAGTGGGCAGGGATGGGAAGGATAACTAACATCTGCATTGCAGATCCCAGCTTACCCATTCCTTCTCAAATCATCCTAATTACTGCTTTCATTTTATAGATAAGGAAGTAGAGACTTCAAGGGGCTGGGGACTGACTTGCCCAAAGCTATAGCTAGAAAGGGACAGATCCAAGTCAAGCACAGATTTTCCGCCTCCAAAGTCTGCCTTTAGGTCAGCAGGGAAAGGGGCTAGGAAGAAGGTGACATTTCAGCTGCTCAGTGTTCCCACCCACCTTTGACTTTGGAATACAGGTTTATCAGCTCAGTTTTAAGCCCCTGCCCTGCTTACCCTGCTTGCAGTGAGCCAGCCTCCAGCTGGAAGGTTTGTACATCTCTAGGATGGCCAGGTGAGGCCTCAAAGGTAGAAGGGACAGAAAAGGGAAGAGCTGGCATTTCTATAGGACCCAGAAGCAGGCAAAGAGAAGAGAGCTGGACAGATGGGTAGAAGGCTGGGCCTTGGGAAAAGCAAGGCCATAACATGGCCTGGCTGGAAAATGGTTTTGCTCAATTGGTGATCTGAGCTCTTCTTACTTCCTCCCTTCTCCCCATCACTCCAAATTGTCTGCTTCAAATGTGATTCTTTCTAAATAGGCACACTCCCTCCCATACACACAAAGGGACTGGCATTCAAGGGATGCTGTGGACTGATTACTGACATCGTAGCCTTCTTCCAAAAGCAGCAGCAGGCTGGGGAGCTGGCGGCCCAGACCACAACAGGAGCAGTTTGTGATGTTCTGTTCCAGCAGATTGGAGAGAGTTCCCCATGGCTCAGACCTGAGGCTGAGGAGCCAGAAGGGTAAAAGCAGGAAAGAGAAGGCCCCTGAGCTCTTGGCCAACCAACTGGCTTGCTGGTGGTCTGAAATGTAGGTGTCCATATGGACTTTCCCTGCCTGGAAGGAAAACAGTCACCATTGTCCAGCCCTGTGATTCTAATGACAGTTGGGGCTCAGTGTTAGAGTCCCCCTTAGAAGTGCTCTAGTTGTTCCAGGTCCTAGAGTTCCCCCAAACGAGGGGAGGGTGAGCAGGAACCAGTCACTCACACTTGCTGGCTCCTTCCAACCTCTGTGTCTTTCAGTAGCAGACACTCAACTTTCTCCATCAAATGTTTCACTGAGTAGGGGTGGGGGCAAAATAGCTTTCCTTTCCAGCATCTGTAGAACTGCCAGTGGTTGGAGTTATCTTTTGGGATTATCTTAGTCAGTTTGTGCTGCTATAACAAAATACCACAGACTGGATGGCTTAGAAACAATAGACTCCAGATTCTGGAAGGCCAAGGTCAGAGTGCTAACATGGTCAGGTTCTGTTAAGGGCCTTTTTCTGGGTTGCAGATGCCAACTTCTAATTGTATCTTTTGACAGCTGACTGCGGAGAGATGAAGCAAGTTCTTTCATAACTCTTATAAGGTACTGATCTTATTCATGGGGACTTGACTCTTATGACCTTTTCTAATCCTAATTGTCTCCCAAAGGCCCCACATCCTAGTATCATTACATTGGCAGGTAAGTAGAGTTTCAACATATGGATTTGGGGAGAGGGACACAAACATTCAGTCTATAACAGGAAACAAATACATCATGAGATGTCAAGAGGAACAAGAGACAAATACTTCGAGATTGACCTTGTCTCTGAAAATATTATCTGGTTACTCTTTTTTTTTTTTTTTTTAAACTAGTCAAGCGGCTCAACACTTGTAGCTCAAGCAGTTAGGGTCCCAGCCACATACACCAGAGCTGGTGGGTTCAAATCCAGCCTGGGCCTGCCAAACAACGACAACTACAACCAAAAATAGCTGGGCATTATGGCGGGTGCTTATAGTCCAAGCTACTTGGGAGGCTGAGGCAAGAGACTTGCTTAAGCCCAAGAGTTTGAGGTTGCTGTGAGCTGTGACACCACAGCAATTTACCAAGGGTGACAGCTTGAGATTCTGTCTCAAAAAAAAACCTAGTCAAGTGCAGTAGTGAGAACAGGGGAAAGAATAGAACAAGGAGTTCAATCTGTAACTGTGAACAATCAAGTGAGATAACTCACTACCTTCGGACCAGCCCTCTTTGTTTTAGAGACAGAGTCTCACTTTGTCACCCTCAGTAGAGTGCTGTGACGTCACAGCTTACAGCAACCTCCAGCTCTTGGGCTTAGGCAATTCTCTTGCCCAGCCTCTGGACTGGGACTACAGGTGCCCGCCAAAACGCTTGGCTATTTTTTGTTGCAGTTTGGCGGGATCAGGTTCGAACCTGCCACCCTCGGCCTATGGGGCCATTGCCCTACTCACTGAGCCACAGGTGCCACCCCTCTCTTCTTTTTTTTAAGCTGGGTCTTATTGTGTCACCTGGGCTAGAGTGCAGTGGTGTCATCAAAGTTCACTGCAACCTGGAACTCCTGAGCTCAAAGAATCCTCCTGCCCCAGCCTTCCAAGTAGCTGGGACTATAGGCACACCCCACCGTACTGGAGGGGGGTTCTCACTCTTGCTCAGGCTGGTCTCAAGCAATTCTCCCATGTAGGCCACCACACCTGGCCCTGGTTACTCTTAAATGAAGGCACTGCAAGTGCTCCCTCTGTAGATCAAAGCTACAGAACCCACCTCTTCAAGAGTGACTACAGAAGTAGCAACTAACACAGAATTACAGTCTTAGAGCTAAAGGATCCTTAGGGATCCCCTAGATTCCAGGTCAAATGTCCTCACCACCTATTTGGTGACAGAATAAAGTATGAACCTTTGGATTTTTAAGGGGGCATCAGGTGTTGTGGGAAAGAGTCCTTCATATACTAAGGTGTTCAGTATATGCTGAGTGAGCGCCACTGAGGCAGTGACATGCTCCAAAGGAGGTCAGTGTTCTTTAATTGGAGGAGAGAAGGCTAGCGAAGGACAGGCAGGCACAGTGGCTCAGGCCTATAATCCTACCACTCTGGGCAGCTGAGACAGGTGGATTGCCTGAGTTCAGGAGTTTGAAACCAGCCTGAGCAAAGGCAAGGCCCTGTTTCTAAAAATTAGCCAGGTTTGGTGGGTGCCTGTAGTCCCAGCTAGTTAGGAGGCCGAGGCAAGTGGATCACTCAAGCCCAAGACTTTGATGTTGCTGTGAGCTATGATGCCACAGCAATTCTACCTAGGGTGACAAAGTGAGATTCTGTCTCAATAAAAAAATAAAAATAAAAAAAGGCTGGCAAAGGAGTAGGGAGGGTCTTGCTACTTTCAGCCAGTGTGCCTCCTCTGGCACCCCTACCAAGCTGGAGGTGGAAGGACAGGTTATCATTGGATCAGCCACCTCATTTTCTGGCCACCTCCTCATTCTGAGCCCACGGGGCTCTGATCTTTGTCTAGACATTTCCTCTCCAGAGGAGGCTGGGAAGCCGGTGCAGTCACTCACAACCTCACCCTTCACAGAACTGCTATTAAGGAGCCTGATTAGTGGAGCCCCATGCTGGGCTGCTAATGCATCAGGGACATTAAGTATAAATGGTTTCCCAGACATGGGCTTGAGCAGGGGCCAGGAAGAAACAAATATTTTAATTTCAAAGAAGCAGAAGTGTAGGAGGGGAGGAAGTTCCTCCTGCTTACTCTGCATCTCTTGTTCTCTATTCCTCTACCTATTGGCATTCTGAGGTCCCAGGATTCCCTACCCAGGGAGTAGGGTTTGTTGTGGCCGGGGAGAACAGGTCTTCATTCACCCAGATGTAGGGGAATGAGAAAAATTCTCAGAGATTCACAGGGAGGGAGGTTTCATGGATTGCCTTGGCCTGCAAGCATGGTCAGAACATCTTGGCATCTAATTTGAGTGAATGTTGTGATAACTCAAGCCCATTTTCCCTGGGTTGGGAAGTGGGGAGGAAAGGACTAAAGATTAGTGAGGGACAACTTTAAAAGCAAATTAGTTACTCTAGGCCACTGGTTCTCCCAATGTTGTTGGGACCAGCAACATTAGTATCAGCTGGGAACTTGGTAGAAATGTAAATTCACAGGCCCACCCCAGACCCACTGACTTAGAAGCTCTAGGTGTGGCAATAGGTAATCTTGCCTTTTTTTTTTTTCTTTTTGAGATAGTCTCAAGCTGTTGCCCTGGGTAGAGTGCTGTAGCATCACAGCTCACAGCAACCTCAAAGTCTTGGGCTTAAGCGATTCTCTTGCCTTAGCCTCCCAAGTAGCTGGGACTACAGGTGCCCGCCACAATGCCCGGCTATTTTTTGGTTGTAGTTGTCGTTGTTTGGCAGGCCCAGCCCGGATTCAAACCTGCCAGCTCCAATGCATGTGGCTGGCTCCTACCAGGCGTCCTCAAACTACGGCCCACAGGCCACATGCAGCCCTCCTAGGATTATCCAGCCCGTCTGGTGTTTTTGCCACCCCTGCCTGTCCTGCTTAGCAGCAGACTTGTCCTGGGGCCCGCAGTCCAGCTCTCCAATGATCTGAGGGACAGTGAACTGGCCCCCTGTTTAAAAAGTTTGAGGACCCCTGCTTAACCGCTTGAGCTATAGGCACCAAGCCAGTAATCTTGTTTTCAACAGGGACTCCAAGTGGTTCCCATCCCCTTCAGACTTTGAGAACCACTGCTGTTGGCTCTCTACCTCTCAGACAGCCTAAAGAGGAATGTCAAGAGAAGGAAGAATTAGAAGGGGATCTGAAGGGGGGAAAAAAAACAGAACTTTCCCAATGTGGAAATCTGGAGCCAGGCCTCAGAAGAGGCCTCTGATCTCCAGGCTGTAAATGTCACAGCAGTGTCTAAGTAGCCTTGTGAGGAGGAGTCTGGGGAAAATAACCGAGCATGACCTTTTGCATTTTGCCCAGAGCAGGAAAGGATAATGGAGCAATCTTTCCAGTAATTTATCTCCTGCTCAGCCCCATCTTTCCTCCACCGGCCTTTCCTTCCAGCTGGGCTCCCTTACCCTCCCAGCCTTCCCCTCCATCTCCCCCAGCCCTCTGGAAAGGCAATCCCTCTTACTTCTTCTCTCCTTGAATGAGAACTCTGTTCAAACTCTTTCTTTCTCTCTCTCTCTCTCTCTCTTTCTTTCTCTATGTTGCCCTTGATAGAGTACTATGGCATCACAGCTCACAGCAACCTCAAACCCTTAGGCTTAAGCAATTCTCTTGCCTAGCCTCCCAAGTAGCTGGGACTACAGGTGCCCACGGCAACGCCCAGCTATTTTTTTGTTGCAGTTGTTTTAGCTGGCTTGGGCTGGGTTCAAACCTGCCACCCTCAGTGCATGTGGCTGGTGCCATAACCACTGTGCTACAGGTGCCAAGCCCAAACTATTTCTTAAGCAGACCAGCCCTGAGTGAGGCACAACTCCCTACAGAATAATAGGAAAAGGCCCACTACAACCTAGAACTATAAGCTATAATGGGGTAGCTTCTTTTCATACCCCCGCCCCTTCCCTACCCAATCCTCACTAATTCATGGTGCCACCCTAAAAAGAGAAACCATTCTTTCCCTAATCTTTTATCGAACACCAGAATGGTCACACTTGCAAAGAAAAAGGAGAACAGGCTCGGAGCCTGTGGCTCAAGTGGCTAAGGCTCCAGCCACATACACCTGAGCTGGCGAGTTCAAATCCAGCCCGGGCCCACCAAACAACAATGATGACTGCAAACCAAAAAATAGCCAGGTGTTGTGCCGGGTGCCTATGGTCCCAGCTACTTGGGAGGCTGAGGCAGGAGACTCGCTTGAGCCCAGAAGTTAGAGGTTGCTGGGAACTGTGATGCCACGGCACCCTACCCAGGGGGACAGCTTGAGGCTCTGTCTCAAAAAAAAAGAAAAGAAAAAGGAGAACAAACATCTAGGCTTCTAACCAATCTGTAAATGTCCTGAGAGCCAATAATGGTCTACAGAGTATTCTCCTTTTATATCTACCATACTAGATGCCTAATGAGTGTTTGATACATTGAGCTGAAAGGAGCTCCCAGAAGTAAGAACTTAAGAAGTCTCTTGTTTCCAAACTGGAACCACAACAGAAATCAAGAATGGGTCCTGCCTGGATATGGTGGCTAATACCTGTAATCCCAGCACTTTGAGAGGCCAAGTCAGGGAGGATTGCTTGAAGCCAGGAGTTTGAGACCAACCTGAGCAAGAGCAAGACCCTTCTTCCCTTGGGTGGCGCCTGTGGCTCAGTCAGTAGGGCGCCAGCCCCATATACGCAGGGTGGCACGTTCAAACCCAGCTTTGGCCAGCTAAAATAGCAGTGTCAACTGCAACAACAATAAAAAAGAAATAGCTGGGCATTATGGCGGGTTCCTGTGGTTCCAGCTATTTGGGAGGCTGAAGTAAGAGAATTGCTTAAGCCCAAGAGTTGGAGGTTGCTGTGAGCTATGATGCCACACCACTCTACCGAGGGTGACAAAAAAAAGACTCTGTCTCAAAAAAAAAAAAAAAAAAAGTCCCTTGTCTGTACAAAAAATAGAAAATTTAGCCAAGCATGGTGGTGCATGTCTATAGTCCTAGCTACTCAGGTGACTAAAGAAGGAAGATTGCTTGAGCCCAGGAATTGGAGGCTGCAGTGAGCTATGATGACGCCACTGCACTCTAGCTGGGACAACAGAGTCAGATCCTATCTAAAAAAAAGAAAAAGATAAAAGAAATGGGTATTGTGACCAGGTGCAGTGGATCACACCTGTAATCCTAGCACTCTTGGGAGGCCGAGGCAGGTGAATTGCTTGAGCTTACAAGTTTGAAACCAGCCTGAGCAAAAATGGAGACTCTACCTCTACTAAAAAATATAAAAACTGAGGCAAGAGGATTGCTTAAGCCCAAGAGTTGGAGGTTACTGTGACCTATGGTGCTATGGCACTCTACCCAGGTGACGGCCTGACTCTGTCTGGAAAAAAAAAAGTGTCACAGGCAGAGGGGACAGCAAGTGCAAAAGCACTGACGTGGCAGCATTTTGCAAGCAGTCTAGCATGGCTGGAACAGGCACAGGGGGACAAGTAGATGAGAGTAGAGAGAAATTGGTGTTCAAACTATGTAGGGCCTTGTAGACCATAGATTTCTTTCTAAACTCAGAAGTCATTAGAGGGTTCTGAACAGAAGAGTGACTCATTCTGATTTCATAAGACTACTCTGGCCACTGCATTGAGAACAACTTATAGGGGGCAGAGCAGAAGCAGGAAAACCTGGCAGAGCCACAATTTTCCTCCCAAATTCATTCTCTCCTTCCTCAGTTCAGCTGGGGACATGGCTGCACAGAAAAATGACTACATTTCCCAACCTCCCCTGCAACTAAGTGCAGCCACGTGGCAAAATGCCCGTGGATGAGATGTGAACAAAAGTAATATCTGCAACCTTCAGGTCATGTTCTTGAGGGCTCAGCATAGGTGGGCACTGGGCTGGGAGGTTTCCCTCAAATTTATTGAGATATTATTGCCAAATAATAATTGTATATAGGCTTGCCTCCCGTAGCTCAGTGGTTAAGAGCGCCGGCCACATGCACCAGCCCACCTCTGCTAAACAAACAAAAATATAGCCGGGCATTGTGGCTGGTGCCTGTAGTCCCAGCTAC
>NW_003852398.1:37365144-37367899 GCF_000181295.1 Otolemur garnettii
GCCTGTGGTCCCAGCTATTTGGGAGGCTGAGGCAGGAGACTCGTTTGAGCCCAGGAGTTGGAGGTTGCTGTGACCAGTGAAGCCATGGCACTCTACCCAGGGGCTCAGCTTGAGGCTCTGTCTCAAAAAAAAAGACATATCCATCACCTCACATAGTTACTTTTTTCAGGTCATGTTTTTAGGGGAGTGGGCCTTCTTTCCTATTACTTCCTTCTTCCTGTTCCATAGGCTACAATCTCACAGGCATGATGGGGGCAGCTGGAGCAGCCACCTTAGGCCACAAGCTAGAAGTTACATGTTAAGGATGACAGAGCAGTGAGCCTTGAGGAGCCAGGAAAGCTTGACATTGTAGAGTGACTATACCAACACTGGACTACTTCTACACAGGTTCACATGTGAGAAATAAGCAATTTTCTATCTTGTATACACTGTATTTTGTAGACTAATCTGTATTGTAACTAATTCAAAGGCTTTGGAATTGCCCAGGCAAGCAGTAATACGGGTGGCTCTGGTGAAGATGGTAGTGTACAACTAGAGTTAAATGACCAGATTCTGGAGATAATTTTTTTTTTTTAAAGACAGAGTCTCACTTTGTCACCCTCGGTAGAGTGCTATGGCATCACAGCTCACAGCAACCTCCAACTCCTGGGCTTAGGCGATTCTCCTGCCTCAGCCTCCCAAGTAGCTGGGACTATAGGCGCCTGCTATAACGCCTGGCTATTTTTTTGTTGCAGTTTGGCTGGGGCCAGGTTCAACCCTGCCACCCTCGGTATATAGGGCCAGCACCCTACTCACTGAGCACGGTGAGTCCCTGGAGATAATTTAAAGAGTAGAATTGACAGTGGTATTTTTTGTTTTTAATTGTTGGGTATTCATTAAGGGTACAAGAAACCAGGTTTCACTGATTGCATTCGTTAAGTAAAGTCCCTCTTACAATCGTGTATTTTTTTTTTTTTTTCAGTTTTTGGCCAGGGCTGGGTTTGAACCCACTACCTCCAGCATATGGATCTGGCACCCTACTCCTTTGAGCCACAGGCGCTGCCCTAATCGTGTTTTTTTTTTTTTTTTTTTGAGATAGCGTCTCACACTCTTGCTGTGGGTAGAGTGCCAGGAAGTCATAGCTCAACAATCTCAAACTCTTGGGCTTGAGCAATCATCTTGCCTCAGTCTCCCCAGTAGCTGAAATTGCAGGTGTGGGCCACTATGTCTTGCTAGTTGAATAGGGGGTTTGAAAGAAAGTAAAGAGCCAGGAATAACTCCCAGGCTGAGGGCCTAATATAATAGAGTTGCTTTTATTGCCCAGGGGAAGACTGGGGACCATTGAGTTTGTGAAGACTGAGAAACATTCATGTGAGGTTGGCAAGTAGCTGCCAGATATGGCTGGGATCCATGTATATACCTAGCTTTAAAGTCTAGGGAGAGATAGGATTACTTACAGAGTGGGAATGGATAAGGAAGGACAGAGGTGTAAGGACAGTCCTGGGGCATCCCAGAGATGAGGAAGATGAGAGGCCAACAAAGGAGACTACGGAGGTAAAAGGACTGAAGAACTGTCAGTGAGGCCAAATAAAGGGACTATTTTATTTATTTTATTTGTTTATTTATTTTTGAGAAAATCTTACTATGCCACCCTCGGTAGAGTGCCATGGTGTCACACCTCACGGCAACCTCAAATTCTTGGGCTTAAGTGATTCTCTTACCTCAGCCTCCCAAGTAGCTGGGACTACAGGTGCCCACTACAACGCCTGGCTATTTTTGTTATTGTTGTTGCAGTTGTCATTGTTGTTTAGCTGGCCCGGGCCAGGTTCAAACTGCCAACTTCAGTGAATGTGACTGGCACTATAACCACTGTGCTATGGAAGCCAAGCCAGAAGGGACTATTTTAACAAGAAACAAATGACCATCCATGTTAAATGCTACTGCTAGGATAAGTAAAATGAAGACTAAGAAATGACAGCTGAAATTAGCAACATGGAAGTCACTGGTGACATTGACAAGAGAATTTTCCATGGAACACTGAGAACAAGAGAGAATGGGAAAAAAGGAAGTGGTGACAAATACAGACAACTCTAAATTCCTGGCAGGTAGAAATCTAATTTCTACCTGTCCTATCATAGTTCCAAGCCTTCTGAAGGACACAAGGGCACCCAGCATCTAAACCTATCCAGCTCTCCTTTCCCACGTGTCTGAGTGACACTGCAGTCTCTCCTCTCCCAAATTCTCCCAGCTGCTATGGAGTCCAGCCTCCCTATGGCTCTGCCTCTGCCATGCTAGCTCTCAAGGCTGCTCTCAAGGACTGCCTTGGCAGGCTAGGCAGCCAGGCCTGACTCTCCTGTATCCTAATTAGTGCTGCTGTTAACGATGTTTGGCCCCTGTGGAATAGCAACCTGGGAAATTCTGATACTTCCAATTTTCCCCCTCAGTGCTTTCCCAGATGCAATTTCTCAGCCAGCGCCTTGTGTTCCAGCCCTGGGCTCTGGCTGCCTCCTCACCAGGGAGAATTAAACCTATGCCTCAGATGCCACTCCAAAGGACCTAATCAGTTAGCTGAAGTCACCTCATGGCCATTATCATGGCATTATCGTATTAACACAGGCACTGGCTTTGAGAGAGGAAGGAGGGTTGATGTGAGGAAGAGGTAGGGAAAACCAGGCCAGCTCTACACAGCACACAACAAGCATTACTAGTGGTATGATCAGAAAACTGCTGGCTAGTAGCCAGATGAGGTGGCTCACGCCTGTAATCCTAGCACTTG
>NW_003852398.1:37368277-37374826 GCF_000181295.1 Otolemur garnettii
TGAGCTATGATGCCACAGCACTCTACCGAGGGTAACAGCAAGACTTTGTCTCAAAAGGAAAACTGCTGTCTAGTGGCTCACATCTGTAATCCTAGCACTCTGGGAGGCTGAGGCGGGTGAATTGCTTGAGTTCACAAGTTTAAGACCAGCCTGAGCAAGAGCGAGACTCCTATCTCTACTAAAAATAGAAAAACTGAAGCAAGAGGTTCATTTGAGCTCAAGACTTGGAAGTAGCTATGAATTATGACAGCTTTAGACTCCATCTCAAAAAAAGAAAAAAAAAAAGAAAAAAAAAGAAAAAGAAAAAAGAAAACTGATGACTAGACAGAAAGGAGCCCTCCCTGGGATTTTCAGTAGAGATGCAACTCAACCACGCACTCTTCCTTGACAAGGAGCCTGCAGGGTGCTCCTCACTCCAGTGGGGAGGGCCTTAGCAGTCAGAGCCCAGGACATTGCCCCATGGTCTGGCATCCTGGGGGTGGGTCTGATCAAGTCTGATCAAGTAGGCTTGGCGCCTGTGGCTTAAGTGGCTAAGGCGCCAGCCACATACACCTAAGGTGGCAGTTCGAATCCAGCCTGGGCCCGCCAAAACAACAATGATGGCTGCAACCAAAAAAATAGCCAAGCATTGTTGCGGGTGCCTGTGGTCCCAGCTACTTGGGAGGCTGAGGCAGGAGACTCACTTGAGCCCAGGAGTTGGAGGTTGCTGGGAGCTGTGATGCCACAGCACTCCACTCAGGGGGATAGTCTGAGGCTCTGTTTCAAAAAAAAAAAAGTCTGATCAAGTCTCTCTGCTGTCCTCCACCCTAGATGTCTCAGTCCCTGACTTCTATCCTAGAAATTGCTCAGTTCACAGGAGTATCTTGATCTCTCAGGTCTGGGGAGTTGACTTCATTGCTCCGGTGGGCTTCCAGCTCTCTAGGGCAGGGGGCTGTGGTGGGCTCTGTGCCTCAGGGTCTTGGAGGAGAGGCTAGAATTTCGTTTTGGGTTAAGGGTATCAGGATTGACTGTTCTATGGCTTCTGTTATAGGTAATAAAATGGAAAACTAGCATTTATAAGGCACCTGCTATATGGGAGGACCAGGTAAGGTCTTTTTGTGGTTGTTACAAAATTTACATAACATAAAACTTACCATTTTAGCCATTTTTTTCCTTTTTTTGAGACAGAGTCTCATTAAGTCACCCTCGGTAGAGTACTATGGTATCACAGCTTACAGCAACCTCAAACTCTTGGGCTTAAGCAATTCTCTTGCCTCAGCCTCCCAAGTAGCTGGGACTACAGGCACCCACCTCAACACCTGGCTATTTTTGGTTGCAGTTGTCATTGTTGTTTTAGCTGGCTTGGGCTGGGTTCGAACCTGCCAGCCTTGGTGTATGTGGTTGGTGCCGTAAGCACCGTGCTAAAGGTGCCAAACCCATTTTAGCCATTTTAAAGTGTACAGTTCTGTGGCATTAAGTACATCCACACTGTTATACAACCACCAATCTTCCCATCTGAAACTCTGCCCCCATTAAACACTAACTTCCTCCAACGTAGGGTCTTGCATATTTATCTCTTGCAATCCTTGTTGTGGGGTAGGAATTATTCCTGATTTTACAGACAAGAACATAGAGGAGCAGACAGGAAAGCAGTACAGCCTTTCCTAAGGACAGATAGCAAGGGAATTTATGTATTTATTTATTTATTACCTTTGGGGGGAGGGTCAAATGGTCCTTTATTGAAATATTTTCCTTTGTACTTTTTAACTAGCTGGGCATTCCACTGCATCACTCGACTCTGATGTCTTAAGAGTGGCAGCCATCGGCTCGGCGCCTATAGCTCAACCGGCTAAGGCGCCAGCCACGTACACCTAAGGTGGCGGGTTCGAATCCCCAGCCCGGACCCGCCAAACAACAATGATGGCTGCAACCAAAAAAAAAATAGCCGGGCGTTGTGGCGGGCGCCTGTGGTCCCAGCTACTTGGGAGGCTGAGGCAGGAGACTCGCTTGAGCCCAGGAGTTGGAGGTTGCTGTGAGCTGTAATGCCATGGCACTCTGCCCAGGGGGACAGCTTGAGGCTGTCTTAAAAAAAAAAAAAAAAGAGTGGCAGCTATCAATGTCACAGCCTGTACAGACTGGGCAGTCCTCAGAATCTCTTTAATGGTTCCAGAGAGTTCTCTGGCTAAAGATGGGCACCACATCTATCTAGCAATGTTGACAGTCTCGTCAAAAGTGATATTTCCACTGTGTTTAATTTTTTTTTTGTTTATTTCTGTTTCTCTGTGGTTCCTTGAGGGCTTTGATGATCAGGGCAGAGACAGAAGGTATCAATTATCTAGGCCTGGCTGTTCTGAATAGTCAGTTTCACTGTAATCCTCAGGCCCTTCCAGTCACTGGTTGCCTTGGTGATGTCATCATCAACCTTTTTTGGAGACAGATTCAGGCAGCAGATCTTGGGGGCCAGGGCAGGTGTGGCACGGACTTTGCCATTGGTACATCTCAGGTACACAACTTTGATCTTGCTGAGGTTGAACTTAAGGGTTATGGTGGAGGTGGCTGTGTCAGATGAACCCAGATTCAGGATGACCAGAGAAAGTTGCACTTTTGCCTCCTTTGAGCCAAGGGATTTAGATCCCAGTCTGCCTGATGCCAAAGCCTGTGCTCTTTGTGGTTCCCCACCTGAGCTGCCCAGGGCCACTATGGAAATGGCATTGCTGAGTGATGTGCCCAATGACTAGTGACTTCACACACGATGCCACACACTGAACTGTGGCCTGCAGTGGGAGACCTTCTAGACAGCATGGTTTGTTCTTCTCAGGAAGGCTTCCCAGAACAAATCCAGGCACTATTAATCAATCTTTTGACCACCTTGCAACACTCAGAAGAAGAGGGTTGCTCATACATTCTCCTTTAAATTGGTATCTCTTTAGAAAGGTGTGATGATAGGGCAGTGCCTGTGGCTCAGTGAGTTGGGCGCCATCCCCATATACCAAGGGTGGCGGGTTCAAACCCAGCCCTGGCTAAACCACAACAAAAAAATAGCAGGGCATTGTGGCGAGCACCTGTAGTCCCAGCTACTCGGGAGGCTGAGGCAGGAGAATCGCCTAAGCCCAGGAGTTGGAGGTTGCTGTGACGTTGCCATGGCACTCTATCGAGGGTGATAAAGTGAGACTCTGTCTCTAAAAAAAAAAAAGAGAGGTGTGATGGTACATGCCTATAGTCCCAGGTACTTGGGAGGCTGAGGCAGGAGGGTCACTTGAGCCCAGGAGTTTGAGGTTATAATGAGCTATGATGACACTACCACACTCTAAAAAACAAATTAAAAAAATTAAATTACAGGACACTTGTAGCTCAGTGATTAGGGCACTGGCTACATGCAGTGGGGCTGGTAGGTTTAAACTCAGCCTAAGCCTGCTAAACAGCAACAACAAAACAAATAGCCAGGTGTTGTGGCAGGCACCTGTAGTCCCAGCTACTAGGGAGGCTGAGGCAAGACAATCACTTGAGCCCAAGAGTTTGAGGTTGCTGTGAGCTATGATGCCACGGAACTGTATGGAGGGCAACAAAGTAAGACTCTGTCTCAATGAAAAAAAAATGGAGTGAACAAAAGTCTCAAAGTGCCTGACCTAAAGTAGATGCTTAATAAAAGTTTGTTTCCCTTTCCTTCTGTAGGAAAGGCCATATTTTGTTCTCTCTTATTCCCTTCATTCTCTTTTTTTCCCTTCTCTCTTTTTGGGGGGGCGGGGACAGAGTCTCAAGCTGTCACCCTGGGTAGATTGCCGTGGCATCATAGCTCACAGCAACCTCCAACTCTTGGGCTCAAGCAGTCCTCTTGCCTCAGGCTTTTCACTTTTAGTAGAGACAGGATCTCACTTTTGCTCAGGCTCATTTCAAACTTGTGAACTCAAGCAATCCACCTGCCTCAGCCTCCCAGGGTGCTAGGATTACAGGCCTGAGCCACCATGCCAGGCCATTGTTTTCCTTCCTTGATATATTTTTTCTTTCTTTTTTTTTTGAGATAGAGTCTCACTATGTGGCCCTCGGTAGAGTGCTATGACATCACAGCTCACAGCAACCTCTAACTCTTGGGCTCAAGTGATTCTCTTGCTTCAGTCTCCCAAGTAGCTGGGATTATAGGCACAATGCCTGGCTATTTTGATATTTTTTTTTCTAACTTGCTGAAATGGGCCTCCTGGCCAAGCACCTAGTTGGAGGGAAAGATGGAGTCCCCTTTCTTATAATCCTGAGGAACCAGTATTGCTAGCTAACCCCTTCAAGAGTCATTGGCAGGATGAGTGATGGGGGGCAAAGAGGGCTCTTATGTCAAAAAGAAGATACATTTTCCTCCATGCTTAGGAAGACACTGTGATGGAATGCCTGGGACAAGTCACCATTTTTCTTTGAAATGCTATGAGACAATAAAAATAAAAACAGGTCTTCCCCTAATTCAAGGGCCCAGGGCAGAACACTTATTTTTCAGTGGCTAATCCATGCTCCAAGGAATTGTCCTAAGCCTCATTCAATCACCGATTCAACAAACATTTATGAAATGTCTACTGGTGTGGCTATCTCGGCTTTCATGTAATTTATAATCTTATCAGGGAGAGATTAATAACACAATCCTACTAATGAATATATAAGTACAAACCATGGTAAATGTTATGAAGGAAAGAGGCAAGATTCTGTAAGAACTATAATAAAGAATTCGAGGCCGGGTGCGGTGGCTCACACCTGTAATCCTAGCACTCTGGAAGGCCAAGGCGAGTGGATTGCCTGAGCTCACAGGTTTGAGACCAGCCTGAGCAAGAGTGAGACCTCATCTCTAAAAAATAGCAGGGCGTGTTGGCAGGCTCCTGTAGTCCCAACTACTCAGGAGGCTGAAGCAAGACAATCTCTTCAGCCCAAGAGTTTGAAGTTGCTGTGAGCTATGACGCCAGGCCACTGTACCTAAGGCAACAAAGTGAAACTCTGTCTCGAAAAAAACTAAACAAAACAGAATTTGACCTAGATTAGGAAGCCAGACCATGTTAAAGAGTTGAACCAGCTGTGCACAGTGGCTCTTGCCTGTAATCCTAGCACTCGGGGAGGCTGAGGTGGTGGTGGTGGGGAATCATTTGAGCTCAGAAGTTCAAGACCAGTCTGAGAAAGTGAGACCACTGTCTCCACTAAAAACAGAAAAATTAGCCAGGTATTGTGGCACACACCTGTAGTCCCAGCTATTAGGGAGGCTGAGCCAGGAGGATTGCTTAAGCCAGGTGTTTGAGGTTGCTGTGAACTAGACTGAGGCAATGGCACTCTAGCCTGGGTAACAGAGCAAGACTCTGTCTCCAAAAAAAAAAAAAAAAAAAAAGAGTAAAAGATAACATTGTAATTAAATTAACAAAAAAAGATTTGAACATTAATTTTGAGAGTAATGGGAGGGTCATTAATGGGTTTAAGCAAGATTTTTAGCATAATCAGATTTGCATTTTGAAAAGATTACTCTGACTACAATGAGAACAGATTGAAGAGGGACTGTTTGAGTAATTCAACAAGTGATAACACTGTCTGGCTCTGATAGTGGTGATAGTAAGAGATAGAAGTTATGCATTAAAGAGACTTTTAGGAGATGGCATTTATAGGACTGATATCTGATTAGATATGAGGTGATCAGGAACAGGATTCTGTGTTATATAAATAAATGGAAGATGACAAATGATGTCTTAGACATGCTGCCTGTGAGGTGCCTTTGTGATAGACAAGTGCCAAAATTGAGTGGGCAGCTGGATACGTGGCCTGGAGTTCTGGGGAGAGGTCAGGGCTGGAGAAGATAAATGTATGAGTCATTTGCTCAGTGGTAGTTCAAAGGCAGTAAATGAGTACATCCAAGAATATAGAGTGAGAAGAAAAGAAGGCCTAGGGGCAAACCCAGAGGAACTCAGATCTGTCATTTAGGGCTATGGTTCTGAAAGTGTGGTCCATGGACCGCTGGGGGATCCCCCAAGACACTTTCAAAGGTCTGTGAGGTTAAAACTGTTTTCAGTATGGCACACCTTTTGGGTGCAGGACATAGCTACAAAAGGGACTCTAACTAGGGATTTGGTCATTTGGACCCTCACATTAACTTGAAATTAAAAATAAAAATGGCTCAGCAGCCATAGCACAGTGGTTATGGTGCTGGCTACATGTAACAAGGCTGGCGGGTTCGAACCTGGCTTGGCCCACCTAAACAACAATGACAACTGCAACAAAAAAATAGCTGGGCATTGTGGTAGGCACCTGTAGTCCCAGCGACTTGGGAGGCTGAGGCAAGAGAATCACTTAAGCCCAAGTTTCAGGTTGCTGTGAGCTGTGATGCCATAGCACTCTACCGAGGGCAACATAGTGAGACTCTGTCTCAAAAAATAAATAAACAAATAATAAATAAAAATAAAATAAAACTATTTTCAAACTATAAGATATTGCACTGATGGTGCAAAAGCAATTGTGGGTGGCTTGGCGCCCATGCTCAGTGGTTAGGGCGCCAGCCACATACACTGGGACTGGTGGGTTTGACTCTGGCTCAGGCCTGCTAAACAATGACAACTATAT
>NW_003852398.1:37376000-37377478 GCF_000181295.1 Otolemur garnettii
CCACCTTAGGTGTATGTGGCTGGCGCCTTAGCCACTTGAGCCACAGGCGCCGAGCCAAACCAACAAATTTTAATGTAACAGAATAGAAATTCATTGATATGGTTTTAGATTCTACATAGCAAGTGACCTTTAACAAACTATTGTATGTCAAGTTTTGGTGTAGTGTCAAAGAAAAATATCCCCAATTATTTGAAAGTGAAAATATTTCTCACTTTTCCAAATCTAGGAAGCCATATTTTCTTTCTTTCTTTTTTTTTTTTTTTTTTTTTGAGACAGAGTCTCAAGCTGTCGCCCTGGGTACAGTGCCTGGCATCACAGCTCACAGCAACCTCCAATTCCTGGGCTCGAGCGATTCTCCTGCCTCAGCCTCCCAAGCAGCTGGGACCACAGGCGCCCGTCACAATGCCGGGCTATTTTTTGGTTGCAGCCGTCATTGTTGTTTGGCGGGCCAGGCTGGATTCGAACCTGCCAGCTTAGGTGTATGTGGCTGGCACCCCAGCCACTTGAGCCACAGGTGCCAAGCCAGAAGCCATATTTTCTTCATATACTTCAGTCAAAACAACCTATTGAAACTGATTAGGCTGGACATACTGGCTTACACCTGTACACCTAGCAATCTGGCAGGTCAAGGTGGGAGGATCATTTGAGCTCAGGAGTTCAAGACAAGTCCAGGCAAGAGTGAGATCCTACTGAAAATAGAAAAAATTAGCTGGATGTGGTGGTGCAAACAACCACAGTAGTAGCTGGCAGTCACAACTACTTGGAGGCTGAAGCAGAAGATCCACTGAACACAGGAGTTTGAGGCTGCTGTGAGTTAGGCTGATGCCATAGCCCTAGCCGCAGCAACAGAGTGAGACTCTGTCTCACAAAAATAAGATAAAATACATAAATAAATACATATATAAATATATATTTTAGACAGTTTCACTATTTTGCCCTTGGTAGAGTGCCCTAGTGTCTGTCACAGCTCAAGGCAACCTCAAACTCTTGGGCTTAAGCAATTCTTTTGCCTCAGCCTCCCTAGTAGCTGGGACTACAGGCACCTGCCACAATGCCTAGATATTTTTCAGTTGCAGTTGTCATTGTTGTTTAGCAGGGCCGGGCTTGAACTCACCAGCTTTGGTGTATGTGGCCGGCGCCCTACTCACTGAGCTATGGGCGCCAAATCATAATTTTGTTTTTTGTGTGACAGAGTCTCTCACTCTGTTGTCTTTGGTATAGTGCTATGGCATCACAGTTCACAGCAACCTCAAACTCTGGGGCTCAAGTGATCCTCTTGCCTCAGTATCCCGAGTAGCTGGGACTATGGGCACTCACAAGATGCCGGCTAGTTTTTAGAGACAGAGTCTCACTCTCTCTTTTTTTTTTTTTGAGACAGAGTCCCAAGCTGTCCCCCTGGGTAGAGTGCCGTGGCATCATAGCTCATAGCAACCTCCAACTCCTGGGCTCAAGCGAGTCTCCTGCCTCAGCCTCCCAAG
>NW_003852398.1:37378343-37380617 GCF_000181295.1 Otolemur garnettii
CTTGGGCTCAAGTGATCCTCTTGCCTCAGCCTCCCAAGAAGCTGGGACTACAGGCACCTGCCATAACGCCTGGCTATTTTTAGAGACGAGGTTTCACTCTGGCTCAGGCTGGTCTTGAACCTGTGAGCTCAGGTAATCCACCCACCGTGGCCTCCCAGAGTGCTAAGATTATAGGCTGAGTCACCGTGCCTGGCCCAATACAATAAAATATTGATAAATGTAACTGCATAAACAAATGCTCTTGGAGACTTAACCTTTGGGGGAAGGAGCAGAGTCTTACTTTGCTGCCCAGGATAGAATACCATGGCGTCAGCCTACCTCACGGCAATTCAAACTCCTGGGTTCAGGTGATCCTCTTGCTTCAACCTTCTGAGCAGCTGGGACTACAAGTACTTGGCACAACACCTGGCTAATTTTTCTATTTTTAGTAGAGACAAGGTCTCGCTTTTCTCAAATTCCTTAGCTCAAGGGATCCTCTCACCTTGGTTTCTAAGAGTGCTAGGATTACAGGTGTGAGCCACAGCACCTGGCCTTAGAGACTTAATCATTTTTAAGAGTGTAACAAAATCCTAAGATCAAAAAATTTGAGAACTGTTGATTTAAAAACAGTCGACCCCTACTTTTAAGAGATTATTCCATCCAGCTCCATAAACAGTTTGGAATAATGAGTCTCTCTTAATTTGTAAATATCTTTACAAGAATCATTACAATTCACACAATGTTTTTGAGCTATAGAGATGGGCTCCATCCATTCCTCAAAAGTCTCCCATGGTAGCCACTCATTAGAGATTCCCCACTCTGTCCTTTTCTCTTATCCCAGAAATGGCTCAAATGATTCAATTAAACCCAACATCTTACTCCATTAATGCCACCCCCTCTTCCCATCAGCACATTCTACCCTCAAGTTTTCAAGCTGGTGACTGGTCAGGTAGTGTTGGAGGAAGGGAAGATGAAGGGGCAGATAGGGTCAGACCTGTTTCTAAAATGCCAGCACTTTCAATTTGTTGGGTATTTTGCATGAATTTCCTCTTGAGTTCACAGGCTCCTAACTCAGCAGAATTAAAATGGGATGAAGTAATTAGAGCAGCAGCCTGTGAGAATGTTCTGGGCCTAGCATGCAAAGGAAATGTGGGGCAGGGGGAGAGGAAGGAGAGAAGGAAGCCTTAAAGTAGAGGGTGAGGCAAGAAACCCCTCTCAAGGGTTAGCTCCTTGGGAAAGACTTACCTAGCCTCCCTAGTCCATTGGTCAGCAGCTCTCCTCTTTGCCCTGCCTACCTAGAACATACTCCTGGTCTGGCCCTTCACAATCAGGTGCCAATCTCCCTTTCAAGTCTCCTTTTCAGATGCTTCCTTCAGATGCCCCTTACCACTACTCATACTAACCCCACCCTTCCACCCCTACACTATTGTTCTTTGAGTCTCCGTACCTGTATTTACTACACTGTATTGAAATAATTGCTGACATGTTTAACTCTCCCAGGAGACCATTGGTTCCTCAACCTCCGGATTTCATGCATACATTGCATCCTACTCCTTAAGCAAATTGCTACCTCATTATAAGACTTTCTCCCTTTGGCCCCCAGATAGATTCTTAAATTAGTTTAAACCCACAAGCCTTAAGTTATAAGCAATATGATACAGTCTGGTGAGTGTCCCATACTTTGAGTCTTGGTGCTAATACTACGTTGAGAGCAGGCAGATGACTGCCTTAAAAGATACAATTTGAAGGGATTGGTGAGTTATTTATGCTTGGCCATTGAAACTCTGAATACCTGGCTAATTTTGATAAAAGTTGGTGACTACGTTTAGTTACCCATAAAAGACAGAGCCAGAGGGTCTTCTCTGGGGTAGCCTCCTTCACCAGCTTTTCCTGCTAGGCCTGATGGATCTCTCTGTAGAATTGCTATCTATCACCTGACTGGATGAAATGGGCCCAGGTCTCAGCAATTTTCAACTGGTGTGCCATGAAAAATTTTAAAGATCATTAATTAAATTATTTTCAAAAGAAGGTCAAAGTACATTAAGTATCTTCTTTATTTAACTCTTTTTCTTTAACATAATTTAAGTGTGCCATGGAAGTTTAACTATCGGTAGTTTCAAAATGTGCCATAAGATAAAAAATACTTCCAGGTCTCTAGGGCCCATGGAATCCTGGAACATCAGGCATCTCCTCTATGCTGTCAGGAGGAGCAACTCTCATCTAGAAAGGAAATTGCTGAACCCTAACTCTCTCTCTCTCCTTCCCTGTTTTTCTTCTTCTTTTTTCTTTTCTTTT
>NW_003852398.1:37380637-37385559 GCF_000181295.1 Otolemur garnettii
GAAAAGGTAATGAAGAATTTGTTCTAATTATTTTTTAAACATTTGGAAGAATTCAGCAGTGAAGCCATTTGAGCCTAGGCTTTCTTACAACCCAAGGACAGTTTTCATTTCATACTAATTAGTTTCTTCATTTTTATCAGTTCATTCCTATTGTCTACTTATTAAATCACTTTTAGTAGTTTATGTCTTTCTAGAAATTTGCCCATTTCATTTGTTATCTAAGTTATAAGCATACAATTATGACAAAGTATTTCTTTGTAATTCTTTTCTTTTCCCTTCTTTTTTTTTTTTTTTTTTTTTTTTGAGACAGAGTCTCACTTTGTCACCCTCGGTAGAGGACTATGGCATCACAGCTCACAGCAACCTCCAGTTCTTGGGCTTAGGAATTCTCTTGCCTCAACCTCCCAAGTAGTTGGGCCCACAGGCACCTGCCACAACACCGGCTATTTTTTGTTGTTTTTGTTGTTGTTGTTGCAGTTTGGCCAGGGCAGGGTTTGAACCAACCACCCTCGGTATATGGGGCTGGCACCCTACTCACTGAGCCACAGGCACCACCCTTCTTATTTTTTAATGGCACTAGGATTAATTAGAATGTGCCTTAATACAGACACTGGGGGTTACCCATGGTGTTTGCCCATGGTGCTTTTGATGTACAAAGCCCATTCAGCTAATTCTTCTTGAGCAATGACACCAGGAAGCTGACAGCCAGGTGGATGTTGTACACAAGTTCATCATCTGTCATCTTCACATGGCCAAAAGCCACAGCTACACATAGCACCTTCTTCACTTGGAGCCACCATATTTTTGTTGTATGTCAGCAAGGAAAAAAACTTTCCAGCCTTATTTAGTCCTGGGCCCAAGATTCATGGGATCTGTTTAATCAGAGATGCCAAGGCCAAAAAAGTATCCTATTTCTTGGCCAGCTTCTTGACCAACTTTTTATTCTTGTCAAATTTCTTCAGCACCTTGTTATCCATGAGAGGGATGGCTGCAGCTTTGGCCTCATGACCTTGTTGCTGGCCTCTCAGAACACACACAGAGGACTTAGAGCGGGGATGGAATTAAGCCTGATGGTACCCAAGAAGCATTTCTCCTTTTTTGTTTTTTTTTTTTTTTTGAGACAGAGTTTCACTATGTTGCCCTCGGTAGAGTGCTGTAGCATCACAGCTCACAGCAACCTCAAACTCCTGGACTTAAGTAATTCTCTTGCCATAGCCTTCCAAGTAGCTGGGACTACAGGTGCCCACCACAATGCCTAGCTAATTTTTTTTTTTTTTGAGACAGAGGCTCAAGCTGTCAACCTGGGTACAGTGCTGTGGCATCACAGCTCAGAGCAACGTCCAGCTCCTGGGCTCAAGCGATTCTCCTGCCTCTGCCTCTCAAGTAGCTGGGACTACAGGCACCCACCACAATGCCTGGCTATTTTTTGGTTGCAGCCATCGTTGTTGTTTGGAGGGCCCAGCTCAGGTGTATGTGTGGCTGGCGCCTTAGCTGCTTAAGCCACAGGCACTGAGCCGCCCAGCTAATTTTTTTTTTTTTGAGACAGAGCCTCAAGCTGTCTCCCTGGGTAGAGTGCAGTGGGATCACAGCTCACAGCAACCTCCAACTCCTGGGCTCAAGCAAGTTTCTTGCCTCAGCCTCCCAAGTAGCTGGGACCACAGGCGCCTGTCACAATACCCGGCTATTTTTTGGTTGCAGCCGTCATTGTTGTTTGGCGGGCCAGAAGCTGGATTTGAACCCGCCACCTTAGGTATATGTGGCTGATGCCTTAGCCGCTTGAGCCACAGGCGCTGAGCCACGCCCAGCTAATTTTTATTGCAGTTGTTTAGTTGTTGTTTAGCTGGCCTGGCCCAGGTTTAAACCCACCACCCTTGGTGTATATGGCTGGCACCATAACCACTGTGCTAGGGGCACAGAGCCACATTTCTTCTTTTGAGGGTCATAGATCTTTAAGCTGATTTGCTGCTCTACTGTTTTCAAAAACTTCAAGCAGTTGTGCTGGTTCCAATGCAGGACTTCCTGCACCACCTTACACAGTGTGAGACTTTGCTGATCTTGGAGTCTTGAGCCCCAGAAACCAGAAAAGAGGGAATCCTTACTCCTCTGAAGTCTGGGACTCTCCTCTTTTCCCCACTATGAGGGTAGAAGGATAGGAAGTAGCATGAAAGCCTGCATTTGTTCCCTGAATAAGGTCCTCTTCATTAGATGAGAAAGCCTCATTCTTAGTCACATCTTTGGAATGAGGAATCTTTAACCAATAACACCACTCAACATACAAACACATACACACACACACACACTTTTTTGCGATAAGACAAAGAATTGCGTAGTTTTCATTTAGCCAAGTGAAGAAGTCAATGCCAGACAAAATCAACGCCAACTGCCATCTTCTGTCAACATCTTTGTTTCTTTTTTGAGACAGAGTCTCGTTATGTTGCCCTCAGTAGAGTGCCGTAACATCACAGCTCACAGCAACCTCAAACTCTTGGGCTTAAGTGATTTTCTTTTTTTTTTTTTTTTTTTTTGCAGTTTTTGGCCAGGGCTGGGTTTGAACCCACCACCTCTGGCATATGGGGCTGGCGCCCTACTCCTTTGAGCCACAGGCTCTGCCCCTTAAGTGATTTTCTTGCCTTCGCCTTCCAAGTAGCTGGGACTACGGGCACCCACCACAACACCTAGCTACTTTTTTGTTGCAGTTGTCATTGTTGTTTAGCTGGCCCGGTCTGGGTTTGAACCCCCAGCCTTGGTGCATGTGGCCAGCATTGTAACCACTGTGCTACAGGTGCCAATCCTCTTTTTTTTTTGCTTTTTAAAAAATTTATTTACTTTTGAGACAGAGTCTCCCTTTGTTGCCATGGGTGGAGTGCCTTGGCATCATAGCTCACAGCAACCTTATAGTCTGGGGTTTGAGCAGTACTCTTGCCTCAGCCTCCAAGTAGCTGGGACTACAGGTGCCCACCATAACACCTGATTGGTTTTTCTACTTTTAGTACAGACAGGGTCTCGCTCTTGCTCAGCTGGTCTTAAACTCCTGCACTCAAGCACTCCCCTAGTGTCCCCGAGTACTAGGATTACAGGCACCGTGCTTGGCCAAGTTAGAAACATCTTTTGAGGAAAGAATGTACATAATAATATAACTTCAACTAAAGAGGAAAGGTTTTATATTGAATATATTTAACTTTATTTAAAGACTCTCTATATTGCCCATGCTTTCTCTCATTTCATCATGGTAGTGAAATGGACCCACAAATATCCTAGTATGGCATTTGAGAGGACCATAACCAGCCTGTGAACTCCTCTAAGCAGGGAGAGGTATTTATTCATTTGAGTATTCCCAGGACCTAACTCAGAGCCTGGATTATGGTAAGTGCTCACTGTATGTTTGTGGAAAAAAGGAAGAGGAAAGGAAAGAGGAAGGAATTGTCTTCCTTACTTCCCTGAAGACACACATCAGTTTACTATGTCACATATATTCCCACTGCAATGCTCCATTCCCAAATAAATATTTTTTTCTAGAGAGCTTCTCTCTGTTATTTAGGTTGACAGTTCCTTCTCCCATGGAGTATAAAAAGCGGTCTGAGACTACTCCATCTGAAAGTACATGTAGAGAGAATAAGATGGAGTCAGTGAGGCTAGGGCAGACATGACACAGCCGGTGTGGTTGATTTAGGTCCTGCCTGACCTTCACCCCCTGTCTCTCATTCTCACTGTTTTGTAAATTTAGCTCCCACTCTCAAGATGCCTATCTTGAGTAGTTTAGGCAGATTGATTTAGGAGATTAACTTTGAACTAAAATGCTGTTTTGGGTCATGGGTTATATTGATTATTATTTACTATGGGCCATGGGTTCTGCTGACTATTGTTTAAGATAAGGGTTAACATGGTCTTCCCTTTGAACTTAAACGTATGAAACTGTAACTTTGGAAATGAGAGAACAGAACAGTCTTGGAGAGGCTACTCTCCCTGTTCTTCAGCCTGGCAAATAAAGTTTGGTGGACCTATCCCCATCTCTGCATATTGGCTGACAGTGACAGGCAGCTTGACCCTCTTCATCCAGTAACATACTCCCTGACCAAAACACCAATGCAGCCTTCCATACCTTTAATCCCTGAGGCAGTGCTGAGGCTGGGCAAGGAAAATTGAGACACATTTACCACCATCTTGAACCCACCAATGCCAAGAGGACCAACAGGAACTGTAGTGCTCAGTAAAAGGAAACAAAGTCTGGGTTGAGGTCTTCAAATTTAGGTCTTCGTTTTTTGTAGACAGAGTCTCACTATGTTGCTGTTGGTAGAGTGCCCTGGTGTCACAGCTCATAACAACCTCAAACTCTAGGCCTTAAGTGATTCAGGCATCCACCACAACACCCTGCTATTTGTTGTAGTTGTCATTGTCATTTAGCAGGCCCAGGCCAGGTTTGAACTAGCCAACCCCCGTGTACGTGGCCGGTGCCCTAACTACTGAACTACCGGTGCCGAGCCCAAATTTAGTTTTTATTGAAACTAAAGTTGTAGGCTCGGTGTCTGTAGCACAGTGGTTACAGCACCAGCCACATACAGCAAAGGCGGTAGGTTTGAGCCCGGCACGGGCCAGCTAACCAACAATGGTAACTGCAACAAAACATAGCCAGGCATTGTGGTAGGTGCCTGTGGTCCCAGCTACTTGGGAGGCTGAGGCAAGAGAATCGCTTAAGCCCAAGAGTTTGAGGTGCTATGAGCTGTGACGTCATAGCACTCTACCAAGGGCAACATGTTAAGACTCTGTCTCAAAAAAAAAAAGAAAAGAAACGAATAAAGTTGTAGCTGAAGTCTGAGTATATTGATCACTCCTATACATTGACCAAATATAAAATGTGGTAAAACATGATCTTGCCCATGAAACTATCCTTTCCTATGGTCTTTCTCTGCTTATTCCTAATTATT
>NW_003852398.1:37386828-37400633 GCF_000181295.1 Otolemur garnettii
AGGCGCCCGCCACAACGCCTGGCCATTTTTTGGTTGCAGCCATCATTGTTGTTTGGCGGGCCCGGGCTGGGGATTCGAACCCGCCACCTTGGGTGTATGTGGCTGGCACCTTAGCCGCTTGAGCCACAGGCGCCGAGCCAAGTTATGCTTTTTGCCCATTTCTTCAAATGTTTCTAAATAATTCCCTTTGTCTGGACTCAGAGGAGATCAAAAAAATTCTTGTTGAAAATGACCGGTTTTGTGCGCATACTCTGCCTATCTCCCCTTGTGGGGAGTGAGTCTTCACAGAAAACTTCTCTCAGCACAAGGACTGCTTTCCCAGGCAAGGCCTCTGAGCCAGGCTCCTTCTCTATTCTTTTAGTAGTATCTATTGGCCCAACTGCTTGCCTCCCACTCTCTGGCCTGGCCTGTCTGCTAAGAGGAGGCCCGAGGCTGGATTGCTTCAAGCACTCTGCTCTGCTAAGCTTCTCAATGGCTTGGTAAAGATGTTTCCGACACTTTTCCTTTCAAATCTATCCCTAGGGTCATCTTGGTAGGGATCCTAACATCTTACAACTTCCTGTTTTATAAATTTTTATCTGATCTGTTGGGCAGTGTCTGTAGCTCAGTGAGTAGGGCACCAGCTCCTTATACTGAGGGTGGTGGGTTTGAACCTGGCCCCTGTCAAACTGCAACAAAAAAATAGATGAGCGTTGTGGTGAGCACCTGTAGTCCCAGCTACTTGGGAGGCTGAGGCAAGAGAATCACCTAAGCACAAGAGCTGGAGGTTGCTGTGAGCTGTGACGCCAAGGCACTCTACTGCGGGCAACAAAGTGAGACACTGTCTCTAAAAAAAAAAATAATTTATCTGATCTCCCTTCAGCTTTGCAGTTAAATTCACTGGTAATAGGGAAATAGCTCATATTTTTAAAAAATCCTCAGAGACTGGAAGCCTGGTCCCCAACTTCCAGTTCTCTTTTCTTGTGACCTAAATATCCAGGATCCTTGGAGTTTTCAGTACAGGCCCCATTGGAACTGCTTTGAGCTCCACTGTTTATCTCTAGAAAAGCCACTGAATATAGTAAGGAGTCTAGGGGCATGCTGACATCTGCTCGTCAGCAGGGCAGAAATGATGGCTTCAATTTCCTTTTTCAATTTATTCCTAGGCTGCTTCTTCTCCACCTTCATAAGCTAGTTCTTATTTTAAAAAGTCAAAGTAATAAAGCTGTTCTTCATTATTCATCTGGTTGCATGCTTCCAGCAGTCACACATACCCCACAACCCCCTCCTTGACCTCTTCCCATCACTTCTCTTTTCTTCTTTTGCCTCCTCTCCCTCACCCCTTCCAGAGGGAGCTCTGGCTCATTGCCCTTCCTCAAAGTCCTATACTCTTCCTACAACCTTCTAAGCTCATTCTCCACTGGGTTGATCATCACAGTGCTAAATACATACCTCATGATATGCTTTGCATTTACAGATTACCTCATGCCAATGTCCCAGAAAGAACTAAATCTCAGGAGATCCAGGTGCTTTATTTCCCCTATCCGAACAACAGGAATTATAATCTCAGAGGTCAATAATGCCCAGACACTGGCATTGGCACTGGGTCTGGGCCAGGAGCCAAGATTTTTGTCAGGACAACCATCAGTAGATACCTGCACAGTCCTTCCTCTTGTTCCATGCTTTGACATCCTTGGGCAGTAAAATATAAAGGGATACAACTGAATTATGGGGTTCTGGAGTCAAAACCTGAATTTTAAGTTCTTCCCTGACACTTATTACCCACATGACCTAAGTTATTTCTTTACATGTTAGTCATAAAATAACAGGGCCAAATGAGAACATATATGTAAAGCATTTAATGCAATACCTGGTGTGTGATGAGCATTCAATAAATGTTATAAGTTATGATCATATATGAAGAGACATCAACAGCACTGTAATTCAGCAGTCTGGGAGGCTGAGGTGGGTAGATCACCTGAGCTCAGGAGTTCGAGACCAGCCTGAGCAAGAAGAGCAAGGCCCCTGTCTACTAAAAAGAGAAAAACTAGCTGGGCATTGTGGTGGATACTGGTAGTCCCAGCTACTCGGGGGACTGAGGCAAGGGATCACTTGAGCCCAAGAGTTTGAGGTTGCTATGAGCTGTGACACCATGGCACTCTACCCAGGCGACAAGAGTGAGACTCTTGTCTCTTAAAAAAAAAAGTGAAAGAGAGACATCAATAAATCAGATAAACAATTTAAAAAGTCATTATAGGCCTTTAAATAACAGCCTTGCTTTTTTTTTTTTAAGTATTGCTAGGAAGAAATGATTTATAAGTACCATATTGTTGGAACATAAATAGATACTTCAAAGAGGTGAAAGTAACTTGTTTTCTTGAGTGGGATAAACATTGCCCTTGGGATCTTGTCTACAAACTCAAATGTTTTGCAGCAAATAGTACTAAGACAAACTCCAGCCCTTTAGGAGGTGAAATGATCACAAAATTGTATTCTGAGCTTTAAGTAAATGAACTTTTACCCTATAGAAAAGGATCATTGCCCAAATGAAATGTCCTAATTTTAAAAGCATAAGAAAAAAATGTCAATCTTGAGGGTTTTTTGTTTTACACATCTTTATTCAAATGCTGCACAATATTGGTTAATGGCCAACCTACTGCACAAATACAGTTGAATTCCAATTATTCATGTGTGAATTTTCCAAGGCAGAATCTAACCAACACTGTGTTTGCTTCTTTCTGTCCTGTCTTTATCTTTACTGCCTCCCAACACACACACCCAAATCACATGCACATTCACATAGACAAATACATACCACATACATTCACAGGCACTCACATCATATACTAACCACACTTTCTCTCTCTCACACACACACATACACACACCACTTTGCCCAAAACTAGCAGAGCCCAAAACTGTTTATTCTGGTGGTTACCATAACATAACATCCAGAGGTCCCTCTGAAAAGCATCTCTTTGTTCACTTTCTTCCCTCACTGAAGGTTTCCCTTCCCTGATTATCACACAGGGTGGGAAGGGAAGGAAGAAAGAAAGGGAAAGGAAATCTCAGTGTATACCCCCAGCCCAGCAGTGCAGGCTGTGAGAAACAGAAGGCTCCTGCTCCTGGGTGCTGGCATCTCTCCTGCCATTTCACTGAAACTTTAGGGTGTTTTTCCCTCTGCAGCACCCACGCTCCTCTCCCTTTCTGCCAAAGCTCCTTGTTATGACAGAGTGAGCGGCTGGTGGGATGGGGGAGGGAAGGCAGTTGGGTAGTCGCAGGGAGGGTGGAGATTAGGTATAGACAAGTCCTAGAAGCCCCTCAGTGCTGACCCTCCCTCCTCTGTAGCCAGAGGCATCATGCACCTCCCTCCACGCCCACCCACACAGACAACACAACACACGCCAGACGGAAGCTCGGCGGACACAGTCATACTCAGGCAGGAAACCCTGCGTCACACTTGCATGGATCTGCTCAAAGCAATGGGTGTCCCAGGTCCCCCTCCTTTGGTCTCTCACCCCACTGGTGGGCCAAAACATGTGCTGGGTGCTGAGCATTCTTGTGGTATAGGATAATGGCAAGTCTTTTTTTTTTTCTTGAGACAGAGTCTCACTTTGCTGCTCACACTGGAGTGCCATGGTATAGGCTTAGTTCACAGCAACCTCAAACTCCTGGGTTCTGGCAATCCTGCCTCAGCTTCCTGAGTACCTGGGACTATAAGTGTCCATCATCACACCTTGAAAATTTTTCTATTTTTAGTAGAGACAAGGTCTAGCTCTTGCTCAGACCAATCTTGAACTCATTTTTTTTTTTTTGCAGTTTTTGGCCAGGACTGGGTTTGAACCCGCCACCTCCAGCATATGGGGCCAGTGCCCTACTCCTTTGAGCCACAGGCACCACCCCGATCTTGAACTCTTAACCTCAAGCAATCCCCCCACCTTGGCCATCCAGAGCTCTAGGATTATAAGCGTGAGCTACCACACCTGGTCCATATAATTTTATTTTAATTTAAATAATTCACAGATGTAGTAGAAAAATTGAGAAAGCTTGCAGTGCAGGGATTTTTATAAAACTTGGTCAAGACCCAGGCTGTGCTACTTTGGTTCACTTGGAAGAAAATGGTATAGAACTCGGCTGGGCGAGATGGCTCATGCCTATAATGCTAGCACTCTAGGAGGCCGAGGCTGGTGGATTGCTTGAGCTCAGGTGTTTGAGATCAGCCTGAGCAAGACCCCATCTCTAAAAACAGCCGGTTGTTGTGGCGGGTGCCTGTAGTCCCAGCTACTCCGGAGGCCTGAGGCATGAGGAACACTTGAGCCCACAACTTTGAGGTTGCTGTGAACCATGACTCCATGGCACTCTACCCAGGGTGATAGGGTGAGCCTCTGTCTCCAAAAAAATATGTAAAATAAAATTAAAAGACTACAACCAGGCATGGTGGCATGCCTGTAGTCCCAGCTACTTGGAAGGCTGAGGGAGGATCTTGAGCTCAAGAATTCAAGGCTACAGTGCTCTATGATAATGCCTGTGACTAGCCACTGTCCTCCAGCCTAGGCAACACAGCCAGACCCTGTCTCTTCAAAGAAAAAGACTCATGTGACTTGTAAGTAAAGGAGCCAGTATTCACCCCCAGCTGCCTGGGTAACTGGGAACCTTTGCCCTTTCCACTGCTTCTCAGGAGCGTGCCACTGGGAACCCTCCCAGTTTCTTCTGTGTCAGTGGAAGAGTTTGTCTAGTTGGGGAAGATAGTGTTAGAGGAGATAAACAGAAGAGGTATCTGCCTACTGACTTTCTCCAAGTGAACCAAAGTAGGGCAGCCTGGGTCTCAGGATCCTCTGCTTGTCTTCCAAGCTTTATAAAGCAGGGCCCAGTGTCATGTGTGATTCCTTTAGAGAACTTTCTGCAGGACCCCACACTTGCTTGGCCAGTGTGCTACATGGCTACAAAAAGCCCAGCCCCGGACAGGCCAGGAATGTGTTGATTCAGAAACATTTTTTAATTTAATAAGCACATGGTGATGCAGACTGTTTGTTCAGGGCTATGTGCTGCCTAAATTGGAATGTGCCAAACTTCCTCCTCTGATTTCCTTCAGCGCCTCCTCCCCCCAGGTCCTGGCTGTTACCCATGTCATTCTGGCAGGGAGAGTCCTATTCCCCTATACCCTCAGGTGGGCAACTGTTAGTCTGCAAAGCTCAACTTGCCAACTGAGCAGCTTCCCCAGGCTCTGAGGTCTCTCCAAGGCATGTGTATGGAAGGTGGGTTTTTTCTTCTTTAAACTGAAAAGTGGTGCATTTATTGGTTTCTCTGCCTTCTGGAACATATCCTAGGAGGACAGGAACTCAGTTTCATATCTGCTTTCAGGAAGCGGGTGTGAGCAGCTCCTTCTTACAGCAAAAACTACAGCTGGACTTTCTTGAGGATGACCAAAATAGAGATTCTTCCCTGAGGGTCTGCCAAAAGTTTATGTCATTTTATCTCCCTCCAAATAGGGCTGTTCTTCTCTTCCGCTCAGATAAACATAATTCATTCAAATATTCATTCATTCAACAAGTATTTATTGAGGCTGGCTAATGGCTTACACCTATAATCCTAGCACTCTGGGAGGCTGAGGCAGGTGGATTGCCTGAGCTCAAGAGTTCAAGACAAGTCTGAGCAAGAGCAAGACACCCATCTCTAAAAATAGCCGGGCATCATGGGGGGTGCCTATAGTCCCAGCTACTCAGGAGGCTAAAACAAGGATTGCTTGAGCCCAGGAGTTTGAGGTTGCCGTCAGCTAATGGGAGGCACTCTACCCAGGATGAGAGAGTGAGACTTTGTCTCAACAAAACAAAACAAACAACAATGAAAAACCCAAAAGTAAGTATTTATGGAGTCTATATGAGCCAGAAACTATTCTAGTTGCAAGGATATATGGTGGTAACAAGACAGGAAAGCACTTTACTCTCATGGAGCTTGCATTCTAGTGATGGGGAGGCAGATAAGAAATGAGTAAACCAATAGTCAGTGCCAGGATGAATATCAAATAAGATTATCTGATAGAACAGAGATCAGATCAACAAACGATGGCCCATGGACCAAATATGCTCACCACCTGTTTTGTAAATTAAATTTATAAAGTAAATAAAGAGATTACAAAGCTTGTAGCACAGTGGTTACAGTGTCAGCCACATACACCAAGGTTGGCGAGTTCGAAGCCAGCCCAGGCCAGCTGAACAATGACAACTGCAACAAAAATAGCTGGGTGTTATGGTGGGCACCTGTAGTCTGAGCTGGGTGTTATGGTGGGCACCTGTAGTCTGAGGCTGAGGCAAGAGAATTGCTTAAGCCCAACAGTTTGAAGTTGCTGTGAGCTATGATGCCATAGCACTCTACCGAGGGCAACATAGTGAGACTCTGTCTCAAAAAAATAAAAGAAAGAAAGAAAAATAGAAAAGGATATTTGAAGTCTTTCTCCCTGTCTCGTTTCCTAGCTGTCTCACTCACTTCCCTTCCTATAAGCAATATATATTAATTTCTTGTGCATCCTTCCAGAGAAATATATTCCTATGAAAGCAAGTATGTGTATATAGTCTTACGTTTTTGCCCCTAAGGAAGCTATTGTAAATTGGGAGGTCAAGTAAGATTTGTAATTTAGGCTAAAACAACACCTAGGCAGTGTTCTCAGAGCAACAGCTTCCAACTGTAGAAACAGCTGGTACAAAGAACCTGCACTAGACTTGCCGTGGCAGGTCCTCAGATTAGAAAGAACTGTTTGGGCTCGGCGCCTATAGCTCAACCGGCTAAGGCGCCAGCCACGTACACCTAAGGTGGCGGGTTCGAATCCCCAGCCTGGACCCGCCAAACAACAATGACGGCTGCAACCAAAAAAAAAAAAATAGCCAGGCGTTGTGGCGGGCGCCTGTGGTCCCAGCTACTTGGGAGGCGGAGGCAGGAGACTCGCTTGAGCCCAGGAGTTGGAGGTTGCTGTGAGCTGTAATGCCACGGCACTCTACCCAGGGGAACAGCTTGAGGCTCTGCCTAAAAAAAAAAAAAAAAAAAAGAAAGAACTGTTTGGGGCACACTGAGCCAGAGGACATAAATTGGAGAGAAATTAGGAAGCAAGAAGATTCACTCTTAAAGGCTCTATTGTGTCCATATGTCCTAGGCTCCCACTAGGAGGAGAAATGTCATTTCTGATATCTAACTCTAGTCTTCCTTGCTATCTTCTTGAGTCTTAAAAGGGGGTGATTCATGCCTGTAGTCCTAGCACTCTGGGATTGCCTGAGCAAGAGAGAGACCCCATCTCTAAAAATAGCCACACGTTGTGGCAGACGCCTGTAGTCTCAGCTATTTGAGAGGCTGAGGCAAGAGAATCTCTTGAGCCCAAGAGTTTGAGGTTGCTGTGAGCTATGACATTATAGCACTCTACCAAGGGCAAAGTGAGATTCTTGCCTCGAAAAAAAGGAGGGGGGGCAGCACTGTCCTTTAATGGTCAGATTCATCTGTATATGCCTCCATACATTTGTCTGAGTATGAAGCAGGACTCGAGTATAAATGGGACATGAAAGTAACATGATTAGCATTTCTAGAGGCAGGTCCTGCAATCAGAATTTTAAGGAGCTTGGTAAAGGCTTTGTAAAGATGGTGATTATAAACCTGAATTGAGCAGATGGGTCCTTTCCTAAGAGGAAGAACTTGCTCTTCACCCACAGCTTCGTTTTATGAAACATAGGGAACTCTCAATTTATGCAACAGCTATGTGGCCAGACATTTTCAACCTCAAGTTTTCTATCACACCTACTATGTGTTCAGTATCTTGGAGACAGCAAACAAAATAGAGCACCTCGTCCCCACCCTGAGGGAGTTTATAATCCAGCTGGGGACAGAGAACTTGAACTTGTGAGATACTAGTAAGTTAACCTAGATGGTGTGAACTAGCTCAGAGAGCAAGAGCAAGATCTATCAAAGAGGATTTCCCTAGGAGGTGAATTGTGAGCTGAGTCTTAAAGGGTGGGAGGATCTGAATAAAAATAATGATATCTTGATTAAAAAGACATAACGTAAATAAAGGGGACAGCAATTGGCACAGTAACCCCTTAAATGACAGCTGCTGCTGCTGCTTCCTCTTATTATTGCTGCTTACACTTTACAAAACAATTTCTCATTAATTATCTCATTTGATATTTACAATAACACTGTGATTGGGTAGGGTAGGTGTTTCCATTTCACAGGGGAAGAAACTGAGGCTCAGGATGATTAAATACATTGTCCAAGTCACAGAGTAGAAACTGAAACCCAGGTGTTCTGACTTTACATAGCACAGGTTTCCTCATTGTGGGAAGAGCAGCAGGCAGAACAGTAGGAACAAGAGAAAGACGCAGGGAGCCTTGGCAAATAGAGTGCATGTCATTTGCAGCAGACTGTGTCTGCATGCTCTGCCTTCTTACCGGGTAGTGCCCATATTCCCAAGACCACAAGTCCTAGCTCAGGAAAAGGAGAATCTTATTGGTGGACAGCTTCAACAGAGCAGGATAACCATGAGAAAGAGAAACTCACCATTTCTACAATGTCATTAGCATTGCAGACCCACACACACATGCACCAGGCCTGCAGGTTGTCAATGGTAAGTCACTAAGCCCGAGGCCTGAAATAAATTAGGCTGGCTCTCAGGGAAACAAGGTTATGTTACTCACATTAAGTATTCGTGTGGATTAAAATGCCATCTACTGTTTTGTGGGTCACTTCTCAGGGCCCTGCTGAATGGCTGAAAGGACTATCTTCCATACCTTCCGTTCAGACTCTTCTGTCAATTCCCAGAGCAGGCTGGCTGAGTTAAGCCAACTACCCATTGTCTATCAGAGCCAAGCTATGAGGCCTCTGGGTAGGGGGCTTCAGTGCCTGCCTTTGAAATGAAGCTGCCTTTTGGGGTTGCCCCTGGCAACCAAGCAGCTTGAAATGTCTGTATCTCTTAGAGGAGACTTGGATACTGGGGGTGGGGAGGGTGACAACCAGTGAACCATAGGATGCAAGGAGCATATCTGTCATTGTCCTCCTTTGTACCCATGACCCCACTCTTCTGATGGGTACAAGTGTTGTCCCTTCACAATATTCTGCAGGTCAACAGAATCAGCCTGAAATTCTCCCTGAGGATAGGGAGGTTGGGGAGAACCTGCAAAGATCCAGATACCAAACACATCCTTGGCCAGCTCTTGGAACACCATATGCCATCAATGACTAATACCATTTCATCCTTTAAGCTTTACCATCCCTTTTTCCAGGAAAACTGCCCTGACCTGCCTTTTATGCTCCATGCAGAGGTAATGTCCCTGCTCACGAAACCCACTATCATAATACATCAGTTCACTGCATGTGTTTTTATTAAGGACTGTGTATTATACTAGCACAGGATCTGGCACATAGGCACAAAATAAATGAATGGATAAGTGAATAAAAGAGAACACAAAATTCTGACAGGAGGTAACAGGGGAGGCATGAAGGAGCTTTGTGAGTGCTAGCTGGAAGAAGCTGTGTGTGCAGAGCTGTGACACCACGGCCCTCTACCAAGAGCAACATAGTGAAACTCTGCACAGAGGGGCTCTGGGATGATTCAGCTTCATCTACAATGTTTGGTGTGTGGTGGGGGAGCAGGGCAGGTAGGCCAGGGCCAATCAGGACAGTCTTGAAAGCTGATTAATACGTTTGGGACAGGAGAGTGGCAAGCCCAAAGCAGCATTTTAGGAAGACAGATCTGGCCAGGTGGGAAGGATGGATGGAGGGGAGCACCAGCTGGCAGGGAGACTAGTCAGGCGGGTTTTTTTTTTTTTGCTTGCTTGTTTGTTTGTTTTTTTGAGACAGAGTTTCACTGTCACCCTCAGTAGAGTGCTGTAGCATCACAGCTCACAGCAACTTCCAACTCTTGGGTGTAAGGGATTCTCCAAGTAGCTGGGACTACAGGCACCCACAACAACGCCTGGCTTTTTTTTTTTTTTTTTTTGCAGTTGTCGTTGTTTAGTTGGCCCAGGCCAGGTTCAAACCCTCCAGGCTTGGAGAACATGGCTGGCACCATAACTACTGTGCTATGGGCACCAAGCTGAGACAGTTTTACTATGTTGCCCTTGGTAGAGGGCTGTGGTGTCACAGCTCATAGCAACCTCAAACTCTTGGGCTTAAGCAGTTCTCTTGCCTCAGCCTCCTAAGTAGCTGGGACTACAGGTGCCCACCACAATGCCCGGCTATGTTTTGTTGCAGTTTGGCCGGTGCTGGGTTTGAGCCCACTACAACACCCGGCTATGTTTTATTGCAGTTTGGCCGGTGCTGGGTTTGAACCACCACCCTTGGTATATGGGGCCAGTACCCTACCCACAGAGCCATAGGCACCGCCCTAGGACTGGCTATTTTTTTTGTTGCTGTTGTCATTGTTATTTAGCAGGCCAGGGCCAGGCTTGAACCCGCTAGCCTCAGTGTATGTGGCAGGCACCCTACTCACTGAGCTATGGGCGCCAAGCCCAGGTGGTTGTTTTGACAGTCTAGACTTTGACAGTTCTAGACAAGAACAGTGACGGGGAAATGAAAGTAAGAAATAGACTGCCCAACTTTGTTGGATGGCTTCTTTGTGCCGCCTGGGAACATCAGCTGCTGCCTGACACTGGATAATTAGCATCCTTGGTTGCCATCTGAGCTGAGTGGCCACCAAACACTGTACTCTCAGAAATCCTAGCTGCCATCCAAGGTGCTGCCAGTACTTCTGAGGGCTGAGTGGTACAGGGTAGAGAGTAAGTTTAGGAGAGCATTTCCAAAACCTGTAGTCCCGTGGTTCATTGTAGATTAGGATGCATGTTGCAAAAAAAGGGAAAAGGGGGTTGGGCACAGTGACTCAAATATGTAATCCTAGAACTCTGGGAGGCCAAGGCAGGTGGATCGCCTGAGCTCAGGAGTTTGAGACCAGCCTGAGCAAGAGCATGACTCCGTTTCTACTAAAAAAAAAAAAAATAGAAAAACTAGCCAAGTGTTGTGGCAGCCAAGCGTTGTAGTCCCAGCTACTTGGGAGGCTGAGATAAGAGGACTGCTTGAGCCCATGAGTTTGAGGTTGCTGTGAGATATGATACCAAGGCACTCAACCCCAGGGTGACTGACTCTGTCTCAAAAAAAAGGAAAAGAGTTCTCTGCTTTGATAATTTTGAGAAACTCTAGACTTGGCAAATGGAAAAACAGTTTTTTTACTAGAATATGGCAAGGGAACTGCATACCTCTCCCCTTAGTGTTTATCAACCTTAAATGACAATGAAGCATTTTTCATGCCACACCCATTCACAGCTCCTAAAAGAGCAGTCATAAAATAGCTAGAGGATTATAGAATCAAGTTTGTTGATGCTGGACACATCTGAACAACATACATCAAGGACACTCCCTACATACTGACCATCCTAGCTTAGATGTATCACTTCAGCCATAGTCTTACCTCCAAAGCAGTCTACATGCTGTTTACAAGCTCCAACTCTGAAGTTAATCCGCCTGGATTCAAATCTACTAATACTACTTGATGGTTATCTAGCATCTCTGCTTCAGTCTGCTTATCTATACAATGTGGGAAAATATTAGAACCTACTTTAGCAGGGTTATTTGCAGATTAAATTTTTGAGATAAACTATGCAGAGCCCTCTACCTAGTACATAGGAATCCCTCAAAAAATGTGAGCTATTGGCTCAGCACCCATAGCTCAGTGTTTAAGGGCACATGCACCCAGGGTGGTGGGTTCAAACCTGGCCCAGGCCAGCTAAACAATGACAACTGCAACAAAAAATAGCCAGGCATTATAGCAGACACCTGTACTCCCAGCAACCTGGGAAGCTGAGGCAAGAGAATTGCTTAAGCCCAAGAGTTTGAGGTTGCTGTGAGCTGTGATGCCACAGCACTTTACCAAGGGTGACATAATGAGACTCTGTTTCCAAAAAAAAAAAAAAAAGCGAGGGCGGTGCTGTGGCTCAAAGGCATAGAGTATTGGCCCCATATGCCAGAGGTGGTGGGTTCAAACCCAGCCCTGGTCAAAAACTACAAAAAAAAAAAAAAGTGAGCTATTATACATATATAAACTAGAACCTCTGTAAGTAACTAGGCCTACTGTACTAATATGTACATGTGGTGTATGGTCTATGAAAATTAGGTCAATTTAAGGAGGGTGTCAGTGTAGAAGGTAGAACTATGGAGGTTCTCCTATTCTACTAATACACACATACACACACACACACATATATGTATTTTAAAGACAGGCTCTCTGTTGCCTCTGCTACAGTGCAATAACCTGATCATGTCTCACAGTAACCTCTAACTCCTGGACTCGAGATCCTCCCACCTCAGCCTCCCCAGTAACTGGAATTTTTTTTTTTTTGAGACAGAGTTTCACTCTGTCAACCTAGGTAGAGTACTGTGGCATCATAGCTCACAGCAACCTCAAACTTCTGTGCTTGAGTGATCCTCTCGCCTCAGCCTTCCCAGTAGTTGGGACTACAGACACTTGCCATGATGCCCAGCTAGTTTTTCTATTTTCAGTAGAGGTGGGAGGTTTCACTCTTGCTCAGGCTGGTCTCAAATGTCTGAGCTCAAGCAATCCACCCACTTGGGCCTCCCAGAGAGCTAGGATTACAGGTGTGAGCCACCAAGCTGGGTCTCCAGTAACTGGAATTATAGGCCCAAGCCATCATACCTGCCTGTGAGCTGCTATTTTTATCTTAGGTTACTGTATGTTCCATGATGAGAGCCTGAGGCCTCTAACCATACATCTGAACCAGGGCAATGTGGTAAGGGGTGATAGTGGTATTCAGCTTCTGTCTTTGGCGAACTAGGAATGGAATACAGGGTCTAAATGGCTAGCAGTAGGAATGAAAGCTGAAATGATACTTGGAAATTGGAGCCAGAATATATGGTTGAAGCCTAAAGCCTCACAGCAAGCAACTTTGTCCAGAATGTGCCCCTCATTCTCTGTGTCTGGAGTCCTATTTTCTGGCTGTCCCTGTATGCCCTCCCTTTACCAGACCAGCATCAGGCCCTCAGGTATTTCAAACCAGTGGGTTTAGCAGGTATTTATTGAAGAGGCTCATATCATGTGTTCCATGAGTACAGGAGACATAGTTCCCCTTACCTTTTCCTCTTCTTTCCTCTTTCTATTTTCTTTTCTTTTCTTTTTTGAGACAGAGTCACCCTTTTGAGACTTTGTTACCCTTGGTAGAGTGCCATGGCATTTTAGCTCACAGCAACCTCAAACTCTTGGCTTCAAGCTATTCTCTTGCCTCAGCCTCTCAAGTAGCTGGGACTATAGGTGCCCACCACAACGCCTGGCGCCAAATTTTCTTTTTTGGTTGTAGTTGTCATTGTTGTTTGGTAGGCCAGGGCTGGATTTAAACCCACCAGCTTTGGTGTATGTGGCTGGTGCCCTAGCCACTTGAGCTACAGGCGCTGAGCCATTCCTGACTTTTTTTTGTTGTTGCAGTTGTCATTGTTAGTTAGCAGGCCTGGGTCAAGCTTGTGCAAGCCTCAGTGCATGTGGCTGTAACCTTAACCACTGTGCTATAGGCTCCAAGCCCATTTATTTATTTATTCTATTTCAGAATGTTACAGGGGCACAAATATTTTGGTTACATGCATTACTTTTGTACAGTCTGAATCAAGCCCTCCCTCTCTCTTTGTCCCCACCACACACATACCTTTCCAGATGTTTTCCTTGAACTCAATAGCTTTCACACATTCCAAAGATAAGCCTTTAGATCTAGGAGACAGAATGAAGGAAATAATTCCTTCTATCAATATAGTACTTTATAAAGTGATTTTATATGATTTTAAACTTTTTTTTTTTT
>NW_003852398.1:37401788-37413026 GCF_000181295.1 Otolemur garnettii
AAAAAAAAAAAAAAAGAGAGAGAGAGAGAGAGAGAAAAGGTGAGGGGAATTGTCAACAACAAAACAAATAATAATAAAGAAAATCACAGCCTTCATCTGACTAAGAACTTTGGATTGGTGGGTAGGTACCACCTCACATATCTAGCTTTGTCTGTGGAAATGACTATTGAGAGGATGTAAGCTGGTGAGAGCTTTCAGGTATGCCAGGAGCAAAGCCTTAAATCAGAGCTGCACTGCCCATTCGTGCCACACTTGCCTCTGGGGAAATCCCCAGCAGCTGTGATATGGCTGGGTTCAATATTCTGCCCTAATGTGGTCTGACAGCAGCTAAAAGGCTGAAGTGGGGAGATACTAAGACTGAAAATCCCTCAGTGGAAACGTGATTTCTTGTTACTAACCTTTGTGTTCTGCATGTACCAGGGATTTGGGAAGTCTCAGGCAATACAATTATCTGATAGATTTTGAATCTCATTCATTAGCCATGGCAAGAGGCATCTCATCCTTCTCCTGCCTCCAGAGAGGGGCTGAACCCTCAGGCAGATGATGAGTCTGTCTGCTTCCTTTGTTTCTCTCATTAGACCTGTCCCTCTTCTTGTGCAGTAGCAATCAGGTTCTTCTCCCTCATGACCCAGCTTCTAAGTCCTAGGACTCACCTCCCTTCCTCTCTGTTCATCTATTAATACTAGCATCATCACAGAATCTCTCTGAAGGTGCCCCAAAGTCCCTCATGTTTTTACCTTTTACCTTCTGAATTCTAGGACTGACAATTTCTTCATTACAAAGGTGAAAGGATATATTCCTTCTCTTCCTTCCTAGGCTATGGGACTGAGAAGGCAGGTAGTCTGAGTCCAGCTGCTAGTCTATCCAAATTGCTACTTTTCCTAGCCCCTTCTCAGCTGCCAAAGCTTGCTATGGCACATAGACTAAGGGAACCACTAAGTTCCTCTAGGGAACCAAAAAAGCCAACACATTTAAAACTGTAAATAGACTTTACGAGATCATAGAGGAAAGCTCCAAGCCTTTTTAGTTTCTCCCAGCACACACAGACATACATATACACACACACACACACACACACACACACACACACACACCTTTCTTCCTCAACCCCCCTTAGGGAGATGTTAATGGAATTGTCCACTAAATGCAGCAGCTGCCAAAACCTACCAAGGACAGGACAGAGGGCCTGAACCCATTTATTCCAAACTGAAGCCCCCAACATCTACCTTAGGTTTTTATCTTTTCATTTCTAGATGTGCTTTGGCCAGGCTTCTGAATGCCAACTCTTAGTCTGAAAATCCACATGCTTCTATGGAATCCACACTGATTCCTTCCTGTCTACCAGCCATAAATCAGCACACATCTCCCAAAGCCCACCTCTGCCCTCAAAAATGTTAAAAAGCCCCAATTGTGGAATCTTTCTCTGTGGCAATTGTCTGTAATTTACCACAACGTCATAAAGTCTAAAAAGCCATTCTTCAGAAAACTGCCTATTTCTGAAGACCACTGAGGAGGCAGTTCCAATGTGAGTGGGACCACCCTTTTTTTTTTTTTTTAAACACAGGAATAATAAATTTACTATAAGAACTAGGCGGCGCCTGTGGCTCAGTGAGTAGGGTGTGGGCACTATATATCAAGGGTGGCGGGTTCGAACCCAGCCCCTGCTGAACTGCAACAAAAAAAATAGAAAAAAAATGTATTATAAGAACCACTGATGGGGTAGGGCACATAAAAAGGGGAACGTCTCATGACCAGAGGGCTGCTGACTGGCACCCAGAATGGCAGGCAACACAGGGAGGTGCCACGCTACCTCATGGCCCCATCCAGGCCAGAAGCCCACCCTCTGGAGTAGCACAAAGTACAGGAAGGATACTGGGCCTGAGGACATCACTCTTCCTCCTTCACAGTGGGACATGGCACTTGGACCCAAGAATGGCAGAGGAGTGCCAGGGACAGGTTCCCGATGCCCTTCCCTGGGCTCCTCTCAGTGCTGAGGCTTCTGCTTTCTGGCAGAAAGCAGACCACTGAGATCAGCATCAACAATCATTCCTACCTGGTTGAGAATAATCCTAAAGCATCAGCCAAGTACAATCTGGCAAATTGTAGGATCATGGCTTGGTCAAAGAGTGGAACTCTGGTTTAGCACAGTTCTACAGTTCTTGGTTCTTTCCACTTCTCCTAACTTTCTCTTTGACCTGTGATTGTGTGATTGTCAGAGAAGTCATTCCACAAACATCAACTGAATACCACTATGCACTAGGCAGCTCTTCTTGTTATACTCCTTAGGTTCATGGGAAGACTGCCTCCTCCTTGTGGTTCCCTAACACCTCCAGCTGATTCCCTAGCCACTTAACCAAAAGGCTTTTCAAACTAGGTGAGCTGATTTGATTTTTTTTCTTTCTTTTCTTTTTTTTTTTAACTGTAGAATTATCTCTCTATTTTGTGTAAAAACCTACAGTAATTTTGGGGGGCTATAATTAAGATTTAACAGCATTATAATTCTAATGAATAATTTAAGTATCCTCTTGAGATAAATATAACATTTTATAGATATTTTGGAACATTTTATAGATATTTAAGACTACAAATACATACTAGCCTACATCTAACACCAATGACTCATACTGTTTCTTTCTAATGAATTTACCATTACATTTCCAAAGTTCTGAAATGGCCAAAAGACCATAGAAAGATAATTCTTTAGGTGCCTACTTGATTTCTTTTCTTTTTTAATTATTATTATTATTTTTTTTTTGAGACAGAGCCTCATTCTGTGCCCTGGGTAGAATGCCCTAGCATCATAGCTAACAACAACCTCAAACTCTTGGGCTCAAGCAATCCCTTGCCTTGGCCTCCCAAGTAGCTGGAACTACAGGCACCTGCCACAATGCCCAGTTGGGTTTTTTCCTTCTATTTTTTTAGGAGAGATCAGTCTCATTTCCTGCTCAGGCTGGTCTCAAACTCCTGGGCTCAGGCAATACACCCACCTTGGCCTCCCAGAGTGCTAGGATTATAGGTGTGAGCCACCACTCTTGGACTGACTTTTTCTTATACTGAGCTTACCTTTCTTCACACGTGAGACTAGAAAATGCCATTCACAATTGACTGCTGAACTCATAATTTGTGTTTCTTAAGCAATTTCTGTCTTTCTTTCTTTCTTTTTTTTTTTTTTTGAGTCTATGTCGCCCTTGTTAGAGTGCTGTAGCATCACAGCTCACAGCAAACTCAAATTCCTGGGCTCAAGCGATTCTCTTGTCTCAGCCTCCCAGGGGCCTGCCACAATGCCTGGCTATTTTTTTGTTGCAGTTGTTATTGTTGTTTAGCAGGCCCAGACCTGGTTCGAACCAGCCGTCCTTGGTGCAGGTGGCTGGCACCATAACCACTGTGCTACAGGTGCTGAGCCATTTCTTAAGCAATTTCATTTGAATGAGTGATATGTATTCTACGAAGGGACAAGAAGACAATGTATGCTGTAATAGACATGTGTTCATCCTCAACTATCACTCCCTTAGGGGATCAGGTGGCTCTGGAATGGCAGGATTCTCGCTTCAATGTTAGGGTTAAGGCCATGACCTAGGCCTAACTCATTCAAATTACTCAACACCTCATGCATAGCAACCAGTTCAGAGAAGGATTTATAACTCAAATGAGAGCAATCACAGAACCACAGTCTGGGCTTTTGTAGGTGCTATGACAAAAATGCATATTCTGGAGCTGCCAGTAGCTCAGTGGGTAGGGCGCCAGCCACATACACTCAGGCTAGCAGGTTCAAACCTGGCCTGGGCCTGCTAAACAACAATGACAACTGCAACAACAAAAAAAATAGCCAGGTTGTAGCAGGCACCTGTAGTCACTGCTACTTGGGAGGTTGGGGCAAGAGAAATCATTTGAGCCCAAGAGGTTAAAGTTGCTATAAACTGTGATGCCACGGCACTCTACCAAGGGTGACTCTGTCTCAAAAAAAAAAAAAGAGAGAGAAAAAGAAAAATGTATATTCTTTCTCTTTCATAGATAGTGAGTTCTAAGGGTAACACTGGTTTAAGGCTACTGGTAACCATCTGGTTGTCATGCATAGAGAGTCTGTGTAAGAAGGAAACAAAGGAGGAGCAAGCCAAGTTACAGAGATATTCTGTACCTTGATGCATCCTTTGAACTTAAGGATCTAGTCTTTCTAAAGCCATCCTACCCTTTGCTAGAGAAATACTAGAAGAAAAGACCTTCTTTCTGGGAAAAGGTCTTTATACTGCCACTATTTTATTCCTTCCCCCAAAATATATTGGGAGATAGGCTAGTATGGGTAACAGTTGTCCAAAATTCTCTTTTTCATCTCTAAATCTAAATATAAGATTCCAGATCTCTTGAGAACAAGGATCAGGAGGCCCTCTTAGTCTAGAAATAGTCAAACAAGTACTTGCTAAAGAGGTTAGGGATATTTGAGGTATGTCCCTAGGTCTTTGTCAATACCTTGATAAACATACACCGTGCCCTCTGGTTTACTTTCCCTGTATTACTATTCCCAATCAAAATAGGTTGACCGAAGTATGATTCAGAAGCATGGCAGGAAAGGGTTCTCTTGCCCCTTGGCCAACATCATTCTTCCCTATTCTGGCTGCTAGTGGGAGGGCTGCTCGTCTTTCAGCATAACAGTGTGGTGAAGTTAAGCTCGAATAGGTGACCAGAAGCAAGAAAGAATTGTCTTGCAGAGGCTTTTTTTTTTTTTTTTTTTTTGAGACAGAGCCTCAAGCCGTTCCCCTGGGTAGAGTGCCCTGGCTTTACAGCTTACAGCAACCTCCAACTCCTAGGCTCAAGCGAGTCTCCTGCCTCCGCCTCCCAAGTAGCTGGGACCACAGGCGCCCGCCACAACGCCTGGCTATTTTTTGGTTGCAGCCGTCATTGTTGTTTTGGCGGGTCCAGGCTGGGGATTTGAACCCGCCACCCTAGGTGTACGTGGCTGGCGCCTTAGCCAGTTGAGCTATAGGCGCCGAGCCAGAGGCTTTTTTTTTTTAATGGAAGAATTCATCCTTATCTCCTCAAGATGGAGCCAGACCCAATCTCACAGGCCCTAATGTTAAAGCCTGGACTGAGAGAGGAAAGCAGTGGGGGAAAAAAGAAAAGGAAAGAAAAGAGGAAAGGTAAATCGAAGGGAGCTATTACAAAAAGAGTAAAAAAACAAACCCCCAAGAACAAAATAACATTATAAAGAAGCCAAGAGGCTGAGTCAAACACAGCAGAAGGGTGACAAGACCTGAGTTCCGAAGGCTTTCATCAGAGCAGGCAGTGCCTGGGCAGGTGCCAGACTACTTCTTTCAGAGCACTCTGGACCCTGCTCAGAAGAGTGTGACACTCCAAACACAGCTGGCTCCCAATCAGAGCACAGACCTACCTGAATGACTCTGCTGTTTAGTTATGGCTCAAGAGTTTTTGCAGTCAAGGTGCTTCCTTTATTGGTTAAAACCATGGAACTTCAGCCTGTGGCTCTGTGCTAACAAGGCTATTTACACCCTTGCTAGCACAGCTGTCTGCCAGATGCCTGTTGAAGGAGCCATCTATTGCTAGAACACACTCCCCCCTGATCTTCCTTCTCAGTGGGCCTTTGTTGTTCTATGCTTTTTGGACTTGGGAATGAGGCTACTGTTTGCCATGCTCATTGTCACTGGGTGTTATTTATCAACACTATACTTAAGAAGTTTGCTACAGTCATCCGGTTTGCTCAATACTCTGCCACTTAAGGAGGTGGCTGTCATAGGTCAAGGTCTCTGGAAGCAGAGCCTGAGGTAGGATTCTGGCCACATGATTTATTGAGGTATGGGTTCAAAAGTAAGAGAATGAAGGAAGTAGGAAAGGGCAGGAAGAAGGATGTGGTTGCATCTTTGTTTGGCCTCAGCCTGATACCATGGGGGTACTCAGGAGCATCAATAGCACCAAAGAATTGATCCTTCCTTGAGGTAAAGGAGCTGGCCTTTGTACACTCTTAATGAGAGCTACAGAAGGGTATTGGGGGCCATCCACTAGAAACAATTTTCTGTAGAAGGGGATGTCTGTAAGTCACTGGAACCCAATAAAGCAGCTGAGGGATAGATACACTGTCATGGTAAAAGGGATCTGGGCAGGGTACCAATAGCATCTACTATAGCTATGCATTAGTCCACTGGGCTGATATAACACAATACCTTAGGCTACATGGCTTAAACAACAGAAATTTATTTTCTCACAGTTCTGAGGCCTAGAATCCTAAAATGGACATGGGGTGAAAGGGGGGTGGGAGGAGGAAGGCGAGCAAGAGGGAGAGCGTGCATTCAAGAGAGTCCTCTGGTATCTCTTCCTATCAGGGCACTAATACTGATCATGAGAACCCCACCCACATAACTTCACCTTAATCTGATCCCCTCCCCAAAGACTAATTTCTGAATACCATCACATTGGGGGTCAGGGCTTCAACATATGAATTTTAAAGCTACACAATTCAATAGCAGCTACCATTTGTAAACAGAGAAAACAGACAAGAGTCAGCTAGATTTGTTCTATGAGAATTCTTTCCTCACCAGTTTTCCTTACACCTAAATTCTTCTGAGAAGCCCATTTGTTGACTGATGCAGAAGAAATAAGTTTAACCCCAACTAGCTGAGCCAGGCCTAGGATCTCCCAACAGTTCTTCTTTTCTGTGTCTCAGCAAATGTTGCTTCTTGATCCAGGAAAATCAGGCTGTGATTGTTTGCAAGCCTCAGTACTTGGTATGTATTCTGTAGGTGACAGCTGAGGTGTCTGTGTGCACTCCTACCCAGCTCTGGCTTTGAAGCATGGAAGCATAGCCATTAACATTCTCTTCAGCCCACAGACAGTTCTCCTCAGCCCCTGTTAGTCTCATTTTCTTCCCTCCTGATTTTTTCATCAAGAGAAGTAGCTTGCTTGTTCCTACAACCTTTTTTTCTCTTCAAAGAGCTCTGATCCCCAAGGAGGCCTGTGGCCAGACACCCCTGGATTCCCAATGAAGAAGAGACGGTGCCATCTACTGTGCAGCTAAGAACCCAAGCACCCATTGCTCCCTTCATAGTCACCTTCAGGATTGAGCAAAGGACTAGCCAAGAGGACCACTTGACTTCCTGGGCATTCTGCAGCCAGTTAGGCCTAGGGTTATGAAGACTGTCCTGCTGTGAGTCCCCTAGTTCACCCCTACTTCTGACTTTGAGCTATTTAAATAGAGGGAGTCAGAGGGGAGAGTTATAGGCCCTGCCTTCAGAGAGCAGGAATCCATCTACTGCCCCATCTCTATTCTGAAGCTATAAGAGGAGGTAGGAAGGACTCTCTATTTCATAGAAGGCCTCCTGTAGGATGGAGAAGGGCAGGGGAAACTTCTCAGAGTACCAGTTGCATTTCTGAGCTGTCTAACCAGTGGTGTGGCAGGTACTTAGAAAATAGGAATAGCTCTCACTTGCTGGGGCTCAGAGGGATGGGCTGGAGCAGCTTGGGGCCCTACATGGGCAGAGCATTAAAAGAAAAAGGAAAACAGGGCAGCACCTGTGGTTCAAAGGGTAGGGCACCGGCCCCATATACCAGAGGTAGTGGGTTTGAGCCTAGCCCTGGCCAAAAACTGTAAGTAAAAAAAAAAAAAGAAAAAAGGAAGATGTAATCTCAGGGTATTTTTAAAGCACCAAGGTACATTTCTTCAGCAGTGTATGGATTTTATTAAGAGGGGCTCCATTGCTTGCAATTCACACAAAGAAGAGTGAGTCAGGCAGATCGTAATCCAGCTTCATTGTCCAAACTTTCCCCTCAAGGCTGCCCTTTCTCACCAAGAGCCGCTGAATCCCAGGGCTTTTTTAATCCCTGTGTCCTGATTAAGATTTTCTGGGGTCGGGCGGCTCCTGTGGCTCAGTGAGTAGGGCGCCAGCCCCATATACTGAGGGTGGCAGGTTCAAACCCGGCCTTGGCTGAACTGCAACCAAAAAATAGCCGGGCGTTGTGGCGGGCACCTGTAGTCCCAGCTACTCAGGAGGCTGAGGCAAGAGAATCACCTATGCCCAGGAGTTGGAGGTTGCTGTGAGCTATATCATGCCATGGCACTCTACCAAGGGCAACAAAGTGAGACTCTGTCTCTACAAAAAAAAAAGATTTTCTGGGGTGAGGGATTCAGGTCATAGTCATGCCAAATCCCTCCAGGGCTTGATTTTGTTATCTCAACATCTTTCCTTCTCCTATGCCCTACAATTGTCTTAGGCATACAACACTCTGTACAACTGCTACTGCAGCAATTCTAGAGAGACACATGAAAATAACCTCCCCAGGATCGTATTTTACCAAACTCCTGTGCAGACAGGACAACAGTTATGGCAATGGGGTGCAATTATTTTTATTCATTTCCCTGTCCCCTCTGGCTGCAGAGCTAGGCCCAGCAATACCCTGCACACCAGCACAGGTGGCCCAGAAGCACACAGAGAAGGATTGCTACTCCATCTGCTGGCTGGACTACAGCTTCCAGTCAGAGCCTTTGAATTCCTTGCAAGGCAGGCTCTGGATCTGAAGTGAGAAACCAAGATGTCGTTTCATCAGGATAAAGTAAAGATATTCAGCCATTTTGTCAAAGGTGATGACATCTACCCCTCCCAAATTAACACAGACACAGACACAAGTAGAGTGGGAAAAAAGAGCCAAGATTACCAATATCTCTAAAAGGAGCTGGGGATAAAAGCCCAGCAGCTGCCAGCTCTGCTCTGGGTCAGCATTGCTTTGAGGTTATGACATAGATGAGCATACAAGAAGAGGATGACTCGGAACCAAGGTGGGGGTGGGAGGAGTTAGGGTAGGATTTAGAAAAACACTGATGAAATTAGCATATTTTTCTTTTCATCAAGACATTCATCTTTACTTGTCTTCTTTAGAAAATAGGCTTCCGGCTTGGCGCCTATAGCTCAACCGGCTAAGGCGCCCACCACGTACACCTAAGGTGGTGGGTTCGAATCCCCAGCCCGGACCCGCCAAACAACGATGGCTGCAACCAAAAAATAGCCGGGCGTTGTGGCGGGCGCCTGTGGTCCCAGCTACTTGGGAGGTGGAGGCAGGAGACTCGCTTGAGCCCAGGAGTTGGAGGTTGCTGTGAGCTGTAATGCCACGGCACTCTGCCCAGGGGGACAGCTTGAGGCTCTGTCTCAAAAAAAAAAAAAAAAAAAAAAGAAAGAAAGAAAATAGGCTTCCTCTGGAGATTATCTAACTATTCCTCCAGGCCTCTGGTCCATCCAGAGCCATCTTTATGCTCACAATTTCCTATCTTTATTAAGGCAAGGACAAGATGGAGATCCATTTTATAGATGAGGACAATTAAGCTTCCTTGACAGAAGAAAGAAGAACAGTATTACTTACCTCACTCAGAAATTAGTTCCTCGGTTTCTGAAATCCTTATTTATAATAGTAATTACACGGTAGTATTTGGGAATTTTGACAGAGGCTCCAACATGTAGTATCCATGTCATACCAAAGTGAGGTGCCAGCAAAGATGCACATTTTTTTTTTTTTTTGGTAGAGACAGAGTTTCACTTTATTGCCCTTGGTAGAGTGCTATGGAGTCACACAGCTCACAGCAACCTCCAACTCCTGGGCTTACTTGATTCCCTTGCCTCAGCCTCCCAAGTAGCTGGGCCTACAGGCACCCGCCACAACACCCTGCTATTTTTTTGTTGCTGGGGCTGGGTTTGAACCTGCTACCCTCAGTATATGGGGCCAGTGCCCCGCCAACTGAGCCACAGGCTGCCCAAAGATGCACATTTTCATAGAAAAGAGTTGAATATCGGTTATGGAACTCTAAAATTTTCACCCATATCAATGGTAAAAAGAAGTTGTTGGATATTAAGAGAATATTTCTGAAAAGGATTTATTTGGTGGGAAGTATTGGTATGTGATGGGTAACTCCCTCCACAGAAGGGGGGGGGTGCCTGTATTTCACTATAAGCCTAATGAGAAGAGGTTGAAGGGGACCACTCAAGCTTGCTATGCATCTCCTGTAGTTAGTAGGGAAGAGCAGACTAATTTTTGCCCCAGCCCAAGAAATGTAGGGGCCACCATATGTGCTACCAGCTGATTTGTGACACTGGGATTTGTTCAGAGCTTGTGTGGGCAAAGGCCTGTTTCACACAGACCCAATGTATACCACGTGCATGGGAGCATGGCTTAGAGAGCCTCTTAGATCCTGCCCAGTAGGAACGTCAGAGGGCAAATAGGCTTGAGCAGAAGAGAAATTGGAAATGGACTGTTGAGGTATTAGGAGCCTAGAGGGAGAAAGCAACTGACAGAGGAGAGTGTACTTGCCTAGGCCTCAGGAACTGCAGCAGTGTGTGAGTATGTGTGTGTGTACATGGGGAGGGGGAGTACAGATCTCTTAAGAACCCACAAAAGTACCCCAGAGAAAGCTAGATTTAAACACTGGCTATGCCTGGAGAGTGCAAAGCCAGTTTGGACAACATGAGACAAGTACCATCTCTTACTTTGTTGTACTCTAATTCTAGGAGAGTCAGAAGCTTCAGGAGAGAAAGAAAGACCACATCCCCTCTTCTCATGGGCAGCAGGCTCCAGATTGGGGAGAACAAATAGCTAAATCTTGAAAAAAATTGTAAACATTGATAATACCCAGCTGCACATTTTAAGTGTTTAATTGAAATCATGGTTTACTATATAAAATAACTGTAGGGTTTCCTAATACCACCAAGGATCCAGAAAAAATATTTTTGTCCAGGAACAGGATTAGGACAATCACTACTAAGCAAAGGTTTATTTTGTTTTGTTTGTTTTTTTGAGACAGAGTCTCACATTGTCACCCTGGGTAAAGTGCTGTAGCGTCATAGCTCACAGCACCCTCAAACTCTTGGGCTCAAAGTGATCCTCTTGCCTCAGCCTCCCAAGTAACTGAGACTACAGGCACCTGCCACAGTACCTGTCTATTTTTAGAGACAGGATCTTACTCTGACTCCGGTTGGTCTCGAACTCCTGAGCTCAGGCGATCCACCTGCCTCAGCCTCCCAGAGTGCTAAGATTACAGGCATGAGCCACCATGCTTAGGCCTACTAAGCAGATTTAAAGAAACAGTGGTAGCAAAAAACAAAGTTTATGTTATGATTACACCCCATGAGTTCTGCTTATTCTTAAACCTTTCTTTAAAAAGTAACACAAATGGCTCGGCACCTATAGCTCAACCGGCTAAGGCGCCAGCCACGTATACCTAAGGTGGCGGGTTCGAATCCCCAGCCCGGACCC
>NW_003852398.1:37413258-37416254 GCF_000181295.1 Otolemur garnettii
AACACAAACACCAAAGGAGTCTAAGAAGAGAAGCTGTTGTCAGAGCTAATAGTTTTCCTTGGCTTAAAAGTGCTTTGATATCCTTGTGGAAAATAAGACTTCAAGTTATGCCCAATTCTCCCCTTTCTTCTTCATTTCCTAAAGCTTCTCTCTTCCCTCCTTTTTTAAGTCTACAGTATGTATCACAGTTCTGAGTGTAGCTACTTTTTTTTTTTTTTTGAGACAGAGTCTGACTATGTCGCCCTCAGTAGAGTGCCACAGCGCCACAGCTCACAGCAACCTCAAACTCTTGGGGTCAGTGATTCTCTTGCCTCAGCCTCCTAAGTAGCTAGGACTATAGGCATTCACCACAATGCACGGCTATTTTTTTGTTGCAGTTGTCATTGTTGTTGGGCAGACCCAGGCTGGGTTCAAACCCACCAGCTCTGGTGTATGTAGCTAGTACCCTAGCCATTGAGCTACAGGTACTAAGCCTGAGTGTAGCTACTTTTTTTTGCAGTTTTTGGCCAGGGATGGGTTTGAACCCACCACCTCCAGTACATGGGGCTGGCGCCCTACTCCTTTGAGCCACAGGCGCTGCCCAGAGTGTAGCTACTTTTAATATGTCCCCAAACTCCCTGTGATATCACAGTCCTGCCCTACACCCTATCCATCTTTAAGGGTAACATAAGGACTGAAAAGTCATTTCAACAGAGTTGCAGAGTCTCCTCCATACTGGTACTACCATCGTCTCAATTTTACCTTTTTATTCTTTCCCTATATTCAGGGAATTAGATACACATACACATTCACATACAAAGAAAATTACATACATGGATTCTCTGCCCCCTAGGAATGGGCAACTTAAGGCAGCTAACATTAAACCGACAATCATAAACGGAGAAATAGAAGAAAAATAGCATTAAACCAATACATGAACAAACAACATGGTTAATGAATGATCGAGATGGAAGACAGTGAACTAGTCAATGAATGACTTGCCAGTTCCTAGGTGTCAAATGTTAGGCTAGGTTCTGGCAATAAACATTTGAACAAAGGCCACCAGGTGGCTCAAACCTATAATGCTAGCACTCTGGGAGACTAAGGCAGGTGGATCGCCTGAGCTCAGGAGTGCACAAGACCAGCCTCAGCAAGAGTGAGACCCCGTCTCTTAAAAAAAACTAGCCGGACATTGTGGCGGGCACCTGTACTCCCAGCTATCAGGGAAGCTGAGGCAAGAGAATCACTTTGAGCCCAAGAGTTTGAGGTTGCTGTGAGCTGTGATGCCACCATACTCTACCAAGGATGACATAATGAGACTCTGTCTCAAAAAAAATAAATAAAAAGAGATGCCCCCGGGCTGGGAATGAGGATATATTTGTAGGATCTGGAACACGGGCACCCAGGCCTTGCCCTCTGGCAGCACCTGCAAAGAGAACAAGACTCTAGAGAGGCCTGGCCACATGGTCTGTCTAGGAAACAGGACTCCAGGTATTAAGATGAAGCTAGAATAAAGAGTAGGCCTGTGCCTGAGGACCTGTGCCTGAAATCATGATGCAAATGATGGGACAACTCAAAGCCCCCTCCAATGTCATGCAAATATAAGGTCCTGGAACCATAATTCAAACTTGAAAATGAGAAATAAGTGAGGTTAAATTTCCTACCAGTCAGATGGGACTAGAGCATATAATTGGAGTTTACCTTTATTTAAGAATATAAATAAATTGATTCTTCCTACACACATGATTTATAAACTGAAAGTCAAACCTCCTATAATTGCTACAGTTCAAATGTGAAAGGATGAGAACTAGATTAGAATGATTAGAATGAAGCCAAGCATTTATGTGGCCTACGCCTGTAATCCTAGCACTTTTGGAGGGTGAGACAAGTGGATTGCTTGAGCTCAGGAATTTGAGACTAGCCTGAGCAAGAGTGAGACCTTGTCTCTACTAAGAATAGAATAAGCCCAGGGTTGTGGCAAGCACCAGTAGTCCCAGCTACTCAAGAGACTGAGGTAAGAGGATCTCTTGAGCCCAAGAGGCTGCTGTGAGCTAGCACAGCACTCTACCCAGGGCACAGAGTGAGACTCAGTCTCAAAAAAAGAAAAAAAGAATGATTGTAATGAGAAGCCAAAGACATAAAAGTCGATATTATATTATAGGAATAAAGAATAGGACTTGATCTACCCAGAACCTACAGAAAATCCCAGGACACATTGAGAATGCATGGCATTTCTCCTTGCCTCTGTTGTTCTCTGCCTGTAGGCATCCTACAGGGGACTCAAGTAAATGCTTTGTGAGTTAGTCTTACCATGCATAAGTTATGATGAAATGCAACTTAAAAAAGCTTTGTTCTCTCTCAAGGCTGTATGTTACTGCTCAAGTAGACAGGGTAATAATAATATAAAGGAAAAAAGGTAGAAATTTAGTCACTGAGTTTCTACCTTGTGTCAGATATGGTGGACTAGCAATACCAGGATCACCAACACACCAACCTGCCTTTAAGGTTCTCACCATCTATTGGGAGAGCTAAACATGCCAACAACTAATTAAATCCCCTGTGATGCATTGTGACAGGACTGTGGATAACTGCTGTAGAAGCCAGAGGTCCAAGTGACAAGCATGGGAAGCAGAGGAGGCTTTATAGAAAAGGTAAGATTTTAATGGGCTTTACTGGATGAGTTGAGAGCTCAATATTTAGATAAAAGAAGAGATAGTGGGAACACTATGCACAAGGCATGGAGGTATAAAGAAATAGTGAGTGTGTGGTAAGGGGAGAGAGAGATGAGGGGTAAAAGAGAAAAGTTATCAGAAAATGAATCCCCTGGCTCAGCGCCTGTGGTTCAAGCAGCTAAGGTGCCAGCCACATACACCTAAGGTGGTGGGTTCGAATCCCCAGCCCGGACCCGCCAAACAACAATGACGGTTGCAACCAAAAAACAGCCGGGCGTTGTGGCGGGCGCCTGTAGTCCCAGCTACTTGGGAGGTGGAGGCAGGAGAATCGCTTGAGCACAGGAG
>NW_003852398.1:37416942-37428307 GCF_000181295.1 Otolemur garnettii
AAAAAAAAAAAAAGATACTGTACAGATACTCATCTACCCTTAGAAAACTAATAGCCTCAGGTAAAATCATTTTTCTCTCTGTTTTTCTCTTTTAGAGCTCTGCACCAAAAGCACTGGTAGGTTTTCATCCTAAATAATAGCCAAATTCGGCTTTCTTCATCTACCAAGTGAGCAACTTTCAGAGAAACTACTTCAGTTTAATATCCACATTCTAGAAGTCTGGTTAAAGCCTGGGAGCTTAGAAAGGCACTTCCATGCTGCACATCTTCAAGCTTGTTATCCCGTATCTCTTTAGGGCCTACTCTTTTCCTGCCTTTTTCCAAAGAGGACAGGCAGTGTAGAAGAGGGTTATACTTGCCTACTAAGATCAATATAAAATCTTTAATCCATGGCAACTTCATGTAAAATATAGGACAAGAAAAAATAAGCCCCAAAACTCCAGAGGGCTTTTTCCTAATAATGTGCTTCAAGATTTATTGAAACCTCTGAATCTCATTTTCAGCACATTAAAGATCTGGATTACAAATATAGAGGTTATGTGTTTTTGTGATGTGTTTCTGATAGAATTCAGGGATCAGGGAAGAAAAGATATTATATTGATAGATTCTTTGAGGGTGAAGGGTGGGTTTTAGGAAATTGATTTCAACTAAAAAAAGAAAAATAATTTGTTTTTAACCTTCAAATAAAAAATGCATTTGATTTTGAAAAATAATCATCAAGACTCACATTTTTGTTTTTAACAAACCACCTTGAAATTGGTCTGCCTCAGAGGACGGCAAGATTCTGGGCTACCTTAGCATGAATGATTTATGACATTCATGAACTTGGCAACTACATCAGTTTTTCTAAATCTGGCACCCAACCCCACCTGCATGTTAAGTGAAGATTTATGATTTATAAAACTTACCTCATTATGCAGAGGTACATGAATTGTCTTATATCTGTAATCTATAACTCCCAAGACAGATAAGGCGGCAGCTATGTCACAGAATTTATGGCTCCTATCTGCTAAAGCTGAAGCTTTGGAGAAAAACTAAGGAAATAACTGGCCCTTTGAAGAAAAATAGCTTTAGCTAACCATTACACCCCCCAAATGATGAAATGGCTATAGCCTACCATTATATCTTACACAAACAAAAGGGTAATGACAAAAGTCACTTTAATCATAGCGCTGAACTATGTCTCCCTTTTGAATGCTGCAGTAATACACAGAACCTAAGTGACTCCTTGAAAATATCAAGCACTCTGTCAGTTTAAATTTTTCCATAGTTTGGTGTCTGAGCCTCTTGCTGAGATTTCTCATCAAGTGGCCCAGCCAGCCCCACAGACATGGTCTTCAGTAAAGACAATTCAATACCCTTTTGTGTCCAATGGCTTCCTACATACACCCTCAAAGTAAAAAAAAAAAAATCAAATGGTGATTTCGGCTCTGAAAAACAGCTTGTTTTCAGAGATATTTTAGGAATGCAGTATATCTTTGGCTATACCCTGCAAAAAAAAACAAAAAGTAGAAGCATAGAGGATTCAGAGGATAAACTAGTGTATTTCAAGAAAGAATAAGATTATGTATATGGCTGTTAAAAATGACAAGTATGGCTCGGCGCCTGTAGCTCAACCGGCTAAGGCGCCAGCCACGTACACCTAAGGTGGCAGGTTCGAATCCCCAGCCCGGACCCGCCAAACAACAATAATGGCTGCAACCAAAAAATAGCCGGGCGTTATGGCAGGCGCCTGTGGTCCCAGCTACTTGGGAGGCAGAGGCAGGAGACTCGCTTGAGCCCAGAAATTGGAGGTTGCTGTGAGCTGTAATGCCACGGCACTCTACCCAGGGGGACAGCTTGAGGCTCTGTCTCAAAAAAAAAAAAAAAATGACAAGTATACGGGACTAAGTTGACACGCAGAAATATTTAAGCAAGATAATGGTAAACAAAAATAGCAGAACACAGAAACAGAAAAAATGGTGTTTCAAGCCTACAAATGTTTAATACATATAAATAAATAAATAAATAATAAAAATCTGGGTGGCGCCCATAGCTCAGTGAATAGGGTGCCAGCCACATACACCGAAGCTGGCAGGTATGAACATAGTCCAGGCCTGCTAAACAACAAAGACAATTGCAACAAAAAAATAGCCAGGCACTGTGCCTAGCGCCTGTAGTCCCAGCTACTTGGGAGGCTGAGGCAAAGGAATCGCTTAGGCCCAAGAGCTGGAGGTTGCTATGAGCTGTGATGGCATGGCACTCTACCCAGGGTGATAGCTTGAGACTCTGTCTCAAAAAATAAAATAAAATAAAAAATAAAAATCTAAATAGCTTATTTTCAAATTTCCCTACCAATTAGGACTTATGAAGTGAACACATATATATGGCTGCTAACTGCCCTGAATCCAAGAAGCACTCTGTTTCTCTCTCCTCTGCAGCTCTCTAAAGAGCATTCTAACTTCTCCAGACTTTGAGTGTATAGAAAACCAGCACTCACCTACTTAAGTTCACAGAAGAAAGCTGAAAATCTAAAAAGTCCTCATATAGGGGTAAGAAAATTAAAAATTTTTTTTTTGAGACAGAGCCTCAAGCTATCCCCCTGGGTAGAATGCCATGGCGTCACAGCTCACAGCAACCTCCAACTCCTGGGCTCAGGCGAGTCTCCTGCCTCAGCCTCTCACATAGCTGGGACCACAGGCGCCTTCCACAACGCCCGGCTATTTTTTAGTTGCAGCCGTCATTGTTGTTTGGCGGGACCGGGCTGGATTCAAACCCGCCAAGTTAGATGTATGTGGCTGGTGCCTAATACTTAAATATACCTTTTAGGAAAATTGTTTCTTTGCTATTTAGTTGATTTCTGAAATGTGTCTAGGATTCTCCCAGTTCTGAATTTGGGCTCTGGTCCCAATGTAGTTGCTCGAATTCATGGAAATGAGGCTCCACTCATAAAATGGTGTTTTATGACAAGATAGCACTATCAACAAACCACAAATTATGTGCTAGGAAAAGTGAAGCCTCTTTGGCCACTGGGAATATATCTTAGAGCAGATATATGCCAAACAGACCCCAGGAAAGAATCACCTTTGGGTTCAGGGACTCAGTTACCGATCCTTAACCTACCTGTTGACACCTGACCACCCAAACACAGATGTTGTTCTCCAAGACTCCAGGTGCTGGTGTTTTGTTGGCTGCCTTTAATCTTGAGAGTGACTTACTTCCTCAGTTCAGGCAAGGGAGTCATGCTGTAATGGAAATGAGACAATAGTGGGCCATCACAATACATGCATACACCAATGCACACATCCCCACACACAACCTGAGGTGAGGTAAAGTAGATGTCCTTCTGGGAAGCCACACAAAGCCTCAGAGCACAGGCAGGATGAACTCATCCACAGTCTCTGTGGAGTTGCCTCTGTGCTTTGGAAGGCTTAGAACAGTACATTCCCCTATGGAGGAGAGGTATTCATGAGACCCTTGGTAGCTACCGAAGTCACATATTCCCCTTTCTCCTGAAGAAGGGGTCATAGAGATCTTCCCAGGTAAATTAGCTTGCTTCAAGTCATGGTACACACACAGATCCCCTCCGTCCAATCCCCCAACCACTAGTCGAATAAAATGAGCAACTGGCACTTATACCAAAAGCTGGGCCTATGAGCTGAACCAGTGACCCTTGACACAACTTGGCACTTTACGGACCTTGCTTCTATTCTGCCCAATAAAGGCACTCCATAGGTATGGAGTAATTCAAGGCACATACAGAAAGGTAGCAAGGGTGGTACAAGCAGACCCAAGTAGCACTATATACATATATGCAGTTTATACATACATGAATGCATACATAATGGGAGTATGTTTCCATTTTTTTTTTTTTTAATTTGAGTCTCACTCTGTCTCGCTGGGTAGAGTGCCATGGCATTATCACAGCACACAAACACCTCACTGTCTTGGGCTCAATGATCCTCTTATCTCAGCCTCCCAGGTAGCTACAGGCCTCCGTCACAATGCCTAGCTAGTTTTTCTATTTTTAGTAGAGATGGTGTCTTGCTCTTGCTCAGGGTGGTCTAGAACTGTGAGCTAAGATTATAGGCATGAGACACCATGCCCAGCCTCTTTGTGTCCTTCAAACGATATCTAAGGTTATTTTTGTGATTCTAGAACCCAAGTTCAGGCTCAAATTCTAGGTCAGGATTCCTTCCACTATACCTTGCTAATCAAGAATAAATTAAAATCTTGTTCCTTTAAACTAAAAGATTTCAGAAAAGGCTCCTACATCTTTAAGAATTAAATGTTAGGACTGGGCCTGTTGGCTCATAAGGGTAATCTCAGCATTTAGGAAGGCTCAGGCAGGAGGATTGTTTGTGACCAGGAGTTTAAAGCTGCAATTGCACTCCAGCCTGAGCAACAAAGTAACACCCTATCTCCAAAAAAAGTTAAATGTATCTTTGTGAAGAGCAAATCTCTGGTTTTGTCAGCCCTACTTCTTCCCTAAATAGGGACTTCCCTTATGGGGCCTTGATATAGCCAATAGCCAACTGAAATGAAAATTCAGAATAAGGTTAATATCACTGGAATGTAAATGTCCTATCTAATCAAATTTATTGCCGCCTTACTTTTCTTTCAGGGTCATCCTGTATTTCACTTTTCTTCTATCAGAAGGAGGGCAGGTTGGTGGGATACTAGGCATTAAACATAGAATGAAACTTGCTGTCACCCCTCCTGAGGACAGGGATATCACCTGACATAATACTTCCTACACTTTACTAGGGCAACTCCTTTGAAACAGGCTGAGGTATAAGTGACAGTGTAAGTATAAGTGACACTGTGTAATATACTTCAATATAGTGAAGAAAAGTGAGACCTGTCTCCTGAAATCTGCTGCAGGTACATGAAAAATTCCAAAGAGAACAAAAGTGACAAATCCCTGCAGTATGCCATATTTTTATTTCCTGAAGATGGAAGGTGCCACAGCAAGCTATTCATCTTTGGGGAAATTGAATAAAACATCTTCTGAGTCACCAGTTTAAAGAGACTTCACTTAAATATATAAATTTGATACTGGACATTATATTATAGATTGACCTTCATAGTTATCCTGAAACCTAAATAATACTAAAAAACTTTAAAGTAACGTAGTTGACCACATTGACCACCACCTTTTTTTTTTTTTTGAGACAGAGTCTCAAGCTGTCACCCTGGGTAGAGTGCCATAGCATAATAGCTCACAGCAACCTCCAACATCCAATTTGGGCTCGTGATTCTCTTGCCTCAATTTTTCTATTTTTAATAGAGACAGGGTCTCAATTTTGCTTGGGCTGGTCTTGAACTCACGAGCTAAGCAATCTACCTGCCTCGGCCTCTCAGAGTACTAGGATTACAGGCGTGAGCCACTGCACATGGCCGGCCACCTTAAATTGACCCAATTTTCACAGACCAGACATGTACCACAAGTGTAGATCTTTATAGCAGGCCTAGTTCCCTATTTTGACTGCCTTCTTCCAGAGGCAACTTATAGATTGTTCTACTGTATTTCTAACTTTTTAATTGAGTTGCCTAAAATAATTAATAGTGGATTGGGCCAGTATTACAAAACACATCTGTTGGATATGTGAAAGTTGAGGTAAATGACCCAGTTTAGTTATGAGGTGGCAGAGCCTAGTGGTTAGCAGTGTAGGTTCTGGAGTTAGTCTGGCTTCAAATTCTAACTTTACCATTCTATTGCTATGTGACCCTGCTTAACCACTCTAAGCCTCAGTTTCCATACTGGCAAAATGGGAATACCAATAGTATTTATCTGAGACCATTGTGAGCATGCCAGATAATCTATAAATAGAGCACTTAGGACAGTGTTAAGTGAACACTCAACAGCTATTAGGAATTACTATTCTAATGACAACTCTTACAAATGACTAGGAGTTAAACACTTCAAAGTTGAACCTAGTTACCTGTTTTTAAATATGCTAAAATAATAATCATGCCAGTTATAATATTATTAAAAAATAAGGCCCTGAGTATAGTGGCACACACTTCTAGAAAGGCTGAAGCTGGAAGATGGTTTCAGCCCAGGAGTTTGAGAGTTTGAGACCAGCCAGGGCAACATAGCAAGACTCCATCTCTTTCTATATATACGCACATACACACAAGGCAAGACAATTAAGTTCAAGAACTCATCTTAGAAAAAGTGCTACATACCTCATTGCTGAGTATCACTACAGTCAGTGGATGGCCAAGACAAGTACTTCAAAGGTGACCATAGTGATGTTTGGCAATGATCTATGTAGCATTTTTTCTAGGATGAGTTCTTGAACTTAATTGTCCTACCTTGTGTGTGTGTATATATGTGTGTGAGCACGGTATAAAATGTACAGGGATTGGGCAGCCAGCCACCTGGTGTGTTTGGTAAACACAAAACCAAATTATGCACCAGTTCTTTCCATTTCCCAATGTGACACCGAGATGACAACAGAGAAATGAAATACAATACTGTGCTGTATATTGAAGCATTATGCTACTTGGCTGTGGATCGAACTGAATCCCTTCATATTTTTAGATTTAGGTTTTAAATTTGCACTGTCAGGTTGTAATACATGTCAATTTGCAAAGCAGTCCAGAAATTTGTCCTCTTTGACACTGGAAATACTATTAATATATAAAACGCCCATGCTCAGACTCAAGCTTTGAGTATCTAGGGATACCACACACCCCTTGTGGTCATGCTGAGTATTTGCAATTTGCCTTAGGAAACTACCAGGAACGTCAATCATAAAATGGTCATCTAACAAACCCTTTAACTAACATTATTTGACTCCAGGATTCCTTTGATTAACATTTTCTGGCTTTTTATTTTATTTTTTTTGCAGTTTTTGGCTGGGGCTGGGTTTGAACCAATATGTGGGGCCAGCACCCTACTCCTTGAGCCACAGGCGCCACCCTTTCTGCCTTTTTATTACATGGAGCAAGAAGAAAACCAAACTCTGAACCAGTTGAGAGGAAAGAGAAGTGAGAATTCAGTTACTCTATTTTTACCTGCCCTCCCCACCCTATACCACACCACCCCCGTCATGTACGTAAGGATGCAATGTTTTCTGTTTCTATTTTGCTTTAATGTTTAATAGTGTCATTCTATCTTCTTTTGTATCAGCATATTGTTTCAGAATATAAATCTCTGCAAGTAGGAGTCATGAGCCTGTAATTTTGATGGCCTTAGGAAAGCCTACCACTGAGGGAATTAAAGAGAACTAAAGATTATTAAGTAGACTAATGAGGATAATATAATAAGGCTAACACTTAAGGAATAGTGTGTGAGAGGCTTTTTTTAAACTTTCAGACTCTACCTGATCTATAACCAATGTTACATTCGACTTTTATGTTTACTCCCACTTCCATCCCCATCAGAATGTAAAGTCAATTACCTTTTTCCCTCCCCAATGTCCCCCTACATCTCCTTCAAAATTCCTCCCACAGTGGTGATTTACTTAATACTGACTTTTTTTCCCCGGGAGACAGTCTCAGTATGTCACCCTGGGTAGAGTGCTGTAGTGCCACAGCTCACAGCAACCCCAAACTCTAGGGCCCAAGCCATTCTCTTGCCTTAGCCTCCCAAGTAGCTGGGACTGCAGACGCCTGCCACAACTCCCAGCCATTTTTTTGTTGCAGTTGTCATTTTGTTTAGCTGGCGTGGGCCAGATTCAAACCTCCAGCCTGAGTGTATGTGGCCGGCACTCTACCCATTGAGCTACAGGCACCACCCTTTTTTTTTTTTTTTTGAGATAGAGTCTGTAGCCCTCAGTAGAGTGCAGCGAGTTCATAGCTCACAGCAACCTCAAACTCCTGGGCTCAAGTGATACTCTTGCCTCAGTTTTTTCATTCTTAGTGGAGATGGATCCCCTACTTGCTTAGGCTGGTCTTGAACTCCTGAGCTCAAGCAATCTGCCTGCCTAGGCCTCCCAGGATTACAGTGACCAGGCTAGTGTGCAGTGAAGTCAGCCTAGCTCACGGCAACCTCAAACCTCCAGGTTCAAGAGATCCTCCTGCTTCAGCCTCCCCAGTAGTTGGGACTACAGAAGCCGGCCACTACATCTGGCTCTTACTCAGGCTGGGGTCTCCAACTCCTAACCTCCTACTGTCTCAGCCTCTTGCAGTGCTACGATTACAGGCACAAATTACCACGCCTGGTCTGAGGCATGTGTTTCTTTGAAGAGAGGACTTCCCGGATGGTGGCTGACACCTGTAATCTTCGCACTTGGGGTGAATGATGGGGGAGGATTGCTTAAGGAAGAGATGAAGCACGAAAAAGACACGACTGGCCCTCCCATTAGCCAGACCCCATGCTGTAGTTCCAGCTCCCTGGGAAGCTGAGGCGGAGGATCCCTTGAGCCCAGGAGTTTGAGGCTGCAGTGACTTAAAATATGATTGCATTCGAAGGACAAATAAATTGCTTTACCGGCTTGGCGCCTGTGACTCAAGCGGCTAAGGCACCAGCCACATACACCTAAGGTGGCAGATTCGAATCCAGCCCGGGCCCGCCAAACAACAATGATGGCTACAACCAAAAAATAGCCTGGCGTTGTGGTGGGCGCCTGTAGTCCCAGCGACTTGGGAGGCTGGGGCAAGAGACTCGCTTGAGCCCGTTAAGTTGGAGGTTGCTGTGACCTGTGATGCCACAGCACTCTACCCAGGGCGACAGCTTGAGGCTTCGTCTAAATAAATAAATAGATTTACCTTCAAATCAAGTTCAGTCTCACTGTAATCCCTCTCTTCAGCGCGTTCTGCATATTTTGATTTTCCTATATTCCCATTGAGTATTTAACACCTGGTAGATAAGCCAGTAAGTCTGTTTAATCAATAAATTCATTCCTTTTCTTAAAAATCTTGAAACTGGTCACCGGACATAGCAGTAACTGACACCTTTGTAACCAGCAGTTTGAAAAGGGCCAGACCGACCTCAGGCCCAGCACAGCAGGGAAGAGAAGAGCCTTGAGCTCATGAATTTTCCCTTGATGGTTCCCACAGTAATTAGTCTAACGGGACTAACTACTCTGTAAGAACAAGATGCTGCTTTTCCTATGGTAAAACATGACACCAATTTGTGTAAGCTCTGAATTCCCAGACGTATTTAAAGTTGTCAAGAAAATGGGGTGACGGAGCAACAATGATTACAATTAACAAAACGACAGGACAAAATGGCGCCCTTCCCGATGAGAGGGAACATAGAAAATATCCGCACTCGCGAAGTGTGCACGCGCCCGAACCCTTTCCGGGCGCCACTCAGGCCAAATGCGCGTGCGTAGGGGGACGTCCAATGAACGCTTTTATTAATCACAACCGTTTCCACCCCTCCCTGTGCGCATGTGCCTCAGGCTCTTAGCCGGAAGCTAGGTACGCAGATTCAACAGTCTCCTCCTTCCGCGCAACTGACGCAAGGAGACTGTAATCGGTTCGCTATTTATCCCGTGTGACCTTGAGTGTTTCCTGCCTTGGAGGACCAGGGCTGTCTGAGATGCTGCCTTCATACGCCTCTTCCTCTTGTCGGCTCTCACTGAGCCCAGAGCCGCTGTGGCTGGAAGGGGAGAACAGGATTTTTCCAAAAATCGTGCCACAAAGCACAATATCGGTACGCACTGACTCCAGGAGCGTCAGTCCTGTTGTCTCTGGTCAGGCGGCGAGGGCGGCGCCTCAGCGAAAAGAGCGGGCCTTTAGGCCGCGGTGACCAACCCCCGCCCCTCACCCCACGTGGTTGGAGGTTTCCAGAAGCGCTGCCAGCGCAGAGTCGTACCGCTCCCGGCCGCCTGAGCGCTTGCTTGCTGCTTCGAACCCCCTCGGTCTAGCCGCCATGATAAGCGCCAGCAGAGCCGCAGCAGCGCGTCTCGTGGGAGCCGCAGCTTCCCGGGGCCCCACGGCCGCCCGCCACCAGGTAGGGGACTGCCAGACCTTCCCGGAGGGCTCTGGGCCTTGGGCCTCAGCGCGGTAGGCCGTGCCCTTCAGGGTCAGAATCTTTCCGGAGAGATCAGGAGGGAAGGAGGGTAATGGGCTTCCCGTAGTTAGCGCTGCCGATTCAAGGGCTTGTTCGGGGTTTTGCCTTCGTGTCTTGGGTCCTGCTGAGTCATACTCCTCGCGACTAGATTCTGGCCTCATAAGCCCGTAGGTAGCGGATCTGATAGTCCATTCTGTGCCTGGTTGGACTGGTTTGGCCGTGGAAGCGAGGGATGTAGTCTAACGTGAGAGCCGCTATTTTCGTTGTTATTTTAATCTAAAGGGAGTATGGTTCCTCTTCCTTTCTTCAAAGTACAGTGTGTGGAAGGATGTTTTGATAAGATGAACTAAAGGAAGAAAGCACCTAAACGATAAGTCGAAAATCAAACTCTAGCTCCGGTTTTAGTGTTTACAAACATTTTTCTCCAAATCTATGGTGCGAGATTGTATTCGTTTGTTACTTCAGAAAAAAAAAGGCTATGGAATAGTTGCTCGTTATCGTCTAAAATCTAAGACAACTTTTGAGAAAAGAAATTGTATCTGTCTTTGCACTCACATGCGGGTATTAAGAAAGGCTTGGAAGGAGTTAGAAGTTTAGGATGTAATGAAGATTTCTTATTTTGGTTGAAGGCCATTACTTAAAACTTTTTTTTTAATGACTCCACAAAGTTAGTGACCTTAGTTTTCTTTTTCTTTTTCTTTTTTTTTGGAGACAGAGCGTCAAGCTGTCGCCCTGGGTAGAGTGCTGTGCCATCACAGCTCACAGCAACCTCCAACTCCTGGGGTCAAGTGATTCTCCTGCCTCAGTCTCCCAAGTAGCTGGGACTACAGGCGCCTGCCACAGTGCCTGGCTATTTTTTGGTTGCAGCTGTCATTGTTTGGGGGGGTGGGGCTGGATTAGAACCCACCAGCTCAGGTGTATGTGGCTGGCGCCTTAGCCACTTGAGCCACAGGCGCAGAGCCCTTAGTTTTCTTAAACTAGTTGTATGGCAAGGTCCTGGCTAAGTATCTTCCCTGGGGTTTGACTCCCTACCCCAGGGACCATCTGGCAAAGTCTGGAGATACTTTAGGTCATCACAATTTAATGGGGTGTTGACTGGCTTGTAGTGCAGAGAGGCCAGGATGCTACTAAATGTCCTACAATGTGCAGAACAGCCCCCCTCCCCCCAACAAAGATTTGGCCCAACGTTAGTAGTGCCAAGGTTGAGAAATCTTTTTGTAATGTAGTTCAAGGCAATTTTATGTTTACTTCTCTTATTTGGAAAACTTGTACTTATTAAATGATTGCTTTTAGTGTCTTTTTTTAATTTTTTTATTTTTTTTGAGACAGAGCCTCAAGCTGTCCCCCTGGGTAGAGTGCTGTGGTGTCACAGCTCACAGCAACCTCCAACTCCTGGGCTCAAGCGAGTCTCCTG
>NW_003852398.1:37428339-37430564 GCF_000181295.1 Otolemur garnettii
CCAAGTAGCTGGGACCACAGGCGCCCGCCACAACGCCTGGCTATTTTTTGGTTGCAGCCATTATTGTTGTTTGGCGGGTCCGGACTGGATTCGAACCCGCCACCTTAGGTATATGTGGCTGGCGTCTTAGCCGCTTGAGCCACAGGCGCCAAGCCTGCTTTTTGTGTCTTAATACTTCTCATATACAAAGCACTTTTTCATTTCAGTATGCTTTATACGTGGTAGCTATTCAGCAGAATGAAAGTTCAAACTTCTATGTGTTCTTCCAAAGAATAATTGGAACAAGTTGAAGTTTTCTTATGCAGTTCATGGCTAAAGCAATTTGTTTTTTCTCTTTTAGGATGGCTGGAATGGCCTTAGCCACGAGGCTTTTAGAATTGTTTCAAGACGGGATTATGCGTAAGTACAACTTGATTCTATTGAGGGAGAATACATACTAAACCCCAAGAGCAGAGGGCTCTACATTCATTGATTAACTCTTCCTCTCTGTAGTTACTCAGTTTGTTTATAGGTAATGTAATATGCCACGGTTCATTTCTCTATCGAATATTCTTCAGTCTCTGGACATTTTGGTCACAATATTGTTGGATGGATTTTTTTGTTGGTTTTTTGAGATAGCCACGTTGACATGCTTCATAGAGTACTGTAGCGTCATACCTCACAGCAACCTCAAAACTCTTGGGCTCCAGTGATTCTCTTGCCTCAGCCTCTTGTAGCTGGGACTAAGGCACCTACCACAATGCCTGGCTATTTTCACTTGGGCTCCAGTGATTCTCTTGCCTCAGCCTCTTTTAGCTGGGACTACAGGCACCTACCACAATGCCTGGCTATTTTTCAAGTTGGGGGGTCTTATTCTGGTTCAGGCTTGTCTTGAACTCCTGAGCTCAAGGAATCCACCACAGCCAGCCCCAATGTTGTTTTAAATGTCTTACAGATCAGAAGCAATCAAAGGAGCAGTTGTTGGTATTGATTTGGGTACTACTAACTCCTGTGTGGCAGTTATGGAAGGTAAACAAGCAAAGGTAAGCATGAATGGTAGCTAGGATCCCAATTTTGTGCCTTTTGCCTTAGAGGAGGGATGCTAAGACATGATTTACACTTACAAACTGCATTTGGTTACTTAAAACTTGTCAGGTGAACCTTTGTGGTGCTGATAATTGCACATATTTGGCTTTCTAGGATAGGATTTAAATTATCTTTCTGGTATAGAGGTAAACTAATGACATTAGGAAGAGTTGGAATGGCTTGCCCTGTTACTCTTATAACCAGAGTCCTGCATTTTTGTAAGTTAGTTGAAGGAAGATTGGAAGTGCAGGAACAAACTTCTCAGAAAGTTGGAGCTCCACAGCTTAAATGAAAAATGTTCTTCAGAGCTTCAGATATCCTTACTCTGTACATGAAACCTTTATTTCCATTGGTTTAGATGTCGTACACCTGGGATCTCTTTCCATTCATGGCCTTTCTGCTTTCATGCTTCCTCTTTCCCCCACACCATACCCTTTTCTGAAACAACTTGAGCTCTTTTTTTTTTTTTTAGAGACAGAATCTCACTTTTTTGCCCTTGGTAGAGGTAGAGTTCCTGGTGTTACAGCTAACAGCAACCTCAAACTTTTGGGCTCATGCTATTCTCTTGTCTTAGCCTGACTACAGACACCCACCACAATGCCGGGCTCTTTTTAGAGATGAGGTCTCACTCTAGTTTAGGCTGGTCTTAAACTCCTGAGCTCAGGCAGTCCACCCTCCGCGACCTCCCAGAGTGCTAGGGTTACAGGCATGAGCCACCATGCCTGGCCTACCTGAGCTAGGTAGAGACTTCTTATCCCACTTGTTTGGTACCAAGAGAAGCCCTGATACTGCTTCTTGGCGTGTTTTCTACCTGTATATGACTGAAATTTTGCTGCCACAAAAACTTTTAGTAGTACACTTAATTCTGTACATATAAAAGGAACTATTATCTCAACAGAGTATGAAAAACCTGATTATAGGCTCAGCGCCTGTGGCTCAGGCGCCTGCCACATACACCTAAGGTGGTGGGTTCAAATCCAGCCCGGACCCGCCAAACAACAATGATGGCTGCAGCCAAAAAATAGCCAGGTGTTGTGGCGGGCACCTGTGGTCCCAGCTACTTGGGAGGTGGAGGCAGGAGACTCGCTTGAGCCCAGGAGTCGGAGGTTGCTGTGAGCTGTGATGCCACGGCACTCTACCCAGGGGGACAGCTTGAGGCT
>NW_003852398.1:37431246-37447669 GCF_000181295.1 Otolemur garnettii
CCCATGTAGCTGGGACCACAGGCGCCCGCCATAACGCCCTGGCTATTTTTTGGTTGCAGCTGTCACTGTTGTTTTTGGTGGGCCCGGGGCTGGATTTAAACCCACGACCTTAGGTGTATGTGGCTGGCACCTTAGCCACTTAAGCCACAGGCGCCGAGCCAGGATAACTCTTTAAAATTTTCATTTTTGCCTTCACAATTTATATTTTTGCTATGTATGTGAAAATTTTTTTTTTTTTTTTTTGTAGAGACAGAGTCTCACTTTGTTGCCCTTGGTAGAGTGCCGAGGTGTCAAACAGCTCACAGCAACCTCAAACTCTTAGGCTTAAGTGATTCTCTTGCCTCAGCCTCCCGAGTAGCTGGGACTACAGGCACCCACCACAGTCCCCGGCTATTTTTTTGTTGTTGTTGCAGTTCTGTTGTGGCTGGGTTTGAATTCACAGCCCTTAGGATATGGGGCCAGCGCCCTACTCACTGAGCCACAGGTGCTGCCCAATATGTGAAAATTTTTTAGGCATTTCTGAACCATATAATGCACTGCAAAACATAAAGCATTGGTGGCATAGGTTCCATCATGAGTAGAAAAAAGTTTTGCCCTTGGTAATGGTGTTACAGCTCACAGCAACCTCAAACTCTTGGGCTCCTGCAATTCTCTTATCTCAGCCTCCCAAGGAGCTGGGACTATAGGCAACCACCATGATGCCTGGCTATTTTTAGCAATGAGGTCTCACCTTAGGTTAGGCTGGTCTACAAACTCCTGAGCTCAGGCAGTCCACCCACCTTGGCCTCTCAGAGTGCTAGGATTACTGGCATGAGCCCAGTTGATTGGCTCTGCACCTGGCTTGATTTTGCTTTATTCAAATTAACAATAGTAGGGCTCAGCACCTGTGGCTTGGGTGGCTGGGGCGCCAGCCACATACACCTATGGTGGCAGGTTCAAATCCAGCCCGGGCCCTCCAAAACAACAGTGACGGCTGCAACCAAAAAAAAAAAAAAAAAATGGCCAGGTGTCGTGGTGGGCGCCTGTGGTCCTGGCTACTTGGGAGGCTGAGGCAGGAGACTGGCTTGAGCCCAGGAGTTGGAGGTTGCTGTGAGCTGTGGTGCCACAGCACTCTACCCACGGGGACAGCTTGAGACTCTGTCTCAAAAAAAACAAAAAAATTAACAATACTGAAAGCATAGAGTTTCCTCTTGTGTAAATTTAAAAAAAAGCTTTACCTGTGAATGGTTTGTGAATTCATTTGAAAGAAATCACATGTGGACTTCTGTGACTGGCTTCTTCCACTTAGCATAATAATTTTAAGGTTCTTGTAGCATGTATCAGTGCTTCATTCCTTTTTACGGCCAAATGCTATCTACTCTTTGGTTACATACCACATTTTCTTTTGCTTTTTTGAGATAAGAGTCTCACTTTGTCATCGTTAGTAGAGTGCTGTGGCATCCCAGCTCACAGGAATCTCAAACTACTGGGCTTAAGGTCTTCTATTGCCTCAACTTCCCATGTTGCTGGGACTACAGATGCCCGCCACAGTGCCCAGCTGTTTTTCAATTATAGTTGTCGTTGTTTGGCAGGCCCAGGCTGGGTTTGAACCTGCCAGCTCCAGTGTATGTGGCTGGTGACCTAGCTGCTACAGGCACCACACTTACATACCGCATTTTGTTTATTCACATGTCAGATAATGGACTTTTGGGCTGTTTCCACTATTTGGCTTTTTAGCTATTATGAATAAACTATTCATAAACAATTGAAAGTAAGTTTTTGTGTGGAAGTACATTTTCATTACTCTTTGGTAGACACCTATTAAAATTACTGGGCCATATAGCAACTGTGATTCATCCTCAAGTAGAACTGCCAGACAGACTTATTTCCAAAGCAGGTACAAAAATCTTTTGGTTGGTGGGGAGGAAGGAATGTTTAGATTTCATCAGGATAATGTTTTTTATGTTTTAGTGATTGCTTTCTAAAGATTTCCATTAAATGAATCCTGAAATTATCATTTGTTGGCCATGAGTTTCTTGGGGTGGAAGATGGACATACATGGTATGTTGGCCAGTTTTCTCTGATACAGTTTTTGTGTCTTCAGCAAAAATGTTCCCTTTAAAATTGTCCGTGCCTCCAATGGTGATGCCTGGGTTGAGGCTCATGGAAAACTCTATTCTCCGAGTCAGATTGGAGCATTTGTGTTGATGAAGATGAAAGAGACTGCAGGTGAGTGGATTTATTAACAGTTCACATCTGGGAAAGTTCAAAGAAGTGGATGTTCCCTCTGAGATCACTAGCTCCATACATCAGTGTCAAATAGATGAGTCAGTGGTGCCTTTTGTACAGAAAACTTAGGAATGGCAAACTTTTTTTTTTTTTTTTTTTGAGACAGAGTCTCACTATGTCACTCCTCCATAAACTGCTGTGATGTCACAGCATACAGCAACCTCAAACTTTTGGGCTTAAGTCATTCTCTTGCCTCAGCCTCCCAAGTAGCTGGGACTACACGTGCCTACCACAATGCCCGACTGCTTTTTTGTTGTAATTGTCATCGTTGTTTAGCTCACCTGGGTCAGGTTCTGACCCCCCAGTCCTGGTGTATGTGTCCCGTGCCCTAACCACTGAGAACGGGCACAAAACTGACAAACTTTTCTTGTTCTTCCATACTTTTCCTGCAGATCAAGGTAGTTTTACTAATGGTGGCTGACTTATCTCTTTTCCATTAAGAGGTAGAGATAATCTTCTGTATTGAAAACCAGAAGATTATACATTAAGGTTTCATCCTGTTAGGTGAAACTTAGAACTTCCTATTTGAAGAAATGAGTGGCTATTTCAAGTTTTTTTGTTGTTGTGCTAGAGACAGAGTCTCACTTTATCACCCTTGGTAGAGTGCTGTGACATCACAGTTCACAGCAACCTCCAACTCCTGGGCTTAGGCAATTAATCTTGCCTCAGCCTCCTAAGTAGCTGGGACTACAGATGCCTGCCACAACACCCACCTATTTTTTTGTTGTAGTTTGGCCAGGACGGGGTTTGAACTCACCACCCTCGGTATATGGGGCTGGTACCCTACCCACTGAGCCACAGGCTATTTTAAGTTTACAGGTCATTGTAGCTTGGTGAACCTTCACTAGAATGTTAAATGTGAGATCTGGGTATTAAACCAATATCTTTAATTGGAGCATTTTGCTGCAGGTAACTTGCTGAAAAACTGATGAATGTTGTCTGTGCCTCTTCTAAAAGAGGATAACATGGGTGGTTAGGTTAGGCCTGTTTTTTCTGACAGAATCCCATGGTTGAATTTCATTTTTTCATTCTTTTCCAGAAAATTACTTGGGGCACACAGCAAAAAATGCTGTGATTACAGTCCCAGCTTACTTCAATGACTCACAGAGACAGGTGAGGTCAGTTAGCATTCTTACTCATTAAAAGTAGTGGTACCTTGGCAGAAAGGTGGAAAAAAGCATTTTTTTCTTTTCTCTAGGCCACAAAGGATGCTGGCCAGATATCTGGACTAAATGTGCTTCGAGTGATTAATGAACCGACAGCTGCTGCTCTGGCCTATGGGCTAGACAAATCAGAAGACAAAATGTAAGTTTGGGCAGTAAATTTCACCTGGATGAGTGAAACTAAAATCCTAGAACCATGAAGCTTATCCTAAATGATCATCTTGATTTCTTTGTGGTTGAGCCTTGTACTTAGTATAAAAATATACTACCTTTACCTATTTCAAGGCCTGTATAGTCTTATTTTTTTATTCATTTCAAGACCATTCCTTTGTTGATTAACTTTTGGCCCATGGTAATTAAATTTTTTTTTTTTAGACAGAGTCTCAAATTGTCATCTTTAGTAGAGTGCTGTGGTCTTATAGCTCACAGCAATCTCCAACTCTTTGGCTTAATCAATCCTCTTGCCTCTGTTTTTCTATTCTTAGTAGAGATAAGTTCTCGATTTTTGCCCAGGCTGGTCTTGAACATGTGAGCTCAAGCCATCTGTCCACTTTGGCCTCCCAGGGTACCAGGATTACAGGCATGAGCCACTGTGCCTGGCCAGGCCATGGTAATTTTTGTTTGCCTTCATATGTATTTGGCAAGTATTCATACAAAATTGTGGTTAAATACTGTCTTTTAAAATTGAGTTTTGTGGTGTCATTTACCTCTATATAGTCCCAGCTACTCGGGAGGCTAAGGCAGGACGATTGCTTGAGCCCAGGAGATTACGGTTGCAGTGAGCTATGGTGATGTCACTGCATTCTAGCGAGGGCAACAGAGCAAGACCCTGTGTCAAAACAAAAAGTTTCATTCATGTCTATGTGTGCATTGTACATGTTACCTGTTAGGGCAGTGGTTCTCAACCAGGGCATTGGCTCTCAACCTGTCGGTCGCGATGGGGGTCGAACGACCCTTTCATAGGGGTCGCCTAAATACTTCCTGCCCATCAGATATTTACATTACGATTCATAACAGTAGCAAAATTATAGTTACGAAGTAGCAACAAAAATAATTTTATGGTTGGGGTCACCACAACATGAAGAACTATATTAAAGGGTTGTGGCATTAGGAAGGTTGAGAATTACTGTGTTAAGGTCACATGTCAGACTTGTCACTTAGGCAGTTATCAGATTTTGTACTAATTATATACCTCAGGAAAATAGCTAAATTTATCTTCATTTGGTTATTAAAGTTTATACCCTTGTGATAAGGTTTGTTCCTTACGGTTTTCTTGCTTTCTAGCATTGCTGTATATGATTTAGGTGGTGGAACTTTTGATATTTCTATCCTGGAAATTCAGAAAGGAGTATTTGAGGTCAAATCCACGAATGGAGATACTTTCTTAGGTGGTGAAGACTTTGACCAGGCCTTGCTACGACATATAGTGAAAGAGTTCAAGAGAGAGGTTAGTTACCATTGTGGTTAAAATGGAGATGTTGGAATATTGTTCCTTTTTTCAGGTTGCTCTTTGTTTACAGTTATTGTGCCCTTAAGCACTGAAGTAACCGCACTTAAGGTTCATGAGTGGAGTTAACTATTTTGTTTTTTGTAGATTCAAATTAGGAACAAAAGAAATGAAAGCATTTGGTATGCACTATACAATAGTAAGAGGAATTTTGGGGATTCCCTTTTTGAACTGGAAACCTAGGGCTTGAAAGAACAGACCATCAGTTCAGCTTACTTATTTTAGGCATAGATAATCTTTTCAGAAGAAGCTATTTCTTCCCCTACAGATTTTTAAGGGTAAGAAAAAGTAATTCATGGTTGCTTAGAGAGGTATGACTGCATTTTGTATTCCACCTTATCAGTGCAATTAATGTATTCATCACCCCACTAATACCCACATCTTCACTTTGTAGACAGGGGTTGATTTGACTAAAGACAACATGGCACTTCAGAGGGTGCGGGAAGCTGCTGAGAAAGCTAAATGTGAACTCTCCTCATCTGTGCAGGTGAGATACGGAAAAATCCTAGTAATGTTGATATCTTCAGCCTGAGTACTGTAATATATTCTAATTGGCCTAATGTCAGTTTAGTTGTGTTACAGTTTTCTGGTTGGTAGAAACCTTTAGTGTGAGCACAGGAATAGTACAACCTTTAGTTTTTTATGAATGAGCTGGGAATTTTTAACTGCTCAAACCAGAAATTACGTAGACTGAAGTTAAATAGTGAAGGCTGGCACCGTGGCTCACGCCTGTAATCCCAACACTCTGGGAGGCCAAGGTGGGCGGATAGCCCAAGATCATGAGTTCAACACTGCCTGAGCTAGAGCAGGACCCCATCTGTTAAAATAGCCGGGTGTTGTGGCAGGTGCCTTATAGACCCAGCTACTCATGAGGCTGAAGCAAGAGAATTGCTTGAGCCCAAGAGTTGGACGTTGCTGTGAGCTGTGATACCATGGCACTCTACCAAGGGCTACAAAATTAGATTCTGTCTCAAAAAAAAAAAAAAAAGAAGTTAAATAATGATACTAAGATCTGAGTAACAGTGGACATAACGTTTGTCTCTAAGTTAAAGATGTTTATTTTTAAATCTAGCAGCATGTTAAACTAGAATTTCTGACCTGGAAAAGCTACTGTCTTAACTGAATACACTTCTTGTGAATTATGTAGATCTGCCAGTTGTCATTTAATAATTTGGATCACCAATCTAGAAAATGAGCTGTGAAAGCTAGCTCCAGTCTGAGATAAATACAACTCTGCAAATTTCTCTACGTGAGCACCAGACTTGCTCCACTTCAGCTTGTTTGGCTCCAGTTCTGAGAGGTGAAGCTTCACTAACCACAAGTAGCACTGTACAAACTATGTTATATCCTGATTGGAGACCTACTCTGATGGAAGGCAGCAGATCTATTACCAGTTTTTTGAGTGACAGCAGGAAGAGCAGAGCTGTGACTAGTTGTATGATCATCTGCAGGGAAGAGAGATTTATTGCAGTTGTTTTGGTGTTCGCCAAGTGGTTGCTGCTATTTAACCTTCAGTCAAACTTGGATAGCCATGAGGACTAACCAGTTGTATACTGATCCATGGTATTGGTATTGATACTGTGACTGTGTCCTTGCTGTCACATGAAGTGGCAGAACTCTGCAACATGGTCATTAGGGTTGGGGTTGAAATTTGAGGAACTGCCAGAAGATAGTTTGTAATTCTTATCAGGTATTTGATACCTGTTGTGGGTAAGAGATTGGTTGGTTTGGTTTTTAATTACTGTGGCTGCATCCTGGTGATAGGCATTTGGATTGTTTTCTGCCTTTTAGCTATTGCAGCAAGATGTATTGAGGACCCTTGTAATTTCAGGTTTACACAAGAGATTATAAACCCTACACGATGAATTCTTAGAATATAACTCCTCATGGACTTTATAATGTGGTTTGGACATTAATTAGAGCATTATATTAACTTCAGACCAGAAGTGATGCAGAGTAGCAGTTAAGAATGGTTCTGCTGAGAGTATATTAAGGTTCAAGTCTTCATTTCATCATTACTACCTGTGATCTTGGTTGAATCACTTTACATTGTTTTTCTTAACTACAAACTAAAGATAATAGTGGTACCTTCCCCTCTAGGGTTGCGAGGATTACCAAATTAATAAATATAATGTGTTTTGGAAAACTTGTAGTATGTAGTACTTTAAATGTGCTATTATTAATTAAAGGTATAGTTACATTTATAATTATACGAAGGAACCCGGGAGAGGTGTTCAGCTTGACAAGGATAGGTTCTGAGAGAGGAGTTGACCAGGAAGAAAAAGGAGGGCAGTAGGTACAAAGCTCTGTAGTGATGACTTGGAAAATGGCCAGAAGTGGGTAAAAGGGCAGAGTGCAGATTGGGGGGGCCAGGATTGGCAAGCATGACCACACTAGAGGCTTAATTGGTGTCTGTCCTGAGATAAGTGAGTACAAATCCCAGAAGAGTTTTAAGGTGGGGGTAATAACATGGTCAAGTTTTGAATTGTGGAAAGTTCTTTTGCTTGGGCTGAAGTGAAGAAATACTTGGTAAGAGGTCCTACAGCAGAAGGCACCTGAATGGATGTGGGAAGACATGGTAAGGTTCTTGAAATCACATGGTGAGAGAGAACTTGGGCTAAAGCAGGGGTCCTCAAACTTTTAAACGGGGCCAGTTCACTGTCCCTCAGACCGTTGGAGGGCCAGACTGCGGACCCTGGGACAAGTGGGCTGCTAAGCAGGACAGGCTGCAGCAGCAAAAACACTCGGAGGGCCAGATCAATGTTCTAGGTGGGCTGCAGTTTGAGGACACCTGGGCTAGAGTATGAGAATGAGAGATAAGTGGTTGAATTTGAGAGAGCAGGACAAAATGTTGTGATTTTGGCTGCAGAGGGTTGAGAATTGGTAGTATTGGAGTTGTTCATATTACCATTAACTTTGAGTGTTTGGAGCTGTACTACTATAGTAGCCACATGTGAGTAGTTGAATTAATTAAAATTAAGTAAAATCTTGTAAAGTTTCTCAGGCTAGTCAACTTTCAAGTGCTCAGTAGCTATATGTGGCTAGTGGTTGCTGAATGGAATAGCATAGATGAAGAACGTTTCCTTGTTAGAAAGCACCACTGGATGGATTTAAATAATTTTTTTTTCTTTTCTTTTCTTTTCTTTTTTTTTTTTTTTTGAGACACTGTCTCAAGCCTGTCACTTTGGGTAGAGTGTCATAGCTCATGGCAACCTCCAACTCTTGGACTCAAACCCCTTGCCTCAGTTTTTAGTAGAGATGGGATATTGTTTTTGCTCAGTCTGGTCTCAAGCTCATGAGCTCAAGCATTCCACCTGTCTCTGCCTCCCAGAGTGCTAGGATTACAGGCGTGAGCCACCATGCCCAACCTAAATACAAGATTTTACATGATGTGATGCCCATACAAGCCATTTCTTCTACTTCTTTTTAATAACATTTCTGAAGCTTTCTTACCACTTACAAACTTCCTAGAATTTAGAAGACCCAGCATTGAGGACAGGTTATTTGATTGAAAGCCTGTCTTTATTTTTTCTGCATGTACATGAGATATTTTTAAAAGTTAGTAAAAGAAAACTTTACCAGCTCAGCGCCTGTGGCTCAAGTAGCTGAGGCACCAGCCACATACACGGTGGCAGGTTTGAATCCAGCCCGGGCCCGCCAAAACAACAGTGACAGCTGCAACCAAAAAATAGCCGGGCATTGTGGTGGGCACCTGTGGTCCCAGCTACTTGGGAGGCTGAGGCAGGAGATTGGCTTGAGCCCAGGAGTTGGAGGTTGTTATGAGCTGTGATGCCACAGCACTCTACCCAAGGGGACAGCTTGAGGCTCTGTCTCAAAAAAAAAAAAAGAAAACTTTACCAGCATGAGTCTTTTTGTTGCTGTACTGTTAGTACCTTGAAGTCTTTATTAGTTGATGTATTTTCTTTGAAATAAACACTATTCTTAAGAGTAGCTTAGGTTTAGTTCCTGTGAAAATAGAGTAAGAAAGTACAGAGAATTCCCAAATACTATCTCTCCCTGCTCCCTTAGTATCTCTATAGGGTTTGTTTTTGTTTTTGTTTTTTTAATACTTCAATAGATTTAGGGGCATAGGGGGCTTTTGGTTATGTGGGTGAGTTGTATTTTTTTTTTTCTCGATACAGAGTCTCACTTTATTGCCCTTGGTAAAGTGCCGTGGCATCATAGCTCACAGCAACCTTAAACTCTTGGGCTCAGGTGATTCTCTTGTCTCAGCCTCCTCAGTAGCTGGGACCACAAGCATGAGCCACCACACCTGGCCTTCACATGGATGAATTGTATAGTGGTGATGTCTGGGTTCTTCAGTGTGTGCATTGTTGAGTAGTGTACATTGTACCTAACTCTCCCCCACTTTCACCCATTCTCCCCCTTTTCCCCCTGTGCTTAATGAATGTTTAGTGGCAGAATAACTCTTAGCAAGGATTTTTTTCCTGCTCGTCTGTTCCGTTCTTCATTGTTAATAACCATAGATGTCATTAAGTGTTTCTGTCTGGAGATAAAGAAGTTATGTCTTAGAGTTACTGTCTTTTGTGGCTGTTTACATTAAAAAATTTAAGTCTGACCCTCCTTGTGGCTTTCCAAGTCATCCTGTCCTAGGGAATGGTCTGATTTTAATTAAAATAATAAACTTTATCATTATTGCTCTCCCCAATGACCTGCAGTTAAACATTTCTTTTGCAGACTGATATCAACTTGCCATATCTTACAATGGATGCTTCTGGACCCAAGCATTTGAATATGAAGTTGACACGTGCTCAATTTGAGGGGATTGTCACTGATCTAATCAGGAGGACTATTGCTCCATGCCAAAAAGCTATGCAAGATGCAGAAGTCAGCAAGAGTGACATAGGAGAAGTCATTCTTGTTGGTGGCATGACTAGGATGCCTAAGGTACAGACCCATGGTTTTCTTGGTTTGGAAAGAAAGGATTAGCACATAATGTATTCTTGGGACAAGTGGCTTGTGTTGTCTACAGACATGAATATGTGGCCCATTTTGCCAGGATAAGCTAGAAGGGGGATGAGGTTGTATCCTCAGTAAAGAGTTCTTTTCAGGGCTGGGCATACTGGCTCACATCTGTAATCTTAGCACTTTGAGAGGCTGAGGCCAGTAGATTGCGTGAGCTCAGAAGTTCAAGACCAGCCTTGCAACAGCGAGAGCCCATCTTTACTAAAATTAGAAAAACTCTCTGGTGGTCTAGTAGGTGTGTATAATTTCGGCTACTTGGAAGGCTGAGGCAAGAGGACTGCTTGAACTTAAGAGTTTGAGGTCAGCTCGGTGCCCCTAGCTCAGTGATTAGGGTGCCAGCCACATCTACCAGGGCCTGCGGGTTTGAACCCAGCCTGGGCCTGCTAAACAACAATGACAACAACAACAAAAAACAACCAGGCATTGTGGTAGGCACCTGTAGTTCCAGCTACTTCGGAGGCTGAGGCAAGAGAATCACTTAAGCCCAAGAGTTTGAGGTTGCTATGAGCTGTAATGCTATGGCACTCTACCCAGGGGAACAGTGTAAGACTGTGTCAAAAGATGTTTTTTTTTTTTTGCCTTTCAAAATTCAAGACTATAAGGCTAGGTCAGTGGCTCATGCCTATAATCTTAGCACTGTGGGAGTCTAAGGCAGGAGGAATGCTTGAGACCAGCGAGATATCTCTACAAAAAATAGAGAAATTAGGTGGTGCACACCTATAGTTCGAGCTATTCAAGGGGCTTAGGAGGATAGTTTGAGCCTAAGAATTTGTGGTTGGAGTGATGTATGATGATATTCACTGCATTCCAGCCTGGGAGACATAGTGGTCCTGAACTCAGTGTTGTAGAATTTTTAGGAATGAAACTGTTTGAGGTCAGAGATAGCTTAAAACCTGGGTACTAATCAGCTCCTAGGGAAGTCTTTTTGAGACAGAATCTCACTTGGTCACCCTTGGTAGAGTGCCAGGGCATCTTAGCTCATACAACCTCAAACTCTTGGGTTCAAGTGATCCTTTTGCCTCAGCCTCCCAAGTAGCTGGGACTATAGGCACCTGCCATAGCACCCAGCTGTTTTTTAGAGACGAGGTCTCCCTCTTGCTCAGGCTGGTCTCCAACCTGTGAGCTCACACAATCCACCCAGCTCAGTCTCCCAAGTGCTGGGATTATAGGCATGAGCCACCATGCCCAGCCTTGAACCTGGGTCTTTATAGCATTATGCCTGGGGTTTATTTTTCTCTCTTCAACAGAGATTTGTGCAATGATGCATTTTATTCATCAGCACATCATTCTGAAGCACAGATGTGTAGAAAACTAATGACTGAGCACAAAGCTGTTGAAGGTGTGACTCTTTGTTGGTGGGCTGAATAGAATTGTTTTGGGCCTGAGTTAGTGACCTTGTTATTTTCTTAATTTTTCCATTGAAATACTTGAACTTAGGAATATACATATGAAATAAACCTAAAAAAAAAAAAAGACTCAGGGCCAGGCAGATAACTATGTTAACAAATTATCGCAGATGGTGTTCAAATATTACTTTCCCTACCCCTATATAATATATGGGAGGAAAGAACATACCCTGCATTAGCAACAGTTTTGAATTGAGCTATGACACCACAGCTCTCTACCCAGGGCAACAGCTTACTTTTGTTTTTTAAGTTGGTAACATAGAAGAGGACTTAGACTACAAAATTTCTAAGTCCCTTTGCCTTGTACCCTCTGTTTGAAATTATTTGAATATAAAATATGTAAATGTTGTGAGATCATTAATAAGAACTCATCTATGAGGCCAGATGTAGGGGCTCATGCCTGTAATCCTAACATTCTGGGAGGCTGAGGTGAGTGGATTGCCTGAGCTTACAGGTTCAATACCAGCTTGAGCCAGAGCAAGACCTCATCTCCGAAAATAGCTGAGTGTTGGAGGGGGTAGTGTTGGAGTAGCTGTAGTCCCAGCTACTTGGAAGGCTGAGACAAGAGAATCAAGAGAATCACTTGACCCTAAGAGTTTGAGGTTTGCTGTGAGCTATGATACCATAGCACTCTACCAAGAGTGACATTAAAGTGAGACTCTCAAAAAAAAAAAAAAAAAAGATGATGCATTGTGGCGGGCACCTATAGTCCCAACTACCTGGGAGGCTGAGGCAAGAGGATCACTTTAGCCTGACAGTTTGAGTTACTGTGAGCTATGACACCATGGCCCTCTACTGAGGGTGACAAAGTAAAACTATCTCAAAAAAAAAAAAAGCAAGACTCATGCTTATAATCTTAGCACTCTGCTGAGACAGGTGGATTGCCTTAGCTCAGGAGTTCGAGACCACCCTGAGCTCGAGGTAAACCCTATCTCTAAAAATAGCTGGTCTTTGTGGCTGGCAGCTATAGTGCAGCTACTTGGGAGGCTGAAGCAAGAGGATCACGTTTAGCCTAAGAGTTTGAGGTTGCTCTGAGCTGTGATGCCACAGCACTCTATGTGAAGGTGACAAAGTGAGACTTTGTCTCCAAAAAAGAAAAGAATTTATCTATAAAATAGCAATTTGAATAAACATTCTTCAGTCCGAATCAACCTGTCTTGAGATTTGGCTAAGCACTTAAGGCACACGTATTCTGTTCCCAGGCAGTTGCCTTGTGTGTTGGGTGATAGGTTCTTTGTCCTTGATGCTCAGGTTCAGCAGACAGTGCAAGACCTTTTTGGCCGAGCCCCAAGTAAAGCTGTCAATCCTGATGAGGCTGTTGCTATTGGAGCTGCCATTCAGGGAGGTGTGTTGGCTGGTGATGTCACAGATGTGCTGCTCTTGGATGTCACTCCCCTGTCTTTGGGTATTGAGACTTTGGGAGGTGTCTTTACCAAGCTTATTAACAGGAACACCACTATTCCAACCAAGAAGAGCCAGGTAAGAGCTGTAACCCTCTATCTTGTCCTGTAGTTTGGGTTCTGTGAGGGGTATGATTGCAGTCAACTTTTGTAAGCTATTTCTAGAATACTGATCTGTTTTCTGGTTCAGACTAGTTGACTGTAAGTGGTGAGAATGTCATATTTGTTTTTGAAAAAGTTCGTATATGTCACCTAGCAGTGACATTGTAGGGAGGACATGAATAGTCTTTTCCTTCACAGAATTAATAATTGTGTGATGAGACTGAATTTTTTGTAGTCTTATGTTTTCAAAGATAGTAAAAAGAATATACCTGGATGTGGTGACTCACACTTGTAATCCCAGAACTTTTAGGAGGCTGAGATGGGAGGATGGCTTGAGGCCCAAGGTTCAAGCTCAGCCTAGTCTACATAGTGAGATTTTATCTCAATGAGAAATTTAAAAAGTTAGCCAGGCATGATGGTATGCACCTATAGTCTGCCAACTTGGGGGGGCTGAGGTAGGAGGATCACTTGAGCCCAGGAGTTTAAGGCTGCATTGAGCTATGATTGCACCACTATACTCCAGCTAGGGCAATAGAGCAGGATCCTCTCAAAAAGAAGAAAAGGAATTGCCTAGCCAAGACATGTAGGGGTAGTGTGTTATGGGTGAATGAATGATAGGGGTATTGATCTCTCAGTTACAAGCAGGATTATTTGAGCATGGCTTGGTTGTGGATTAGGAATTATTTCTTGAGTTTCCCAATCTTAATATTTTTTAAAAACCTATAGTTACTGCTATATTTGTGCACATCATTCTGATGAATGATGACTTCCTGTGACCGAGCACGTGATATATCTCCTGTCTCTGATCCTGATTTCTCCCAGAGTGTTTCAGCATTTTAGGTCCTTGTCTTGAAGCCTTCTGTGCCAATGCTGCATCTTTGTACAATGCATTTACTCAGTTGAAACAATATCTATTCTTTGCTCTTTGCTGTACTAATCCTACTACCATTCCCTATAAAGACATAATAAGCCTTTGTTCTGAAATAGTGTGAAGTAGGACCCTTCCAATATTAGGATATGAATTTCTTTTCCAGGCTTGTATTTTGACTACATGTATAAGGGAAGTTGTTTAATCAGATTGCCAATCCAGGAAGTTTCTTTCCTCCATAGGTGTTTTCTACAGCTGCTGATGGACAGACTCAAGTGGAGATTAAAGTATGTCAGGGTGAGAGAGAAATGGCTGGAGACAACAAACTTCTTGGACAGTTTACTTTGGTAGGTACTGTGAATTCTGAATACTGTGCTTTTCAGTCTCTTCACTGTAAAGTTAGACAATACTCTAACCCTTAATAATCCTATAAACTGCTGACATACACATAGATGCTATGTTGTCTTGAGAAGAAGGTGGACAGGATAAATTCCCATGGCTTCAGTTTTTATCTGGAAGCATTGCTTGTTCCTTGTGCCTTAATGCACTTCATGAAGAAGTTTATAAAACTGCCAGATAGAGTGTTGTGAGCCTCTAATCTCATTTACTCAGGAGGCTGAGGCAGAAGGATCACTTAAGCCCAGGAGTTTGAGGCCAGTCTAGGCAATGTAGCCAGACCTTGTCTCAAAAATGAAAAAAAGGGAAAGTTTCAAATAATTTTTCTGCCTTGTTTTGTGTAGGTAGCAAAATAATTTTTATTTTAAAAAAACGTTCGGCTCGGCGCCTGTGGCTCAAGCGGCTAAGGCGCCAGCCACATACACCTAAGGTGGCGGGTTCGAATCCCCAGCCCGGACCCGCCAAACAACAATGACGGCTGCAACCAAAAAATAGCTGGGCGTTGTGGCGGGCGCCTGTAGTCCCAGCTACTTGGGAGGCGGAGGCAGGAGACTCGCTTGAGCCCAGAAGTTGGAGGTTGCTGTGAGCTGTGATGCCATGGCACTCTACCCAGGGGGACAGCTTGAGGCTCTGTCTCAAAAAAAAAAAAAAAAACGTTCAAGGCTCTATGCCTGTGGCTCAGGTGGCTATGGTGCCAGCCACATACACCTAAGGTGGTGGGTTCAAATCCAGCCCAGGCCCGCCAAAACAACAATGACGGCTGCAACCAAAAAATAGGCAGGCATTGTGGCAGGCGTCTGTGGTCCCAGCTACTTAGAAGGCTGAGGCAGGAGACTCGCTTGAGCCCCAGGAGTTGGAGGTTGCTGTGAGCTGTGATGCCATGGGACTCTACCCAGTGGGATAGATTGAGGCTCTGTCTCAAAAAAAAAAAAAAAAAGTTCAAGAGCCAGAAAAATGTTTAGAAACAAGGCTAACTCAGAAATTCCTGATTTCTCTTGATTATTCATTTAAAAGACATACTGTCTAATCAAAATTGAAGTTTCTTGTTAGCACTGCTTATTGGTTCTTGATGAAATGAATAGTCAAGATATTGCTCTCATTCACTGTCCCTAGGTATGTATAGTCATTATGGCTATTTGATATGGATACTTTCACTGGTATAGCCTTGTTGATTTCAACGAAACTAATACCCTTACTTAAAAGTAATGTTTTTGTAACATTAAGTAAAGGTACCAGTTGTCCCTCCCGGGAACCAGGTGACTTCAACAGAAGATCATATAGCTTTGGAAATTACAGCACCGAACCTCTTTGTAAAAGGAGCTTACTCTTTTTACTTATTTTAGATTGGAATTCCTCCGGCCCCTCGTGGAGTCCCTCAGATTGAAGTTACATTTGACATTGATGCCAATGGGATTGTACACGTTTCTGCCAAAGATAAGGGCACAGGACGTGAGCAGCAGAGTAAGTAAGGCACTAGCTGTGGTGGCTTGCTTGTGCCTGTAATGCTAGCACTCTGGGAGGCCAAGGTGGGAGGATTGCTTGAGCTCAGGAGTTCTAGACAGCCTGAGCAAGAGCCCCCATCTCTACAAAAAATAGAATCCAGGTGTTGTGACAGGTGCCTATAGTCCCAACTACTGGGGAGACTGGTGCAGGAGGATTGCTTGAACCCAGGAGTTTGATGTTGCTATGAGGTAGGCTGATACCGTGGCACTGTTGCCTGGGGCAAGAGTGAGACCATCTCAAAAGTGTGGTGAGGGACCTCTGCCGGGAAAATAGACCCTCTTGTGCATATCTCCCCCTCTACCCCCAGTCTCAGAGTAGGGATGATGAGTTTTCTTTGCCCTTTGCTCCTCAGTTATCAGATTGCTTTTACAAGTATAATGTTTATTATCAAGAAAACAGGTAAGAACTGAGCCTCTGGATTGCTACCCATAGGTCGGTAGGCAGGCCATTTCATCTTGCTTATTTTAGGATACCAGGTTTTCTGCTTCATAATTTGCATCAAGCTTGGCTACTAAAAGAGTATTCTTTTCTTTCTTTTTTTTGGGTAGAGACAGAGTCTCATTTTATCGCCCTCAGTAGAGTACCTCGGCGTCCCACTGCTCACAGCAACCTCCAACTCCTGGGCTTAGGCAATTCTCTTGCCTCAGCCTCCCAAGTAGCTAGGACTACAGGCGCCCACTACAACGCCCAGCTATTTTTTTGTTGCAGTTCAGCCAGGGCTGAGTTTGAACCTGCCACCCTTGGTATATGGGGCCGGTGCCCTACCCACTGAGCCACAGGTGCCGCCTAAGCCAAGAGTATTTTTTTTTTTTGAGACAGAGCCT
>NW_003852398.1:37447832-37469164 GCF_000181295.1 Otolemur garnettii
TCATTGTTGTTTGGCGGGCCCGGGCTGGGGATTCGAACCCGCCACCTTAGGTGTATGTGGCTGGCACCTTAGCCGCTTGAGCCACAGGCGCCGAGCCAGCCAAGAGTATTCTTAATAGAGGAAGAAGGGGCATATAATTTTACATAAGAACTAATGAAATACCTTATTTTTATTATAGTTGTAATCCAGTCTTCTGGTGGTTTAAGCAAAGATGATATTGAAAATATGGTTAAAAATGCGGAGAAGTATGCTGAAGAAGACCGAAGAAAGAAAGTAATTATTTTTTGTCTTCTGTGATTCTTAGTAAAGCTGAGACATGAAAGTGGGAGTTTGGACATATCAAAGGTTGGAGGTCAGAGAAAATAATGCGATTAGTCTGTTCTTTCTCCCTTACTCATAATTTAGTTGTGGAATGAATTACATCCGAGATCCTTCAGCCCGCCTAGGACATTTATCCGGCCTGCTGGGTATTTTTGCCGACACTGCCTATCCTGATTAGCAGCATACTCATCCCAGGGCCTGCAGTCTGGCCCTCCAACTGTCTGAGGGACAGTGAACTGGCCCCCTGTTTAAAAAGTTTGCGGACCCCTTCCTTAGACCAGAATGATTTCTCTCTCCACTCTATTTTTATCCTGTAACTGTGTAGCAGATAGTTCATCTTGCTCAGTATAGACATTTACCAGACTTTGGTTCACTTATGATAAACTTGTAACTTCTCTAAGGAACGAGTTGAAGCAGTTAATATGGCTGAAGGAATCATTCATGACACAGAAACCAAGATGGAAGAATTCAAGGACCAATTGCCTGCTGACGAGGTGAATTTTCATTTACAATAACTTAAAAGAGGTTGCATGTGTTGTCACCAATGTCGGTGTAGTTCATTCTGTGGATTCTTCTGTGGTTCTTGATAAGAGTTTTATATCTTCAGAAGTTTTTGAATAGTACTTCTACATGTAATGGCACAGGAAACTTGGAAAAATAAAGATTTTTTTCTTTTTTTAAGTGCAACAAGCTAAAAGAAGAGATTTCCAAAATGAGGGAGCTCCTGGCTAGAAAAGACAGTGAAACAGGAGAAAACATCAGGCAGGCAGCATCTTCCCTTCAACAGGCATCATTGAAGCTCTTCGAAATGGCATACAAAAAGGTACAAGGGCTAAAGGGTGTTTTTTGATCCTAACTTGATTTTGTAATCTGTTCTTAATTACTGTCAACTGGTGGTTCCCTCTACAGCCATTTGTGGAATTGAAGAGTATTGGAGTTAGAAATATCCTCCTGCCTTCTTGACTGTATTCTTAGAAGTAAGGATAGTGTCAAAGGGAAAGAATCACAAAAACCACCAATAGGGCATGGGGGTAGGAGAATGAATGGAGGTGCAGTATGAGGAATATGTGGGTCCTTCACTTTTTAGTTTAACAGAGCAAACATTAAATCTGAGTGGCTCTCAAATGTTTTCTTAACAGATGGCATCTGAGCGAGAAGGCTCTGGAAGTTCTGGCACTGGGGAACAAAAGGAAGATCAAAAGGAGGAGAAACAGTAGTGAATTTTGGAGCCAAAAAGAGAACATATGAAGCTTGGGAGTGAAGAGACTTCCTGAGCAGAAATGGGCAAACTTCAGTCTTTTTACTGTGTTTTTGCAGTATTCTATATATAATTTCCTTAATTTGTAACTTTAGTGACTGTTAGCAAATGATCGTTTAATGGGCAGTAATTCCAACAGTACGAAGTTCACAATGTTCTGTCCCTAGTCTGTCATTTTTCAGCTGCATGTAGAAGAGGGTAGGACACTTTCATTATAAAGATCTAACATTGTTTTGTGCTGAAGCGGCCATATTTTCAAGGGTTGAAACCATCTCACACAACCATGAAGGTAGCCATAGACTGGGAATGAGATCTTTTTCTAGCCAAGTACTGCTGTACTGGCATTTGTGTAAAAGGGTCCTTCACCTGAGGCCTTGTAAGGCAAGCCAGCTGTGCCATGTTTGTAAGATTGGGTAGAAGAAGCTATAACAATGGAAAACTCGTAAGCTATTTATGTTAGTTAGGTACAGTTGTGAAAGGTAATAATGGGGCTCCCTAACTTTCCTGAGTCATACTTTTCTAGCTACTTTCTGGCTCTTGTCTGGCTATATCCTTGACAATTACTCTTTGATCCATTCTGGATTTTTTAAAAAATAAATATGAAAAGCAATTTGATCTCATTTGTGAGGGGTGAGCCCCTGAGAGTTAGCTTCAGGAATACAATATGACTTATGCTTACTATATTTCCCACAGGCAGAAATACAGGATTTTCTAGAACTGGCTAAAAATGTAAGAGTCAAATTTGCCCTGAGCAAAAATTTCTGGGTTCTGTTAGAAAGGAGGGAGAAGAGCTGCTAGGTAGCCATAACTCCTGTTCAGCTGCCCTCATTGATAGAACGCTGGTAGATACCAGTAAACCTGATGGTAGTATGACTTAGCCTTAAAAGGTATATTAGAATCCCCAGAGAAACAAAACCACAGAATATGCAGGGTGGACATAAAGTTCGTAAGCAATGTACTATGTCCACCTTGTATGTCCAGAATGATTTACTATGAGGAATTTAGAGGCTAAATCTCACAATCTGAACTGATGCCCCAGGAAAGCTGCTGCTAAAAAATTCCAGTCACCAGGAATGCTAAACGTGTAAATCTTAGTCCAGGTTTAGGAGATGACAGATGTCTTGGTTTAAATGAGCAGAGAATTCCAGCCTCCTCCTGCCTGCTTATTTTTGTTTGGACCTTTTAACTGTTTGGATGATGCCTACACACGGGCATGGGAAAGAGCAATGTTTTCTGGACACACACCCAGGAATGTTTAACCACCTACTTGGCGGCATCTTATATCCAAAACAGATAAAACTATCACAAAACGCAAAGAAAAAATTGATTTGGTTTTATTCTTCAGTAAAGTCTTCCTTTTTTCGTTATATTTGCTTGATTGGGTCCCAAAAGGGTCTGATTTCCTTCTATTCACAAGGTCTTTCAGGTTCAAAGTAAATGTACCCCATGGTTGTTTAAAACAAATCTGAGGGTCAACAAATCTTAGCTTGTGAAGTACACCCAGAATTATAATCTCCCTTCCTACTACTTGGGTTATTTTTAGATTTAACTGGTCTTTCCTACTTAGGCCTTTTCTTACAATAAGTTGTCACTCCTCTGCTCAAAGTTCTTCCTAAAGGCCAACAGGTTCATGTGATCTGGCCCCGTCTCTTCCTTTCTCCGAGGTTTGTTTTTTTTCTTTTTCTTTTTTGAGACAAGAGTCTCAGGCTGTCACCCTGGGTAGAGTGCAATGACATCATAGCTCACAGCAACCTCCAACTTGGGCTTGGGCTAAAACGATCCTCCTGCCTCAGTTTTTCTATTTTTAGTAGAGATGGGAGTGTTGCTTTTTGCCCAGGCTAGTCTCGAACTCATGAACTCAAGTAATCCACCTGCCTCAGCCTCCTAGAGTGCTAGGATTATAGGCATGAGTCACCACACCTGGCCCCTTTCTCCCAGTTTTATCTGTGACTTTTGTCCTTGGATAAGGAAGGTATAAAATAGCAGCACCCTCAGGTTCTTGTCATTTCTTTTTTTTACTCCTGAACTCAAGCAATCTTCCCAGCTTAACTTCCCCAAGTGCTAGTAGTAATACAAGCACAAGCCACTGTGCTCTATTTCCTATTCTTAATACCCTATTTTCCCTCTATAGCATTCATTACCATATAATTTGTCCTTCCTCTACTGAAATGTAAGCTCCACAAGACCAGAAACTTATTGTTAATTGCTATTTCCCAGTACCTAAAACAATACCTAGCACATAAACACTCAAATCTTTTGTCAAATCTCTACCACTGTCCAAAAATCAGCACAGTATGCTTTCTCCATAGAGATTAAAGTCACCTTGTTTTTTTAAGTTTATGTATGTTATGTTCATCTGTCAAAATACTAAAGATAACTTAAACCAAGCCTAGACACTAAAGTTAATTGACAAAAGATTAAAAGGTTTTAGTTTGGAAAAGAATGCAAGGACAGGCTGGGTGCGGTGGCTCAGGCCTGTAATCCTAACACCCTGGGAGCCTGAGCTCAGGAGTCTGACACCAGCCTGAGCAAGAGCTAAGATACCATCTCTACTAAAAATAGACAAATTAGCTATGTGTTGTGGGTGCCATAGTCACAGCTACTTGGGCGCCAAGAGTTTGAAGTTGCTGTGAGCTATCAGAATGCCGCAGCATTCAACCCAGAGTCAGAGTGAGACTACCTCAAACAAAAAAGAATAAACAACAGTCTTTTATGCTTCCTAGATACGGAGTACAGTTCTGCTGCAGACTTAACTCTGTGTGATGTATGGGTTATGCTATTAACCCAGATGGATTCTCTTCCCACCAAAGTCTTGCTGTATTGTCCTAGCTAGAGTGCAGCAGTATTACAGCTCACTTCAACCTCAAATTCCTGGGTTAAAGCAATCTACCTTCCTCAGCCATGGTGGGCATTCACCACCATGCCCCTCTAATTTTTCCTATTTTTAGTAGAGATGGTCTCAGTCTTGCTCACTCCTGACCTCAAGTGATCTCCCCATGTCAGCCTCCCAGAGGGCTAGGATTACATGTGTAAGCGATGGCACCCAGCCCACTTTATGAAATTTTCAAACATTTTTAGGAAAGCTATAATGGTACAATGAGCATATACATGTATATATATACCTTATATAATCACCAATTAGCATCTTGCCACAATTGCATGCTTTGCAAGTGCTTTGTTTTGTGCTTGCAGAACATTAGGACTTCACCCTAAATAATCAGCATGCATCTTATTAGAACACAACTATGAAAATCATGAAATTTAACATTGATACGATGACAATAGCCCCTATTAAAATTTCCCTGATTGCCTCAATATCAAAGGGCTTTTTTTATGTAGGATCAAAGCAAATAATTTGTTTACCTAGGAATAGTTTTCCTTTTTGTCAGACCGTTTGTTTATTGACCCTTGGTTTGGATTCACCTTACTATTTCCTTGTGTTTAAAGTCTGGTACACATCAGTAGAACCAGTACATAGATATGTCCTGATCAATACATGGCATATCAATTTATTAACAGTATGAAAGAAATAGAGCAAACATCTTATTTTCCCTGAGAATTGATATGCTGTTTGCTCTATTTCTTTCATACTATTAAGTAATCTGTAAGGGTGGCTTAATTTTTAAGTACACTTACAGTAGAGGTTCTAAAGCAGCAAGGAAGCAGTGGAAATAAAAGCAAAATTCTTAACAGATAGTGTGCATGAGAAGATTGGGCATGAAGAGACAACCCAAATTTTGGAAATAAACCATTTCAAGAAAAGCCCCTTTGGGCCAGGTCCTTGATGGCATTGGCTCACACCTGTAATCCTAGGAACACTCTAGGATGCCAGAACAGGTGGATTACCTGAGCTCAGGAGTTCTGAGACCAGCCTAAGCAAGAGTGAGACCCCCATCTCTACTAAAAATAGAAAAAATTAGCCAACCATGGTGGTGTGTACCTGTAGCCCAGCTACTCAGCTGGAAGAAGGGTCGCTTGAGCCCAAGAATTTAGAGATTGCTGTGAGCTCTCATGCCACAGCACTCTACAAGGACAACATAGTGAGAAGGTCTCAAAAAAGGACTTGGCACCTGTAGCACAGCAGTTATGGCCTCAGCCACATACACCGAGGATGGTGGGTTCAAATCTGGCCTGGGCCAGCTAAACAATGATAACTGCAACAAAAAATAGCCGGGCGTTGTGGCAGGTGCCTATAGTCCCAGCTACTTGGGAGGTTGAGGCAAGAGAATCATTTAAGCCCAAGAGTTGGAGGTTGCTGTGAGGTATGACACTACAGAACTCTACTGAGGGCAACATTGTGAGACACTGTCTCAAAAAAAAAAAGACTTCACCATTTCAGATACCACTGCAAGTCCTTTCTCTTCTCTACTTCTTAGGCTCCTTTGTTAAAAGATGTGTCCTCCCCACTTTCCTGGCCAAAATGACACTCCTAGGAACAAATATGATACATGAACTATAGGGCCACTCACGTTACTCTCTGAATACTATTCCCCTCTACCTCCACTCATTACGAATGTCACCTATATTCCAATATTTAACTTGAATCTGTTAAGAGCTGGGAAAGGTTTGAGATGAAGAAAAATGCCTTCATTCTTCAGAGAATCTGAAGATAAGTTACATATTCTGTTCTGACCATATAATAGTATATGATTTTTATATTACAGGATGTTCCTTAATGCTGAATGGTCATGGCCATATTTAAAAAGCTGCCTCCTTGATGAAGGAACTAGCATCCCTCCCAACTCCACTCTCTAATCTCTTCCACTAGACACCACCCAGTCTTTGCCTCTAATGTACTGATTACAATTCCAAATGCAAAGATAGGGAATTTGGAGTAACTAGGCAAGGAGTATGGGGGGGCTACAGTTAACCTGCCTGGGTCTGCAATATTCTAAGTTTCTAGAATTCAAAGGCTAACAAGCAGCAATCCTACCTGAGATGTCATCATGCTTATAGCAGAGTGAGTCACACAGAATAAAGCCTGTGAGTTGGTGTAGAAAGCTTGTAAAACCTTCAGTGTTAAACTCAAGAAATTTAAGCAGGAAAGGTAGAGCAAGGCAACCTTATATAAAAAGCAGGAACCTGGGGTAAGAAGAATGAAGTAAAGATGCTCTTGGGATACAGATTCCTATTCAGTAAGTAGTGTTTATAACTATTAAAGATAGTGCTACTAAGCACAGTCAATGCACATACATAGAGTGAACACATGCCAAAAATTACAAAATGGAACCTAAGGAATAGATTCCATCTTGAGAAGTCATTTCCTGGAGATGTGCCCCACCAAAGTCTATGCCTCCCACCCTATGAAAATAGGTAATGAGAGACGGGGTGCGGTGGCTCACCCCTGTAATCCTAGCACCCTGGGAGGCCAAGGTGGGTTGATTTGCCTGAGCTCACAGGTTCAAGACCAGCCTGAGCAAGAGTGAGACCTCATCTCTAAAAACAGCTGGGTGCTGTGGCAGACACCTGTGAGATGCCAGCTACTTGTGATGCCGATAGAAGAGAATCGCTGAAGCCCAAGAGTTTGAGGTTGCTGTGAGCTGTGAAACCACAGCATTCTATACCAGGGCAACAAAGTCAGGCGCTGTCTCCAAAAAAAAAAAAGAAGAAAAAAAAAGAAAATAGAGCTTGGTACCTATAACTCAGTGGTTAAGGGAGCCAGCCACATACACCTGGGGTGGCAGGTTCAAACCCAGTCCAGGCCTCCTAAACAACAATGACAAGTGCAACAAGAAAATAGCTGGCATTGTGGCAGGTGCCTGTAGTCCCAGCTACTTGGGAGGCTGAGGCAGGAGAATCGCTTAAGCCAAAGAGTTTGAGGTTGCTGTGAGCTGTGTCACCACAGCACTCTACCAAGACAAAAAAAAATAGTTAATGAGGTCACTGTATGATATAATGTACTGGACATTGAACATGGGAGTTGGAAAGCCATAAACAAGCTCTGTGACAGAGCAAGTCCCCTTCACCTTTCCCATGTATGAAAAGGAGGTGCTATCTTCATCTCCCAAAGTATGCACAAAGTTGATAAAACATACAAGAAAGTATTCAAAGACCATACACATGCAATTACATAATTGACATCACTACTTAATGCCTCATAAGCAATCTCAAGCTTTATAGGCCCAGGATGAAATTCTTAACCATGCTCCCCAATCTGCACCTCACCTTTCCCATCTCAGTAAATGTTAGCATTTCAGTACTCGGAGCCCCATTCTTCCTCATCCACATCAGTCGTCATCCCATCCTATCCATTCTTACCGTAACATATATCATTATCCATTCACTTCCATCTGCACGGTCACTTTAGGCGAAAATCGTCTCTCACATGATACTGAAGAAGCCAAAATGGGTCCCTACACCTTCTCCTGTGCTCTCTCCAATTCAAGCCACAGCTTTAATCATTTTAAGCTATCCATTTGTTCTTAAGAGAAAAAATGTCAAAACTCCTAAGCCTGGCTTTAAAGCCCATACATAATCTCTTCCCTTGCTCTTTCCTCACCACTCTCCCCACGCCTGACCTTGCTCTTACAAGGAACTACACTTTTGTAGTTCCTCAAATGTGCTCTGCTCCCTCTTAAATTCCTACTCATCCTTTGGGTCTCACTTCTGAGTTGGGCCCCGTGTAATACACTCTGAGAATACCTTGAAGTGCTTAAGTATTTGTGCAATAATTTTATTATACAAAAGTTTAAAATTACAAAGGGTTAGAAACCTAATTAGCGATAAGCTCCACCAATGAAGGCACACTGTTGGTTCATCTCTATATCTATAGGAAAACGGGATCTAGCACGCGCGGTCTGGGCTCAAATAAATGAACCCAAATGACGTGAGAAGAGACATAAAATAGCCAACTAAAACACCTAACTCAAAGACTAAGTTCTAACATGTATACATACAGCGCCCATTTTGGTTCAACACTCTCCACAGCTCAGACCCCACCACACATGGCTCAGGCCCCCAGCCCATGGCAGCTCCTGCTTTCACCCTACAAAGTTCAAACGAACCTATCCTAGCACTAGCGCGACAGGGAACATGCCTCTTTGTCCCGGACCACTCAGGACAGGTTCCTAATCCAGACCTCCTGGCCGGGACTCTTAACACTAGTCTATACACCCGTGATGCAAACAGGTTCGAGCATTCCGTCAGCAACGAACCAGCTCAGCGCGACGCACTTCTTTGAGGTTTCTCAAGCACCATTCAACCCGTGTATCGGGGCCGATCACCTAACTTTGCGTTGCAGAGCCTTGGATGTCCGCTCTTTTCCTGGAAGAGGGATGGGAAATACGAAGACCTCAATCCTCGCTCTTTAAGATCAATTCCTATTCGAGCCTGGCGGGGCTCTGAGTAAATTCTCGCGAGAGCCACCGGCTTCCGCCCGCTTCCTAGTCTCGCTTTGCCGGGCCGGAAGAACATTTGTACCTCCCGCCCACGGCCCCTACCTCACAAGGCCGCGCGGCCCCAGCTGCGGCCAATCCGCGGGCTCATTGGAAGCCGCGGTGCGGAGAGCCAATGGAAAGTCGCGGGGTGCGCAGAGCTTCCCTTCACCCGCACCGACCCCCTCCCTTCCGCCCGCCGTCTTCCACTCCGCCCCTGGCGGAGGAAGTGATGTCACAGGCCCCATGTGAGCGGATTGCAACACATGCAGCTGCCTGGAGAGAGGGAGCCGGTGTCCTACGTCAGAGCCGCCGCCGCCGCGGAGCCGCCGCCGGGGAGGAGCAGCCGCTGCCGCCCAGGACTGGGCCCTTAGGTAAGGCACGGGAAGGGAAAGGCTAGCAACCCATGCGGCGGACAGCGCGGGGAGGGGGGAGAGGAGGGCCTCTCGGGGGTGGCGAGGAAGGGGGCCTCTCTGCCCCAGCGGCGGCGCTAACTCTGTGGTCTTGGTGTCTCCGGGCCCCGCCGGGCCGCTCTAGGGAGGAGGAGGCGAGAAGATGGCGGACGACCCCAGTGCTGCCGACAGGAACGTGGAGATCTGGAAGATCAAAAAGCTCATTAAGAGCTTGGAGGCGGCCCGCGGGTGAGCGCCGCGTCCGGCCCCCCCGTGCCCTCTCGGTTCCCGGACCCCTCAGGATGACCGCCCCCGCGCCGCATGGCCGGATGAGGAGAACCAGGCACTGGCCAACTCCCGCCTTCTGGACCTCTGGGTAGTAGCCCCCGACCTAGGGGCGAGGGTCGGCGTGGCTAGCCCGAGAAAGGGGTCTTTTCCCCTCTTGGGGGTAAGGGGTCTGCGTTCCCCAGACTCAGGCCATTCGGCCCCACTTGTGGTAGGCTACCGCTACTTTTGTACCTCTCCCAGGCCCTTAAATCCAGCTCCTCCTGTTCGGGCTCCGGGTGCTGCCACCCGACTCGAGTGCTGTTGGGAGAAAGGGCTCGGCCTTCCTTTCTGAACGCCCGTTCCTGATTTCCTCTATCCTTCTCACTTCACGTTTCTCAACAAGGCCACGTTAAAATGGCTTCTTCCTCCTGGGCTTCTGAGGCCCAGGTAGGTGAAGTTTGGATGGGACAGGAAAGAGAGGTGGCCAGGGACAAACTCGTTCTGACTCCCTCTGATTTCTCTGGGTCTTCCACCTCTCCGAAGATGCCTTTCCTCAAGTCTTCTCATTACTCCGGAGCTTCCTGGTTTTAGCTGTTGAGGACCCCCCTATAAACTGAAAATGACAACGTGTGTGGGATGTAGTTGGCAGGATAGGTTCTGGTTGACGAATTTTTATGTGTATATCCAGGAGAAATGGATTAGTGGTCTGTTTGATATGAGCTGTTAGCAACAGAGTTCCTGTTGGTATTGCTCTGGGACTTTGGGGGCTATCACTGTAGAATTGCCTAATATACTGATGCTTGTTGAAATTGAGAACCCAATTAAGTGGGCTTATGAGCCTTGTAAGTTTTGATAAGAAACTGTAAGTGTGTCGGTTGTGGGAAGAGTAGGCTAGATAAAATTAGCCATATGTGCTTTTTTGTTGTTGTTAATGTTGCTCGTTTAAGGAAGGTGTGCCAGAAGTATTCCTGTTTCCTCACTTTATTACTTTATTTTGTTCCTTTCACGGTTGTAGAAACTTTTTACTTACAGGAAGTGGCCTGAAAAAAAAAAGTGTTTGGAACATTACATACTTGTGTGTCTGAGCATTCTTAGAATAGCAGAGTGGCCTGCCCCAGGCCATGTGGAAAGTTGATTTCAGCACAAGAGTTAGACATTCTGGTTTCTGGGTCAGGTTTGTCACTTATGAGTAGATTTGCAATGATAGGATGACCTTCCCTCCAAGCTCTTCATTATTACTATTCTATGAGATGGGCTATTAATTCTGCTAATGACCCAGGGTTAACAGGCAACATTTGGTATGTTTTTGTCTTAATAAATTAGCAGCAGTTCTGTTTGGAAAGGAATGACACTCCTGAAAGTTTAGCCCTATTCAGTGACTTGGACTTTTGCTCATTCCTTTTTCGGTGTACTGGAGAAACATAATTATAATATGAACTGAAAGTAGCAAATTTTTCTTTAGGTTTTTTTTTTAATTTAATGGAAATTCAGTTCTGTTTAATAATCTTATGGGAACTTATGCCATGTGCTAGAGTGAATTATTATTCTCAAAATGTGAGAATACCATACAGAAAGGGTAATATAGGTCATGACCCATTATGATGCACTACCAGGAGTTAGTCAGGTTCTTTTGTTTCACTAGGATTTTCTGTTGTGTTACTTGAAGACTTCAGTTGAGTAGTGGCATTTATAAATTGTGGTTGTTGGAGTGGTGTTTAAATTTGGATATGATTTGTGGGTTGGTTCTGGTATTAGTTTCATTTGCAGGTAGATGCATACATTATGTTTCCAAAGCAGTCAAATGTAAGAATTTACCACTGTAATTTGTCTATTATCTGAGTGAAGTAACATTGAAAATAACACTGCTTAATAAGTAACAGCATTCCTTTCTACTACTTGATTATGAAAGCTCATTCTTAAATTTGTTCTTAGCCATGTTACCTGAAACTTTTAAACCCCTCTTTAAAGCTTTTGAAGCCTTTACTTCTTTGTTTAGCAAAGTTGAGTAAAGTTTAAAAGCATACTAAAAATGAAGTTCTTAGGCACAACTTGTCTTCCAAGTGATGAAGTTTAGACATTTTAGACAGGATTAAGCTATCTAAAATATCTGGAAAATCTTTCTCTAACAATGTTATTAATAATTGTCCTACTTTGCTTTTAATCGGGATTTGGTTGCATCTTCATCTCATGAAATTTTAAGATTTTTGGCCATCTGTGAGAATTGGTAAGGGAGGCAGAAGTTTCTTAATACATACCAATTTATTTGGGGGAATAGCAAGATTGTGTTTTCATTGCAGAGTTGTGTTAAAGTCAGGCTCTGGACTTTCATAGGTAGTGTGTATAGTGAGAAATGTTTTTTCTTTTTTACCTAATGCTAAAGTATTTTTAGGAGAATTATAAGGGGCTTTAAAGACAAACTGGATACCAGAATGAATCCTTGTATGCTATTGTTTTGGGGCACTCTGTAGGTTTCACAAGAAAACTAAGGTTGTGTTCAAACATGTTTATTAGCAGAAGATAGTGAGACTTAGTGGTGGATTAACATAATTATTTTAGAAATGGAAAAGCACTCATCACTGGTGTAGAATTCTGGGCAGCAGAATCAGGGATTGGTTTGGTTTTAACAATGGTTATTAAAATATGCTAGAACAGGAGTAATTTTGAAATTAAGATGGTCAATATGTGAGTATCTCTTTATATATGACCCCAACACTAATAAATTATATCTGAGTAGAGCAGCTGTATCTTGGCAAAATTATTTATTGAACACTTAGCAACACTTAGTGTTACAGGTTCTTTTCTAAGCAATACATCATTAAGCCATTGAATCTTCACCATAACTGTTACCACCATTTGATAGATAAGGCAACTGAGGTTGAGAGATAGGTAAGTTGTCCAAAGTGTTGCTGAGCAAAAATGTATTAGAGTCCAGGGCTCAAACCCATGTTGTTGTACTGAGTATTGGATGTATCTTATGTTTCAAAAAAAAAAACAAGACTAAATTTCCTTAAAATGGGATCTGAGCTATAACACCCTATTTTATGTTATGTCAGTAGAAGAGCATGTAATACAAGCCAGATTTTACTAATATGGGGGACTTAAACATTCTATTTGTAACCAGCATTATACATAATCTTCTGAGTTGAAAAGTGTTCATAATTATAAAGCTGAATTTTAAGTTGGGTGTGGAGCTTTCCAGTGTGGTTTCAGATAAGCTTGGTTGAACGTTAGTTTGTATGCATTAGTAAAATCACCAAGCAATTCTTTTGGTATACATAGGCTACATGTAAAGTGGGTGGTACTTCTGTTCCTAGTATATTCTCAACAGTTGGCTTATGAGGACAAATGTATACATAAACCAAAACTGGAACAAGGGCTGTGTGAGTGGAACTATGGTTGTGAATATCTTGAAAAAGTAAACTAAAGCAGAAAAACAGACTGGAGTTTTTTCCCCTAGTGTTTTCTGAGCAGGCAGGAGGTAGCCCCAGAAATAGTGTTGGAGGCTTTAGAGTAGCGGTTCTCAGCCTGTGGGTCGCAACCCACAGGAACTGTATTAAAGGGTCGTGGCATTAGGAAGGTCAAGAACCACTGTTTTAGAGTATAAAGGTAATAAAATCATAACTAGAGGCTGGGCACATAATTGTAGCACTTTGGAAGGCCAAGGCAGGAGGTTCATTTGAGGTCAGGTGTTTGAGACCAGCCTGAGCAAGAGCAAGACCCCATTTCTACAAAAAAATAGAAAAGTCAGCCAGGTGTTGTGGCGCATGCTTGTAGTAAGTACCAGCTATGGGTGAAGCTGAGGGCCAGGAGTTTGAGGTTGCATTGAGCTATGATGATGCCACTGCACTCTAACTTAGAAGGAGACCCTGTCTCCAAAAAAAAAAAAAAATCAGAGCCTGTTCTAGCTGAGGACGGTGGTGAATGTGACAAAGGGATGGATAATGTTGATCTCAGTTAAATTGTATCTGTAAAATGTTAGAATACTTTTTTTTAACCTTAATCAGGGAGCCTTGTATATTTCCAATATGGTGAATGCTGGCTCAGATGACTCTCATAGCCTTCATCCCATATTTGAAGATCAGTGTAGCTTGCAGATGCTCATGCTGTGGTCTTAGCAGTTTTGTTTGTGGGGGTTTTTTGTTTGTTTTTGAGACAGTCTTGCTCTGTCATTTGGATTAGAATGCAGTGATGTCATCATAGTTCACTGGAACTTCAACTCTTGGGGTCAGGTGATCCTCTTACCTTAGCCTCGTGAGTATCTGGCAGAGGCATGTACCACCACGCTGGCTTTTTTAAAAATTATGTTGCTCAGGCTGGTCTCCAACTCCTGGCCTCAAGAGATTGCTCCCCAATTACAAGCATGAGTGGTCTTTGGGTTTTTAAAAAATCGTTAAGTTAAAAATAATTTGCAGGGCTCAGGCCTGTAATCCTAGCACCCTGGGAAGCTGAGGCAGGTGGATTGCTTGATCTCAGGCATTTAAGACCAACCTGAGCCAGAGCAAGACCCCATCTCTGGGGTCCTGGATGCTGTCGCAGGAACCTGTACTCCCAGCTACTCAGGAGGCTGAGGCAAGAGAATCACTTGAGCCTGTGAGCTGTGATACCACAGCATTCTACCAAGGGTGATAAAATGAGAAACTGTCAAAAAATAAAAAATAATGGTTATAAACAAATCTACTTATCCAGTTATACCTTTGAATAAAACAACCTCCTTTTATTGTCTCTTTAAAAATAAATAAATAAATAAATAACTTGTCCATTTCTTAACTGTGAAGGAAATAATAATTACTATCTGGTCATACACGACTGTTTTTCCTGCCCCTAAATATAACCATTTTTTAAGAATCTGTACAGAATTCCTCCGGTTATGTTAAATTAAAAATAAATAATTTTATGAGATCATTGAATATGTTAAATTTTTAAAAATCTTACATATAGGTAATATGAGCAGAGTTTTAATTTTTTCTCTTTCTGTATATACTCGAAGGACTAATTGTAACTAAAGTGATAATTTGTGGTCTTTCGTACAACTACCTGAACCATCGAAGGTTCAAGCTCTTAAAGAGGCCCTTTTTTCTTTCTTTCTTTCTTTCAAGACAGAGTCTCACTTTTTCACCCTTGGTTGAGTTCTGTGGCATCATAGCTCACAGCAACCTTAACATCTTGGGCTCGAGTGATTCTCTTATCTCAGCCTCCCAAGTAGCTGGGACTACAGGTGCCTGCCACAGCACCCACCTATTTTTTTTTTTTTTTTTAGAGACAGGGTCTCAGTCTGGCTCAGGCTGGTCTCAAATCTGTAAGCTCAGGCAGTCCACCTGCCTCGGCCTCCCAAGTACTGGGATTAGAGGCGTGAGCCATCATGCCCGGCCCTAAAGAGGCCCTTTTTCTCTCCTCTATTCCAGCTTGTTCCAGTCCCCCAGTCTCTGGGGGTTAGACAAATAAAAGACCGCATGAGAAAAAAGTCAAGAATTAGAATAGTTTAAGTTTTATGAGAAGAGATGAATGTAGAGCAGACAACTATAAAAGTCTTAGCGTCTTACTCTTTCCAAGTTTTGGTTTCCACATAGGTAGTTATGAACAATAATCTTGCATTGGGTGGTGACAGTTGATAATTCCAATTAAAATACTTAGCACTACATTTGCCACATGGAGAGTACTCTGCAGATGTTCGCTCTTTTGTATGTACAAACATTAATCCTGTAGAAATAGCCCAATGTAGAGTTACACTGTATGTGTCCCAAAGGTAACCCCATAAAGTCACCATACACAGGGGAAATGGGAAATTGTAGCTAAATGTACCTTTCTTTGCAAAATATACCCTATGTGTGGGCCACCTCTTTGTAAAATTTTGTAATGAATATTTTGTAATTATAGCTACAATTTCCCATTTTCCCTGTGTATGGTGCATTTATGGACAACCTTTGGGATACCTTGTATTATTAAAGTGGCAACTGAGATGCAATTAAGAGGTCTGAACCATGAGAAAAGAGAGAAATAAATAGGTGGTAAAGGGAAGAGGGAAGATGAGAATATATGTGACAGCATATTGTGGTATTCATAAGTTTCCTCCAAGTGTCATAGGCTGCCTGCCTTAACTCAGAACTACTCCTAACAGCTCTTATATTCTGGCATGGTGTTCTATGCACTGTGGACCCAATGAACAATTAACTCTCTGTGAATTTCAAGTCTTGACAGACTTCTCATTGTAATAGCAGATTGACTTATCCTTCCAGGGAAGGAAGGCTTACTCTGGACACACTCCCAGGTAACCAAGGGTACCTAACGAGAATACCATTTAAGGCAGAGTACAGTGTTGGTTATAGGTCTGTCTCATCCTCTTTTTCTTTGAACTTGGGGTTCAGGGTATGCTGTGTGCAACACAACCCCCTGGGAAGATGTTTGGTTGTGAAAAAACTGTCAGTTTTGCAGTAGGGCAAAGTGATCTCAGATCCTATTCAGAGAGTAGGACAGAGAAATTTACCTAAGTAGTAGGTATTTCCTCTAAGTCTAGTCTATTCTCTAGGAATCTTGGAATAGAACCTTCTCCTAAGATACATTCTGTAAGTGTCTTTAATTCTTCAACAGCCTGCTATCTTGGGGGTGGGGGCGGGGATTAGGGAGGTTCAATGCTCTTTTTTTCCAGCAGGTTAGAAACTAAGAATCTGAGGGTTCTGGCTGGGACATTCTCCTCAGAGCATGAGGAAGCATTCTGTCTGATAGCAGCTTTATCTTACGTCATTTGAAACACTTTGGACCCTTGCCCACTGTTTTTACTCTTGTCACAATGCATCTCCCCACTCCCCAGAGACCCTGTGGTGGGCAGAGGGATGTCCACATCTGTAATGTTAATTGGATGGTAATGACCCCCCCCCCCCCAATCAGGTTCAGAGACTTGACATTTTCAGGTATCTGACAGCTGGTTCTTGAGTTGCAGATAACTGTATGTTTTGGGCCTGTACGCTTCTGTTTTCACATTTTCATATGCTCTTCACAAATACCCATTAGAAGAATGATCATATTTGAAATGAAAGATTCTTTTTTCTGCTATGTTTATGACCTTATAGACTAGATTTTTCCCAAAACACACATCTAAATATATAAAAAATAAAGCCTACATATGCACTTTTAGCCAATCATCAAACATCTGCTATGAATTGGGCACTAGACATTGTAGAAGTGTGTAATAAAATGAGAACGTGGCGTGTTGCACTTCAGAGTGATAATATAAACCATTGCCAGCCTCATGTTTAGTAAGCACAGAATAACAGTACATGTTGAAGGAGGTTGAGTAAAAGGAGATGATTAGGTCTTGAATGAAGTGTTGAATATTGTCAAAAAGGAAAAGCAATTATGTATACTCAGGCAAAAGTTAGCAAATTTTCAAAGCCAGGAAAGTGTTGTCAGAGAATGTTACTTTGGACATTGGTGTTATTTGGTTGATACAATATCTGATACAATGATGGGTTGGAGCTGTAACTGATCTACAACTTTGACATTGTAAATGAAATTTATTCTTGATTAAAAGCCAGTTGGCCTAAAATTAGATCCAAAGTTTTGTGTTGCTTGGTGAGCTGTCAGAGTATTGAAACAGTGCAGAGCATTTGCACATCTGTTGGTAAAGATGGCATTGACAGAGTTAAAGACAGTCCCAACACAAGTTTGCTTTTCAGCCCAGATAAACTTTAGTTTGCAAGAAATGAAAGTGTATTGATCTCCAAACATTAATTCCTTAATGCCTCTGATATTTTTAACTTTTTACTGAAGGGGGGGGGGGTTCTTCCTTTTGAGCTACCCTATTTTTTTTTTCTTTCTTTCTTTTTTTTTTTTTCAGTTTTTGGCCAGGGCTGGGTTTGAACCCACCACCTCTGGCTGACACCCTACTCCTTTGAGCCACAGGTGCTGCCCAGAGCTACCCTATTTTCTGGTATCTTCTGGCTGTCCTAAGTCTAGTGGAGCAAGGTGGATCCTTAGGAAAGATGCAGGAGTTAGAGGTTCATAACTGAGATGTATTTTAATTAAGTAATGAAATGAGTTTTCTGAAGATGGATAGATGAATAGCATAGATTTTGATTCCTCAAAATAGCTCTGAGGAAAGCCATTATTGCCATTTCACAGATGAAGAAATTGAAGTGCAAAGAGAATAAGTAGCTCTCTGTTATTGCAGCCTGCCAGAATCTTTTCCCACTTTTCTTATTTCAAAGTCTGTGTTCCTAACTTACATGCCACTGCCTTGCTCTTTGATAGGTATTTCTGAAAGAAAGGCTGTTGGCCAAAGAGATTTGCAATTTACTAGAGGAGTAGGTGTGCTGAGAGATAGGTGCAATGATAAAAGGAAAACAGGTATACTATTTATAAAACTACTTGAGTACTGAGCATGATTATTCTTTTTTTTTTTTTTTTTTGAGGCAGAGTCTCAGTGTGTTGCCCTTGGTAGAGTGCTATGGCATCACAGCTCACAGCAACCTCTAACTCTTGGGCTTAAGCGATTCATTTTACTCAGCCTCCCTAGTAGCTGGGACCACAGGCACCTGCCACAACACCTGGTTGGTTTTTTTGCAGTTATCGCTGTTTACCTGGCCCAGGCTGGGTTCGAACCTGCCAGCCTTGGTGTATATGACTGGTGCCTTAATCACTGTGCCGTGGTCGCTGAGCTGAGCATGTTTATTCTTAATGAGCATCAGTGGTGAGGGAAATAACAAATAACTTGTTGCCAAATCCCTCCCTAGAAGCTCTTTTATGTATTAGATGAACAGGAAAGCTATAACTTTTGCTTTATTTAGAAAGTACTTCCATAGTGGTCAAAAAAGAAAGGACTTTATAGGGTCCTGTGTAAAATATTGGTAGCAAGTTCCTAACACTGATTGTGATTGCACTCTCCAGCTCTACGCTGTTTATGAGAACACTAAAGAAATTTTCCAGGTTCGGCTGCTCCCTGGTGGAATATTCCACTAGGTTAGTTTTATAAAATTCATTTAATTATTTTTTTTAAGGGAAATGCCTATAATTGTAGGAAAAGTACTACTCTGCCAGATATGTACATTTTTGTTTTAGATGTCAATAATCCTTGTGCCTTTAAGGATAAAACACTAAAAATGAATCTTTGCAAACTTTCTGCTGAAAAATGGGCATCTGAGTTATACTGTACCCTAGAATAGAGGCTGCTTTAATATCTAGTAAGTTCTGATCTTTCTGTCTTTTTTCTTTTAGTAATAACATCTGACCCTAAGATTGATTGCAGAAACTAATTTCAGATAACTTTTCTAGACTCTGAACAATAACTGGAGCCTCAAACTATCCCCCTGGCAGAGTGCCATGGCATCACGCTCACAGCAACCTCCAACTCCTGGGCTCAAGCGAGTCTCCTGCCTCAGCCTCCCAAGTAGCTGGGACTACAAGCACCCACCACAACGCCTGGCTATTTTTTGGTGCCATCATCGTTGTTTGGCGGGCCTGGGCTGGGGATTCGAACCTGCCACCTTAGGTGTATGTGGCTGGCGCCTTAGCCGCTTGAGCCACAGGCGCCGAGCCCTAGTTTGATATTCTAATCATATTCTTTGTAAAAGACAGCCCTGCCTGGGCATGGGCATGATGGCTTATTCCTGTAATCCTAGCTAACGCTTTATGAGGCCAGGGCGAGAAGATTATTTGAGGCCAGGAGTTCAAGATCAGCCTGAGCAACATAGAAAGCTAATTTTTTTTTTTTTTTCTAAGACAGAGTCACACTTTGTTGCCCTTAGTAGACTGCTGTGGCCTCATAGCTCACAGCAACCTCAAACTCTTGGGCTTAAGTGATTCTGTTGCCTCAGCCTCACAAATAGCTGAGTTCCTGCCAAAATGTGTGGCTATTTTTCAAGACAAGGTCTCGCTTTGGCTAAGGCTGGTCTCAAACCTGTGAGCTCTGGCAATCCACCGCCTCAATCTCCCAAGTGATGGGATGACTGGCATGAGCTAGCACACCCAGCCAGAAAGCTAATTTTTAAAATCACCTGGGTATGGTGGTGTGGGCACCTGTAATCCCAGCTATTTGGGAGGCTGGAGCAGGAGGAATGCTTGATCTTAGGAGTTTGAAAACAGGCAGTTCTATTCACCCCCTAACCTGCTTCGTACATAGTGGCAGCAGTGGAGTTAGGGTGGCTTTAAGGTGATGATCAACAGAAGTAAAAAGAAGACACTTTAGAAGTGTTATGTAAAAGCCTAATAGTTTGAGCTTTTTAGTGAACTTAAAACTGGAGACAGTCATTTTGAGGCAAATGTTAGCTCCTCTTCAAGGATTGGCAAGTTTTTTGTTTCATTGGTAACTTAGAATAAATTGCTGGTAAATGCTTGGAAGAGAGTATGTAGAGAAGTCCCTGGTTTTGATGTTAGGAATTATTCATTCATGAGCATCATATGCTAGATGATTTTTGTTCTCAAAAAGCTTATATACACCTAGTATAAGCAATGTGTTTTTTCATTATTTGCTACTTGATGGAAGAGAAAACAGAAGTCACATGTCAAGTCCCTTTGGAGTGAATGACCCTGGCTTAGAGTACAGAGCCCATGCCAAAAATGTAGGATAAGGCTACTTAAGCTTTTATATAATATAGCTAATGAAAGTTTTAGAGCAGAATGACTCTAGAGTTATTATAATCCCTTATGATACACTACAAAGAGCAGAGTTTCCAGTGTTCTGGCCATACTACTGTTTTTGGTTTAGTTCTTTTGTTCTGTGGAAGATTTGGCAAGTCTGTAATCCCATAAAAGTGACCATCAGCCACCACAAAATTAATTCTTACCTCTCTGGACTTGGATTCAAATAAGACTTCCATGACCTGACAGTACTTCTGTGCCCTTGCCCCATTTATAGCTGTACTGTAATAGTTCTTGCTGACTTGTACTATTAAAAGGGGGTGGGGAAAAGATGATAACTGCCTCTATCTAGTTACCATTTAGTGATAACTTATTACCTGCTATTCAGGCTAGATGCTTGACCTACCTTACAGAGCCCTTATGACCTCGTGAAGTAAGTAAAAAGTGAGACCATGGGGTAGCAGTGCCTGTGCCTCAGTGGGTAAGGACACCAACCCCATATACCGAGGATGGCGGGTTCAAACCAGCCCTGGCCAAACTGAAACAAAAAAATAGCCGAATGTTGTGGTGGGCACCTATAGTCCCAGCTACGCTACTCGGGAGGCTGAGGCAGGAGAATTGCCTAAGCCCAGGAGTTGGAGGTTGCTGTGTGATGCCACGGCACTCTACTAAGGGTGATAAAATGAGACACTGTCTCTACCAAAAAAAAAAAAAAAAATGAGACCATGGGGATTTATGTAATTTCTAATGTATGTCATGTAGCCATTAAATGATAGGACAGGATGTCAACCTGAATCTGCCTAATTCCAAAAGCCTGTGCTCCTCCTTTTCTGTTTCCATATTAAACCCATATCAAAAAAATCACCTTGGGCTCGGCACCCGTAGCTCAGTGGTTACGGTGCAAGCCACATACACCAAGGCTGGTGGGTCTGAACCCAGCTCGGGCCAGCTAAAGAACAATGACAACCGCAACAAAAAATAGCCGGGCACTGTGGTGGGGCCCAGCTACTTGAGAGGCTGAGGCAGGAGACTCACTTAAGTCCAAGAATCACCTTTGTTTAAAAGTTTAAACTGGCTCGGCGCCTGTGGCTCAAGCTGCTAAAGGCGCCAGCCACATACACCTAAGGTGGCGGGTTCGAATCCCCAGCCCGG